>NC_137771.1:64506401-65706401 GCF_963455305.1 Plecotus auritus
AGCCAAGACATGAAAGCAACCCTAAATGTCCAATATACAATGGAATATGACTCAGCCATAAAAAAGAGTGAAATCTTACCATGAGCAACAACATGAATGTACCTAAAGGGTTTTGTGCTGAATGAAATAAGTCAGACAGAGAAAGATAAATGCTATATGATTTCACTTATATGTGGAATCTAAAAAACAAAATAAAGGAATAAGCAGAACAGAAACAGACTCATAGAAACAGAGAACATTTTGACTTTGCCAGATGGGGAGGGGTGTTGGGGGATATGTGAAAAGGTGAAGGTATACATGTGCTTTTGGGGAAATTAAAATGCCATTTTCTATTTGACTATGGCTATAGTTAAAGACACTTAGACTACTCAGAAGTCATTTTCATAAAATACAAAAGCATTCTTTTCTATTTGCATAAAACCCAGGGCCATTTTTAACACCTTTCTGAGATCATTGAAAATTCTTATTAATACCTGCTTTGACAGCCCTTTACTCTAGTGGGCCTATGGGCAAATGCTTGCAACTTGTTTGGCAGGGGAGGGAATGAGGATGGGGTGGGTGACAGCCCTCTGCAACCATCTGGATTTGTTGTATCTACCACTGTTTCTGCACAGGTAAGAGGACAGATCAGAAAGCCCATAGTTGTGGAATCAATATTAATAAGTATTTTTCATTGTCCTAGATCTTTCTGTTTATAGATAGGATCCAGGCTGATTAAAGTTTCCCCAGGCCCTATGAGGCAGTGAGGAACTTGGCACCACATCTATAGAAAGCCTAATACATGAAAAGTTGTTACGCCTTTTAAAAATGAATGATTATACATGCTAATTTTTGCTATGTAAATTCTTTATTGGGATTGTAGATTTCTAAGGACTGTACTTAATTTATAAGAGATAATTTCTTTAAATTTACTCCAACATACTTGTGGACAGAAGTTAACAGATTATAGTTGTCAGCTGTGTGCAAACACTTTTGGGTCATTTTGGCCCAGAAAATTTTATCCGAATGCATAAAGGATAATGAACTAGTTAAATGATCTTTTGTCCTGCCAGTTCCTGAAGAACAGCAGTAAAATTTTCCCTTCTTCTTCAAATATAAGCTTTGTAATTTCTGTGATTGAGCTGCATGTACACAAATTTGATTTTGACCTTATTTAATTTCTAAAAGAAAAAACAGTCAGTAAACCAGTTAGTGAATTTAGTTTAAACCACCCAGTGTGGATGCAATAACAACGTGAACTGATTGGCTTTTTGGATGTAACTTCCTCTTAAATTTTAGGAAATAATAGTCATTACTGAAACCAAAATGTACAAGACTTTATAATGGGTGCTGAAAACAGAACAAATATTCTATTGAGTGCTCAATTCGGAGTGAGTTTCATAGTTGGTTTAGCATATTACATAATGTAATTTGACAGTTGTTGGGGATGTCAGCTGTATTTACAATGTTGTCCTTACAAAACAGGGTTACACTTATCTATTTTCTCTCTCACTCTATCAAATGTTAAGAACATAAGAAAAAAAGAGTTTGTTCTGTAAATTAACAGGTGAAGCATGAGACAAGAAGAAAGGAGGGACTTCCTGCACCCTCCAGATGATTCTTAGAGCACAAACTGTCCTTGGTTGTCTAGAAACATAACGATAAATATTGCTGTCCTCCAGGTTCCTTCTTTGGTTCAAAAATTCAGCTCCAGATCATTTAATGTTATCCTAATGGAACAGTTGAAAAAATGAAAAATGTATTGAATTAGTGCCTGCAAGATACTAGACATGATGCAAAGCAGTTTCATAAAAGTTATTTAGTTTCTTTTCATACCTGGCAGATGAAATATACTTCCATCATTTTATGGAAGAGTTAACTGAGACTCAGAAAGGTAAAGAGGTTTTCTCCAAAGCATAGAGCATATATGGAACTGGAGTTGTGGTTGGAAGCCAGGTACTCTTTCTACTAAAGAAATCATTTGGTAGATTTTTGAGATGACAAGAATTTTTAGTTTTATTTAGTTTAACTCCCTCATCCCGTATGTAGGTAAATCAAGACTCAGAATTGCCCAAAGACAAAAGGAAGTTTGTGGCAAAGCAAGAAATAGATTCAAGAGCAGTGCTTCACTTATTGTTCCTTCACTTGTCTGCAGTGACTTCACATCTTAGTTGTATTCTTGCATTACTGATCTTTCCTTCTCATTCTCCTTGGCTTGGCCCTCTTTTCTTCTTTCTTCATACTCCTTCATGACTTTTAATGCCAGCTAACAATTTCTAAATTCATTTTTTTAGTCCATACCTGACTCATGAGTTACAGACTCTTGTATTCAACTTCCCACCTGAGATCTCCATGCCTAATAAACATCTCAAATTCAACCTGTCTAAAACTGACAGATTTTTGTTTTCCTTAGCTAATGCGTTTCTCCCACCACCTTTCCCATCTCAGTTGATGACAACATCATTCTTTCAGTTACTCAGGCCAAAACACCCTGGAGACCTCACCAATGCACAGGAAACCATTTTGGCTCTATCTTTAGAAAATATGCAGAATTCAATCACTTCTTACCACCTCCACTGACACTGCTATCTTCTGAGTCACTAGAGTGAGCTTTTAAAAATATTGAATCAGATCCTGTTATTCTGCCCAGAACTTTGCCATGATTTTCCATTTTCTTCAGAATAAAAAATAAAGACCTTACAATGCAAGGTTTTGTGAGGAGTGATAGGATGACAACATTTTTAAAGTGTCACTCATCACTAAGTTATCTGTCTTCCTCACAAAAATGTAAACTTTGTGAAGACAGGAATCTTTGTCTTATTTTGTTTGCCACCAAATTACTTCAGTGCCCAGCCCGTTGAAGGTGTCTAATTGGTATTTGTCAAATTTGAATATATGCATTCATTAAATATTTCTTGAGCTCATCATATATGCCATACCAGTGCTGGATACAGCAAATCAATGTGGCCCCTGCCTCCAAGAAGCTTTCATGAGCCGATGCCCACTGTCAGGGATACTGACTCACTTGATCTTCTGTGTATTCTGAACATCTGTGTTTTTAAATGATCACAGACAATTTTGATACACACCATTTATTTTGTTTGCCTATACTTCACTATAGAAATATATTTATTCTAAAAAATATACCATGAGGAAATTCAGAAGTAACTTGGTCTCTAAATGTTGTGGGGAGGGGGAGAATCATAAATGGAAAATATTGGGGGGGGGGGAAGGACCAAATAAACACTCTAAAAAGTGTATATTGCACAAACACCTCTTTCATGTTAAATAATGCCAGTTTCCAATAATCTTATCTCTTAGAGCTAATGGTTTAATGGGTCTAGAGACTGTCTCTTTTCCATATCTGGCTCTTTACAGCTGCTTCCACGTCATTTGCCCTAGCATGGCCTGGCAGGAAGATGGAAGAGTCGGGAGGATTAAGTTATTTTCCCAATAACTGAATTGGTAGCTTCACTGGAGCTCAGGTTCCTTATCTTTAAAATGAAGGTTTAGACTAAATTAAACTGAGCTCCCTCTAGCTCTGATATTCCAGGATTCTGATTACACTTTGTACAGCAGTTATAATTGGTAATAGTGATAGAAATAATGCCATTCCTGATACAGTTTTGAAGGAAAAATGAGTCATTCTTCCCATTATAGAAATCTTTAATGTTTCCAGGTGTGGCAAAATGTAGGTTTACAGTTGTGAGTGTGCAAAGCACATTTTATTCTTGTATTATTAACTAATGATTTTATTGCTTTCCATCTGAACAGCTGTAAACCTACTTTTACCCCACCCTATACTGTAAGTAAAGGTTTTGCAATTAAAACATAATTTTAAGTTATTTTCTGTTTCGTTTTTGCTTTTGTTTTGGGAATTTTTGTTTTGGTTTGTTTTGTTTTGCTAATTTCAGTTTGATGAATCAACATGGGTGTATGTTCCATCAAAAAGAAACTGGATTTCTGATTACATTTTAGAACAATCCTGGGGAAGATTCTTTCACAAGTATTCTCATTATTCTCCCTCAGTATGCTTTAAGGCTATGACAGATTCCCATTATTAACATGGCTTACTATGAGAGTGTGGGCTACTGATCAGAAACTCTGGGGAGCAAAAGTGTGTGATGTGGAGGTGAGGAGGATGTGTCTACAACTTGAAAAGGTTCCTAAATGAGTCTGTTATCTACCATTACCACCCCCCACTGCCACTCCCCATTTGAAAGTCATAGTTCTGAAGATTAAACAGATGCACACACACATTAACTAATTCAAAACCATCATTTTATCTGCATTCTAAAATAAAGAACTACTACTTTATTTAGGTGTACATATTCTTCATGCATTGCATTGCATATTACCTGAATTCAGAAGATAATTTATATGTAGTGCATACTGTCCACCATTCTGAACACCATGAAGGAGAGAATAACTGACACATTACATTGAACAGTTCATGCGAATTATTCATCAACAAAGATAGCTCTACTTCAAATAAGTTATTTCTTTGGAATCTAAACAAAAAATATAACCACCATATATAGATAAATTGTGTTATGTTTTAAATAGCGTGCCTTTTGAATACCCATATGCTCTAGTTTTTATTCCAACCAGGAATAAAGAATGTATAGCAAATATTTTTAAGATGTAAATTTCAGTCTTTTGTAAAGTTACTGACAATAACTATCACCAGATTATTGAGTCGTGGAAATATAGACTAATTAAAAGTGTACATGCTAGAGTCAGAGTACCTGGTTTGAAATTACAGCTTTACCAGTTATTAGCTCTGCAGTATTGGGCATTGCCATCGAATCGAGCTGTGCTTGCTCATGACTTAACTTCTATTTTGAGAATATAAGAACATACATCAAGTGTGTTGAGCTTTTTGAAAGTGGGAGTTATATATGTTTGAAGACAGTGTAAAGAGCAGAATTTATAAGGCTAGGAATCATAAGACTAGATGCCTAGTCCCAGCTCAGCCACTTTATAGTCTGATTACTTGGTAAATTATATAATATCTCTGAATCTTAGTTTCCCCATCTCTAGAGTTAATGCCACATCCACTGAGTATGTCTTATCTAGCTAGGATGTAAGTTTCATAAAATCGGAGACTTGTTTTTGCTCACTGCTATATATCCAGCAGCTAGAATAGTCCACAATCAGTTGGTCTACAGTCAGTTGGAAGTCAATGCCTATAATAATCCAGAAAATAGAGTTTGTGTTTAGTGGGGCGTGGGAATATGAAATGAGACCAAGACGTGCATAATAAAGAAAGGGGAATAGAATTAAAGTGCAGATGAGCACACACAGACATACATAGATATTTGCACATATATACCTGCATGTGTGATGGGGAAGAGGACAAGTTGAAAAGGACAGTGGAGAAGCGGCAGTAATGAAAGAAAAGAGTAAAAAGATGTAGATGTAGCTATTCCTTCTAATATCATCCTTTAATTTTTCAGTACACATATTAATAAGAGGGTGAGAACTGGGAGTTATGTTGTAATAGAAAGTTAGAGGAGAAGAATTTGTTAAAACAAAACCAAAAATAGCCCTAGGTCTCCTAGGACTAATACTTTCTTTATTTTATCACTTGCCTAATACATAATGTCTTCTGTTACTTTGGGTGTTTTTTGTTGTTTTGTTTTAAGGCTGAAGGTCAAGTCAACTCATTGTAAAATCTTCATAATTTAGGAAGTAGAAAATGCTTATAAAGCAATATAAATCATTTTTATACTGTTGCACAATAGCAGAATTATGTTAAAAATTCACCCACTAATAAATACATGGAAAACGGTTTCCTGTGCTGTGAAAGGAAGTGTGGGTTTTTATAATCATTTTTAGATTTCTTTTTTTATCATCTCTTTTCAAAATGTGCATACTGATATCTTTATATTCTGCTTTTTATATTTAATTTACAAGTTTAAATTTGTATGTCTCTAAGACAGAACTTTGTAAAGTGGGATTCAGTAGACGGGGAACCTTCTGACGCTGCTGGAAAAGTTCTATATGTCATACATGTTTTTCCAGGGGGTGAGGGGTCTTTGTTCTTGAAGAGAGTTCATGACCAAAACAGGGGCCTGAAAGCATAATTTCATTCACCCAAATAATTCTTTTCTCTAAGCCTACTGAAATGGGGACTGAAATGTGTAGTTAAAAGTATTTGAAGGTTATCACCACATATTTTTTGTTCATATAATGACCTATCATCTTTTTAAGAAAACTTTCTGAAATCCAAAGAGAAATAGCATGAGTCTTGGGATGTGTGTTTGATCCACGGTATGTGTGTGCAGGTTCGATTCCCATCGCACTTCAGTTCAGACCTGAAGGACCTTCTACGGAACCTGCTGCAGGTGGATTTGACGAAACGGTTTGGGAATCTGAAGAATGGTGTGAGTGACATCAAGACTCACAAGTGGTTTGCCACAACAGATTGGATTGCTATTTACCAGAGGAAGGTGAGCCTTTCCCTTCTTCAATTGAAAAGCTTTTTTAAAGCTGATGTTTAAGTTATATGTAATAGAAATATTTTCCCCCTTTTCATTGAATTTATTGGGGTGACACTGTTAATAAAATTATACATGTTTCAGATGCACAATTCCACAACACATCTTCTGTACACTGTATTGTTTGTTCACCACCCCAAGTCAAGTCTCTGTTAATCACCATTTATCCCCCCTGCTACTATGAATGTATTTGCTTTCCCATTATAGTAGACTAGAGGCCCGGTGCACAGATTCGTGCACCAGTGGGGTCCTTTGGCCTGGCCTGTGGGGATCGGGCTGAAACTGGCTCTCTGACATCCCCCGAGGGGTCCCGGATTGCGAGAGGGCAGTTCTTGGGTGACACACCCCGGAATTGGCTTCCCTTCTCTCTGGTTCCAGGTGCATCACCTGAGAACTGTAGCTGCCAAGTCACCACAGCTCAGCAGCTCCTGCGTTGAGCGTCTGCCCCCTGGTGGTCATTGCATGTCATAGCTACTGGTTGGATGGTCAGATGGTCGCTTAGGCTTTTATATATATATAGATAGATAGATTGTAGGGGAAATATATGATTTCTATGTTTTTATTGTAATTGGCCACCTTGCTAAATTCTGTTATTGATTTCCATAACTTTTTCAGTGATGCAGTGACTTTATTGACAGGTGCAGAGGTATCATTTGCCTCTTCCTTTTCAATATTTATACTTTTATTTCCATTTTGTTATATATGCTAAAATATCTGGAATAATATTTTAAAGCAGTAGTTCTGTTAAGCTACATGTCTTGTTCCTCTTTAAAATGGAGTGCCTTTCCTCTTTTACAAACATCAAATACAAGATTAGCTATTGGTCTTGCATAAGTATTCTTGATCAAGTTAAGGGTATATCCTTGATTCCTACCTAGTATACTGTATTTTATCTTTGACATATTACTATGATGAAGTGTATTGGAGAGATAGCCTCATGTTCCTGAAGTGAACACCATTTAATCATGGGGTATTATTTCAATATTTGCCTGAAATCAATATGCTAAAATTTTATTTAGGGTTTTTACTTCCATAGTCATAACTTTTATTGACCTATAGCTTTTATTTTTCTGGAGTTGAGCTTATGTAAATTCATAAAATGAGTTTAGAAATTTTCTGTTTGTTATTCTTTAGGAAACTTAAGGAACATAGAAATTATCTTGTATTTATTCCTTGGAAGTTTTAACAAACTAATTCTTTGGATATTGGTGTCACCAATTTTTTGCCTCTTCTTGAGTCAGTTTTAGAAATGTATATTTTTAAATAAAATTAATCATGTTCCTTTGTAATTATCACTGTTTGTATTATCTTTATTGTTATATTTATTGTTAATGCTACATATAGATATATTTATTAAATTTGCTTGAGGTTTGTCCATTTTATTCTTATTTTAAAGATTATGACATATTTTTAATCTTTTCATATTTATAGTTAGGTATAAAAATTTCCGCTGTTAGCAAACATTTGCTAATCTATGCATATCACTATTGTATTTTTAACAATTATTTTTAAAACTAAAGGCCCAGTGCACAAAATTGGTGCATGGAGGTGGGGTTCCCTCAGCCCAGCCTGCACCCTCTCCAATTGGGGATCCCTTTCGCAATCTGGGACCGCTGGCTTCTAACTGCTCACCTGCCTGCCTGCCTGATTGCCCCTAACTGCCTCTGCCTGCCTGCCTGATCACCCCTAACTACACTCCCCTGCTGGCCTGGTTGCCCCTAACTGCCTCTGCCTGCCTGCCTGATCACCCCTAACTGTCCTCCCCTGCTGGCCTGGTTTCCCCCAACTGCCCTCCCCTGCTGGCCTGATCTTGCCCCCATCTGCCCTCCCCTGCCGGCTTGATCTTGCCCCCAACTGCCGTCCCCTGCTGGCCTGATCTCGCCCCCAACTACCCTCTGCTGGCCAACTTGGTTCTGATTGGTTGGTTTCTATGCCAGTCAGTGTCAAAAGCTCTGCCTCCTAGGCAGCCATTGGCTCCCCACAGCACCCAGATTTGGTTCTGATTGGTCAGTGTCTATGCCAGTCAAAGTCAGAAGCTCCGCCTCCTAGGCAGCCATTGGTTCTTCACAGCACCCACATTTGGTTCTGATTGGTCAGTTCCTATGCCAGTCAGCATCTCTGGGCCTATCAACAGGGCCTGATCAGAAAGACAGGGCTGATCAGCAGCCCCGGTGGAGGCCTGGAGAGAAATGGAGGTGCAGCTGCTGGCCAGACTGGGAGAGAAAGAGAGAGACAAGTGCTGATCAAAGGCTGCCACAGAGGCAATGGATCAGTCCCTGCTTCTCCCTTCAGGCCTCTCTCTGGCCCTGATTCGCAGCCCCCTCAGCAGTCAGTGCTGGGGCACCAGGCCTGCAGCGGAAGCAGTCAGCGCTGGTTGCCAAGGTTGGTTGAGCCTCGGTTGTTACTGGTCATTACGACCCAGGATTTTTATATATTAGGATTAGGATGGTATAGAACTGAACTGCTACTGCTCATTTAGAGTTTATGTGTTTTCCAAAGGGCGTGCCTTATCCCAGGTAGTACATAGCTTATCTGCCAAAAAGTAATACACTAGCCCTAGCTGTTTTGGCTCAATGGATAAAGCGTTAGCTTGTGGACTGAAGGGTCCCAGGTTCGATTCCAATCAAGGGCACATGCCTGGGTTGTGGGTTCGATCTCCAGTAGGGGGCGTTCAGGAGGCAGCCAATCAATGATTCTCTCTCATTGATGTTTCTATCTCTCCCTCTTCCTTCCTATCTGAAATCAATAAAAATATGTGTGTGTTTTTTAAAAAAGTAATACACTGGAACAAACCAGGTTATAGTACTGGGCAAATGGATTGACAGCAAATCTTGATTATTAAAAAAAATGGACTTGGGGATCCCAGGATAGTTTACAAATAAAAATAATTCAGTACTTTAACATAGCTATTTGTTTTAATATTTTCTCAATTGTAACTATGTACAGCAGTGCAAAAATAATAGTTAATTTGAATAGTATTATAATATTTTTTTACTCTCTGACCAAGTGTTCATGAACAATGAAATAGCTAAAGGAATCTAGCAGAAAGACTAGTAACAAGGAAGTAGTTTGGAAACTCTAACTGTACAATCATTTTCTAGAAATGATTGTATCAATAGGTGTGATCCCAAATTGCTTCCTGACCAGACGTGAGGCGACTGTCTCCTTAGCTCCTCCTATGCCTGGTGCAAATAGCATCCATTCCCCAAAGCAGGACATGCACGGCAACCAGCTGGCAAGCAAAAAGATATTAGACTTTCCAGTCCTACTAATTTTCACCTTATTTAAAATGTCTTATTTGTATGTATGTCTTATAATAGTAGAGTCATGCATGTAAATAATTTATAAATAAATAAATATACATATATTTGTGGCATATACTCTATGTTTTATTAAAAGATAAATCAAAATACTTTGGAGACCACAGGTGTTGCTGTTAGAAAGGACTCTGGGCTAGTGGTAGAGAATCATGAATTTGAGACTTCTTTAGCCCCTTATTAGTCATGTGAATTTGGTCAAATTTCTGTTTCATAATCTGTCTCATGGTAATAAGGATACCTGCCCTGCTTCTGTCTCAGTGTTGTATTGAGGAAGAAATGATATAACCATATGTATGATTATTTGTAAACACTATAAATGCTGTGTATATTGTATTTTCAGCTCAGCAATTAAAATTTTTTCCTCAAACATATTCAGTATACCACATAATCTTTATAAAGACCACATTTTAAATAATGGAAAGACAGTTTTAGGGTCCAAAGAGAAAAATGTTCAGAATTTAACAATTCTGTAATTTTAAAAGAAATTTGCTTTTCCCAACTTTCAGAAAGTTTTGATAGCCAGATAGTTTAAACAAAATAAAGTTGGCGACTTAAAAAGGAAGGAGATTAAAAGTAAGTCTAAGAGTTAACCTGTAACCTCAGGAGAAAGAACTTAAGGAAAAGAGGGTGGAAAATAAAGTCTTTAGAAATAAGAAGCTGATAAAAGAAAAATGAGAGTTCTATAACCTTCAGTGCCAGCACTTTATGCCAACAGTTGATTATCTTAGAAGTCTCTAAAAGTGTGTGTTGGCCTGTACTATTCCTTGAATGAAAACGTTGAGATTAATAGCAAACCTACTGTTTGCTGCTTTTTCTAATGCTGTTATCATTTAGGGACTTACAGGCATTTAAAGATGCCATCATGTATTAAATGGGAATTTATTTCCTTAGTGTTTGGAAACTGGCAAGCATTTGTTTTTTCTGTTATTCCAAAATGTGTGTGTTTTTTTCCATACCAACAAGCAGTTAACTCAGTTCTTACACTATCAACCTGGAGATAGCATCAGATCCATAGGTAAGGGCTCAGTGCAAGAAAACCTCCTCCCACCCTTCCCCACCCCCATTTCAGCCCCAAGTCCAGTTCATCACCAGTGCTCTGACTAACCAGCTCTTGGGGATTGATTCATTTGCTAGAGCAGCTCACAAAACTGAGAAACTTTACTTACAACATTTCCAGTTTATTACAAAAGGCTGTGACTCAGGAACCACCAGATGGAAAAGGTACACAGCGGGCAAGGTACATGGGAAGGGCTCGGAGCTCCTACTCCCTCCCAGCATGCCACTGTCCCCAAATCCCCATGTGTTCAACAGCCCGGAAGTTCTCCAACCCTGTCCTTTGGGGATTTATGGAGGCTTCATTTCCTAGGTATGATTGATTAAATCATGGGCCTTTGGTGATTGAGCTCAATCTTCACCCCCTCCCCCTCCCCTGGTGGTCTGAAGGTTCCAGTCCCCTAATCCAGCGATTTTCAAACTTTTTCATCTCATGGCATACATAAACTAATTACTAAAATTCTGGGACACACCCAAAAATATTGTGTGCTGATATGACCAAAAAAATTAGGTATAATTTTGATTGATTTACAAAAAAAATAGTAGTTACCTACCCTTTTTACTCCAAAGTGACTTTAAAAAAAATCAGGTGCCTATACTTGTATATAAGGATTTCTGGTACCAATAATTAACCAATCAGATGCAACCTTATTATGTGATGTGACCAATAAGATGCAACTCTATTATATGACCTATATATTTATGGTTCAAGACAGGCATTCACACCTGACAGCTAGTGTGTTGGCTGTTGTCATTTTTTATTTGACCATCTAACAGAAAAGAGGTCAGTGCCCCTGATTAAATAGTCAGGTATTGCATGTTTTAAAAATTCATGTGGCTCCCTGGTTGAAAATTGCCGCTCTAATCACTTGGGTGGTTCCCTTGTCAACCAGCCCCACCGTTAGGTAACCCTGGGACTTTCCTAGAGTCACCTCATTAATGTAACAAAAGACGCCTTCGCTGCTCTTTGTACTTTGGAATTCCCAAGGGTTTTAGGAACTCTGTCACAAATCAAGATGAAGACCAAATATATTTCTTAATATAAATTACCATATCACCCTGACTTTTCTCTCTATCTCAATTGTAGGTTGAAGCTCCATTCATACCAAAGTTCAGAGGCTCTGGAGATACCAGCAACTTTGATGACTATGAAGAAGAAGATATCCGTGTCTCTATAACAGAAAAATGTGGAAAAGAATTTAGTGAATTTTAAAGATGAGCAACGAGACGACAGCAGAGCTCACGCTCAGTCTTTGCACTCTGTTGGGAGAAAAGGTGGAGCTGAGACCGTCCTTGTTGAAGCAGTTACCTAGTTCCTTCATTCCAGCGACTGAGTGAGGTCTTTATTGCCATCATCCGTGTGTGCACTCCGCGTCCTCCTATGTAACCAGGCACCGCTAAGCAAGCATTGTCTGTGCCATAACACAGAACTAGACACTTGCCTGCTTCTCTTTGGTTTGTCTTTCTCCTCTCCCCTTACACCCATTGTTCCTTTTTCCTTTTCATTCGTTCTTCTCCAAACAGTGCTCCATTTTATTTTGTCGGTGTTTCAAATGGGCAGTGTTATGGCTATGTGATTTTTGAAGGGAAGGATAAGTGTTGCTTTTAGTAGTTCTTGTCAATATTTTTGTTGGTCAATGGCTCGAGCATATACTGTCCAATAATTATTTTACTTTGAGTAGCTCAGACTCAGTTTTGCCAGAACTCTTGACAATTTTTGAAGACAGAATGTTTTGTCACCAAGGAAATGTATACAAATTAAAACAGTAACTTTCTTGAAATGCACTGTTCCGGCAATAAATGTGGATAGACTATTATAGAGTAGCTAGACCCAGAAATATGGAATCCTAGATCAAAGGTTCTATTTCCTCTCACCTCTTTTTACATATCATCCTCCCCTTAAGTGTCCAGCCTGTGCAGTGTGACAAACATCTCATTCACAGGCAAAACCAATGATATGGATTATCAACACCCAGATTCTCTCCCTTGGTATCAGCATTTCTGTAGTATTAGAGAGAGTTCTAGGACTTCTAAACCTTGACTCTTCCATAAGGGTTTTAGCCAGTATTTTAATAGAACATGACTAAGGAAAGTGACAGAATTTTAAGTTTCTCAAATAAGTCCTCATTGTAAACTTTTTAAAGGAAAAGAAATGAACTAAAAAGAACATTAATGTGGACAAATACTTTGCTAAATCAAACAAATGGCTTAATTTTTGTAAACACAATAGACACACTTATTTAAATGAGGTTTTTCATTTGTTTTTGCTTTACTGTGTTTTGTCACAGCTGAGAAAAAAGGAAGTTGTTCAGGGTATTATTCTGGTGTACTCTATTTGTCAGCCTGAGGTAGAAGCACTGTGGCCACTCTGGCTTTTATCCTCTGCTTCATCAAGGAGGAAAGGGTCAAACTTTATAAAATGGCCACAATTGTATTTTAATTTTGAGGTGTGATATTTTCAGATATGTAATAATTTCCAGCCTCTTTTCTTTCAGTAAACAGAATGTGTGATCATGGAGATACAATTTTAGCATTGGAGTTTAGTTTCTTTATATACTCTTTTGCCAACCGACTTAACAATATTGTGATCATGTGTACATTTCAAGCACTTTTGCACATTTAGTTTAGTGTTTGTTGAGAATTCATGGCTTAACTCCGTTTCTTAAGTAGTTTTTTCGTTTGCTTTTAAAATTTCCCATCTGGTTTTCTCTCTGTCAGTGACCTATCATAAAACAACACACTCAAATAGCTGAAAATAAACTGTGCTCATTTTTTATGATCAATTTACGTGCATATTGGAGTTGTTTTTAGTCAAACTGATCGTAATGTATATAAGCATTCTATTTGCTTCATTATCGGTGCAGGTAGGTCACTGACTCTGCTTCTTTTCATCTCTGCCACCCCCTTGTGAGACCTTTGTAGACATAGGGAAAGCCTGTCTGAGGTGTTCTCTGGCTCAATCTGTACATCTTTTGGTTGTCAAGTGTTTCTGCATGGTTATGTCATTTACAGGCTGATACTGATTTCAGCTTTATGTCCACCTATATTTAAAATGTGCAAGAAAACTATGAACTACTTTGCTGTAGCAAGTTTGCTGTAACAAAAATATATCATCATGTTAATAAACTTATAAAACATCATTTGTATAAAATATTTTAATTAGTGTTTTTGTATTTCATTTAGGCCCAAGAACATGCTGATCATTGTATTCTGTATGGATGCTACAAATTCTATGGTAGCTTTGTTGTATATTATTGTAAAATTATTTTAATAAATCATGGGGATGACAATTTGATTATTACATTTTAGTTTTCAAAAAATTCAAAAAAATTCTATGAATTCTAAAAATATTTTTTTTAATGAAATTGCTATTGTCCAGCACAACTTGCTGTAGAATCTATGTGGGTAGTTGACCCATAGGCAATAAATTATTGGTTTGAGAGCTATTTAGCCATTACATTTTACTCTCTATTTAAAGGACATGAGCAAACTTTTAAATATATCAAGGGAGTCTTTCTAACCGATCAAGTACACTGAATTAGAATATCTTACAATTATATAAAATTCTCAGTTTCTGCCACAATTTAGCCAAGAACAATATAAAAACTTGAATAAGAAATAAGTGGCATGAATCAGTATTTAACCTCAAATTACATTATTTGAAACAAAAGAAATTATGCATTAATTCGGTAAAGAATAAGGAGATGGCATGTGAGCCCTAGACTGGAAGTCATGACATCTGAGTTTCAGGCCTGGTCTGGTCAGCATGACCTTGGCCTCAGTCCTCCTACCTGTAAAATGTAAGAGTTCCATTAGGCAGTTTCTAAGGTCCCTTCTAACTTTCACAGGTGATAGGATTCGTTCTATGACATTTTGAAAGGATAACATGGTTTGACATTAATCTGGTTAAGGTGATCTTTTAGGGCGTCTTTCTTCTTATCTCTTACAACTTTGAATATCATGAGAACCTCGTGTCTATTCGGATTCCCTCCTTCACTGATGCTAAATATCCAATTGATATCAAACTGTCAACCTACACAAAAAAAGATATTGTGGCTTGTGGGTATCACTATCATGTTTTTGATATGTTCATGTATTGATTGCCCATTGGCCTGAAATACTCATTATAAGCTTGAAGAAAAAATCCTTTTCCTTTCCCACCGATTGTTTTTTTCTGCTTAGTGTAAGAATCAAATGAAATAATGTACGTGAAAGCACCTTGTAACCTGTAACCTATCAATGTAAAATGTTAAGGTGTATTGTTATTTCATCACTTATTTCTTTGTTTCGAATGGAATTTCCTATGCACTACTGTAGCTAGGAAATGCTGAAAACAACTGTGTTTTTTAATTAATCAGTAACTGTAAAATTAAAGTATCTTCAAAGGATAAAATAATTTACTGAGTATTGAATTCTGTTTGTTGCCCTTCTCTCCTGATTTGCTTTCTGTGGATACTACAGATGCTTACAGATTCCTAATTTGTATGTGTTTGGGTTGGCCTTTGGGTGGTGGGAACAGTAACGGGGGAGGAATGGCCACCAGTCTACTCCAACTGCGTGTTTACTAAGAAACTACTAGATTCATTACATCACTTCTAAACAGTGTTTCTACTTCTTCCCCGTGCTATTTGTCCAAATTACTTTTAACCTAAATATGAAAATATGTATCTTTAAAGGCTTGTCACTACAAGATCTCTCATCCTTTTATAACAATGAATTGTGATTTTACACATTTTTCCCCAGAAGTGCTTTTGAGCTTCATATTCCCTCTTCCAGTTTTAGCCAGGTGGGTTAGTGTGTGTTTCTATAATTGTCCTTGACCTCAAGAAATAATTTTTTATTGCCACACACATTTATAAATATTGATGCACTTTAAAGCATGGTGCTTATTATTTTATACCAGTGTTTACTTCATTATATCATTGTTAGAGCTTAATATAAATTTGTTTGCTCATTTCCCTATGTAACTAATTTTAAAAATATGAACAGGCCTTCAGTGCAGAACTATCATTATTTGAACTCCGCTTAATTTTATTTCTTATGCACAAATCTTGAATGTGAAGTTGAATACTTTCATTTTCGCCTTCCCAAACATTTTCTTTATGCCTTATTTAATAGCTTTTATGTCCCCTGATAAGGACTGAATTGTGTCCCACCAAAATTCATATGCTGAAATTCTAAACCCTAGTGCATCAGCATATGACTGTATTTGAAGGTAGGGCCTTTAAAAAGAGCATTAAGGTAAAAAAGGTCATAGGGATGGGCCCTAATCCAATGTGACTGGTGTCCTTATAAGGATAGGAGAGTAGGCCCTGGCCTAGTGCTCAATTGATTGAAGTGTGGTCCCATACACCAAAAGGTTGCCAGTCTGGGTGTGTACAGGAGGCAACCGACCAATGTTTCTCTCTCTTTCCCTCTCAAAAAAAAAAAAAAAGAAAAAAGAAAAGAAAAGGAGATTGGGACATAGAGAACACGCAGACCAAGGGAAGACCATATGAAGACATAAGAGGAAGGCAGTCGTCTACAAGCCAAGGAGAGAGGCCTCAAAGGAAGCCAACCCTGATGACACTTTGATCTTGGACTTTACTTCCAGAACTGTGAGAAAATAAACATCTATTGTTTAAGCTGCCCAGTGGTACTTTGTATTGGCAGTCCTCGTCAGCTAGTACACCTGCTGCGCATGCTCCCATGGTATACACTGTATTCCCATGATGAAAAGCTTGCACTGAAATTCCTTCAAATGCTTTCTACTTAGCCAAAACTGAACTAATTTACCATAAGCACATTTTTTTAAAAAAAAATATCAGATGTCAGTATTGTGGTCACAAACCTCAATGCACCTGCTATCTTGTTTCTATTTCCTGGAATGCAAGCAGGAAACAGGAAACTGTCGCTGCTGGAAGTCGGGGAAAGCCTGGGTCACTGAAACCACTCCGCACTCGCGGTCGGACTTACCCTTGGCATCAGGCTATCCTCTTGAAGCAGTGCTAGTGCAACACAAAGTAGAACACGCCAGGCTCACAGAGATTAGAAAATCTGCCTGTATCTTAATGGTGATGTTAATGAAGTGGCCAAAAGGAAAGAGGGAATGGGGATAAAGGGTTGAGACAAAAGCCCGGGTGGTCTGTCATCTGATTGTTCAGTGGGTTGTAATGCTCACAGCAAAGGATTGTCTTACTGTGTGAGTTTTCTAATGCTACTGTAACCAGTTACCACAAACTCGGTGGCTGAAAACAACACAAATTTATTATCTTCCTTTAAAAATGTATTTTTTATTGATTTCAGAGAGGAAGGGAGAGGGGAGAGAGACAGAAACATCAGTGATGAGAGAGAATCCTTGATTGGCTGATTCCTGCACGCCCCCTAATGGGGATCAAGCCCACAACCTGGGCATGTTCCCTGACCAGGAGTCGAACTGTGATCTCATGGCTCATAGGTTGATGTTCAACCACGGAGCCATGCTGGCTGGGCCAACTTTACTTATTACCTTAAGCTCTGGACGTCTGATAGCTGAAGTCAGTCTCGCTGGGTTAAACTCAAGGTGTCATTAGGGCTGCATCCCTTTCCAGAGGCTCTAGGGGAGGATCTGCTTCCCCGCTTTTTCCAGCTTCTGCTCAGTTTTCTGGCCTCACAACCCCATTCTTCCGTCTTCAAAGCCAGCAACATCAGGCGAGTGCTTCTCATGTTGCATCCCTCTGACTTCCCCTTCTGTCCCCTCTTCCAGTTTTAAAGGCCTGTAAACTGAGCCCACCTGGGTAATTCAAGATACTCTCCCCATTTAAGATCAGCTGATGAGCAACCTCAATTTCTCATTTGCCATATAACCTTACACACTCATAGTTTCTGGGGATCCAGGCATGGACATCTTGGGGGGAGAAAATATACTGACTCCCACACCTAATAATGTCATTTTAGTTGGGAAAATTGGATTATCTGAAAAATGGGAGTAAAGACAATTCTCACAATTCAAAGACAGCCAAGGCTTAAATTGAGATTTTCCTGAAGCATAACACTTAGCATGCAGTGAGTAGCCAAGTACATTGTCACAATGTAATTGAATAGCAATATCAGTTCTGTGTACCTTGAAAGATGCTCATCATCACTATTCATCAGCAAATTGCAAATTAAAGCTGCAGTTAGATTCTACTACCCACCAATAGGATGACTAAAATTAAAAACACTGATAATACCAAGTGTTGGTGAGGATGTAGAGCAAGCATGTCAAATTCAAAGGCTAACAAAGGCCAAATAAACGAGCAGGCGGCCCGCGGGCCACGAGTTTGACATGCTTAGTGTAGAGCAACAAGAACTATTATGCATTGCTAGTGGGAATATAAGATGGCACAATCACTTTGGAAAATATTTTGGCAGTTTATTATAAAGTTAATCATTCACTTATTTGACTAGTATTCTACTTCTAGGTATTTACCCAAGATGATGAGAACGTATGTCCACACAAAGGCATGAATGTTCCTAGCATCTTTATAACAGTCCCAAACGGAAAACAACCCAAAGGTCCAGCAACAAGTGAATGAATCAACGATTGGTGGTATATTCATACAATGGAATACGACTCACCAATAAAAAAGGAACAAACTGCTAATGCAAGAGCAACATGAGTGCATCTAAAAAACATTTTGGTTGTATACATTTGTAGAACTACTTGAACTACACCTAAACTGAGTGAATAGATAGATAGGTACCTTTGTAAAGATGATTTTTTTAATTACATAAAATAATTTGAGAATATAGTAGTGATCTGGAAGATATGGTCTAGGAAATCTCTGAATATTCAAAAGATATAGAAAAATGTTAAAGATAAATTTAAAAATGGGAAGTTTGCTTCAAGAGACATAATTGTCTAAAAGTTGTAAAATGAAGAGATAAAAAATGATAATGTCTTCAAAGTTCTGAATGATAGTTTTACTTAGATTTATATACTTGGGCAAGCTACTGTAAAGGGGGGACTCTGGTTCCCAGGCACCCTAACCCTCTGGCATTTAGATAAGCCCAGCCAATGGAAATTGATGGTAAAAGACTGAAGGGAAGCAGAAAGGTCTGATCCGAATGTTTCCCTCCCTGTCTTTGATCTGTACCATCCGTCTCCAGAGTCCTCTGTCCCAATACCCGGTCACTGTCAAGGTTCCGTGTTCCATCAGGTATCCCTAGCTGCTGAGCTCTACAAACCCCAGCTGCCTTTTCCCTCCTGTCCTAAGGCTGATAGAGCTCCCTGCTGTTATTCATCCTCCTAATGTTTGTCTTTAATTTGGGCTGGTTTTATAAAATTTTTAGTACTATTATGACTGGTGCTTATTTTTGTTATTATGAAGTACAGCTGTTTATTCTTCCATCACCTAGGTAACCAGTTTCTTCTATTGCATCTTCTCTGTTGACCCTCATGCACTTAACATGCTGGTGCATTTGATGTTAATATAACAAGTGAACAAGCAAACAAACAAGTTTATTGTTATTGAGAAATGTTTTACAAAGAGAATAAACATTGTGATTTATTATAAAGTTATAGGTAAAGGCTTACTTTAAGTACAATGGCAACATGGGAATAAATTTTTATATTAAGACTGAAAAATAACAATTATGAAAGACTTGATATGTTAATTATTATTCTCACTTTATAGTCCAATGAAGTAAGGACCAAACTGTATAATTTTTCCTAAGTGATAATGAACCAAGCCCAAATCTTTTGACTAAAACTTTAATGTACTTTTCATAAAACTTAATTAGCAGTAGGTTGTGGTTACTTTGATGAACACCAGTAGTTTTTAAGGTAGGGTGAGGACCTTGAAAAAAAAAAAAGAAATAAAAATATTCTCTGTTGAAATAGCTAGAATGGTTTTTATTGTTCGACAGAACCTTGAATGATGTTCCCATTATCACCACTCCTATTCTACATTCTATCAAAGGATCCTCACCATCACAGTAAGAGAAGAAGAACAAAGATGACCCTAGTCATCACAGTAAGAGAAACACAGCTTTCAGAGGGTGGCCACAAAGTCTGTGAAGCTGCCACAGAACCTGGAGCTGTAGTATCTCCTCCTCTTCCACTTGTTGCAACCAATAAAGGCCGTTCCAACAGTTGTAAAAAAGAGAGAGAGAGAGAGAAACAAAAGTGATCCTAGTCATCATCCTATATAATAAAGAGGTAATATGCAAATTGACAATCACTCCAACACACAAGATGGCCACCCCCATGTGGACACAAGATGGCCACCACGAGATGGCGGCAGGGGAGGGCAGTTGTGGGCAATCAGGCCAGCAGGGAGGGCAGTTGGGAGGGACCAGGCCAGCAGGGGAGGGCAGTTGTGGGCGACCAGGCCTGCAGGGGAGGGCAGTTGTGGGGGACAAGGCCTGCAGGAAAGGGCAGTTGGAGGCAACCAGGCCTGCAGGGGAGGACAATTAGGGGCAGCCAGGCTGGCAAGGGAGGGCAGTTAGGGGTGACTGGGCCAGCAGGGGAGGGCAGTTAGGGGTAATCGGGCCTGAGGGGAGGACAGTTAGGGGTGACCAGGCCTGTAGGGGAGGGCAGTTGGGGGCAACCAGGCCAGCAAGGGAGGGCAGTTAGGGGTGACCAGGCCTGTAGGAGAAGACAGGGACAATTGGGCCAGCAGGGGAACAGTTAGGCGTCAATCAGGGTGGCAGGGGAGTGGTTAGGGGGTGATCAGGCTGGTAGGCAGAAGCGGTTAGGGCAGTCAGGCAGGCAGGCAGGCAAGTGGTTGGGAGCCAGCAGTCCTGGATTGTGAGAGGGATGTCCGACTGCCTGTTTAGGCTCGATCCAACTGGTGGTATCAGGCCTAAACGGGCAGTCGGACATCCCTCGAGGGGTCCCAGATTGGAGAGGGTGCAGGCTGGGCTGAGGGACACCCCCCCCCATGCACAATTTCATGCACTGGGCCTCTAGTCTATAATAATAAAAGTGTAATATGTAAATCGATCTAACGACTGAACAGCAGAACAACCATCTGTACAACCATGCTTTGACACCCACTGTAGCCAGGCCAGCCAAGGTGGGTGCGATGCAATGGGTCGGGAGCCTGGCCGGCCACCGCCCCATGATTGCCCTGCAGAGGGAGGCCCAGGCCACTGGCCGGCAGGGCAATGAATCAGGCGGCTCCATGATTGCCCCAAAGAGGGAGACCCAGGCCACCCTCTACAAGGCAATCAATAAGGAGGCTCCATGGAACCAGGGAATTGGGGGAGAGGTGTGTGGCAGCTGACGTGGGCAGCACCATGCCAAGGTGGGTGCGGGTGGCAGCCGGGGCTGCGAACGCCTACCCTTACATGAATTTCGTGCATCGGGCCTCTAGAAGTAAGAGAAAAAAACAACAGTACCAAAAGAAAGACATTCCAAATAAATTGTGAAAGTTTTCTACCAAATGATACTAGAAAAGGAACTTCTAAAAATGTATTCTAAGAAGAAGGAAATGGTCCCAGAAAGAAATAGCTTCTGAGAAATCTAAAGGAAAGCAAAGAGGGAGAAAGAAAACCTAAAATAAATATAATGGTGAATAAGAAATGAGATAGATACAGAAGAGCTTTAAGAATTAGAAGAGAAAGAAAAAAAGAATTAGAAGAGATTTCTGATCAAGCTGGAACTTTAAAGACACATAAATCCTCTTTGTTCTCCCACTCTCCCTTCCAAACACATAGAAATATACAGTAGTAAGTGGGGGTTGAAGCCACAGACTTACTAACATAGAAAAAAAAGGTGTGTTGTTTTTGTTGTTGTTGTTACAGTGAGATCATTACAGTGCTTATAGAAGAAAAAGATAAAAAGATTAAAGAAAATTCAGAGGTGGTAATGGATATTGAGAACAAAGATGATCCTTTATTGTCATCCCTGAATTAAGAAACTAATGAATAACATAGGGAAACGTATTCTAATATATCATATGAAACTCTTTTGCTAAAATAAAAAACTGAATTTAGATATTGAAAGACTATACTGTTTTTCAGGAAAATATGACATAGAGCTTTCAACACCACGCCATATTCTGGTGAAAGTTTTGAACTTCAATGATTAAAAGTTTATGCAAAAACGTCAAGTCACTCCAAGGTGGAGACAAAGTCAGGCTAGCCTCAGATATCTTCACAATGATATTCAATTCCAAAAGATAATTTAGCAATTGCTATAAAGTTCTAGAGGAAAAAAAGTATGAGCCAAAAGCATTATACCCAACCAAGTTGTATTTAATTTAAAGTCATAAGACAGGTGCCTTTGAACAACCAAAAGAAAGAAATAGAAAACATTTGTACCCTTTACATCCAACTGAAATATGAATCAACTTTGTAATGGAGCAGTGATAAAATCCCATGGTGAACATTTAATCTGTCTAAATGTTATACTAAATTATAAGCAACTATGGTAATTATAATTATAGAACCAAATGTAAATGTGTTAAAACTTGGCAAAATTAGAATAAGATAACTAAAAAAATTGGAAGATGGGAAAGGCAAGTGAGACTGGTAATTTCCTTGCCATTTCTGTCAGGAAGTCAACCAATAGAATTTAAAATTAGTACATATGGTTAAATAAGATGACTCTAACTTCTCAATTACTTTTATTTATTTATAATTTTGCAATTCTTTTTTAAGGAAGGAACATTTATCAGCAGCTTTCATTTTCACTTCAATTTCTTGTTCTTGTGTTAAATTTAATTACATTTACTTTCATTTCAGTGTCTTTTGGTAAATTGGATTTTATAATATAAGTAAAATCAAACTAAAAACTTTCTATTAAAAAGTATGATATAATTTTTATAAAACTAATGCTATTTAGTTCTCTCTCTCTCTCACCTTTTATCTCTATATATGCACAGGATAAGCCTGGAATAATAATGTTACTGATGGTATGATTATTTTATAATTTTTCCTCTGTACTTTGTCAAATTGCTTGAATCTTAATGTAATTAGCAAAATAAAGTAATTAATCAAAAATAAATAAAATGTTCCCAATAACAGAACATTGATATTTTTATCCATTTAAAAAAAAAGTATCTAATACAATGAGGCTTACTCTTAGCAATTAAGGCATTTTAAGCACTTAAGTCTTCTTAAGAAATCCTGATCCCTTCCTTTCAAGATTGAAAATGAGATACCATATCACTGATAATGCTTTTGGGCAAGCCAACAGACATCACTGAAATGACCTCCCTAGCATTATCATTGTCATTAACAAAAAATGTTTTCATCTCATTCCTCATATCCCAAGCTCATGAGCAGTCTTCCTTTAATAGCCAGACCAATGTCATATGGGGGAAAAAGACTAGTCCTTGCTGCCCATTTCATTTCTTCACACAGTATGCTAAAAGCTCATACTCAATGATCACAACCAATTTGTTATTAAATGTTTTACTTTTTTCTGTAATACTAAGTCAAAGTGAGGAAGCATAAAGCTGAATTAGTGCAGATTGCTCTCTGTGAATAAATCTTGTGGTAACTAGCATCCCCCCAAAAAACTTTCAATGAAGTAGCAATGTCCTTCTTTGTTGCTTACTGATCTGTGGATAACTCTTTCTTGTCTGTACCATGACTCAGGAAACAATCACTAACCAAACAAACAAAAGTGAGGAAAAACAAAAAACTGCTGATGAGCACATCTCCTTATTCAACACCTAAAACCCAATGTCAGACTACTCATCAGTGGTCTTGCCTAAGTTGTTCTAGGTTGCATGCCACTGTTTTGTTTTGTTTTTTTGTCATTTTGCTTTCCCTCTATACATACTGGTCATTTGTTTGGGGCTGGTTTTGCACACTTCTTAATATGATGTGATTGGTCATCCTATATAATAAAGAGGTAATATTTAAATTTACCATCACACCCTCACAAGATGGCTGCCTATGACCAGGCCAGTAGGGGGTTTAGTGAGGGACGACCAAACGACTGAACAAGCAGGCTGCGTGGGTTGACCAGGCCAGCAGGGCGGTTGGTGAGGGACGACCAAACGACTGAACAAGCAGGCTGCGTGGGGCAACCAGGCCGGTAGGGGGTTTAGTGTGGGACGACCAAACAACTGAACAAGCAGGCTGCGTGGGGCAACCAGGCCAGCAGGGGGGTTAGTGAGGAATGACCAAACAACTGAACAAGCAGGCTGCGAGGGGTGACCAGGCCAGCAGGGGGGTTGGTGAGGGACGACCAAATGACTGAGCAGCAGGCTGTGTGGGGCGATCAGGCTGGTGGGGGGGGGGGGGCAGTAAGAGGTGATCAGGCCAGCAGGGGAGGCAGTTAAGGGTGACCAAGCCGGAAGGGAAGGGGTGCAGTTGGGGGCAACCAGGCCGACGGGGGGGGGGGGGGGGAGGCAGTTGGGGATGATTAGGCTGGCAGGGGGGGCAGTTGGGGCAACCAGGCCAGCAGGGGGGCAGTAAGGGGTTTTCAAGGCTGGTGGGGGGGGGCAGTTAGGAGCAATCAGGCAGGCAGGCAGGTGAGTGATTAGGAGCCAGCAGTCCAGGATGTCCGATCAGGCCTAAACCAGATCCCCGGGATTGGGCCTAAACCGGCAGTCAGACATCCCCCAAGCAGTCCTGGATTGAAGAGGGTGTAGGCTGGGCTGAGGGGACCCCCCCCCCAAAATGCATGAATTTCGTTCACCGGGCCTCTAGACCTATATAATAAAAAGCTAATATGCAAACTGTCCCCTTGGGAGTTCGATCGAGAGAGCAGGAGTTCGATTGCTCGCTATGATGTGCACTGACCACCAGGGAGCGGCACGAAACATGGTGGACGACCAGCAGTGGCGGCAGGGTGCTGAGGGAGCAAGGGAAGGGGGAGGCGGGAGGTGGGGAACCTGATTGGCCCTGATCGCCAGCCAGGCCTAGGGTCCCTACCCATGCACAGCTTTCATGCACTGGGCCTCTAGTTTCTTCATATAAGGAGGGAGACTGAGTCTTGCTTTTGTACTTTTGGAACTGATAGTAGTCAAGACTCTCTCATTAAAAAGTGACAGACAACACAAGGCAAAGTAGCTTTAGCAAAAAAACAGAAGCAGTGAACTCACAAACCAGGAAGTCCAAGGGTGGACTTCTGTCACAAAAGACCTGAAAGACCAAACTATATCATCTGAAATCAGTCTCTCTCTCTCCAATTTTTGGCCCTGCTTTCCTCAGAATTGACTTCATCCTCATGGTACACAAACTAAAACCACCGGCCACTCTAGACTTATCCATTCACAAGAGTTTAGGGTTCCGAAGAAAAGACAAGGAGGCCTGTCGTGCACTATATTGATCCCCATAAAGCATGCACATGATTGACAGCATCACCAGAATTACATGGACTGGGGGAGGCTTATTTTGCTTAGGATAATGCTCTCCATGTCCGTCCATGCTGTTGTGAATAGTAAGAGTTTTTTTCTTTTTTACAGCAGCATAGTAATCCATTGTGTAGATGTACCACAGATTTTTAATCCACTCATCTGCTAAGAAACAGAAAATTTTGAAAGTAGAATTTTGTAGGATTTTTTTGGTAGGATTTGCCCCTAACTGTAATATTGTGTTTTAGGATAGTTTCTTAATAGGTGGTATGGTAACAGTGAAGTTTTTACATTTATCACTTTGGTGAACTCATAAAAAATTTTTCAGAACACATGAAGTAATTCTTTTCCATAGAAAATTATTGGTTTTTATTGTTGAAAATATAGAAGAGATTCTAGTGAACATGGGCTGTTTTTCCTGGAGAGCATTATGATAAGCAAAATAAGCCATTTGGAGAAAGATAAATATCACATAATCTCACTCATTTGTGGAATACAATCAACAATATAAACTGATGAACAAAAATAGATCCAGAGACAGAGAAGCATCGAACAGACTGTCAAACTTCACAGGAAGGAGGGGAGGGGGGAGGGGAGAAAGATAAACCAAAGGACTTGTATGCATGCATATAAGCATAACCAATGGACACAGACACTAGGGGGGTAAGGGCATGTGCTGGGAGGTGGGAGTGGCCAGGGAGAGGTCAATGGGGGAAAAGGAGACATATGTAATACTTTAAACAATAAAGAATTTTTTTTAAAAATTTCTGGTTCATCCCTCTTGCCAGTTTTATTTTTCTTCTGCTTGTGGAAATCATCAAACTCAGGAATTTATTTGTCCCAATACATAGATTCACATTCTCACTGGAATCTACTTCACTATTTGTGATTTTAAATTATCATGAGGTAAAGTATTTATTTTGTTATTTTCATCACTACCTTTTTATCACTACTTTTATCTTTTAATACACTCTTTGGAGACTTTAATACATTTCTAAGAAATGTAAAATTAAACAATAACATCTAATTAATGTAAAGTGTTATTCAAAACAAACTACACCCTGTTATTTTTGGGAAAGTGACCGAACAGCACTTGTGAAGCATTGCAGTAGTTACAAACATGTTCATGAACTTTTGGACATTTCTCCCATTGAGAAATGAGGCCTATGTCCCCTCCCTTTGAACTTGTATTGATTTTAGTGACTTGTTCTTAACCAATATTATGCAGTGAAAGTGAGAGATTGTGACTTCTAGGGCTGGGTCATAAAAGGCAACACAGCTTCAACCTTGTTGACTGATATACACTGATTTGGAGGCTGAAAGCTCAACTCTCTGTAAGTGCCATGCTGTGAGGAAGCCCAGACCACATATAGAGACCACTAGAGGCCCAGTGGAGGATTCGTGCACTGGTGGGGGGCATGGCCTGCAGGGATCAGCCCGCTGTGGAAGCACCACTCATCCCAGTCAGCCTAGTGACTGTGGACCTGCCCTCTGAGTGGCTGCTTCCTGATCTGGCATCTTCCGTGGAGCCGGAGCACTCCCCTCTCTAGGGGACCTGGTTGGGGCCCAGGGACAATAGCACTGAGAGGTGGCAGTGGAGTAGGCCTCAGGCCAGCAGTGGACACAAATGCACCTCCCAGCCTCCAGGCTCAGCTTTGCGAGCCTGGCGGCAGCACTGCAAAGCCTGCAGGCATCCAGAGGAGGTGACGGAGCGAGGAGGAGGAGCCTGGGGTGAGGAGGCAATGATCGCAGCTTGGGTTCCTGCCCATTGGCCCAGGGTTTGCAGCAGGAGCAGCTGCTCATCCCAGGCAGCCAATTGGCACTCCCACTGTCTTAGCGCACTGACCACCAGGGGGAAGCTCTTGCGTTAAGCATCTGTCCCTGGTGGTCAGTGCGTGTCATAGCAACTAGTCAACCGGCCGTTCTGGTTGTTCTGCCATTCGATCACTGGGCTTTTATTATATAGGACTAGAGGCCCGGTTCACGAAAATTCGTGCACAGGAAGGGGGGGTCCCTCAGCCCGGCCTGCCCCCTCTGACAGTCTGGGAGCCCTCAGGGGATGATCAGCAGGAGGCAACCAGGCTGATCAGGGGAAGACGCCGCCCCCACCACCCTGCTGCTGCTGCCACTGCCGGCTTAGCGGCTGCCTGAGTCCACAGCTGCCTGAGCCTATGGCTGCTGTGAGCCCCGGGCCTCACAGCTGCTGTGGCTTTGTCCAGATGGACGTCCAGATGGATGTCCAGAAGACTCCGCCCTAATTAGCATATTACCCTTTTATTAGTATAGACTAGAGGCCTGGTGCACAAAATTCATGCATGGGGGGGGGGGCGGTCCCCTCAGCCCAGCTTCCACCCTTTCCAATCCGGGACCCCTCGGGGGATATCTGACTGTCGGTTTAGGCCCGATCCCCAGGATCGGGCCTTAACTGACAGTGGGACATCTCTCTCATACTCCTGGACCACTGACTCCTAATCGCTCACCTGCCTGCCGGCCTGGTCACCCCTAACTGCCCCCCCCCCAGCCTAGTCTCCCCTCACTGCCCCCTCTGCCAGCCTAATCACCCCCAACTGTCCCCCCTGCCAGCCTGGTTGCCCCACACAGACTGCTTGTTCAGTTGTTTGGTCGTCCCTCACTAACCCCCCTGCTGGCCTGGTTGTAGGCAGCCATCTTGTGAGGGCATGAGGGTTAATTTGCATATTACCTCTTTATTATATAGGATATTTGAACATTGGAGTCGATATCTTCACCTGTGGTCTGAGCCAGTAACCAGCATCCACCACCAGACATGTGAGTAATGTTGCTTCCAGTTGATACCAGCTCCATCTGTGGAGTCACTCCCAGATGTTTAGTGTTCCCAGCTGAGGCTCTAGACATCTTGGTGCAGAAACAGGTCATTTCTACTCTTACTTGTTTGAATTTGTGAACCATGAAATCTCTGAACTTAATAAACTGGTTGTTTTAAGAAGCTAAGTTTTGGAGCAATCTGCTATGCAACAATAGATAACTGGAGCAGGCATATCCTCATCAAATACTAAGAATGTAATGGTTAAAATTATAAGACTTTATTATGGTGTACAATCAGCTGGACAAAAACTAGAGAGCCTTAAAATATAATTGTGGCAAAGATGTAGGGCAATCTCATACACTGCTGTTGGAAATGTAAACTGGTCAACCATTATAGAAGACAAATCTAGCAAAATCTAGTAAAATTGCCCATGCATATGCCTAGTGGCCTCAGTACTACTCATAGCAATATAGCCTAGAGAAACTCATTTGTCCATTTGAACATATGCATCAAAAATATTCATTGCAAAACTATATGTCATAGCAAAAACATTTAAAGCAATTTAAGTTTCCAGCAAAACAAGAATGAATTAATAAACAGAGGTAAATTACATGATTGAGTTCTAAGTGGGAGAGCAAATGAATCTGAGTTACAAACATCAACATCGATGAACCTCAGGAGCATAAAACAAAGAGGAGGAAATTGCAGAAAAATATATAAATATGACATGGTTTATCACAAGTTCTAGATGCCTATTACCTCAGCATAGTGGTTAATAGCAAAGCTTATGAAGCCGGAAACTAACTGGGTTCAAATTACACATACAAACCAACTGTGTATCCCGGGAGAGTTACCTAACCCCTTTGGGATTTACTTTCCTCATTAGGGAAAATGGGGATAATAATAACTAACATAATATTGCCTATATCATAGAAGACTTTATGAAAACTTAGCACTTTCAAAGCCCTTCAAAGAGTGCCTGGAACATTGTAAGTGCTCATTTGGCTATTTTATTATTTGCATAATGAAAAGAGTACATGAAAGTGATGAATGCCAAATTCAGGATAATGATTATCTCTGGGACAGGGATGAAGCAAAGGATGGAGATAAAACTCAGGAGGGGAACACAGGGGCTTCTGTGGTACTATCAGTGTTTCCTGGGTGGCACATGCATTAGTGTTCATTATATTTCATATATTTTTATATGTCTTCAATATTCCATAATCATTACTGAAAAGAACAAAGACTATCATGAAGATTTTCTGGGAACACCTTCATGAAATGTACATGTTAACTTTTAGAAATGACACTCCTGGCCCTAGCCAATGTAGAAATGTGGAGCAAAATAGAATAATAGCACAAAACCTCAGATGATTTCAGAAGAAAATAAAGAAAATACTCAGGTGCAACAAATGAAGAAGGAGCTCAAAGCTATGGCGTAAGCAGGAGTGAGATACTAGGGTGGCTCCTGGGAATAATAAACTAGCTAGAGGCCCTAGGGATGGGCCATTGAGAGTTTTACTGCTCACTAATGTTGGGAGAGGAGATGTGCTCTGTCATACAAAGAGAATAGCAGACACGTCAGCATTAAGCCTAGAGCCTAAAGACTGAATATCAATGAAAAGGGTACTGAAAAAAACTCCAACCTCCATCCCTGGCCGAGAAGAGGGAAAGAAGATAGTCATTTGGTAGGGACTGGTGTGTGTGTGTGGTGCGGGAGGGGCACATGTTTTAAAAAAAGACAGCTTGAGAAATCATATCCCCATGTCTGAAACTAACACAAATGTGAGGTCACAATGTATGGTTTGGAAACTCAAGCAAAGGAATTAACAGAGAAACTTGTCAAGACTAAACTCCTTTGTCAGATATAAATTGAAATACCATATAATGGAGATACCTCCATAACCCAATACTCTCCCTAGGAAAAAAATCTAAAAGTGATATTTAAAAAATTACAGATCACTTGAGGAAATAAACTGTCATGAAGGAAGAGTTGGCAAATACAACAAAATGGAAAAATCAGCACTCTAAGAACCAAAAACTAAGTAATCCATCCTCAAAAATTAAATGTTGAGAATATGGAAAGATTGGGAGAAGAGCCAAATGAAAATTCAAGAAACAAAATACATATTAATGGAGTAGAGAAACAGCAGACTGTTATTGCATAGTAACCTGTGCACGGGTAAAGGGAGAATTTAAAAATTGGAAAAGAGAACTGAATAAGTAACTTGGAATGTGGCACAGAGAGATGAAAAATGTGTAGGATAAAATGAGAAGACCTAAAATATATCAAAGAGAGAGCAGTAAATATTCAATTTTCAGAACAACAATGACTGAGAATTTCCCAGAACTGAAGAAACATGAGTTTTCCAATTGAAAAGTACACCATGCCCATGGAAAAGTGAATAAAAGCAAATGTACACTAGATACAGCAGAGAGAAACGGTGGAGCATCAAAGAGCATGCATGAGAAAGTCTTCAGAGCATCAGATAAAAAAAAGTTACCTACAAAGGATGACAATTAGATTGGCTTTTTATCAGCAAACATAGATTCTAGAAGATCACAGAATAATATTTTCAAACACTCAGAATAAATATCTGTCAACCTACAAACCCACTTCAAGTTATGCTCTTCTGAAGAGTGAGGGAGGCAGAGAGGTCATTTTCAAGTCAGCCCCTCACTAAGAGAAATATTTTTTAAATGTACTTTAGTAAGAAAGTGAGCCCATGAGGAGGAAGATACAAGAAGCAATAATAAACAAAGGAGTTAGCAAATATATTAGTAAGCATTCAGCATAAATAAATACAATAAGGATTTGTGAGATGAATATGAATAAGATTATTCTGTAGATATTCCTTTTGAAACCACAAGCCATTTCTAACTACACTTTGAAAAACACTGAAATAGGGTTTTCTCCCATGATTCAAAGTGGTTCGAAGCAAACATGTTTTGCCTCTTTAGTGCCAATATTTAAACCTGTTTATTTTTCTAATGTTATTGCATTGATTAAGGCCTCAAGAAAGGTTGCATAGTAATGGTGTCTTGTTCTTCACATAAATGCAAATGTTTCTAATCCTATCTAATAAAAGAGTAATATGCAAATTGATCACACCTCCCTATACCCACAAGCCATGCCCACCAGCCAATCAGGACTGAGTATGCAAATTAACCCAACCAAGATGGCTGAGGCCACGGAGAGAGCAGGAGGCTTGGGTTTCCCTGGCAATAGAGGAAGCCAAGCTTTCCGCTTGCCCTGGCGGGCCCAGGCCTCTACTCAAGGCTACAAAGTTTCAATTACAGAAGAGAAATAAATCCCAACAAATATGGTTGCGGCCACAGAGCGAGCAGGAGGCTTGGCTCTGCTCAAGGCTACAAAGTTTCAATTATAGAAGATAAATAAATCCCAGACACCAGGGCCACCACTTGGGTCACCGGGGGGCGTGGCCGGCCTGCAAACCATCACAGGCCCTTCACCCAGGCTGCCCCACGCCCCAAGGGAACCCCCACCCTGTTCTGAGACACCCTTCAGGGCAAACCAGCTGGCCCCCACCCATGCACCAGGCCTCTATCCTATCTAATCCTATCTAATAAAAGAGTAATATGCAAATTGACCATCACTCCAACACACAAGATGGCTGCCCCCATGTGGTCAAAGATGACTGCCCCCATGTGGACAAACGATGGCCACCACAAGATGGCCAGCTGGGGAGGGCAGTTGGGAGGAACCAGGCCTGCAGGGGAGGGCAGTTAGGGGTGACCAGGCTGGAAGAGGAGAGAAGTTGGGGGTGACCGGGCCTGCAAGGAAGGGCAGTTGGGGGACCCAGGCCTGCAGGGGAGGGCAGTTAGGGGTGACCAGGCCTACAGGGGAGGGCAGTTAGGGGTGACCAGGCCTACAGGGGAGGGCAGTTAGGGGAAAACAGGCTGGCAGGGGAGCAGTTAGGCATCAATCAGGCTGTCAGGGGAGTGGTTAGGGGGTGATCAGGCTGGCAGGCAGAAGTGGTTAGGGGCAATCAGGAAGGCAGGCAGGCAAGCAGTTGGGAGCCAGCAGTCCTGGATTGTGAGATGGATGTCCGACCGCTCGTTTAGGCCCGATCCTGTTGGGATCAGGCCTAAAGAGGTGGTCAGACATTCCTCAAGGGGTCCCAGATTGGAGAGGGTGCAGGCTGGGCTGAGGGACACCCCTCCCCCCGTGCACGAATTTCGTGCACCAGGCCTCTAGTCTATATATATAAAACCCTAAAATGCAAGTAGACTGAAGAATGGAACAACCAAACAACCGAACAACTGAACAATGAGTGGCTATGACATGCGCTGACCATCTGGGGGCACGCGCAGAACATAGCGGGCATCGTTATCAGGTGACAGAGCATGAAACATGGCAGGCATTGGCTGCGGCAGGATGGTGAAACAGGTGAGCGGGGGCACCAGACCAAGGTGGGGCGCCAGTCACTGTCAACGGGTTGAGTTTCTGGTGGTTACTGAAAATTCTTTGCTCTCGTGCACCATGGTCCTGCCCGGTGCTCGCACCCACTGCCAGTGACAGCCCCGCTTGCACCCGCTGCCAGCGCCAGAGCCACGGCTCACACCCGCTGCTGGCACCTGATGCTGGTCCCAATTGCTCAGCGCAATCAGTGGGTGCAAGCTGCAGATGCCACCCCTGATCACTTCTGAGGGCTTCCCCATCTCCCCCAGCTCCTGAGGGGCCATCAGGCAGCAGCTGCCGCTTCCACCCACTGATGGCACCGGCCCCAAGCGCTCCATGCAGTCAGCGGGTGCGAGCGGGCCTGGCACTGTCAGCACATGGGAGTGGCAGCAACTGGAGTGGGGCTGCCAGCAGGAGGGGCCAGGCGGGGTGCAGAAGATGGGCTGAGACCCGCCCTGTGCCCACTGCAGCCTCGTGGCCCACAGTTCCTTTCAAGGTGCATGAATTCGTGCACTGGGCCCCTAGTGTAAATATAATGGAGTCACAACATTTATTTCACACTCCACTTGGGATAGAGAATATGTCGCTCCTTTACTTTATCTTTTATCAATCCAGGTCCCCCCTCCTCCAATTCCCCAGCTTCTGGCTAAGGAAATAGTTTTTAGGCTATTCAATTTAATGTATAATCCAGACTAAGAAATCAAGCAGCTCCTTTAGAAAAAATTTAGTCTCTCTGAGAGTTCTGCCCCCACCTGATTCTCTACCTCAAATAACATGTCTGAAGGAAGGGAGGGAGTGGGTGACCTGTGTGTTCCCATTGCACTGGGGAAGGGCTCTCAGGCATTGTTCCTCCACGTGTCAGGCCCTATGCTCACATTGAGTCTACATCATCTGCTCTTTTAAGACACCCCAAGTACTTCCAGCTTCACTGAGTTCCCCCTCCTCTCAGCTCTCAGCATGTTCTGTCCACATTAGACATTTGGCTGAACCCTGCCGTGACTCTCAGGCACGATAGCTCTAAACATATGATGTCTTCTGTTGTGAGGTTGCAACTGGTACTTTGTTATTAGTAGTTAAAATACCCAATATCCTCTTGGATTCAGGTAGTCCCCTTAACCACACTCTCTCAGTTACTTGAAATATAACACACTTTCTTGGGTCGGCAAACGAGAAGTGACAGCTATGGCCCCACAAACACCCGGGGAGTGCGTCACCCATGAGATTATCACCATCGTAGGTGTCATGGTATAAATGTCCAGAATTGCCGACGTGCCTGTAGCAGCTCCTGTGCTGCCACAGGGCTTAGTGCTGCTCCTTGCTGTCTTCGTCTCACCAGATAGCCTGTAATTCCCGGCAGGCAGGGATCTGGCCGTGTGCCCCTTTGAATCAGCCTGGCAGTCCTGCCGCATAATATGTGTTGATTGAGTGCCCAAATGCTGGCCTGAGAAGGCTCTGGACACATTAGCCCAATGAAATCATACATTAAATGGACTGACATAAACTGTCTATTCTGAAACACCAGCACAAAAATTAGATTTCACAGCTATTTTCCTCTATTAGCAGCATCATAAGTGGAACAAGCAAGGTTTTAAAATAACATCTACCCGGAATAATATCTTGGCCCTATCAGTCACTGGTTGTGCAGAATTGAGGAAGTTGCTTGGCCTCACTGTTCCTCAGTCTTCTCACTTGTAAAATGGAGATTTAAGAATGCAAATAAAATGAAAACAAGTCAAAAAGGGGAAGCATCTACCACACTTCCTGGCTCAGATAGGTATGCAGTGGATGCTAATTCTCTTCCTCCTCGTCCCTTTCCCTCAAGGAGCAGGGAGAGGTTATATAACCAGGGACGTAGGAGAAGAGGAAACCTTGGACATCAAAAAAGGGATGTCTGATAACTCTGTGGGTCCAGAAGCTGGGTTTTATTTTTTGCCCCTGACATCTGCCCTACTACAGTTGGCAGATTGTGAGTGCCCGTGGGACTGCCCTTGAGGCCAGTCTTCAGGCTAACTCTCCCAGCCCGTCTGTGGGCGTGGCTAACCCTCGCTCCTTGTCAAGACAAGTGCCCCTTTGTGCCTGCTCTTTCCATTCTTAGAAAGATGACTAATCTGCTCTGTGTCTGAGAGATAAATGCTTTATAAGTTGTGGTCTTTGCCCAAAACTATGACTATATTGCAGGAGCCTGGCACTTCCTGAGGTGGTGTCATCATGGGATTAAAAGCCTGTCCTGGAGTGGCCTTGCCCTGTGCATCTGGACAGGAAAGAGCCTGCACACCTGGACGGGAACACATAGGGAACACCGTGGCAATGAGCAAAGCTAACATCCATTCTAGTTTAACCTCGTTTCCTTTGAAAAATGCCCCTTTTTGGCGGCTGGTGTGGCTCAGTGGTTGAGCATTGACCTATGAACCAGGAGTTCATAGTTCGATTCCTGGTCAGGGAACATGCCTGGGTTGCAGGATCAATCCCCATTCGGGGTGTGTAGGAAGCAGCTGAAGAATGGTTCACCTCTCACCGATGTTTCTCTCTCTCTCTCCCTCTCCTGTCCTCTCTGAAACCAATAAAACTATGTTTTTTTAAATGCCTTTTTTATGAAACATTAGCCAAGGGTTGTTCTTTTTGTCTGGGTCATGTGGAAAATAGCGTTATTCTAGGAAGGAAATGAAGTGGCATTTCTTGGCAGCTAATTTTGAATGCTGCATTTTAAATCAGTCAAAGAGCTTCTGCAGCTGGCGGAAGATAGAAACTTATTTGAAGAGAGGAATGAGAAGCTCATCAAAGAATTACAACTCCTCAGGGCAATTTTGATTATAAATAGGACAGATGCCATCTGCCTAGCATGGCTTCTTCATTCATTCATTTGTTCATTCAGAAATATTATTATTAGGCATGTCAGTTGTGAGGACCTTCTGTTCAGTACTCAGGATACAAAGATGATAAGACACAAAGATGGGGGACATATACATGAACAAGTAATTAAAGCCACAGGAGACAAGTGCAAAGAAATGCATAAGCAAAGCACAGTGATAGCTGGGATGCAGAGCTGCAGAAAGGCTGTCAGGAACATTTCACAGAGTAAGTGCTGAGCTTTGGTTTAAGGATGAATTTGTCTCTAGGTATATCAGTGGGGAAGGGCATTCCAGTCAAAGGAAACAGAGAGTATTAAATCATGTATACAGGGAATTGCAATTAATATTCTGTAATACTGGAATACCAGACAGCTACCAGAAAGTGTTAAGAAATGACGTTGGGGAGGTCATATAGGGTCACAACTTGAGAGGCATGGAATGTCATACTATGATCATTGACCTTCACCCCGTAGGTTACTGGAAACCATTGAAGGACATTACGTAGAATGTGATCTTAGATAAAGATAATGTGATCTTAGTTGTATTTGAGAGCTTAGGCTGGGACCAGGAAGAAGAATGGATCCTAAGAAATGAGTAAAAAGTGTTATAATACAGTAAAGAGGCACAAAAGGTCACAAGTAAAGTGAAAAGGAGGGGACAGATTGCAGGACTTGGTGGCCATTGGAGTATAAAGCAAGGAACTCCCAGGTTTTAGGCTTGAGAAGCAGATTTGTGCAGATATCATGAGTCGGTGTGGCTGTTGAGAATGTGGTTGGAGATGTTCTCAGCAACTCGGAGAGGTCTGAATGGACATATAGGTTTGGGAGTCATCATGCATAGTACAGGTGGGAGTTGAATCCTTAGGGGAATATACAGAGCAGCCATCACAAATGGGCAGCTCAAGGCCCAATATAGTAGTAGATATGTTTTGTTTGGCCTGCATACTGCTTTTAAATATTTAAATGCATTGCCAACATTTAAAAATTGGGAGATATAACAAAGAAGGGAAATCTAAAATCTGATTTTCTGGAAAAAATCAGAGTATCTGGCAACACTGAGTCCATATTCTCATAGTGATAACTGGCCTGATGAACTGCTTCCCCTTTAAAAGGGGCATCCAGCTCACCTCTCTGTCTGCCTGTCCATTTTCACTCACACCACCTATTTGGCCCCTGAAGCTAGCGAACATCTGCAGTAAAGGCGCCTGCAAGCAGCAGAATCATGCCCCCAAAGATATCCACGTCCAAATCCCCAGAACCTGGGGAGAGGTTAGGATAAATGGCAAAGGGTAAGTAAGGTTGCATATGGAACTAAGGTTGTTCTTCTGCTGACCTTAAAATAGGGAGGGGGTTGTAGATTACCCAAATGGGCCCAATATAATCACATAAGTCTTTGAAAGCGAAAGAGGGAGACAGAAGAGGAGGTCACGCAGTGTGAGAAGGATTCAGCCCCATGTTGCTAACTTTGAAAACAGAGCAATGGAAGAGTCCTTAAGAGTAGAAGAGGAAGGAAGCAGAGGAGAGTCTGAGAAAGAGATGTGACTATTAAAGCATGGTCAGAATAATGAGATGTTAAGAAGACTTGACAAGCCATTACTGGCTTTGAAGATGGGTGAGGCCCATGAGCCTCTAGAAAAGGCAAGAAAACAGAGGCTTCCCTAGAGCCTCCAGAAAGAAACACAGCCCAGCAGACACCCTGATTTCAACCCAGTGAGACTTCTAACCTAGAGATCAGTAAAATAATAAATTTGCATTCTTTTTTAAAAATATATATTTTACTGATATTTTACAGAGAGGAAGGGAGAGGGATAGAGAGTTAGAAACATCGATGAGAGAGAAACATCCATCAGCTGCCTCCTGCACACTCCCTACTGGGTATGTGCCCGCAACCAAAGTACATGCCCTTGACTGGAATCGAACCTGGAACACTTCAGTCCGCAGGCCGAAGCTCCATCCACTGAGCCAAACTGGTTAGGCTAAATTTGCATTCTTTCAAGCCACTAAATTTGAAGCTTACGACAGCCATAGAAAACTCCTCCAAGGCTGTGGTAGAAAAGGAGTACACAGGGAAAGGGACTGAGAAAAGCCATAGAGAGAGGAGGGAACCAGAGGGAGTGCAGTTAGATCACCTAGAGATGACCATTTTCAAGTAGGGGATGCTATCAAGTGACACTGAGATGTGAAGTCCAGTTCTGAAGGCAAAGGTTGGAATCTGTCAATGACGTCTAAACCTAGGGGCAATCAGAATGACTAAGGGATATTGTTTGAAATTCCAGTTGCCAGGGTCTACCCCAGGCTATTATTTTAGGCTCTGATACAGAGACAAGTCTAGCCATCCCTAAAGGAGATGGCCTGATGTTTGACTAGATTAAATAAGTACTTCACATTTATTGACTTAACTCTTACTTCTAAGACTCTTCGCAGCCTTTTAACAGAATAAAACCCATTTGAACTTTAATGGCACATTTTATTAAAGCTATTTATCTGCATGATTTTTGTCCCTATGTGGGTAATAAACTCCTTGCAGGAGGTAGTAGGTGCTTGCCAAATATTTGCTGAATGAATAAATAAAATGAATGTAGCCACTGGAGGACTCCATTGTTTTCCAAAGCTTGGCAGGATGAACAGAGATCATTTATCTCTTAAGCCTGTATAAATTAAATAATTCATTCTCTAGTTATGTGGGTGAGTTGTAATTTTCTACTTAGATGCCTGGAATCTCCTACTGCTTGTCAGGTCATCAGAACCAGCCAGGATTAATCCCCAAGGGGCTCGCCAATCTGTGTGACAAGGCACCTCATTTCATGGTCCTTTCTTGAAATGGCCTTTGGTAATAGTACGTTAGCGGACATAAAATGAAAACTATCTCTAACCTGATCCTGGAGGTTGTAGAGAATACTCCCAGTTAAATACCTAAAGGGCTGAGCTAGGAGACTGGCCTCTGAAAATTATCAAGCTAAGAGTGCCAGCCTTGGGCACCCATGAGCCAGTCACAATGGCCTTCCTACACTTGGTATAACTCTGACGTTCAAATCGTGACATTAGTGTGGGCCCTCGACACACTGGGTGACAGAGTGTGACACAGACCTGATCTACTTTGCCATCTGGGGCAAATTACAAAGAACAAGGAGAGGAAGTTCCAATGCAAGAAGAGAATTCCAAATGCTCTGCATTGAATGGAAGACTAGAATTCCAGTAGAACTTTCAGGCAGAAGGGCCATGAGCTAAAATTCAGAGGGTGGAGTCTGGGAGATTCTGAGGGACACCCTGGCTTCTAAGAAGAAGGAAGATCAATCAACTGTGCGAATAGTAATGAGTGACTGACAGAGAGTGCTGACTGTGTGTTTTCATGTCAGTGATGTCAGGAACCATTCAGATAACAAGTTGGAACAGAAGTCGGTTGCAATGAGTGAAGAAAATGCTTTTGCAAAGCTCAATTGAGACGGAAAATTAGGTCAGGATGCTAGAAAGAGATGCCATAATGAAGGAAGATGTTATATTTTGTTGATATGTGCTTGATTTTATTTTGAGAACTAGGGGGACTTGAACATATATACTATCTGTGGAAGGGAGAGGTTTTAAAACAAAGGAAAGAAAATTATAAAGGAACAAAGATAGAGGTGAGGTGAAGAAATGGTATCATCAACACTAGTCACAGGTAGGATTAGTCAATAACTATTTATTGACCCCTTACTATGTGCTAGGCACTGACCTAGATGCTGGGAATGAACAACACAGACACAATTATGTTCCTTTCCTAGTGATAGTTACAGCCTAGAAGAGAGTGTGTTGTCCTTCAGTTCTCTTTAGTTGCAAGTGAGAGAAACCCACCAGCTTAAGAGAGAAAGAGTAACTTATGTAACAGAAAAAAAACAAATAAATCCTAGTATGGCTGCCTCCAAAGATAACAAAAAATGTTGTCAGGGTTCTCTCTCTCTCTCTCTCTCTTTCTCTCTCTCTCTCTCTCTCTCTCTCTGCACTCATGTGGTAGCAAACATGGTGCCCACTATCTTCATCATTATCGGGTCCATAAGGCCTACAGTCTCAGTAAAACAAATAGACTAGATATATCTCAATCAATGGATCTACCAAGATTCTCTGCATTGACTCTGATTGTGCAGGTTTCATTTATGTGTCCATTCTTACCCGTTAACTGTGGCCAAGAGATGGGGTGTTTTGAATGGCCTCAAACTAGTCACATGTCCACCTCTGGAGCAGGAGTTGGGGTGGGATCAATATTAACTCACCACATGGACTAAGAACAGAAGAGGATGGTTCCAAAAAGGCAATTTTGGTTTCTCAGCCAGAAGAAGGGACACTGGGAGTCCACTATAGAGCGGATGCTCATGATAAGAAAGAAATGCCTCTGTTGTCTTCGGACCAGAGCAGAGAAGGGATGGATTGGTGCCAAAGTAGACAACTTCGAAGATGCAGGGTGAGAACGGGGAAGTCAATACCTGGAACACCGGCTTTCCTGGAGATGTGGAAGCCAGTGCACGTACAGAGAGGATGGGGCAGAGGTAAGTTAGGGAACTTGTGGAAAAGGGCTAAGGTTTGGAAGAACAGCTGGGGAAAATAGAAAAAGGGGTTGAGCCATGCCAAAAGGCTCATTAAGGGTTTACTGATTTTGCACGCCATGAATTTGATATGGCCCTAATTTGCACAGTGATACAATTCTCTCCACAGGCTCAGCCCTGAATAATCATAGCCATGGACATTTGTGTGGAAAGGCACAGCGAGGACCCCAATCTTCATACCCATTCTGGGACAATTAGGCTATTGGGTAGACACCCAGCAATCGTATTTGTACAAAGGCTTCTAAGCCTTTTAGGAGACGTGGTGCAGAAGCAGAGAGAGTGGGCCTGTATGACACAACCCTCTCACCTCTCAAGGAGCCGCCCACTATGGACAGGACACTCACTGGATGTCTTGAGGATGCCCCGTGCTTGGGCCCCTCCCGGTCCCTGGCTCCTTGGACATGAAGAATGTGCAGGTGGCACCTCTGGCTGGTACCAGGCAAACACTTCATGGCCCTGTCTCTGGTACTTTTCTCTACCTTGAAGCTGTTGAGGAACTAACTTTGGTTAAGCTCCTCTTGAATACCAGGCACTTTGAGATCTCATTTAGCCCTCTCATCGTATTGATAAGATATAAGATAAACTTGCCTAAAGTGATACAGCTAAGGAGAGGGTCTGGGTGGGTTAAGGCCTTGGCTTGTCTGTCTCGTGCCCTCCTGGTTTCTATTATAGGGGATCCTGGAACACTGCTCCCTACCCTGGGGTCCAGAGATTCCTGGAGGCCCTCAAATGTCCTGCCAGGGCCTGTGAGATTGTTTCCTCCTTTGAAGGGCCTGTAATTTGCTAGAGTTTCAGACTTTGGCTTGGAGCAGTGTGCTCGCTGGTGGGGAGATACCTGTCAGCCCTGAGCAGTTGTGGACAGGAGCTTCAGAAGCAAGTACTGGGCTTGTTGTGGTGGGGGCTGCAAAGGACAGGGCCACGCTGGCTAACCACAGCAGTGCCGTTGCCAGGGATGTGTCAGAGAGGGATGGCTGTGGCTTTCAAGAAAGCCAGGAGGAGGCATGCAAGCTGCTAAGTTGGAAATGTCAAGGACAGTAATGACTACAGCCTAAAAAAACTTCATTAGCCTTCAAAGGGCAAGGTCCACGGGGCTTGGCACCCAGTTACAACACTCAAGTAGGCCCACCCAAGTACCACTGCGTGTGTCAGCCGCTCCCATGCTCGTCCCCAAACCAGGAGCACGTGGAAAAATGAGAGTTTAAAAGTAAGTACTGCACAGAACATTATGTTTAAAAAAACACTTCCGCTTTAAAAAAGAAAGCTTTTAGTCCTTCATGGAGGTATTATTAAGCCCATCTTATAGGGGAAGAAAGCAGAGCTCAGAGCAGAAGTTCACCTAGCAAAATAGCAGCAGGGGCAGACATCAATCCTGGGACCTTCCAGACCAGGACGTTTCCATGGAGCCCACGGGAAGCACCTTTGCCAGCGGGGCTAGAAGAGGTCAGCATGGAGGTGGTGGCTCTCTCCTTGAATTATCTCGTTAATGTACTTTCACATTAATGTGCTGTTTTCTCCTCTTGTAAACAATGGGAGAGTCAACAGATGTTTTATGAAGGAATATTCTTCAGTGAAAAGTTGTACAGTGGAACAAAGGTCTTTAATGCTTCACATTCGGTTCATGGGAAGTTTTCTCTGACTCCTCACCAGGGAGGCCCTCCTTCAGCCAAAGTCAAGTATGTCCTTGGCTTCCATTGTTGTAAAGTACAGGTAAGGTGTATGGATTCTGGTCATAAGAGGGAAGCAAATGGGACTTTGGAAAGCACTGCATGTTAAACAGAGAATGCTCTTCAGATGGTCCTTTCCCCCACACTTTGTTTTCTGGACAACACACCTTAAAGCCTCTGTACCCGGCTAAGGCAGAGGCAGCACTAGGCCAGAGCCACCCTCCTGATAGGGTTTGTTTGACCACCACAGTTTTTGTTGTTGTTGCTGTTTTTTCATAGTCTTTAAAAAAAAAAAAAAAGTTTACCTGGTAACCAATATTTAACATTTGGGTGCGACCACTAAACAAACCAGGTTTCTGACCTGACTCAAAAACAAACAATCCCACTTAAAAAAAGAAAGAGAGAGAGGCAAATTTTATGTATATTTTACCACAATAATAAATAATCATATATCTATTTTTCCTTGGGAAAAAAATAGACTCAGACAATGCAGACACACTGGGCCCACATTCTCAGTCAGCAGGTTCATGGCAATAGAGGAGGCCTCCAAGCAGAGGCTCCTGGGAGCTCACATCCCAGCAGTAGATTACGATGTCACCCAAGAAGCCTCCAAGCAGTGGAGTCTCAGGCAGATTTAAAAAATGTATGCAGTAAAGGGGGATGTAAATTATAAAGCTTAGGGATTAGATGTCATATCTGGGGATGGGAGTATCTCTACCAAGGCTCATAGGACTGGTGACTGGTCAGTGAACCATCCATTGCCTGGACCACATTGTGTGTCTGTGTGTCTCTGTGGCACATGGATCTCAGCTCAGGCAGGACCCCATCCTATTTTCTGAGCAGGGAACACTCTTCTGCATGTGAGTGTTCTTCCTGGGTCTCACTGGGCAGATGAAAGACCAGACCCAGGTAGCCTGGAGATTCATAAATTCCTCCAGCCAGAGTAAGAAACCCAGGGGAATAATTTCCAGTTTGGAGGGCGGGGTGAAGAAAATAATTTTCCTCCCAACTTTTGTAAGTCCTTCTGGCTGGGCTAATAATCAAACTAGCAGGAGACCGATTAACAGGAGAAAGAAGTCCAAACTTCATTACGAATGTATATGTAAGTACAAAATTGATGACGGATGTGATACCATACAATATGGGACCTGAAGATGCACTGGGCAGGTGTGGCTTATATGCCATTTTAGACAAAAAAGAAGGAGGCAGGGGTCTGAGGTTCCAAAGGGAAAGCAGGCAACTTGCAGGTGGACAGGAAAGAACAAACACATAATAAACAAATCCTTGCTGGGCTGCAGGAAATAATGTGACACAGAGCGAAGTTCACATGGACTTTGCTAGAGTCCTCTGTCTGCCACGTTTAGTTTATATGACGATGCTATGCTGATGCCCCTTTTTTGTAAGCAGGTTTATCTATATCAGTGGTTCTCAACCTTTCTAATGCCGCGACCCTTTAATACAGTTCCTCATGTTGTGGTGACCCCCCAACCATAAAATTATTTTCGTTGCTACTTCATAAATGTAATTTTGCTACTGTTATGAATCGTAATGTAAATATCTGTGTTTTCCCATGGTCTTAGGCGACCCTGCTAGCGGTTCTCAACCTGTGGGTCAAATATCGGAAAACATAGATATTTACATTACGATTCATAACAGTAGCAAAATTACAGTTATGAAGTAGCAACGAAAATAATTTTATGGTTGGGGGGTCACCACAACATGAGGAACTGTATTAAAGGGTCGCGGCATTAGAAAGGTTGAGAACAACTGATCTATATGAATGCCTTCAGACAGGTAAGCGATTCTGAGGCTTTTGTTTCTTAATAACCAGCTTAAAATCAAGATTTTAAGCTCACAGGCATACTTTTGGGGTGGCAAAACTTTGGTCCCTCTCATGGTTCAGCATGTAAGGAGCTCTATCCTAATGGCAAATAAATCTCTGAACGGACAGAAAAAGAAAACAACTCTTCTCAGATTCCAAGGAAAGGGGAAGACACAGGCAAAGTGCGGCCCCTCATACTGGAGAGACAGACAGACAAATAGAGGGAGTCTCAGCTCACCAGAGCAGAGACTGAGGAGGGGGAGCCTCCCGGGTTCCAGTGCTGGGTGGGAAAACCTGAGCTGTAACTAATGAGTTAAAGAAGGCTCCACGTGGATACCTCTGAGCATTAAAAACACCAGGGAGCGTTGACCTATGAACCAGGAGGTCCATGCCTAGATTGTGGGCTCCATCTCCAGCAGGGGGCATGCAGGAGGCCACCTATCAACAATTCTCTCTCATCATTGATGTTTCTCTCTCTTTCCCTCTCCCTTCCTCTCAGAAATCAATAAAAGTATGTGTTTTGTTTTTTAAAACACGCCAGGGGAATCTGTCTTGAGGTGTGGGGAGTAAGTGGCAAGCTTTTGTGAGTTTTGCTCCAAGAACTTGGCCAGGTTTTCACAGCAAGTATCTGAGAAATATAACCTCAGGTTTCTAGCAGGGAGAGGGAAAAGGAACCAATTTGAAATATACCAGAGTGCTCTGTTCGTCTTAACAAGGCCTGGCTTCAGAGAAACCAGGTAACCAGACAGTAATCTGCTGAAGTGCTATCAGAGCTTACCTGGCCTGTCCGGAGGTAAGTACCTAATTGAGCTGATTAGCCATCTGTCAGACCTGAGGGGATGATGATTCCTAGGACATCATTGTGATGTTTTAAAGATGCAATAAAAGCTCTGTACTGAAAAAAATAAGGTATATGAAAAAATGTTCCACTTTAAATGTCATCAGGGAAATGCACATTAAAACCACAAGATACCACTACATACCCATTAGAATGGCTAAAATCCACAACATTGACAACACCAAATACTGGTGAGGATGTGGAGCAACAGGAACTCACAGGCATTGCTGATGGGAGTGCAAAATGCACAGCCAGTTTGGAACACAGGTTGGCAGTTTCTTATGAAACTATACATACTCTCTTACCACATGATCCAGCAATCCTGCTCCTCAATATTTACACAAAGGGAGTAAAAACTTATGTCCACAGAAAAACCTGCCCTTGGGTGTTTATGGCTTTACTCATAATTGCCAAAATGTGGAAACAACCAATATGTCCTTCAGTAGGTGAATGGATAAATAAACTATGATATACCCAGACAATGGAATATTATTCCTCACTAGAAAGAAATGAGCTATCAAGCCATGGAATGACATGGAGGAAACGTAAATGAATATTACTAATTGAAAGAATCCTTTCTGAAAAGGCTACATGCTGTCTGATTCCAACTATATGACATTCTGGAATAGACAGGATTCTGGATATGGTGGTTGCCAGGGGTTAGTAAAGAAAGAGAGATAAATAGGTGGATCACAGAGAAGTTTTAGGGCAGTGAAAATATTCTGTACAATGCAAGTCATACGTTTGTCCAGACCCACAGAATGCGCAACACCAAGAATGAACCCTAATGTAAACTATGGACTTGGGTTCATTATGATGTGTCAATGTAGATTCATTCATTGTAACAAATGCACCACTCTGGTGGGGGATGCTATGTACGTATTGAGGCAGCAGGTAGATGGGAAATCTCTATACCTTCCTCTCAATTTTGCTGTGAACTTAAAACGACTCCAAATAAATAAGTAAGTAAAATCGTTACAGCACCCGGGGGCTGGCTGAGTCCTCCCTGGGGCACTGAGGTGGGCCTCAGAGGGGCGAAGTCCACAGCCCAATGCAGCAGCGCTCCCAGAAGAGGTCAATTACCAAGACCTGTGTCTGCAGAAAGCATCAGATCAAAGAATAGGAGGCAAGATGGAGTATACTAGTATAGAAGAAGTTAGAAGTAGGAAGCCCATCAGTGGGAATGGAGGAATGGAGTTATTAAATTGGAAGAACTAACAAGATAAATTGGAGGGAGATGACAAGTTAAATTAGAGTCAGTGAGGTGCTGGGTCTTCTATGGCTGGTTCCATTTGGAACTCAGAGGCCTGAGTATTCCTGCCACTTGTGGGTATGGGGCGCTTCCTCTCCCTAGAGGTAGCCAACATGTGCTAACTTCCTAGTCTTAGTGTCCAGTAGTGCTGAGCATCCAGAGCCTGAAAGATCTCTGTGATTGTGGCAAAAGGGTTTCACACTAAAGGCTGGATTTGTCCTTGGACTGACTTCTGGCCTTGAAATGATCTTCCATGACGACTTAGTAATAGTAGAATATGTGGTAATAGCGTGCTAACATCTATGCTAATAAAAGGGTAATATGCTAATTAGACCGGATATCTTCCAGACGTCCTTCCAGACAAAGCCACAGTGGCAGGGGCCGAGGCAGAGGTGGTTAGGGGCAATCAGGCTGGCAGGGAAGGGCAGTTAGGGAGCAATCAGGCCAGCAGAGGAGCAGTTAGGGGCATCAGGCTGGCAGAGGAGGGCAGTGAGGGGGCGATCAGGCAGGCAGGCAGGCAAGCGGTTAGAAGCCAGCAGTCCCGGATTGCAAGAGGGATGTCTGACTGCCGGTTTAGGCCCGATCCCTGTGGGAAGTCCACAGCCCACTGCAGCAGCGCTCGCAGGGATCGGGCCTAAACCCGCAGTCGGACATCCCCCAAGGGGTCCCGAATTGGAGAGGATGCAGGCTGGGCAGAGGGACACCTCCCCCACCCCTGTGCATAAATTTCATGCACCAGACCTCTAGTGTAATATAAGTCTTCATATATTCAGCAGTTGACTTTATTAGTGTGGGCCTCCAGAGATGTGGATTAGTTTCCTGTTGGGCAGTTTTTATATACTTTTTGCTTTCCTTAGCCTGTTTGTGTGTAATTAGCCCATTTGATGTTAGTACAAACAAGTATATTTACAGGCACCAAAGCGCAAATTGTTAACCCAGACTAGAGAAGTTTCATAATTTTCTTTCTTTCTTTGAATATTTCTTTCATTCAACAGAAAAATAAAAGTTAGAAGTAAAAAGAATTGTGTTAAAATTAGTTGAGAAAGAAAACTCAGTTGGTGTGTTTTAATTAAATGAAATATAATTAAGTGCTAATGTTTGAAACGCTAAACCAGAATCAGGAATGCTGTTAAGGCCTATGAGCTATACACAACAAGAAGAATTGTGTCCCAAAAGCTGAATAATGACTTACCCCAAACTTAGGACTCCCAGTGAATACTGCACTGCCTCATTTGCCTAACTAAAAAATATCAAAGGAAATCATGAAACCAATTTTCCTATTAATGTTGGATAGTTTCTAAATAAATCGACATGCAAAAGTATCATGAAGGCAAGGAGATGAGTACTGATTGGACAGCTACTATGTTCCGGGGGTTTCTACAGGTTCTGAGGGTGATGGGGTGGAGAGGCAGGACGGTGGGGAGGAGCTCAGGCCAGGGAGATGGGACAATCAGTTCTCTGGTGCCTGGCGCTGTCTGGTGCACCGGGATAACCAAACTCTCCAGACTCATCAACTCACTTCCCTAATTCTCTAGTTTCAATAAGCTCTATGGCTTGGAAAATCACATAAATTGTCAAATGGGAGTGTTGCAAATCTACCTGTCATAAACTACCATGCCTTGTTTTTATTACCTTTGTGGCATTTCAAGGTGAAAGCCTATATTTAGCCTGTCTTTTGCTTTATGGGGAAATTCCAGCTGATAGGCTGTGAAGTATCTCTTGCCTGCCCGTGGGACCTGCACTCTCACACTCCGAGCTGCGGGAAGCCTGAGGTCCAGAGGTCTCTTCTCTAGGACAGTGTGGGGGCAAACAAACAAACAAATAAACGAACGAACAAAAAACCTCCTTCTCCCACTTTCTAAACTCATCTAACTGGGCTAACGAATCAAATTAACAAAAATAGGTTAGGTTGATAAAATCAAAATTTTAATACATGTGCACAGGGACTTCAATTCAAATAAGCATGAAAATCTCAAAGACAGTGAGGCAACATTGGGTATGGATGATGTTTTGGACACACACACACAAAAAGGCAGGGAAACGGGTTATTAGATCTCAGAAGTGAGAATGGGCGACTCACAGGTAAGTTGAGGAAGAGTGGAACACGCGTGGCAAGCAAATTCTTGCTAGGCAACTCAGAAACGCTGGGACAGCCCTCCTATTTGCCAGAATTCAATGTAGGCTAAGATGAACATCCTCCAATCTCCTGCCTGAAGCAGGGTTTTCTGTATAAATCTTTTGGAAGGAAAGGAGGCAGGGTCAAAGGTTCTTTCTGAGTCTTTTTTAATAAAAAGCTTAAAATCAATATCCTAAAAGGCAGTTTCAGGGTGGCAAAACTTTGGTTCCCTTACACAGAAAGAGGGCCTTCGACTCTCTCCACACCATTGCATATGTGGATTTCTGGCCTTGTCCCTGCTTGATTTATTTGTTGTCTGTAACACCATCAGGTTGTAAATCGTCACTCCACCTCACCCCGGGCCTGCTGGAGAGTGTCTCTAATTCCATAAAGCTCAAGGCAAGTGGCTGTTCAATTAAGGCACAGGGTCTGCAGTCAAAGGTCTGGATTTGAGACCTGTGCCCATCACGTACTTACCATGTAACCTTGAGCAATGTTACTTCCACTAGCTAAGCCTCTTTCCTTGTCTGTGTAATGGAACAATGGCAGTACCTACTTCAGTTTCCTCATCTATAAAAAGTAAATAATAACATTACAGGTCTCAAAGATGAAATAAGTGAATGTAAGGTGCAAAGCAGTGTGGTATACAGCAGGCATCCAAAAAAATGGCAATTACAAGTATGATAATATGAAATGGCACTAGAAAATTATTTTCAACTTAGGCTGGGACTTAACACCGACACAGACGGAAAAGAGCTGCCTGTGGCCAGGGGCACAGTCTCTCTGAAGAAATGCTTCCAAGGCCTTGCTGACGTTAGTCTAAACTAAGTTTATTCCACTCTAACTACCCATTCGCTGCCCCTAACTCACAGTAAGACCCTGGAAAAGCCACTTATTCTCAGTTTCTTCATCTGTATAATTAAGTGGTCTCTTAAAATGTAGTCAGTATTTATTCAACAAATATTTGTTGAGTACCTACTGTGTTCCAAGCATAGGTCTAGGTGCAGGAAGCACAGCTTTAAATAAAAATTCCCTGACCTCCTGCATTCTAGAGGGGAAGATAAAAAATAAACAAAAATAAATGCTATATATATATCACATAATAATCTGGCCACTCAGTGTATATCCTATATAATAAAAGGCTAATATGCAAATTGTCCCCTTGACCAGAATTTCGACCAGCAGGCAGGCTGACCAACCGCCCATGTCCCCTCCCCCTGGCCAGGCTGGCCGGACCCCACCCATGCACAAATTCATGCACCGGGCCTCTAATATATATACACACACACATATACTGAGTGGCCAGATTATTATGCGTTCAGAGATCATAATAATCTGGCCACTCAGCATATATATAGTATGTTACATGGTGACAAACATTATAGAGAAAAATGAATTAGAAAAGGGGCTCCATGAATACAGGAGTGGAGGTGGATGAATAATTCAATTTCCAGTAGGGTGGTCAGAATAAGATTTGTTAAGAAGATGATGTTTGAATAAAGTACAGAGAAGGTTAAGGAACAAATAATCCAGATAATTGAAGAGAAAGTTTTCTGGGAGTGGAAACAGCAGGTGCGAAGGTCCTGGGGCAGGGGGATGCTCTAGAAAAGAATGAGGCCAACACAGAGCATCAGTGCTGAGAAATGGGAAGAGAATGTATCTTGAGTACATCATTGAGTCCTGAACATAACCCTTCCTGAGGCCAGCCCTGTCCTTCTTCCCCCAACTCTTGTGAACCAATAAATTCTCTTTGGGGCTTGAGATCATTTGAGTTGGGTTTCTGCAACTTGAAACCAGCATGTTCTAAGTAATAAAACTATTCTGTAAGTATTAAAAAAGAATGACAGACAAACAAATATACTGGCATAGAAAATGATCACTGTAATTATTAAATGAAAAAAGTCAAATTGCAGAATAGTATCATTGGTAGCATTCTATTTGTGTATATAAAGTGCATTTTGTATGTGTATTGTGTGTGATTTATTTTATTTATTTTATTTTTATTTTAGTAAATGCCTGAAGAATAACTGGAAGAACACTTACCACACTGTTAGTGGGAGATGAGATTGAGAAATTTGTATAGTTCTGCATTGTTTCCTGATGGTGAGCATGTTATTACTTTCATAATAAAAATACCTAATGTGGAAAAAAAAGAAAGGGAAGAAAGTTAGTCACTGAATGTACCAAATACCCACCTGTCCCATTGATCTGATTTTTCTGTCAGAGAGAAGAGAGTTAGAGGCACAAAATAGAAATGGTTCCATTGTTAAGCCAACCAACACTATATTGATTGAGATAGTAAGTCAGAGAGAAATAGACAAACTTAGTTACATAAAACGAAGAGAGTTTGCATCATAGGGAATTAAATGCCCAGAGGCTAACCAGTGGATGGAAATATAAAACAAGCTGAAAAATGATCATCACTGTCTGTCTTATAGTTGGGGGGGAAGGAGCAGGCAGGGGAAGTAGAATCCTACTGGGTCTTTGTAGAGGTGTCGAATGGAGATTGGGGACCCGCTGGCTAGAACAGAGGGAGCCTTTGCAGGCGGTCAGAACCTGCAGTATTTCCACTTGCAGTTACACAGGAGCCGGGAGGACCTTGTTAAACAGTCTCTTCAAGAGAAGATATTAAAAGAGAGAGGGTGGAGAGGGAGTTAAGACAGGACAGCATGTCACAGCAAGTGAAGAAGGCTAATCCAGAAGTAGACCCTCACCCCCTGACCAACTGAGGTGGGGTGAACCCCAAGGGGGTGGCCTTAATGCACTGTTACTTTATTCAAAGGATTCAGGGTGAAGGAGGCCCCATGACCTTGTATATCATTAGCGAGGCAACATAAGCAAAGACATCTATTTCTTCTGCTTCACATGACACCAAATTCCAGGAATTAATAAAAGAAAGCTTAAATCTCTCAGCAATAACTTACAAATTTCACAAATTTTACAAATCTGACATGTAGCAAAGAAAGAGATGGGTTGATACATTTAGGACAAATGTACCAAAAAGAACATGAGATGAAAGGGACCTAGTCAGAGGCAGTATCAGCTTCTATTTTCAGAAAACAGCAGCCTTGGACATAAACCAAAAGGCAGGTGGTGTGCACCCACTCGCACTGGGACCAAACCCACATCAATCTCTGGTCACAGCTGCACGAAGAGATAGCAAATCACTATCTCCCCATCTGAGGAGTTATGATAAAGGTTGCATGACAACATAGTCCCTCCCCAAAGAAAATTTGCACTATGGGCACCCTGCCTCCGGGTTAAGCTCATTCTGTGGTCCCTGTTGATTTCCAGCCTCTAGTGCCAAGTTCTTCCCCTTCCCAGAAGCCTGTTTCACAGTAATCACCTCTGGACATGCTCAGCAACGGGAACTCTTCTATTTTAGCAGCTAGGCAGAGGCAGAGCCTAAGTGCAAGTCTTTGCACGGTGACTTCAAATTTGGCTTTTTCTGTCTTACACACCTGGCTCTATTTCAACCCAGGAAAGTGTCAGCACTAATGCCAGGCGCTGGGGGGACATATGGAACCAGATGTGAGTGTGATGCTGCCATTACCCTATATAATAAAGAGGTAATATGCAAATTGACTATCACACCCTCACACAAGATGGTTGCCCCCATGTGGTCACAAGATGGCCACCACAAGATGGCTGGCAGGGGAGGGCAGTTGTGGGCGACCAGGTCTGCAGAGGAGGGCAGTTGGGGGTGACCAGGTCTGCAGGGGAGCAGTTAGCCGTCGATCAGGTTGGCAGGGGAGTGGTTAGGGGGTGATCAGGCTGACAGGCAGAAGTGGTTAGGAGCCAGCAGTCCTGGATTGTGAGAGGGATGTCCGACTGCTGGTTTAGGCTTGATCCCTAACCACAGGGATCGGGCCTATACCGGCAGTTGGACATCGTCCGAGGGGTCCTAGATTGGAGAGGGTGCAGGCTGGGCTGAGGGACACCCCCCTCCAGGGCACAAATTTCGTGCACTGGGCCTCTAGTAATGGTATAACCATGGGCCTGCTAACTCACTCTCTAAACCTCAGTTTCCTCAACCTTAAAAGGCAGCTGAAGATGGATACCTTTTGGAGTTGTACTTGGAATTAGAAATGTTGCATGTAAATTTACTAGGGCTTCTCCATAAGTAACATGTATTACTGTTATTACAGGCTATTTGAGGAGGAGACATCCGAGGACGCTGAAGGTTACAATTAGCTTCATGATATAAAAAGCATGGGGTGTTGCTGACGAGCAGAGGGTAGGCTTTTAAATCAATATTGAAAGTAAGTATAGAGTGAAGTTTCAGAAGTTTGAAGGATGTATGGGGTTAGCTAGAAGAAGGTAGGCAGAGCAATTCTGGGCAGAGAAAGCAGAGTGTACTAAGGCATGGAGGTGTGAAACATGATTATGCATGGTTTTGGAAAGGGGTCCATATGATGGAAGTAAAGAAAGGGTTCAGGGGAATAGATGGCTGTGATACAAAAGGGATGCTCAGGGGCCAGCACTTGATCAATCTTGTGTGCTAATCTAAGAGGGTTAAATTTGAGGCTTAATGTTGAGCAGAAATGTGATCAGATTTGTGGGAAGGGTAAATTAGATAGAAGTCAAACTAGTGGCAAATGCTAAGATGCTACTCAGAGCTCATGAATATCGACTTCAGAACAACTATGTCAGAAGAACCTATATTTTAATCCAATGCTTCAGTGTAAATCTTATTTGCAATAAAGTGAAAGAAAAATTGAGCTGGGGCATAGAGTGATAGGTAAGAACATAGGGCTGGACTCAAACTCTATTTGAATCAGGACTCTGCCATTTCCTTGGCAAGGTATTTAACCATTGTGGACCTCAGTTTGCCCATCTGTAAAATGGGAATAATAATACCTGCCTCAAAGGGTTGCTATGAGGATTGTAAGTGGTTAGAACAGTTCATGGACTAAGCAATCAGTGATGAACAGTATTTAGAGATGATACTTGGAAGACTGTTTGGCCTCCAAACCACTCTCTACAAGACGGCTGCCTTTACTGGCTTCTGGGCTTTGACTCTCTGGATGAGAATCAGCTGCCAATTAAGCCTCAGTAATTCCCAGTTACTGAATTTATGTAAAAATAGCATATTTAATGCTCATTTGAGCATCTTCATCAATTGTAATGTCTCAAACAGCTCAGTTAATTATTTTAAACACTATAAGACAATGATAAATTCTGGTAATATTTGTGTTTTTTTTTTCTTTTTATTCCCACCTATTTCTTAAAATATGAAATATTTGGTACTTACAAAATAACATGTAACATATAACAAAGCATAACAGCAAACCCAGTGAAATCACTATTCTGGAATGTTGCTAATGCCACTGCATCTTGCTATAGTCCTAATGTTTGTCCTATCCACCCCACCCCCCTCACCCCGTCCCTCTCAAATTTACATGTTGAAATCCTAATCCTAAAGGTGATGCAATTTGAAGGTAGGGCTTTGGGAGGTAATTCAGTCACGAGTGAGATTTGTGCCCTATAAAGAGGCCTGAGAGGGCTCCCTGTCCCTTCCACCATGTGAGGAGAGAGCCAAAAGACAGCTAGCTGTCTGTGAACCAGGATGTGTCTGTACCAATCTTGTTTTTCATTTTTCTTGCTGAGAATTCATTGTTATTCCTTTGTCTCACTGTTATTCCTTTATTGATTCATAATCCGTATTTTTCCCTTTGGCTAATTTTTGTAACTTCTCTTTGTCTTTGGTATTCTGAAGTTTTTCAATAATGTGTTAAGGGTGTGTGTGTGTGTTGAGATTTATCTCACTGGGGACCCTTTAGGTTTTAGTATCTGAGGTTACTATCTTTTATCAATTCCAAAAGTGTCTCAATCATTTTCTTTTCAAATATTGCTTCCTCTATTACCTCTTCTTGAAATTCTGGTTAGAGGCATATTAAAGCTTCGCCCTCTGTCCTCAATAACTCTTAACCGCTCTGCTGTATTTTCCAGCGATGGGCTCTCTGTGCTGCATTCTGTGTAAGGTCCTCCAATCTATACTCTCAACTCCCCAATTCTCTCTTCAGCTGTGGTCTTCTCTGCTGTTAATACTTCCACTGGAATTTTAATTTCAATCTTTTCATTTTTCACTTTTAGAAGTTCTATATTGTTATGTTTCAAATATAATGGATATTTTTATAGTCTGTTTCACCTTCCTCACATTTTTCTTTTCTTTATAATTTAACATATTAAATACACTCAATTTACTTTTGAACTTATTAAAAAGAATTTGAAAGATGATATATATATATATATATATATATATATATATATATATATAATCACTCATGTTAACCGCTTCAGAGTAAGAGAAGCCCTCTATATATTTTTACTTAATATTTTTATTATTTCCAATTGCTTATAGCTGAGAATATAAGAATCTTACCACTGGATCCTTACCTGCCCCTAGATGTCTGGGTCCAGCTATCACTATGGACCCAGCTCTCACTTATACAACACGATTATTGTAAGTAAACTAATATCACTCTATGCCTGCTACTTAATATATATATTCCTCCTATTACTGAGTCTGCCTCCAACTGGTCATATGGCTACTGCAAACTTCATTAATTTAATTCAGGAGTTTATTTTTAACTCTCAGAGACTTAGCCCCTCCTTTCTATTACTGAGGTATCCTGTATTCCAATGATGTCTTTTCAAAAATTAGGGATAGTTTCAAAAGACAATTCAATCTACTATCTACTCATTGATATAAATACTGGCCTATCAACTCTACCAAAATTATCATGCATTTTCTAACTGATTTATGGCTTGTAATCATATGTCAATCCAATTCTTACAGTAAGGAACAGGTATCCCCTATTTTATAAACTGCCTAGACCAAGCATGTCAAACTCAAAAGCTAACATGGGCCAAGTAAACAAGGCATGTGGCCCACAGGCCGCGTGTTTGACATGCTTGGCCTAGACCAGTGGTCGGCAAACTGCGGCTTGTGAGCCACATGCGGCTCACGAACCACGGTTTGCTGCTCTGTTGAATAATGAGTTTGCCAACCACTGGCCTAGACTAAATCATTTCAGCAAAGTTCATTTATTTCATACAACAAAACAGACCCTGTTAAAACAAAGATAAAAATAAAACACCTTGATTTCAATAATTAGGAATAGTGTCAAAAGACAATGCGATGTGCTATCTACTCATTGATATAAATACCGGGTGCCTTAAAACAACAGAAATTTATTCTCTCACAGTCCGGAGGCCAGATGTCTGAAATTAAGGTATTGACAGAGCCAAGCCCCCTCTGACGTGTGTAGGGGAGGATCATTCATTAACCCTTTCAGCTTCTTGTAGGCCCAGGTGTTCCTTGGCTTGAGGCAGCCTACCTCCACTCTTTACCTCTGTCTTTCTTTTGTGTGTCTCTGTGTCTTCACACAACACCTTCCTCTCTGTCTCATTCTTCTTACAAGGACATCAGTCCATAGGATTAGGGCCGTCTACTCCATTATGACTTAATTTTGACTAATTATACCTGCAATGACTCTATCCTATCTAATAAAGAGGGAATATGCAAATTGACCATCACAAAGATGGCGGCACCCATGGCTGAAGGGGGGTGGTGGTTTCCATAACACAAGATGGCTGCACCCACAGCGGAGGGGGGGTTTCCGTAATACAAGATGGATGTACCCACAGTGGAGTTTGAGTTCCCGTAATGAGCTTTAAGGAGCAATCAGCAGGGACCTGAGGCTGCCTGGCACTGGGCCAGGGTAGGGGACCTGAGCCTGCGCCCCCCGCCCAGTGGGGCCTGACAGGGGACCTCAGGCAGTGCCCCCTGCCCCCAGCACCAGGCCAGGGGACCTCAGGCCACGCCCTCTGCCTGGAAGGGCTTGATGGGGGACCTGAGGCTGTGCCCCCCACCAGGTGGGGCTTGACGAGGGACCTGAGGCTGTGCCCCCCACCTGGCGGGGCTTGACGGGGGACCTCAGGCCATGCCCACTGCCTGGCAGGGCTTGACAGGGGACCTCAAAACGCGTCCCCTGCCCCAGTGCCGGGCCAGGGGACCTCAGGCCATGCCACCCGCCCTGGCGCTGGGCCGAGGCACCTCAGGCTGGAGACCTAAGGGTGCGCTGGGGGACCTGAAGCTGTGCCCCCCGCTCAGCAGGGCTTGATGGGGGACCTGAGGCTGTGCACCCCACCTGGTGGGGCTTGAGGGGGGACCTGAGGCTGCACCCCTTACCCGGCACCAGGCAGGAGGACCTGAGGCTGTGCCCCCCACCTGGAGGGGCTTGATGGGGGTGGGGCTGGCTGGGTCTGGGTCTCGTGCAATTTTGAGGCACCACAGGTGGATGGGGACTTGACTCTGGGTCCTGCGGCATGCCCCAGACTCTGACAGGAGGAAGATTTTCATATATATTTTACTAATTTTCTTTCATCTCTGACACTTCTATTATAGAGAAAGGGCAAAATAGTAATATTAAAATACTAGAGGCCTGGTGCACGAAATTCATGCATGAGGGGGTGTGTCCCTCAGCCGAGCCTGCACCCTCTCCAATCTGGGACCCCTCGAGGGATGTCCAACTGCCCAATCCTACCAGAAGGATCGGGCCTAAACAGGCAGTCAGACATCCCTCTAACAATCCAGGACTGCTGGCTCACAACTGCTCGCCTGCCTGCCTTCCTGATTGCCCCTAACCACTTCTGCCTGCCACCCTGATCACCTCCTAACCACTCCCCTGCCAGCCTGATTGAAGCCTAACTACTCCCCTGCCAGCCTGATTGCCTCTAACTGCTCTCCCCTGCAGATCTGGTCCCTCCCAACTGCCCTCCCCTGCTGGCCATCTTGTGACAGCCATCTTGTGTCCACATAGGGGCAGCCATCTTTGACCACATGGGGGCAGTCATCTTGTGTGTTGGAGTGACAGTCAATTTGCATATTATTCTTTTATTAGATAGGATAGAGGCCTGGTGCACGGGTAAGGACCGGCTGGTTTGCCCTGAAAGGTGTCCCGGATCAGGGTGGGGGTTCCCTTGGGGCATGGGGCGGCCTGGGCGAGGAGCCTGTGGTGGTTTGCAGGCCAGCCACGACCCCCGGCAACCCAAGCAGAGGCCCTGGGATCTGGGATTTATTTATCTTCTATAATTGAAACTTTGTAGCCTTGAGTGCAGGCCAGGACAGGCCAGGAAGTTTGGCTTCCTCCATCGCCGGGGAAACCCAAGCCTCCTGCTTGCTCTGTGGCCACAGCCATCTTGGTTGGGTTAATTTGCATACTCACTCCTGATTGGCTGGTGGGCGTGGCTTATTGGCATAGCAGATGTACAGTCAATTTGCATATTACTCTTTTTTAAAAAAAATATATTTTATTGATATTTTACAGAGAGGAAGGGAGAGGGACAGAGAGTCAGAAACATCGATGAGAGAGAAACATAGATCAGCTGCCTCCTGCACACCCCCTAAGGGGATGTGCCCGCAACCAAGGTACATGCCCCTGACCGGAATCGAACCCGGGACCCCCCAGTCCGCAGGCCGACGCTCCATCCACTGAGCCAAACCGGTTTCGGCTGCATATTACTCTTTTATTAGATAGGACTAGAGGCCCGGTGCATGAGAATTCATGCACTGGAGGGGGGTCCCTCAGCCCGGCCTGCCCCCTCTCACAGTCCAGGAGCCCTCAGGGGCAGCCAGCAGTGCAAGCCTTGGCCAGCCCTGGTTACCTGAGCCATCAGAGGCTTGCCTGCACCTTGGGCCGGCCCTGGGCGGCTGGGCAGCCACCATCCGAGGCTTGCCTGCGCCTCGGGCTGGCCCTGGGAGGCTGGGGGGCTGAGGGGACTGGGGGACTCTGGAGGTAGGCACGCAGAGTGGGCCTGGCCTTGCCACACACCTGCCACCTTGGCGGGGTTGAGGGGACTGGGCGCCGCCATCTTGTGGCTGTGGGCGCTGCCATCTTTGAGGGTGGGGCAGTCAATTAGCATATTCCCTCCTTATTGGCTGTGGGGGTCACCATCTTTGAGGGCGGGACAGTCAATTAGCATATTCCCTCTTTATTGGCTGTGGGCACTGCCATCTTTGAGGGCAAGGTAGTCAATTAGCATATTCCCTCCTTATTGGCTGTGGGCGCCGCCATCTTTGCGACAGTGTGAGGGTCAATTAACATATTCCCTCTTTATAAGATAGGCTTATTAAATAGGATAATATTTTGATGACAACACATTAAAACAAGAATCATATTTGCTCTCCAAACTAATAAAAAGAAGATAGTCTAAGTAGATCAATTTCATTATCTTTCATCATCATTTCATTTCTAAGGTAAATTGAGAAATATAAATGTAAACATATTATTTAACACACTTTACAATGTCCAAATTGCCCGAGTATAGTAAGTGGCATTCTAAAGTGCCTCCCAATGGTCTCTACCTCCTGGTATTCATGGCCTTATGTGTTGGTTAAACATAATGACTTGCTTCTCCAAAAAAGCATGTGGCAGCCCTGGCCAGTGTGGCTCAGCTGGTTGGAGCATAGAGGGTTTGATTCCCGGTCAGGGCACATACCTAGGTTGCTGGTTTGATTCCTGGTTGGGATTCCTGGAAGGAAACTAATCAGGGTTCTCCCTCACATCTTTGTTTCTTTCTCTCTTTTTCTTTCCCTCCTTCCCTTTCCCCTCCCTCCTTTCCTCCCTTCCCCTCTCTCTGAAATCAATAAGCATATCCTCGGATGAAGATTTTTTTAAAAAGCATGTGGCAAAATGATGGATTTCACTTCTGAAATTAGACTATGAAAGACTATTACTTCTGTCTTGCTTACATGGTTTCTCTGACATTTCTCACATACTTGCTTTGATAAAGTTGTGAGTTGCCCTATGGAGACACCCAGGTGGCAAGAAACTGAGGCTCTCCAGGGCCCATAGGAACTAAATCCTGCCATAACCACATGAGTGAGCTTGAAAGCAGATCCTCCCCCAAGTGTGGCCTTCAGCTGAACACAGAGCCAGTCCAGTCTTGATTACAGCTTGTGAGCACCCAAAGCAGTGGACTCCACTAAGCCATGCCAGGGTTCCTGACCCACATAAAATGCTAAATTTGGGGGTGGTTCTTTACACAGAAATAGATAACTAATTTACAGTGGAAGATAAAAATAATAAAACAACAAGACCAAAGAAAACAGGTAATAAAGCAAAAGAGAAAACAAAGGAATGATAAGGATTTGAAATTTAAACATAGCAGATAAGATTAAATTGTGGCTCAGTTGGTTAAAGCATCCTCCAAAAGGTTGCAGGTTCCATTCCTGGTCAGGGAACATACCTAAGTTTCAGGTTCCATCCCTAGTCAGGGCAAGTATGGGAGGCAACCAATCGATGGATCTCTCTCTCTGTTTCTCTCTCTCTCCCTCCCTTCCTCTTTCTCTAAAAATAAAATAAAATAAATAAAATAAAATAAAATAAAATCAATGAAGACATATCCTCAGGTGATGATTTTTAAAAAGATTAAACATATCTAATTAAATAATTTAAAGTGGGTAATAAACTTTTTAGAGAATGATTAAATGGGACAGAGATAGTCACTTTATAATGGCAAAGGATACAGCTCACAATAAAGTTATTGCTAGCATGAATCTTGATGTATCAAATACTATAGCATTAAAATACGCAATGAAAAACTTCAAGAAATAAGAGGAAAAAGAAAAGTTAGGAGATCTTAGTGATTTTTTTTTTAATTCTTGAAAAATTAAGAAGAGAAAAATTATGCATAGTTATAGAAGATGTGAATAACATGATCAAAAAAGATTGATGTAATATCTGCTATAAAATAGATGCTCAATAAATACTTATATCAGTCTTATAGCCTGCAAAGAAAAAAATACTAATATTGTAGGTACTTGTGTAACATCTACAAAAAGAAATAATGGTCACCGGAAACAATTTTAGACAATATATAACAAACACCACAGGGATAATTCTCTCACGCCCTACTCTCTCCAGTCCAGCCACACTGGCAACCTTGGTGTTTCTTGAAAACCCCAGGAATGGATATACTGGGAATTCCGTTACTAATTTCTGGTTGTTTTAATTTCTTACCACATAGTTCGTTTGTCATGATAAACAAATAACATTTTTAAATGTTCCATGTCCTTATCTCTTTATAATTTTCCTGAATCAGTCCATTATCTTCTTCCCTTTCTGACAGGAAATACTGTTCCACCTTCCTTCCAAGAATAAACAGTTCATAGTTCCATCGTCAGTTATCCCCATGCTCTGAGTTTCCATGTTTCAGCTTGTACTGGCTTCTTCACTTCACCTTATAAGCATAGTTAGTTGTGTCCTGTTCCCAATCCTGGAGCATCCTTTCACATGGAGGGCCTAGCTTCCTCCTGACCTTCTTTGTCAGAATTCTGTATTGCATCCTCCATTGCCACAATTCCAAATCCACCTCTTCTAGACATACTTTTTATCGGATCGATATTGTTTATCGGTCTTTGTACTTAGAATAATTACCAGCTTGCTCCCAAACCCTCAGTTTCATCAAAGGGGTTAATGCTCTTGAAAAGATCAAGGTCAGAAGTGGGGAGACTATGCACTCTAAACAAGTCAGCTCCTCTCTTGGCAGAAGTCATGAGTGAGCACTGCCCAGGGACTGAGTCCTCCCCTCTCCAGGCCTTCAACATTCCACCAACCTGGATCAAGAGTCCACCTGATGATCAGACCGCTTCACCTCCAACCCCAAACACTCATCCCTCCTATCCAGTGAACACTGGTTCAAGCCACTCGAGTTTCTTGCCTGGATTACTGCAATAGCTTCTTGCCTACTTGCTTTCACCGTTGCTCTCTATGATCTATCCTGGATAGAACAGCCAGAATAATCCTTTGAAAATATGCCTGATCATGTTACTTCTCTGCTCACAACTCTCCAGCTGCTGCCCATTTCATTCAGCGCGAAAGCCAAAGTTCTTGCAGTGCCCTACCAGTCCTACCTCACCTGGTCCAACCCAGTGGTTACCCTCAGTCCTCTCACTCCCCACTCTCTCCAATCCAGCTACAGTGGCATCCTTGGTGTTTCTTGAAAACTCCAGGCACACATTTACCTTGAGGCTTAGGCCTAACTGTTCTCTCTTTCTGAAGGTTTTTCTCTCAGAAATCCCCAGGACCATTCTCTTGCCAACTCCAGATCTTTCCTTGCATGTCGCCTTCTCAATAAAGTTTATCCTGATCACTATATATACCATATCATCCCACACTCTCTCCTGCATTCCCAATCTCCTTTATCCTGTTTTATTTTTTATAACAAATCACTTCCTAATGTACCATAGAATGTACTTATTTAGTTTATGTTAACTATTTAATGTCTGCCTCTCCCACACGCACATTAGAATGTAAGCTCCATAAGGGCAGTAAACTAGAATGGTGCCTAGCACATAGTCGGCACCCAAAAGCTATTTATTGACTGGTTGAATAAGTGGTTCTCAGCCTGGTCAAACTTAAAGCCCCTTTTAATAACAAATATTGGGCACATAATGTTTAACAGTGGGAGGGGAAAATCATAAAGTACCTACACAAGTAATTTTTAAAAATTCAAAGATATGCCTTAACTATAACATAAAGGATAAAGTAAATGTGTGATTCAATATGGAACTGGTCAGGCATGCCTAAACTAAAAGACACAATGAAATAGATGCTTGCATCCATCTTTAGAATTGCCATGAAATAGCCACAAAATGGACTGTACTGATCATTCAAATCCTAGAATGGCATTGCCATTCGATTTATCACCACATTCCAGGAAATTTAATGTATCTTAAACTGTGTGAAAGATACTTTGTGCTTATATGTGAAATAGATTCTAGGCTTAGGTAAATATAAACAGGTTTTTCATCTACATGAATGAGCAGTGGAAGGTCAAGTCACACAGGCTGCAGGACAATTCTTTGCTATGCAGGATAGTTCTGGGCATTGCAAGATGTTGAGTATCTTTGGCTGGTCAACTGCATTCTAGTAGTTCCCCTTCTGCAATCACTGGGACAAGCAAAATCACTCTGGTAAGTTTCAAAACAACTCCTGGAGCGAGTTCCATCCCAATAGACTCTTGATCTGTTGTCATTGGCTTCCTCCATATAACATTTGACCTGTTGACAAGCTCCTCCTCACCCCCCACCCCCCCTTCTACACTTGCAACTTTCCTTTTCTTCCCTCCCCCAATTCCTGCCTGTGTCATTGTCTAACTCCTTACCTCCCCCTGCCTACCCACCTCTGCTGCCCTTCCTTTTTCCTCGTTATCTGATTTTCATCTGCCTTGCCTAAGTAATTGACTCTCAAAGTTCCAGTCTACACATGACATCCAAATTTATACTTCCAATTGCTACTTGGTCATTCATACACAGAAGGCCTCCAGTTATACATGTCCAACATCAAACTAGTCATTTTCCTCCAAAACCTGTTATTCCATCAGTTGTACCTATTTATGTGAATGACAATATCCATTTACTCAATCTAGAAATGACAACCATCTTTGATTCCCTAGTCCTCTTTCCCCACATCCAATTGATTGTACTGCTCTGTCCATTTTCCCTCTGAAGTATCTTATAGTTGCTTCCTTTCTTAGAAAATTTTCATAGCCTAATTGGTACTTCTACTCCAATTCATCTTTTGATGCTTCCACAAAAGGAGTTTCTGCAGATAATATATATATATATACACACACAGACACACACACACACACACACACACACACACATACACACACACACACACACACACACACATATATATATATATATATATATATATATATATATATGTATGTATATATATATATATATATATATATATATTAGAGGCCTGGTGCATGAAATTTGTGCACTGGGGGGGGGTGTCCCCTCAGCCCGGTCTGCAACGACACGAGCGTCCCGCACCCCAGCCTCTGGCCAGAGGCCCTCCCTCCATGTGGCCAGGGTGCCGGGGGTGACCGTGAGCCCAGCGTCCCATGCCCTGGTCTCTGGCCAGAGGCCCCTCCCTCCACACGGCTGGGCGTGGGACACTGGGCTCATGGTCGCCAGGTTGATGCCGCCAGCATCCACCCCTGCCCCCACAGCCGCTATGGGCACCACCATCTTTGTCATGGAGTGATGGTTAATTTGCATATTACTCTTTTATTAGATAGGATATATATTATTTATACTTAGTATACTACCTGGGATATAATCTATAATAATAAAAACATAATATACTAATTAGACCAGACATCCTTCCAGACGAAGCCAGGGCTGCAAGGGAAGCCCAGGTCCTGGGTGTCAGAAGGAAGCAGGTGACAGCAGCCAGGGGAAGGAAAGCCTATTCTTGCACAAATTTCATGCATCAGGCCTCTAGTAAGAGAATAAATATTTATTATACCACACTAATATTAATACTTACTTTTATATTTTACTTACTTAATAATAAATAATAATAATTACACTATACTAAGTTTTTCTATCTCTTTTAATCTGCACAATCATAAAGTAGGAACTATTATTTGAATCTTAAAGATGAGGTTTGGGGAGTGTACATAACTTACCTAAGGTCACGGCGCTGGCTCGGAAGTGATAACACCAGGGTTCCAGGTCTATCTGGCTTCTAAAATTTGTTTTTCTCTCTCTCTCTCTCTCTCTCTCTCTCTCTCTCTATATATATATATATATATATATATATATATATATACACACACACACACACACATATATATTAGTATATATATATATATATATATATATATATATATATATCAGTATATATATGTGTGTGTGTGTGTGTGTGTGTGTGTGCGTGTATATACAAACACTAGTGGCCTGTGCACAAAATTCGTGCATGGGGGTGGTTCCTAACTGCTAACCTGCCTGCTGGCCTGCTCACCCCCAACTGCCCCCCACTGCCAGCCTGCTTGCCACAACTGTCCCCCCCCCCCCCCCCATGCTGGTCTGATCGCCCCTAACCACCTCTGCTTCGGCCCCACCTCCATAGCTTTGTCAGGAAGGTCTCCCGGTCTAATTAGCATATTACCCTTTTATTAATATACAGTAGATTACCCTTTTATTAGTATAGATAGAAGCCTGGTACATGGGTGGGGGCCAGCTGGTCTGCCCTGAAGGGGGGTCCTAAATCAGGGTGGGGGGTCCCCTTGGGGGGGCAGGGCTGGCCTGGGCAAGGGGCCTGGGGCAGTTTGCAGGCCAGCCACACCCCCATTGGGGTGGGGGTCACCACTAGGGGGGCTGGCCAGCCTGGGTGAGGGGCTGAGGGTTCTTTGGGGGCAGTTTGCACACCGGCCAAGCCCCTGGCTTTGTGCGGAAGGATTTCTCCTGGTCTAATTAGCATATTACTCTTTTATTAGTATAGATATACAACTTTCCTATGGCTTCTAGCCTAATCACAACCTTCTACTCAGTCTCTATCCCACCTGCCTTTTCCTTCCCACCCTATTCTTCCAATCCATAGGTTCTTCTTTTGGTTTTACTTAGTTTCTTGTTTAGTAAGGACTTACTCATCAGCTATTTCAAGGAAGTCCTTCACAGCAGGCTCCTCTTACTTTGCCCACCACATCTGTCTGCAGCCCTGCTTCTCCCCACTCTCTTCCCCCTCCCCCCACCAAGGTACTATTGGGGAAGGAAATGGAGTGAGTGGCTCCAACCTTGGTAGGTGCAAACACACACACACAAAACCCCTGCGTCTTGAGTTTCTCTCTGCCTAACTCAGTGTTGCTTTATGATTCTAATATAATGAACCGGTTAAATAAAAAGTTCTTTGTAAAGTGTAGAGTGCTTTACAATACTAGTATAAGGTGCAATTATTCACCCTCCCTTTGCATATCAGGGCTTCAACTGAGTTATTCTGTGAGCAACAGAATAGGTATTTCAAGCAGGGAATGCCACGTGTATGTTGGAGGTGAAGGGAGAGGAAGGCCCTAAAGAATATAAACTTGGCCCGGAAAATCGCTTTCTCGTTCCTGACAAAACCCACTAAGTAAAACGTGGTATTCATCTGAAAAGCCCCAATTTTAAAATCTTTTTGGGAGTGCTGCCCTCCCCTAGCTCCCTGAAGGTTTAAGTTCTTAAAAATGTCCTCCCTTACATTCACAAGGCCCCTTCTCTGGACCCTTCTCCCTCACTTCACTTGCAGGCCTTCCCCCTTCCTGGCGACCCCAGCCAAGGACCCAGCCCTGCCCCGCCCCGCCCCGCCCCGCCCGCCCCGCGGAGGACTACAAGTCCCGGCGTGCCGCGCGCGCCCGGCCGGCTGCATTGGGGCTGGGCGCGTGGCGGCCAACGAGCTCTGCGCGGGGGAAAGCCTCCCGGCGCCGGCCACGCGGGGAGGTAAGTGATCCACTCGTGCTGCGAGGGCACTGGGGACGCTCCCGCCCTCTCCCCTGTCCAGTGTGAAAGGACACGAAGAAAACCACAATAAAAACCCTCCCTTGTCTCTGCTGTGTGTCCGGTGCCTCTGCAGCTTGTTGCACCCACGAGCGAGGAATCTGTCACCCTGGAGTGGACTTGAGGGCAGAAGTGTGCCCGGCCCGGCGGAGAGCGGGGCTCGCCGGGGGCTGCGGGGTAGAGCTCGCAGAATGGAACCGGGTGGCGGCACACCCCCACACACCCTTTCCAAAGACAGGCTGCCCCGGGAGCCCCCAAACTCAAAGCGAACTGTTTCTTCTTAAAAGTCTTGGTCAGAAACTTTTCCCTGGGTCGCCGGTGCCACAAGCGTGTCGTTTGGCTTTCGTACAGCGCCGCTGGTCCAAAAGGCTTCCTGGTGTCCCCTCTCTCGCCCTCGGCCCCGCCCCCAGCGCCCCTTCTCCAGGCCGCTCCTCGCTTTCCCTTGAGGTGCCCTTGGTGTCCGGGGAGCTGTGCCGCGCCCTGGGCGACTTCTCAAGATTTCTCCTGCAGCCACAGGGCCCCACGTCTGCGCTCTGCGATGTGGGCTGGACACTCCGGGGGCTGATTCTCCGACGGGAGGCAGGGGCGGTGGTTCCCCTGGGAAAGCGCTGGCTTTCTGGGCCAGGCTGCTCTCTCGGGGGGTGACTGCTGATCAATAAAAGAAGCCTAACCGAGCCACCGGTTTCCATCCCCTCCTGACCCGTCTCCCCCGCATCTGAGCCCATTCCCAAGTGTGCCCCAAGGTTCTGCTCCAGAATCCCAGGATTAACGGAGGTATTTTAGCACTTTCCATAATATCCTGGAACAGAAAGTCGTGTTCGTTTGCATCTATCTCACGCCCTACACTTACACACACAAACACACCATGGACACTACACATTCTGTAGATACATACCCCACACTACACACACCACAGACACAATACACAGACACAGTACACATAGCACAAATATTACACTCATCACACACGTACATTGTTCACACATACATTACACATACCATTTATGCTACACACAAACGCCATACACACACTACACATCATTTTTATTAGAAAAGAGGATAATATCAGTTTGTTGAAGGGAATGAGGAGGAAGTGGGTGAGCAATAGTATATATTCTTATACCCACAAATGTCACTTTATTCCAAAGGTAGAAACTAGCTGGTGTCAGAATTTAGAATGCCTTGTGGCTCATTTTTTTATAAAATGGGATTGATTTCCTACACCTTTGTAAACCCTTTCCCTTGTCTAACAGGCAAACTTTTGATCACAGCAGGCAAGACAGGAGGGGGATGTCCTTTTCTATATGTAGGAAAAAATTCTTGGAGAATCTTCACAGAATCCTTCTTCCTGAGATTGTGTCTAAGGAAGCGTTGGGTGTAACTTCATTTTCTCTGCCTCTCCTTTCAAGAGTAGAGAGCTGAACCTGATTTTGTTCTGAGTAGTGGCAGGATAATACTGTCAGGACACCTTCCTTGCCCCCAGGACTTGTCGACCGGCCCTCTTCCATTTGAGTTTAGCTGTGAGAACAGTTCAGGAATTTCAATGCCAAAAGCTCTGTAACATCTGTTAGTGAGAGAGCTGTCTAACTCAGAAGAGTTCATCATTTTGATCAGCTGTAGTAAAAGGACCCACCCTTTTGACTCACGCTCAATAAGTGGTGCTCAAAATATATACAAACACTTAGAATTCATCCCTAAATCATTGTTTGCTTTTTCAAGGGGCAGTGGCAAAAATGGTTAGAGAGACAGCTTCCTCAGCAATGATTTTTCAAGAAGTTGAAAATTTCTAATATCATTCCTGGAATAAGTAAGAGAAAAAATTTGACTTTAAATGTCGGGTTCCAAATTTAGATCATAATTGCTGATCTTGTAGTTCCCTTAAAAATTACTAAGGAAAAGGGTGAGCCACAGATTACCTCTTAATTCTGCCTGGAATCTATACAGTATTACAGCAGCAGATGACTCCTGGAAACTTGTATTCTCTGTCCTATCTTGAGTGGTTTTGTTTACATCTTGGCCTAAAAGTTTCCAAATATTGATTGGTGTTTATTTCAGTGGCAACTATTTGTTTCATGTCGGTCTGCAGCATGTTTGTGGAATGGGAATGTTTATCTCTAGGGGGGGGGGGGTTCCCAAGCCAAGCAAGAGAACTGGGTGACTTCATCAAAAGACCATGCTCAGTCTCCACCCCACTTCCTAATTTCCTGATTGGGATTTAGGATGGTAGGAGATACTATGAATTTGGTGGTTGACACAATATTTTCTTTTTCATATGTAACTAATAGAGTACCAGGTGCTCATCCTATATAATAAAGATGTAATATGCAAATGGTCCTTACTCGGAGAAGCATAACGACTGGATCATGGATCAGCAGGAGGGTGGGGCAGCGAGCTACAAGCGGGCAGCGGAGAGTTACAGGAGGAGGCAGGGCAGCAAGCTATGAGGGGTGGGTGGGGGGCAGGGGGAGCTACAGGAGGGTGGCAGCGAGCTACTGGCCCACAGATTTGTGCGCAGAGCTACTAGTAGATAATAAGAGTTAATTGAATGTATGGAATTACACATTTTGTGCAACTGCGATAAACAGTTAAACTTAAACCTCCCAGGCACTGGCTGATGTGGCTCTGTTGGCTGGAGCATCCTTTATACCAAAAGGTTGCAGGTTGTATTCCTGGTCAAGGCACATACCTAGGTTGTGGGTCCCATCCCCAGTTGGGGCGCATATAGGAGGCAAACAATTGATGTTTCTCTCTCTCTCTCTCTCTCTCTCTCTCTCTCTCTCTCTCTCCCCTCCTCTCCCTTCCCCTCTCTCTAAAATCAATAAACATATCCTTAGGTGAGGATTTAAAACAAATTAAACCTCCCAGAACGAATTGTTTTGTTGGAGAATAAGGTTTGTTTCATTTGGAATTTTTGCTGATTTCATCTGGTAGGATGATTACTTCAATGAAAGAATGTGGGCGTTCTCAGGAGGTCTGGTCATCTACTTTGCATCCTCTGATATATGTTACTTCCTGCATAATGTAGTAAAAGGATTTTCTGCTGGGCATTGCTTTCCTTATCCTCGCAACGATTACGTAAAAGCCAGCCCTGGGAAATTTGTCCACAAGTGTCTATTAGGAAGAGAGAGTAACTCAGCGCTTCTGCATGTTCACTGTTTATAGCAGACCCTAAGCACCAGGTTCTTTCTTTTAATGTCTTTTTTTTCTCTCTCTCACGGGGGAGAGAGTTTGAAACATGACATTGATGTTCAGAACAACAGCACACACTTGATCATGCAGCACCAATGAAGGAGAGGGCGAAAAGAAAGCCATTGAGACAGCTTGGTTTCCCACACAGGTGCAGGGAGAGGCTTTGCAGGGAGAGGCTTTGGGGCTGGGATGCGCGCCCTCCCCGGCGGGGCGGGGCGGGTTGGGAGCGCGGGGGGCGGGGGGCGGGAGCGCGGCCGCGGGCGGGGAAGGGCGCTGTCGCTTTAAAAAGGCCGCCATGAGCCAGCAGGCAGTTGGTGCAGCTCGTGTGCGAGTCCCAACGTCACGCTGGCGGCGCGCCAGCCTGGTGCTATTTCACGGTGTCAAATTGTCCCTCCTTGTTGAATTCCTTTGCCAGCCTACTTTGTGAAAGAAAACATTGAGGTTTCTTTGGCTGTTCTTGATAAGCCTATTAAAAAAATGACATGTTTTAGTTGCTTCTAGGTAGGTTTTTCTTTTTACTCTTCCAGAAAAAAAAAAAAAAAGGAAAATATTAATAGGACAGTGTAGTGGGGTGTTACAGAGTATCACTGTGTTTTGTTTTTGTTGTGTTTGCTGAGATGCTTAGAAAATGGTGACTATGGTCACAGTTTCCAACTGCAGTGAAAGCATTCTCGGGCTCGGAGCAGCCTTCGGGCCCCTCCGCGCGCGGGGAGGGTGTCTGGGCTGGTCATCTGTGCGCGATGCTGGCTTTCTCTAGGAACGGTCGGAGGGCCAGCGAGGGGAAGTGTGAGTGCGTGTGAGTGAGTGTGAGTGTGAGTGCGTGTGTGTGTGGTGAGGGTGATCCCCCACTCACAGGAGTATTTGTTAACCATCTACTTCTCTAAGTGGGGGCAGCTCGTGGATGCACTAAATGATGCACTTGCCATGTCAGACTCATCCCCGGAGAAGGAGTGCCGAAGTGTAAAGTGATTGGAGAGGAATGTATTTAATTTATGGCTTCAGCTGTAGAAGAGCAAGCTCGTTTCAGAACTTGTTTTTTGTTTGTTTTTTTTTAAAGCAGTTTTGTTCATAGCTTTTTCATCTTGCTAATTGCATATTAGTTGCGGAGGGTTTTGTGTTTGTTTGTTTTTTTTCCCACAGTCCTTGTCCTACTAAACAAAAAGACAAAGTGATGGATGCTTTTCTATCTCCTTGAATGTTTTGGTGATTTTTTTTTTTTTAAACATAAATCTGATTAGCTGCCTTCCCTCTCTTACAGGCACACGCACACACCAGCACCACCTTTCTGTGCTGAGGGCTATCTGACATTTTTGTGAGCTCCCAGCATGGCCATCTCACAGGGGTTTGAGGCTTTCATTGAGAGTATTGTGAGGTAGGGGGATACTTGCTGACAAAAGCTTTAAGTGCTCTTTGGTATTGCTATGAAAAAAAATACAGAAAGAGTGGGAGCAAACAAAACAAATACAATAAGAAAAAAGAAAGTGCAGCCCATGATGGGAAGGGGCAGGAAAAGGGGGATTATTTTTTGGTGTTTTTTTTTTTCTTTTTTCGACTTGGACTCATTTGTGAGTTGCAATGTCTTAAGTGAGAGCTTGCACCCAGAGGAAGCTGTGCCAGTTCACACAGAACTTGTTTTGAACAAGGACTCAATTTCATTTGCAAATGCTTATTGTCAAGGCAGGGAGTGCCAGCACAGAGGAAAGCACCCCTATCCGCCTCCTCCAGTTCCTTAGGTTTAATCACATCTCTCCAATCGCTGAAGGAACTGGAGATTTAAACAAACATACGTGAACTGGTGTGAAGCTGTAAAGGAAGCATTATGTTTCCGGTTCAGAATATATATTCTTCTCTCACTTTCTAAGAATTAAACACAAGCTTTTCTCCCTTATTGATTAGTTGCTGAAGTAAAGGAAACCTGCAGCCTTCCCATGCTATCTGTTGACATGGAAAACAAGAAAAATGGCTCTGTCGGTGTAAAAAAGTAAGTGAAACTGGCTTGTAAGTTCTGCTTCTGCAAACAACAGAGGGACTTGGTTTCTATTTTTATACTCTTGCTTATCTACTACAAGACACTGTTGGGGGCTTGTACTTGGTTGGTCTACACTGGCCACCAGCCTCCCTTCTCCCCCTTACAAAAGTTGTCTTTTTCCATATTCCATCTCTGAGACAGGTGACCCAGACATCAAACTGTGCATAAAGGGTTAGTGGTTCAGGCTTTGGAACAGGGACGGTCGAGGATTTCAGCCCTGCATTCTGTGTATGGAAACAAAAACATCGAGCAGGCACACTCTGCCTTCCAAGTCCATAGGCTACAACGGTGGGGGCAGAAAATGGAGTTCAAGTCTTTTAATTTCATTTTTTATTTATTTCCATGTCTTTTTAAATAAAATTACCTCTCTCAAAACTGAGAGCTATAATGAGGGAAGGACAAAAGCTTCAGCGAGAATACTAAGTTTTAACAACTTTTCTGACCTAATTTTATGAACTTCTCTCTGGATGTGAAAGATTTCAGTGTATACCGTAGCATTCTATTTTAAGGTCTGTTCTCACATTTGAAACTTTGATTATATTTGCTGTGAGTTATATGCTTGATTTTTTTTTAAATAGGAAAATTCAGTTGCATTATGTAGCATATGCTGAAACAAAACAAAAGTTAACTCACAAAGATATCTGTGAGTATATGAAAAAAATGTATACTCTCACTGAGGAATTATATTAAAGCTATAACCACTTTGATTACAAGGATAAAGTAAGTTCCAGTCCAGTGTTATTTGTTTCATTTTTTTCCATGTAATTTAGTTTAAAATTGCCTTCATCTTGAGCTTTGGTGGGAAATAATTAAATATAGTCCATAGAAGCTGTAATATCTAAATGAAGGAACACTGTGCTATATGTGTTTATGAATGGAAGGTATCTTGTTCATTAAAGTTACTTTAACTTAATAAAAATGCTTTCTAAAATTCTCAGGTAATTCACCTATCAGTGCCCTGCTGCCATGCTTACTCCCATTCTTGAAGTTTGGGGTAGGTAGATGTAGCGGGAATGAAAGGAACAGGTGCTTTTTAATGTATGTGTCAGGTCAGTGCTGTCCAATAGTACTTTGAGCATTGATGGCAAAGTTCTATTCTGTGAAGTCCGTAATGGTAGCCACTAGCCTCATGTGGCTATTAAAAACTTGAAATGTTACTAGGGTAACTGATGAATTGAACTTTTAATTTTATTCCACTTTAATCAATTTAAAAAGTTAGCTACTTTATTGAAATAAACTTGACATGTAATACATTATATATCTTTAAAGTATAAAATTTGATCGGTGTTGACATTCGCATACACTCATGAAACCATTACAATTAAGATAATGAATGTACCCGTCATCCCCAGAGTTTTCTCATGACCCTTCGTATACTCCAACCCAAACCCCACCATCCTTTCCTGCCCCATATCCTCAGGCAAGCACTGATATGTTACTATAGATGAGTTTATTTTTTCTACAATTTTGTGCAAATGGAGTTTTTCAGAATGTTCTTTTTTTTTTCAGCAGCGGGGTGTGTGTGTGGGGGTCTAGTTTCTTTCACCCAGGATGATTAATTTGCGATTCATTCATGTTATAGCATGTACCAATAGTTCATTACTTTTTATTGCTGGTAATATTCCATTGTATAGATATATAATCATTTGTTCACTGTTTATCCTTCCACCTGTTGGTAGACATTTGGGTTGTTTCTATTTTTTAGGTATTAGAAATAAAGCTGATCAGACCATTTGTGAATAGGTCTATATGTGGACATATGCTTTATTTCTCCTGGATAAATATTTAGGAATGGAATGGCTGGGCTGTATGGTAGGTGTATGTTTAACATTTTAAGAAACTGCCAAACTTATTTTCCAAACTGGTTGTGCTATTTTATGTCCCCACCAGCAGCATGTGAGCATTCCAGTCTATATCCTCACAAACATGATTAGAAAATATTTTCTTGTATGTGATTTTTATTTTCATTCTCTCTTTAGTGTCTTTCAAAGTGTAGAAGATTTTCATTTTGATGAAGTCCAGTTTATCAAGTTTTTATTTTATAGTGTTTTTAGTGTCATATCTAAGAAGTGTTTACCTAACCCAAGGTCAGGAAGATTTTCTCTTATGATTTCTTAGACTGGGGACTATGATTTTTAGTTAATGTTTGTGTATGATGTGAGATAGGAATAAAAGTATTTCTGTTGATAGTGGTGGTTGTTTTTTTGCCTGTGGATATCCCATTGTTCCAGCAATTGTTAAATTGTTTCTGCAATTTTGTTGAAAAATTAATTGATCATATATGTGTGGATCTATTCCTGGACTCTATTTTATAGTCTATTGATAATTTTATAGATATTTATGCCAATAGATATTTGCTGTTTTGATAACTATTTTGATAACTGTCCTATATAATAAAAGCCTAATATGCTAAGTGTCCTGTCATCCAGTCATCCATTCAACCAATCTAAGTATAATATGCTAATGATATGCTAAGGCCGCTCAACCACTTGCTATGATGTGCACTGACCACCAGGAGGCAGATGCTCTGACTGGTAGTTTAGCTTGCTGCTGGGGTCTGGCCTATCGGGACTGAGTCAGTCAGGCCAGACTTGCCCTGGAGCCCTCCCGTGGTCCCTTCCCAGCTGACCAACCTCCCACATCCCTCCCTGGTCCCAATCATGCACTGGTGGGGTCCCTCGGCCTGGCCTGAACCCTCTCACAATCCAGGACCCCTTGGGGGATGTCAGAGAGCCAGTTTTGGCCCGATCCCACAGGCCAGGCCAAGGGACCCCACTGGTGCATGAATTTGTGCACCAGGCCTCTAGTAGCTTTATAGTAAGTCTCAAAATCAACTTGTGTTATCTACCCAACTTTATTCGTTTTCAAACTTGTTTTGGCTCCCCTAGGTCCTTCATATTTTCATATGAACTTTAGAATCAGCTTGTCAATTTCTATTAAAAAAATGCCTACTGGTGATTTGATTGGCATTGATTGTATTATACACTGAGTGGCCAGATTATTATGATCTCTGAACGCATAATAATCTGGCCACTCAGTGTATATCCTATATAATAAAAGGCTAATATGAAAATTGTCCCCTCGACCAGGAGTTCGACCAGCAGGCAGGCCGGCCAACCGCCCATGTCCCCTCCCCCTGGCCAGGCTGGCCGGACCCCACCCATGTATGAATTCATGCACTGGGCCATATATATATATATATATACACACACACACACACACACACACACATATATATATATATATATATATATATATATATATATACACACACACATATATATATGTGTGTGTGTGTATCTATCTATCTATCTATCTATATATATATATATATATAGATAGATAGATAGATAGATACACACACACACACACACACACACACACACACACTGAGTGGTCAGATTATTATGCGTTCAGAGATCATAATAATCTGGCCACTCAGTGTAGATCAAATGAGGGAGAATTGACATCTTAACAATATTCTGTTTCCCAACCCATTTTTCTCCACTTACTTAGGTCTTCTTTAATTTTCTCAGCTATGTTTTGTTGTTTTCAATGTGCACATTTTGCACACCTCTTCTCATATATTTCCCTACATATTTCATATTTTTATTCTATGGTAAATTGTATTGCTTTTTAAATTTAAATTTTTTATTATTTGCTGCTATCTAGAAATGCAATTGATTCTTTTATATCTACCTGTATCCCACAACATTGTTAAACTCACTTATTACTTCTAGTAGATTTTTGGTATCTAACATAGACAATTACGTCTTCTGAGACAAGACAGTTTTACTGTTTCCTTCCCAATGTGAATGCCTTTTATTTCTTTTCCTTACCTTATTGCACTGAATAGGACCTCCAATAAAAAGTTGAATGGAAGTAGTGAGATTAGACATCCTACTTTTGTTCCTGATCTTCAGAGAAAACATTTAATTTTTAAAAAAATCTTTCTTTTTCTGTATGTCTTTTTTTGTCTGCTTTTACTTTTACTCTTTATCATTGACTTTTAAGCAATTTGATTATGAGACTTGGTGTAGTTTTCTTCATGTTTCTGGTGCTTAAAATCTGTTGGTTTGTTTGTTTTTATCTGTAGGCTTAGTTTTCATCAAAATTGAAAATTTTCCAACCATTTTTCAATTTTTAATTTGGTTTTCCCCCATGTCTCCTTTGGGGACTCCAATTATAGGTATATTTGATCACTCAATATTGTCCCATAATTCACTAATGCCAATTAATTTTTTTTTACTTTTATCTTTGTGTTTCATTTTGGATGGTTTCTATTGCCTTCAAGTTCACTAATATATTTTTTTCTGAACTGAATAATCTCTTGTTAATCCCACCCAATATATTTTTCACTTCAGACAATGTGGTTTCCACCTCTAGAGTTCAACTTAAATCTCTTTTCATATCTTCCATTTCTCTACTTAACATATTCAGTCTTCCCTCTAGCTTCTGAACAAATGAAATGTACTCATAATAAATGTTTCAATCTACTTGTCTATGGATTCTGTCATTTCTCACTCAGTTTCAGTTGATTGCTTTTTCTTCTCTTTATGGTTGCATTTCTCTGCTGCTTTGCATGCCTGGTAATTTTTGTTATTTAAACTATACTACATTACAGTTGGCATCAATAGTGTATTAGTTTCTGCCCAGCTGGTGTGGCTCAGTGGTTAAGCATTGACCTACAAACCAGGAGGTCATGGTTCGATTCCGGGTCGGGGCACATGCTTGGGTTGTAGGCTCGATCCCCAGTGTGAGGCATGCAGGAGGCAGCCTATCAATAATTCTCTCATCATTGATGTTTCTGTCTCTCTTTGCCTCTCCCTTCCTCTCTGAAACCAATAAAAATATATTTAAAAATAGTGTATTAGTTTCAGATGTACAACATAATGATTCAGCATTTGTATACCCCTCGGTATAACCATCACACTAAGTCTAGTAACTATCTGTCACCATACTAAGTTATTACAATATTATTGACTACACACATTCTCTTTGCTGCACACTACATCTCCATGGCTTATTTACACTAATAAAATAGTAAGATGCAAATTGACCATACCATCGTGACGCCCACAAGCCAGTCAGGAGTGAGTATGCAAATTAACCCAACAAAGATGGTCGGTTAATTTGCATACGCAGGCGCCGAGTGGCCGGGGGTGGGGTGGAACGCTTTCGTCGCCATGGCAACGACGCAGGTGTTCTGCACCACCCCAGCCACTCTGGGCCTCTGGGCCAGAGCGAAAAGGCAGCTCTGTCCGGAGTGAAGGTGGTGCTGGCAGCCAGGGGAAGGAAGGCCCATTCTTGCACGAATCTTCGTGTACCGGGCCTCTAGTTTATTTTATAACTGGAAGTATATACTCCTTATTCCCCTTCACCTTTTTCACCTATCCCTTTACACCTCTCCCCTCTGGTAACCATAAGTTTGTTCTGTTTCAATGAATCTGTTCTTGTTTTGTTTTGTTTTGTTGTTTTAAATTCCATAGATAAGTGAAATCATATGGTATTTGTCTTTCTCTGACTTATTTCACTTAGCATAATACCCTCTAGATCTCTCCATGTTGTCACAAATGGCAAGATTTCATTCCTTTTTATTGCTGAGTAATATTCCATTATATATAAATATATACCACATCTTCTTTATCCATTCATCTGTTGATGGATAACTAAGTAGCTTCCAAATTTTGGTTATTGTAAATAATGCTGCAATGTACATATGGGTGCTTATATATCTTTTCAAATTAGTGTTTTTATTTTACTTGGATAAATACCTAGAAATGGAATTGCTGGGTCATATGGTAGTAATTCTTAATTTTTTGAGTAAGCTCCATACTGTTTTCCATAGTGGTGGCATGCCTGGTAATTTTTATTGAATATCAGTATTGTGAATTTTACCTTGTTGGGTGCTGGATATTTTGTATTCCTATAAATATTCTTGATCTTTGTCCTGGGATGTGCTTATGTTACTAGGAAACAGGTAATTTGATCCTGTTAAGTCTTGCTTTTAAGAATTGTTTAGACTGTCCTGGCTGGTGTGGGTCAGTTCGTTGGAGTGTCGTCCTGTATACTGAAGGGTGGCGGGTTTGATTCCTGGTCAGGGCACATACCCAGGTTGCAGGTTCAATCCTGGTCAGGAGGCAACTGGTCGATGTCTCTCTCTCTCTCTCCTCTCTCTCTTTTTCTCCTCTGTCTCTCTGTCCCTCCCTCCCTTCCTGTCTCTAAAATCAATGGGAAACATATCCTCAGGTGAGGATTAAAAAAAAAAAAAATGGTTTAGCCCGTGGTCGGCAAACTGCGGCTCGCGAGCCACATGCGGCTCTTTGGCCCCTTGGGTGTGGCTCTTCCACAAAATACCACAGCCTGGGCGAGTCCATTTTGAAGAAGTGGCATTAGAAGAAGTTTAAGTTTAAAAAATTTGGCTCTCAAAAGAAATTTCAATCGTTGTACTGTTGATATTTGGCTCTGTTGACTAATGAGTTTGCCGACCACTGGTTAGGCTAAGGGTATTTTTCCCTTTCATTGAGGTAAGACTCACCTTTGCACTCTAGCCAGTGCTCTTGAATTATATGAGGTTTTTCTCTCTGGCAGATGAAAACAGACACGATTCCCATCCCTGCACGATCTCCAAGGATTGTTCTACTTTTTTTGAGTGGTTCTTTCTCTAGCCTCAGTTAGTTTCACTTGTATGTGAAAATCATTACTCTACGTACTTGAGAACTTCAGATATCCAGAGTTCTCTCTGTGCGGCTCTTTTTTTCTAGGACTCCACCCTGTGCACAGCCTAAAATCATTTTCCAGGTAGTAACTGGATACAGTTTACCTTGCTTGTTTCCCATCCCTCAGGGATCACTGTTTTTTATTGCCTGTGTCCAATGCCTTGAGTGTCATTCTTTCATATAGTTTGTCTTTTTTTTTTTTTTTTTTTTTTTTTTTTTTTTTTAGTTATTTTAGGCAGAAGGGTAAACCTGGGCCCTGTTACTCCATTCTAGACAGAAATAGAAGTTCCAGTTAATTTATATAGCAACAAGTGGTTAGTGGTTAACCTATTGGACAGGGCAGAGTAAGATTATATCACAGAATCCCCAAAGGCTTAAAACATAGAGTCTTTAAAAAAAAAAAAAAAACAACAAACAAAACAAAACAAAAACCAACATAGAGTCTTAAGGCTATTTCTGAGATTTACCAAAATTGGGGCTTGCAGTTGCTTCCAATTTTCTTTCTAGGTATGGAAAATATAGTTGCTTACTGGGGAATATACTGTTGTTACAAAGGGTCATTTCCAAAGAAGCCTAGGATAATAGACCTTACTCACCGGCCACATGCTCCTGATCAGAGCTTCAGTTTTATAAGGCTACTATTTATGGAGTCCCTTCTATGTGTCTAGCACTTTGTGTAAGTCTTGTTAATTCTATTTTGAGGTATGTGTTGTTATTCCCATTTTATAGCTGAGGAAATCAAAGCTCCAGGAGGTTAAAGGCCTTCTAAGATTTCACAGCCTGTAAGTTAAGTGGTGGGACTGGGTTTCAGATTGAAGGCTGGCTCTGAAGCCCAAGTGCTTTCTTCTGCACTGCAGTGACTAGATTGTCAGAGGTGCTCTCAGTCACTTTTTCTACAAGCGTGTGGCTGTAGAAGCCCTTTTTCTGTTTGTTTTCAAGATTTGTAGATGGATGCAAACATCTAATAATATAACCATAATTTAGGACTTCCCTTTCCAAAATGGTGTATTCCTTATAAGTGCAGAATATTTTAATGTCTGTGCTAAGTACACTAGACCAGTTATTTCTCAAACTTTAGTTTGCATCACTTGGAAGGAGTATTAAAATACAGATTGCTGGCCACACCTCCAGAGTTTCTAATTCACCACATCTCTGATGGGTCCCAGCAACTTGCATTTCTTACATGTTCTCTGGTGATGTTGATGCTGATGTTCTGAGAACCACTGAACTAGGCTAGCTCAAGGGTTTTCAACTTACGCACTATTTTTTGTTGTTGTTATTAATCCTCACAAAAGGACACTTTTCCATTGATTTTTAGAGAGAGTGGAAGGGAGGGGAGAGACAGAGAGATGGAAACATCGATGTGAGAGAGACACATCGATTTTTTGCCTCCAACAGGAGCTCTGACCAGGGCCAGGGATCGAGACTGCAACTGAGGTACGTCTTCTTTGACCGGAATTGAACCCTGGACCCTTCAGTCCACAGGTCAACACTCTATCCACTGAGCCAAACTGGTTAGAGCTCAACTTATGCACTATTGACACTTTGGGCCAAGTCATTCTTTGTTGGGGTTGGTGGGGGTGTACCCTGTGCATTTTGGGATGTTTAGCAGTGTCCTCGTCTCTACCCATTAGGATGCTAGTACTGCACCCTCTCTGATCATGACGGTCCAAAATGTCTCCAGACATTTCCAATTGTCCCCTGGGGACAAAATCAACCCATTTGAGAACCACTGCTCTAGGCTAAGCTCAGCATGAAGAATGTGTAACAGAGTGGTTTTAGGTATCAGGACTAGTTAACGTATACTAATAATAAAGGAATATGCAAATTGTCCAGGACGCCGTCACAGTAATAGTAATGACCGAACAGCAGGCTACATGGGGTGACAAGGCCGGCAGGGGGGTTAGTGAGGAACGACCAAATGACTGAACAGCAGGCTGTGTGGGGCAACCAGGCCGGCAGGGGGGTTAGTGAGGGATGACCAAACAACTGAACAGCAGGATGCGTGGGGCAACCAGGCTGGCAGGGGGCCAGTTAGGGGCGACCAGGCTGGCGGGGGGATGCAGTTAGGGGTGATCAGGCTGGCAGGGGGGCCAGTTGGGGGTGATCAGGCTGACGGTGGGGGGCAGTTGGGGGTTATCAGGCAGGCAGGCAGGTGAGCAGTTAGGAGCCAGTGGTCCTGGATTGTGAGAGGGATATCCGACTGCTGGTTTAGGCCCTATCCCCAGGATTGGGCCTAAACAGGCAGTCGGACATCCCCCGAGGGCTCCCGGATTGGAGAGGGTGCAGGCTGGGCTGAGGGGACCTCCTCCTGCACAAATTTTGTGCACCTGGCCTCTAGTGTATTTATATTTGTCATTTCTGCTTAAGACTCTTAAAAGACGATGAATTTCAGTGTGGAGCTTCCTCTGCCTTTCTTTTTCTGCCTCTTGCTTTATATAGAAAGGGAGGGGGCAGTAAAGAGAGGAAGAATAAAGCAAATGTGGTAAAGTGTAAATATTTGAGGGAATCTGGGTGATGGTATATGGGATTTTTGCACTACTCTTGCAACTTTTCAGTTATAAGTCTGATTTTTTTTTTAAAAAAAGATCTAGCTAATTCATTAGTTGAGAAGGAAAATTCATCTTCCTTTAGGAAAGGAAGTGTGGGGACCCTGTCTAGAGTGCATTGAATGTTCAAGGCCACTCTGAGCATGGGAATCATAATCAGGAGCGTTCAAGGCCTAAGTGGCTATATGCAGGTGCAAGAAGCAAGGACACAGCTATCTTACTGTATGTGTACTGCGCAAGTGTGCCCTTCTATAACCCAAAATAGTGAGGTCACTGTTTGGAAAGAAGCCTCTTTGTCTAAGTTAGTATTAAAGTATGCTACTGACCAGCAGTCAGCTCGCTTGGAGGCAGCTGCTTAGTGAGGCTGTAGCTCTAAGGATGGCTCTTGTATAGCTCCTATGTTGAAGGCTACTACTACTTTGTAGGAAAGATGTATTATTACCCAGCCGGTATACGGCTACTGTATGGCACTTTACTTTGAAGAACTGCTTTGTCTAATAGCTCCTGTCATAGCAATGGCTATTTGGGCTACAGTAAAGACTCTCATATGCCCACAACTTCTCATGGCTTCTCTGTTAAATACCTGGCGTTCAAGGGAGTCCAGTCTCTGGCAGAGGGACTCAGACTTGACAGAAACAAAACTTCCAGCCCAAATTTGGACACCAGGGAGAAATTAAGCATGACATTGGAAAGCAATGGACAGAGCTTTCAAGTCAGGTTCTGCAGATGGGCTTGACCTGGTTTTTGTTACTAGCAGAAGAATAATTATTAGGCAGATAATTTAATTTCCATCTGACTTGGTTCTCTTGATTTAAAATAGGAATGGAGGATTGTTGTGAGGATGAAGAGAAGACACTTTAGACTGTAAAGTGATATAGCAGTGACGGTCTTCATATTCCAATTCATAAAGCACCAGAGCACCTACTGTGAACCACACTGTGCTAATTGTCTTCGCAAATGTTACTTCAGTTAATCCTTACAACAAAAGCTATGGTAAATATTATTTCAGTCTTTTTTCAAGTGAACAACTGGGGCTCAGAGAAGTGACTGAAGTTCGCATGAGAAAGTGGCAAAGCTGAGGTTTGAACCCAGCTCTTAGGACCCCAAGGTGACTTTTATTTTTTATCCTTACCTGAGGATATTTTTCCATTGATTTTTAGAGAGAGTGGAAGAGAGGGAAAGACAGAGTGAAATACTGATGTGAAGAAACATATTGATTGGTTGCCTCCTGCATGCGCCCTGACCAGGGCCCAGGCCGGGGAGGAGCTTACAACCCAGGTATGTGCCCTTGACTCAAATCAAACCTGGGATCCTTTGCTCCGTAGGCTGATGCTCTATCCACTGAGCCAAACTGGCTAGGGTCGCAAGATGACTTTTTTTTCCTTTCAAACAACTTTGTCTTATAACTATCCTCATTCAGTTCATGAACTGGATGGAGTCTGGCTTTAGTGTTGGGACAGGTATCTTCTAGTGCCAGACAGACCATGAATTCTTATGTCATTGTTGTAAGAAAGGAAAAAAGATTGTTGGAACTTATGCTTCAGGCTTTCAATTTGGCAAAGTTAATTAAATTACTGTGACAGGATAAATACTACCTTGACACTTAATTTTAGTTCAGGATCTTCAGTAAAAAACAAACAAAAAAATCAATAGGAAAAGCACAAACAGAAAAATTACATTTAAAAAGTGACAAAACTTTTGTCAAGATGGTAGCATAGGTAAACAGTACTCGCATCCTCCCACAGCCATATCAAAATTACAACAGAACAATCAGCACTCAGAACCACCTGAAATCTAGCTGAATAGAAGTCCTACAACTAGAGATTTAAAGAAGAAGCTACAGCCTTAGCCAGTTTGGCTCAGTGGAGAGCGCTGGCCCACAGGTTCCCTGGCCCTGGACGGGTTGCTTGCAGGAGGCAACCAATCAATGTGTCTCTCTCATGTCCATGTTTCTCTCTATCTCTCCCTTCTACTCTCTCTAAAAATCAATGGAAAAATATCCTTGGGTGAGGATTAACAAAATAAAAATAATGAAAATGAAGAAGCCACGTTGAGACTGGTAGGAGGGGCGGAGACACAGAATTGGCTGGTCCTACATCCACATGTGTTGGATAAAAATCAGGAGGGATATCTCAGCTACGGAGATTCCACCTGAGGAGCAAGGGAGTCCTAGCCTCATACCAGACCCCAAAGCCCAGGCTTCCAGTGTTGGGAAGAGAAGTCCCCATAACTTGTGGCTGTAAAAACCATCGGAAATTGGGGCTGAGATGGAAGGCTACTGGAGTCCCAGGTAGTTCTTCTTAAAGGGCCCTCACATGGACTTTGACTCACTCCCTTTTAGCTTCAGTACTGGGATTGCAGCACAAAAGGTGCCAGGGACATAAAGGGAGGATCTGAATTGCCTGGCATGAGGGTGAGAGTTATGAGTGAGGCAGCTTTCTCCCAGACAGAAGTACTGGCAGAGGTCATTATTCATTTGATGAGTCCTCCCCTCAGAGCTGGCAGACAGGCGCCATATCTGAGTCTCCATCAACACGGCTATCACAGTTAGACCCCACCATACTTGCAGGCCCACCCACCCACTCAAGCTGTTTCCAGTGGCTTTACCATAGGAATGGCCTGTCTTGGCTCACACTTCAGACTTCCCTAAAATCTCTCAAACAAGCAGCGTCTGGCCTCAGAGTGCCCCATATCTCTTGCTAAGTGGGCCAAGGCTGGCACTAGCAACAGCTGCCTGTGGTTTGAGCTTGGCCTAGTCTCAGCACCTCCAGGCCCAGCACAAATAGCAGCCATTTGTAGATCACTTTGTAGCTCATGCTGGGATGCCCTGGACAGAACATAGGTGGTAGCTGTCCTTGACTTGAACCTCCAGGGCGGCCCCAGAGTCAGCATACCAGTGAACAGCTTCTGACCATATTTTAGCACTACCAAACCACCTCCCCAGGGACACACTCAAGGGGAAGATTAAATCAGAACCAGAACCTGGCTGAAGTAAGTCCTGTTCTGTGATGGGGCCCTTGTATAGCTGATTCATCACCGTGGTTGGTGGTCGCAGTCATCCTTGCAGCCAATTGGCCTGGAGTTTATCTCTCCCATTGATGTGCCAATAGCAATCCAGGCTCAGCTACAATAGGAGGCTGTACAGCTCACATCGGTATGGGGGAGCACACCTCAAGTACCCAATTTGGGTGATTGGGGAGTCTGTGCCACTGGATCCTACAGAACAAATTCTATATAATGGCACTCTACCAAGCCTGGTAGATATAGCAGGTTTACTTAATACATAGAAACAAACACAAGGAGGCTGCCAAAATGAGAAGACAAAGAAACATGTACCAAATGAAAGAACAGAAAAAAACTCCAGAAAAGAACTAAACAAAATGGAGATAAGCAATCTACTAAATGCTGAGTTTAAAACACTGGTTATAAGGATGCTCAATGAACTTAGTGAGAACCTCAACAGCATAAAAGAGACATGAAAACCATTTTAAAAAGTCAGAAATGAAGAATACACTAACTCAAATGAAGAATAATTTACAGGGAATCAATAGTAGAATAGATGAAGCTGAGAATCAAATGAGAAATTTCGAATATAAGGAAGCAAAAAAAACACCCAATCAGAAGAGCAAAAAGAACCTAAAAACATTAGAATAGTGTAAGGAGCCTCTGGGACAACTTCAAGCATACCAACATTCACATCATAGAGTTGCCAGAAAGAGAAGAGGGAGAGCAAGAGATTGAAAACCTATTTGAAAAATAATGACAAAATTTACCTAACTTGGTGAAGGAAATAGACATATAAGTCCAGGAAGTGCAGAATTCAAAACAAGATGAACCCAAAGAGTCCCATATCAAAACATATAATAAAAATTCCAAAGGTTAAAGACAAAGAGAGAAAAGTAAAAGCAGCAAGGGAAAAGTAGTTACCCACAAGGGAGCTCCCATAAGACTATCAGCTGATTTCTCAACAGAAACTTTGCAGGACAGAAGGGACTGGGAAAAAGTACTCAAAGTGATGAAAATCAAGGACATAAAACCAAGATTAATCTATCCAGCAAAGCTATCATTTGGAACGGAAGGACATGTAAAAAGCTAAAGGAATTTACCACCACCAAAAAAGTATTACATGAAGTGTTAAATGATCTTCTTGAAGAAGAAGAAGGAGAAGAAGGAAAAAATATGAACCATAAGATGGCAATAAATACATATCTATCAACAATTGAGTCTAAAAAACAAAACAAAGAAATAGAACAGAAACAGATTCATAGATACAGAGAACATGTTGATGGTTGGCAGATGGAAGGGAGTTGGAGGATTGGATGAAAAAGGTGAAGGGATTAAGAAGTACAAACTGGTTGTGACAGAATAGTCATGGGGATATAGTATAGTACAGCAAAGGGAATATAGTCAATATCCTAGTAGCTATGTATGGTGTCTAATGGGTACTAGATCACTTAGTGATTTATATAATGTCTAATCACTGGGGTGTACATCTGAAACTAATAAGATATTGTCAACTGTAATTAAAAAATAATAAATGATTTTTCAGAAAAAGAAAAGTTACCAAAATATGAGCAAACATTCCACAGAAGGGGAAATAACATGACTAATTAACATATAAGGAGTTGTTCAATATCTTTATTGACCAAGAAAATATCAGTATTATAGTAATATGCCCACTCACTTGGCAAAAATTTGAGTATCTGACTATACCAATCATTGGGATGTGGATTTATAGGATATAGTGGTGATGAGAGTTTAAACTGGTACAGCAACTTTGGAAAACAATTTCATATTATCTTCAAGTATTGAAAAATCAAATATTTTATAACTCAACCATTCTATTTCTGGATACATACTAGTGCTGATAAATAGAAATAACATGTGAGCCACATATGTAATTTAAAATTATCTAGTGGTCATATTTAAACAAATGAAATGAATATATTTTACATTTGACTCAAAATATCCAAAATGTTATTTTAACATGTAACCAACACAGTATCCTATATAATAAAGAGCTAATGTGCTAATTAGACCAAACAGCAGAACAACCATCCGGATGACCTTCCGGATGAAGCCGGGGCTGTGAGGACCGAGCCCCTTGCACGAATTTCATGCATCAGGCCTCTAGTATTAATAAAATAGTTTACATTTCTGTAATATATTTTCTAAATCCATTGTATATTTTATACTTACAGTATTTCTCAATTTGATTATAAATATTTTATTATCAGTTTTTGATCTGTATCAGACTTAATAAAATTAATTGAAAAAGTAGAATCACATACCCCAATAATTCCAAGCATACTTAAAAGTTCCAATAAAGGAATCAAGTACCAAAAAGTTATTTTCTTTTAATATATGCATACACATTGACACAACTGTTTCTTCTTTTATAGAAGATCTGATTTGACTTTGAAGCAAAAGCATTATCAGTTTTAAAACTACTCCTATCCAAGTTAAATATACTGATTCATATGTTAATATTATTATCATAGGTCCTAACTTGTTTGGCTCATTGGATAGAGGGCCATGCAATGAATGGTCCTGGGTTCTATTCTGGTCAAGGGCATGTACCTTGGTTGTGGGCTCGATTCCCCAGTAGGGAACATGCAGGAGGCAGCTGATTGATGTTTCTGTCTCATCAATGTTTCTAACTCTAACCCTCTCCCTTCCTCTCTGTAAAATTAATAAAAATATATTTTAAAAATATATATTGTTATAGAATTAAAGGGGTATTTCAAAAATATAAGTAACTATAAATTTGTCAATATCAACAAATCATTCTTTAATTTTTAAAAAATTGATTTATGTTAGAAAAATGTGTGAAATTATTTTTTGTTGTATTCTGTGAAGTATCCATTTCCATACAAAATTTTGTGCCTGTGTAATAGGTCACAAATTAGCTTCAAGTTAGATCATTTGCACGTTGTCTAATATCAATGAGAAAATATAAATTATTCTGGCATTTTTGTATTTAATTATTGAATATTTGGCAAGTATTTCTTTTGTTTTAATAAAGTCTTGAATTGGACTTAACGGTACAATGGATCTTTGCAAAATTCTTCCATAACTTGTCCCACAATCACTGACAAAGAACACGACTATTAAATTTATTGTGTTCTATTTCTTTTAAGAGTTACATTATCTGGCATTCATCCATAGCATTGGCAAATATACACTGACTTATTTAACAATAGTATCTATGACAATTCACATGTCTGTTTTTGAAAATTGAACGTGAATATCATACAGTAGAATGAAGCAATAAGAAAAACGTAAGTCGCTTGTTTTAAAATTACGTTAAATCCAGATTTTATTTTTTACCTAATGTGGCTGAAGTTTCATCCATTGGGATAGAATTTAATTTTTGCCAATAATGAAGTTCTTCTTAGACAGATGTAAAAGATTTGAAAATATTTAAACTATGAGTTTGATTTTTCAGGCCATAAATTGACATAATTTCTTCATAAATTTGGGAATCTTTTGAGACAAAGCACACTCCAAGTTATTTGGGCAGTGTCTTTTATGCTGTACTATTCATCTAAAGCTAAAGAAAAGGAATTGTGTTTTTCAAATTTTGAATCAATTATATTAGATAATGTTAAGTAAATCTTATATTCTTCACACAGTTTTTTTTTTTGTGGTTTGATGAAAGAACATTTTTTGTGAAGTGCCTTTTTAGTCTTTCCTCATAATATTGTAACATATCTGAATGTAACCACTTGTCTGTCAAAAACTATTTTCATTTTTGTGCCAGAAACCAAGCTGTTCATAGCTGGACAAATTTGTAAGCTTGGATTCTTTAAAAACCACTTCAGAATGTTTTGTGGGGCATTACATTTTTATTTCAAGTGACTTGACTTCATCAGTTCCTTTTTGATTGTTGAGAAAAAAAGTTACCAAATTCACTATATATGCTGAAAATGTCTCTTTTTTATTTCAATGAAAATATAATTTATTGAGTTTGAGTTTTTATTCATTTTTCCACTGGTAATTACATTACCCACACAAGAGACAGTTATTGAAGAGGTTCAAAAAAATTAAACTGGTTTTTTTTCTTACTCTAGATTTGTAAGCTTCACTCCTCTGCACAGATACCATGTTTTTCCCTCGTAAATCACCTCATAATTTAAAAATGCAATAATAATAAAACATTTGCAGTTAGCAGAACACAAAGATCAGAATTTTCTGAACAGCAACCCTGAATCATATTCAGTATCATAATCAGTTATTTATAATTAACTTTTTTGATATCTACAATTTACCTAGCACTGTGTAATGTGCTTTGCATATATTACTTCAGTGAATGTTTACAATAACCCATGAGGTTCTCATTATCCTATTAAGCCATCTTACAGGTGATAAAATTGAGGCTTAGAGGGGTTGGATGAGCTGCCCAAAAAGCTAATAACTTGTTAGACATAGGATTCAGATCAAAGCAATCTAATTTCAAGATTCAGCTATCCAACCACACCCTACATATAGGGCAGACTGTGAAATTAACTCCATTGACACATAGGAAGACTAAAGCAGACAAATATGAAAATGTCTCTTAATATTTTCCATTTTTTTCTTTACCACTTTTTATAAAACAAAAGCTTTTGTCCTTTTGTTCTACTCCAACAAATTGCAATTGCTATTCATCATGAAATTTTCAATATGCTTTCACTCACTCTTCTCTCTATAGTTAGTGCTAGTGCTAATTTCTAGTGCATCTCCTTTTGATTCTGCATCAGGAGTATACCTCTTTTTAAAAATATTAAAATTTGTTTAAATTTATTTTAACTAAAAAACATTATATTTAAAACAGGAAGAATGTCAACTTAATTTCCAATTACAACATACAGAGATCCTTATAACTTGTGCTGTTTGCATCAAACACATTATAACATTACATGAGTACATAGGAAAAATCACTTAAAATGAATCAATCTGTTGACACCAACTAGTCGGCCATGTATATATGTGTAATACTAGAGAGGACACAGGCATCTGATAGGAGAACTTCAATTTAACAGTAGTATCCTAAGTGATGCAACATTTAAAGTGAAATGTCACACCAAAACAATGAAGTTGCTTTTAACAGAAACATATTTTATACCAGTTCAATTTCTTAAATTGAAACTAATTCAAATTAAATAAAATTAAAAATTCAGTTCCTCAGTCAAATTTTGAATGTTTAATAGCCACATGTGATTAGTTGCTACCACATTGCACAGGTATGTAGCCAAGAGAACCTTGCACATGTACATCAAGAGGAGGGTTAAATGAGTATAAGATTAAGGATGAGGATAATTTTGGGTCAGAGGAGTGGGGTTCGGTTAGTTATTGTCAGGATTCTAGCTTTCATTTTGCCTGGTGGGTTCATGAGTGTTTATTAAATTTAAAAATAACTGACTAAGAGGGAGTCATCTTAATAGTTAGGAATATATTCTTCTACAGTTACTGTACGAATACTCTTGTACCTATCTATCTACATATATACATACTAGAGATCTGGTGCATGAATTCGTGCACGGGTGGGGTCCCTCGGCCTGGCTGGTGATCAAGACCTATCAGGGGGCCGGCCAGCCGGGTGGAGGGGCCACGGGAGGTTGGCCGGCTGGGGGGAGGGGCCTCGGAAGGTTGGCTGTGGGAGCGCACAGACCACCAGGGGGCAGCTCCTGCATTGAGCGTCTGCCCCCTGGTGGTCAGTGTGTGTCATAGCGACTGGTCGACAGGTCATTCTGGTTGTTCTGGTCGTTCGGTCATAATGGTTGCTTAGGCTTTTATATATATGCTAGAGGCCTGGTGCACGAAATTTGTGCACAGGGGTTGTCCCTCAGCCCTGCCTGCACCCTCTCCAATCTGGGACCCTTGGGGGATGTCTGACTACTGGCAGTCGGACATCCCTCTCACAATCTGGGACTGCTGGCTCCTAACCGCTCACCTGCCTGCCTGCCTGATCTCCCCCTAACCAATCCCCTGCCGGTCTGGTTGCCCCCAACTGCCCTCCCCTCCCAGCCCAATCACCCCCAACTGCCCTCCTCTGCCGGCCCAATCGCCCTCAACTGCCCTGCCCTGCAGGCCTGGTCACCCTCAACTGCCCTCCCCTGCTGGCCTGGTCACCCCAACTGCCCTTCCCTGCTGGCCTGGTTGCCCCTAACTGCCCTCCCCTGCAGGCCTGGTCCCCCCAACTGCTGTCCCCTGCTGGCCTGGTCACCCCCAACTGCCCTCTCCTGCTGGCCTGGTTGCCACTAACTGCCCTCCCCTGCAGGCCTGGTCCCCCCAACTGCTCTTCCCTGCAGGTCTGGTTGCCCCCAACTGCCCTCCCCTGACGGCACCCAGGACCCGAGCTTCCCTCTGGCACTCAGGACCTGAGCTGCTTCGCTCTGGCCGCTGCTGCCAGGCACCCGGGACTGGGGCTGCTTCGCTCTGGCCACCACCACCACCCACCAGATCCGGTCATTTGGTCATTTTGTTCGTGACGCCTCTTGGCCTTTTATTATTATGATAGATAGTCACACAACAGTGTACAACACATATATTCACATGTATTCAAGAATATACACACATATGTGGTCCATTGAAAAAACACACATATGTTCAAAGGACACATACATAAGCTTTTATTGAACAAATGGAATTATAGTGTTTTTTGGTGGATTTCAGATGAACAGATTTTGAATTAATCATAAACATTGGTACTTGACACTCTTATTGATCTATGTTTGGCCATGCTTAGATCCATGTTAGAATTTTCACTAAATTTTTTAAACAATTCTAGGTATTTTACATGTATATTTATATCTGTATAAATCATAAGTATTCAGTATCAGTTTTTTACATTCACTTAATCTTACTCTCTTTTTCATCAGTTGGTCTTTTTTTCCTTCTTCCCTTTTCAACAGGAAGCGGTTTTTCTCCCCACCACCAAGTCCCTTACCCCTCAGTGGAGAAGCTCTACCACAATAGAAAGTTCACAGCAACAGTTTAGCAAGGACTTTCAAAAGAATCTATTTTTTATTAATGTCATGCCTTTTGTTACACATGTATCTCACTATCTTACTCTGTCTTTGTGCTCAGCGTGTTGTTCCATTATAAAATATTTTTTTAAAATTTTAGAACTAACATTTCTTTTATAATTAGTAAAGTGATAACTTGTTTTAGTAATGAATGTTGTAATGTTTTAAACTTGCTTTAATATTACGCTATTAGCTTTTTTAAAAAATTGAGATATAATTGACATATAACGTTATTTGTTTCAGATGTACAACATAATGATTCATTATTTGTATATATTGTGAAATGTTTACCATGATCTGTCACCATACAGAGTAACAGTTTTTTTTTCCTCAGCCACTTTCAAACATATAATATAGTATTACAGACAAACATCGGTTCTCGAATGTCTCCCACCTCAAACAATTTGGTTCTTGATGGAAAAATGTCTCAGCTGTCTAACAAAACTTCAGTTCTCGACCTGACAATCCTTTCATGCTGACAACCTGTATGATCAGTCACGCATCTCTCTGATGACAAAGGAGAGAATGCATGAGTATGAGTTAGTTTACTGCTAAACCTCATGTTGTAAACAGCTCAGGAAATTGTGCTGTGAACATTTTCATGTTCTTTTGCTTTTGTTGCTGCTTATTATTAAATACTAGAGGCCTGGTGCACGAATTCATGCACCAGTAGGGTTGGCCTGCCTGTGGGATCAGGCCAAAACCGGCTTTCCAACATCCCCTGAGGGGTCCCAGATTGCAAGAGGGCACAGGCCAGGCCGAGGGACCCCACTGGTGCACGATCAGGGCCAGGGAGGGATGTGGGAGGTTGGCCAGCCGGGAAGGGACCATGGGAAGGCTCCAGGGTATGTCCAGCTGGTCTCATTCAGTCCCAATCAGCCGGACCCCAGCAGTAAGCTAACCTATTGGTTGGAGCGTCTGCCCCCTGGTGGTCAGTGCACATCATAGCGACTGGTCAACTGTATGCCCCCTGGTGGTCACTGCTCATCATAGCAAGCAGTTAAGCAGTCTTAGCATATCATTAGCATATTACACTTTGGTTGAACGGACAACCGGACACTTAGCATATTAGGCTTCATTATATAGGATGTACAGTAAGTCACCATTGGTCCTAAGAAGGTTAGTGATAGCAGCAAAGTGAAAAGGAAAGTTGTGAGAATAATGATAGAGCTTAGACAGGTACTGTATATAAAAAGGTTAAAACAGGGACTCATTTGGAGGTCTGGAATGGATTAATTCAATTTACATGATTTCTAATGGGAAAAAAAGATTCCATTTTTTAACAAATCACTTCTGAACAGTCTTCCGGAACGAATTAAGTTCAAGAACCCAGGCCCCACTATACTAGCTATATCATCAGCATGCTGCATATTATTTATGTTGTACATTATACCAGCTGTATCATCATGCTGTATATTATTTATGCTGTACTTTATATTAGCTATATCATCATGCTGTACATTACATTCCCATGACATTTATTTTATAACTGGAAGTTTGTACCTTTTGATCACCTTCACCCATTTCTCTCACCCTCTTCCTTCCACCTCTGCCAACCACCAATCGGTTCTGAGTTGGGATTTTTCAATTTTCTTGAAATATTTAACTTTCATATTCCACATATAAGTGAGGTCATACTGGCTTTGTCTTTCCCTGACTTATTTGACTTAGCAAAATACTCTCAAAGCATTGTTGTAGCAAATGGCAAAATTTCCTTTTTTATGGCTAATAGCATTTCATTGTGTATATACCACATTTTCTTTATCAATTTATCCATTGGTGGACACTTAAGTTGCTTCCACGTCTTGGCTATTGTAAATAATGCTGCATTGAACATTGTCATACATATATCTTTTTTCCCATCAATTATACAATTTATTTATTTCAACAACCATATAAGATATGTATTATTAATCCCATATTACCTATGAGAAAACTGAGGGGTACTTTATTTTTTATTTTATTATTTTTTTTGCATTTTAATTTCTTTATTGATTAAGGTATTACATATTTGTCCTCATCCCCCCTTTACCTTCCCAACAGCGCCCCCCCCTCCTCATGCCCTCACCCCACTGTTGTCTGTGTCCACTGGTTAGGCTTATATGCATGCATACAAGTCCTTTGGTTGATCTCTCCCCCTTACCCCCACCCTCCCCTACCTTCCCTCTGAGGTTTGACAGTCTGATTGATGCTTCCCTGTCTCTGGATCTGTTTTTGTTCATCAGTTTATGTTGTTCATTATTTCCCATAGATGAGTGAGATCATGTGATACTTAACTTTCTCTGACTGACTTATTTCACCTAGCATAATGCTCTCCAGTTCCATCTATGTTGTTGCAAATGGTAGGAATTCCTTCTTTTTTTAGCACAGCATAGTATTCCATTGTGTAGATGTACCACAGTTTTTTAATCCACTCATCTGCTGATGGGCACTTAGGCTGTTTCCAAATCTTAGCTATGGTAAATTGTGCTGCTATGAACATAGGGGTGCATATATCCTTTCTGATTGGTGTTTCTAGTTTCTTGGGATATATTCCTAGAAGTGGGATCACTGGGTCAAATGGGAGTTCCATTTTTAGTTTTTTGAGGAAACTCCATACTGTCTTCCACAGTGGCTGCACCAGTCTGCATTCCTGCATCCTCGCCAACACTTGTCGTTTATTGATTTGTTGATGATAGTCATTCTGACAGGTGTGAGAGGGTACCTCATTGTCGTTTTGATTTGCATCTCTCGGATGATTAGTGACTTTGAGCATGTTTTCATATGTCTCTTGGCCTTCCTTCTGTCTTCTTTCGAAAAGTTTCTGTTTAGGTCCGTTGCCCATTTTTTGATTGGATTGTTTATCTTCCTTTTTTTAAATTGTATAAGTTCCCTGTAAATGTTGGAGATTAAAACCTTATCGGTGATAACATTGGCAATTATGTTCTCCCATGTAGTGGGCTTTCTTGTTGTTTTGTTGATGGTTTCTTTTGCTGTTGTCATACATATATCTTATCAAGTGCTTTTGTTTCCTTCAGATAAATAAATACCCAGAGTAGAATTGCTGGATCACATGGTAGTTCTTAATTTTTTAGAAACCTCCCTTCTGTTTTTCATAGTGGCTGCACCAATGTACATTCCTACCAACAGTGCTCTTTTCTTCACGTTCCCACCAACACTTGTTATTTCTCTTCTTTTTTATGATAGACATTTTAATAGGTGTGAGGTGCTATCTCTTTGCAGTTTAGTTTTGCATTTTCCTAATGATTAGTGATGTTGAGCACCTTTTCATACACATGTTGGCCATCTGTGTGTCTTAGGAAAGTGCCTGTTCACATTCTCTGCCCATTTTTAAACTGGATTGTTTGATTGGGTTTTTTTCATTTGCTAATGAGTTTATGAGTTCTTTCTATAGTTTGGATATTAACCCCTTATCAGATATGTGGTTTGCAAATTTTCTTTTCATGTGGTAGGTTGACTTTTCATTTTGTTGATGGTTTCCTTTGCTTTGCTGAAGCTTTTTGGTTTGATATAGGATGTAGTCCTACTTGTTTATTTTTGTTTTTGTTGCCTTTGCTTTTGGAGTCAGATCCAAAATATCATCACCAAGATCAACGTCAACTAGCTTATTGCTTATGTTTTCTTCAAGGAGTTTTATAGTTTCAGGTCTTATGTTCAAATTTTTTATCAATTTTGAGTTAATTTTCATGAATGGTATAAGGTAATGGTCCAGTTTCATTATTTTTCATGTGGTTGCCCAGTTTTTCCAACACCGTTTATTAAGCTAAGCATTAAGTTAAATGAATTACCATTTTTGCGTGAATTTAGAGGATTAGGAGATGATGGTAGGAGTAAAATATTAGGGTCAAGTTAGAATTTATTATTGGTATGCTAAAATTCCAAAACTCTGATTTCAATGTAGAATTATCATCAAGAGACTTTTCATATAACAATGACAATGTTTACTATTACTTCATTACAATCTAACAATGTTCACATGTACAGAAATCTACACATCAGTCAGCTCTCCATTTGTGTGGCAAGCAATTGCTCTAGGATTGAATAAATAACCTCACGGGATATTTGGTAATTTGCCTGGAAGCCTTGCCTGGCTCCTTAAGGAAAGAGGAAGAGGAAACTGATAGAAGTACTTTTGTGTCTGATCACTGGCTTTACCTTTGATTCATTTACTCTTAATCCTGTCCTTTTTTGGCATCACATACATAATCAGCAGTCCTTAGATGTATGTTCTTTGAAAGCAATGAGGCATGGTACCTAGTTTGCTAGGTAGTTCTGGGATACAGTCTCCTAATCCTACCCCTCTCATCTGTTCTATCTACCTTTCCCAGACCCCACAACTACACTGCCTGCCCGGCTCTACCTGAATGCAGTGAGTGATGGTTCCTGGGATGCTGTTCTTTCCAGAGAAAAACAAAATAAAACTCCTAAGACATTTGAAGTGACTAAATACCAAATATTTCTTAACAGATGGGAGGAAGGGAGGGATGAGAGAGAGAGAGAGAGAGAAGGGGCGGGGAGGGGAGGGGAGGGGAGGGGAGATGAACCACTAATTTAAACCTGAAAAATGACCTTTCCAATGAGGATCTGATGTAACCCTTCTGCAAATATGTTTGGTGGGACAAGTTAGAGTGCTATATTTCTTGAACACAGATATATATGGAGTTAACAGTGATACTTTAACTGGTACAGTTTTATTTTTCTTAGTGAAGCTAAAATTTATTCCTTAATATTTTATGGCTGGCAGTTCATTCGGATATATGGTGTATAAGTCAGCTTGTTCTGTCAAAATACCATAGAATGGGTGGCCTAAACAACAGAAATTTATTTCTCAGGGTTCTGGAGGCTGGCAAGGTTCAGATCTAGATGCTGGCTGATTCACCTTCTGGAGAGAGTGCTCCTCCTGGCTTGCAGATGGCCACCTTCTCACTATGTCCTCACACCGACTTTCCTCAGTGCGTGCACGTGGCTCTTACATGACCACCAAACCTACTGAATTAGGACCCCACCCTTACTTATGTCCTCATTTAACCTTAATTGCCCCATCTCCTAACAGCCCTATCTCCAAATATAATCACATTGATGGTTAGGGCTTCAACATAGGGATTGGAGAAGGGAGTGCACATTCAGTCTTATCATATTTCTTATGATAAATGTTTGATTATTCCCTAAATCAAATTATAACTTGGGTTAAGAATTGTGTTTACTGTTTTGATTTATACCAGTATGTCCATTGCAAATAACTGCCTTAATGAAGTGTACATTTCAAAAGTGTAAAATGCATAAAACTACAGTCAGCTAAGCATAATGTCATATTTTAACTATGAAAATAACAGGAGCTTCCATCAAAGCCAACAGAATTCACAAACCTGCATCATTTATCTTTTATACAATAGTAGCCTTGAAGGGTTGCTATTTTCTACATAGTTTCTGGTGTGCTATTGCTATCCTTACAGAAAGAAAACTGAGTTTGTCTAAGCAATGAAGCCACACCTAAGTCCTCTGGGATGGTGTCACTGTGCTGTGCCTCAGAGCAGGGAGGGGAAGTTCTTCGGGCAATCCTATATAATAAAAGCCTAATATGCAAATAGACCGACCAGCAGAACGACCAGTAGCTATGATGCGTACTGACCACCAGGGGGCAGATGCTCAATGCAGAAGCTGCCTCCAGCCCTCAGGCCCCAGGCCAGCCAAGGTGGGTGCCAGCGGGCAGGGGACTCCCGATCGCCCCACTGGTTGCCCCATAGATCAGCTCTGATTGCCAGCCAGGCCTAGGGACCCTACCCGTGCACGAATTTCATGCACTGGGCCTCTAGTCTTTATATAATTGTGTTTAGTTTTAATGCTTGGGATGTGAAACGTTCATATGTTTGTGTTTAGCAAGAATCTTGGCATAAATTGTATCTGATAGTGAATAAAAACCGAAAGTTCATTGAGTCCTCTTGAGAGGAGTGTCCTTATTTACACAAGTTCAGAGGTCTTCATTTGCACTAGAAAGTTAAGAACAGGTGGGAAAAGAGGCAGTTGTAGGACCCTTTCTTTTTAGAAAGATGGGGTGGGGTATCCCCAGCAGTCCTTGAGGAGAAGTGCGGCTTTCCCAGTGGGGAAAAGTGACATTCCCAGCAGACATATCCAAAGACAGTGTGTTATGCCACTTCAGAGGAAAGCCATCAGCCTGAGGGAAGAGACTTATTTTAGTGGAAAGAAATGATGCAGGAAGTCACCCCTCTGTCCTTGGGACCTGTTACTAGTGTTGCTGTGGATCCAGGCCTCCAAAGCCTCTCATCCCCACACCGAACATGGCCTGACTCACATTGCCATGATGACTTCTACTTCTGTGACCTCCTTCCTCTACCTTCCTCTTAACCACTTTTTGGAATAAGGCAGGGAATACACATACATGATCCTCTTTATCACGCAGCTGACCTGAGACTTTCCTCTTTGCTGGAATGTTTCTGAGACTTATCGAGACTTATCGTGAATAGGCAGGTTAAAAGTAATGAGTAATTGGAATACAAGATTGACTGGGAATATTTCTATGGGGACATTGAACCAGTACCTTTTTTAAAAAAATACGTTTTTATTGATTTCAGAGAGGAAGAGAGAAATAAAAACATCGATGATGAGAGAGAACCATTGATTGGCTGCCTCCTGCACGCCCCCATCCTGGGGAACCGAGCCTGCAACCAAAGTATGTGCCATGACTGGTTCATAGGTCTACACTCAACCACTGAGCCACTCAGGCTGGGCGAACCAGTACCTTCTAAAAACAAGTAAGGTGCTAATCCCTGGAAGTTGAACGAACAGAGCTTTGAGTGGCATGACCAAAGCCGTGGCCATGGCAAAGTCCAGGATTTTGCTCAGTTGGATTTTGGGACATAATTGGGATGGGAAATAAGCCTGGAAAGTTATGTCTGAATCAAATCCCTGAATACCAAGCTAAAGAATCTGAAATATACAGAAGGCTTGAAGAATTGCTTTTTCAATGTTTTCATTGCTTGGGTATGCTGCAGCTAAATGCAGTCAATGTTTATTTATCTGAATATTTAAAAATTAAAAAATGGCCTGTCAAGAACCTTTGAATCATTCTCTTTTGGGGCCTGCCTACCTTGTAGCCGTAGCCAGATCCCTGCTTGTTAGGATGAAGGGAGAGGGAGAAAGGAAAGGAGATAAAGCTAAAGCTCATTTAGTTGCTACGTTTTGAGATATGTCATAGGCAAAGAGATCAATATTAATTTATTACAATCAGAATTATATTGCTTTTAGCCAAAGGTTGTTTTAAGACAGGCAAAGAGTAGGCTAATTTAACTTTGAAAGTAAGTTATAAAGGTCAAGGCAGTACAAAATTAGAGTGCATTTCTGAGTGAAAATTTAAGTAACATTGAGAATTAGCTTTATGAGAAGAGTAACGTGATAAATGTATCACCATAATATATTAACCAGTGTCTAAAGTAACTTTTGCTCTGAACTTTAAAGCGCAAATGCAATTACTGAGTATAATGGGAGTTTGAATCACATATGGATTGTATTTATCCAGTTTTCTCTTGTTCTAAGCAACCCTCAAACTCTATAATACCGTTAACTACAGCAAAATATACACATACTAGATTCAGAGAAAGAGTTTCAACTATTTTCCACATGCCTTCACTAATAAATAAAGAGGAAACTGAGACTATTGCTACCAGCACTTAAAATTATAATGTGCGAACATGAAAACACTCATTATAAGATCCCAATCTGCATATATCTGCCAAATTTGTTATTTATTGCATTTCTGTTCCCATGATGATGTCTCTCAAGCTCTCTTTAAATGTGAGGTGATTGTTTAATTAAGGGATAATCATTTCCCAGTGTGACTTATTCACACATGATATAATTTTTTATCAATCCATGATGTACCTAACCACATCCACAGAGACCAAAAGGTGAGTGGGCTAAAAGGATACATTGATTTGATTAAGTGATAGAATTGTAGACAAATTTTGCACACATTTTTTGCTAATTTTTTATAATAAGGTAAAATGCCTGGAAAGTATTTATGAATTGATCACCTTAATGCATTGTATTCTAAGAAACATTTTGCTATGATGCTAGTGAATAATAAATATTAAATTATAATAGTACTTTTATATCTGCCATCTCATTTCATCAGTGCAAAATTAGCACCATTTGGGGGGTTAAGTTTTAAACAGCACCATTAAATTCCTTCTGGAATTTGATATGCACAAGTTATAAGAAAAGATTTGGAGAGAATAGCCCATTTAAAAGGAAACAAAGTGTCCCAGTTTGGCCACAAACAGCAGTCCTTGAGGAGAAGTGCAGCTTTCCCAGTGGGGAAAAATGACACTTAAATCTGTTCTCTGCAGTGTTCTCATTATTTTACCCAGCCTGGGCACTCTGGTCTCGCCAAGCCCAGCCATCATGTTACCTGGGATCATCTCCAGTTTTCTCCTTAAAACTGTTACTGAAACCACTGGAAGGGCCCAGTGAAATCATTCAGCATGCTCACAAGCATGTCAAACTTGCCGCCAGTGGGCCACATGCCTCATTTAAATAAACGCAGCATGTGGCCCGCTGGCCCCGAGTTTGACATGCTTGCAGAGTCACCATGTGTGCCTGCATGTATCTACCTGTGCAAGCCTTCCCTCTCAGAGCCTAATTTAGGATGTGTTTGGAGCAATAGGTACCTTTCAAAATAGCCTTTGAAAATCTTCAAGTGTCCTGGTTGGAAAAACCTATATGGGCCCTCCAGTGCATGCGTCCTCAATAGCACCTGCTCACCCTCAGTGCTAGAATGACTTAGAGTTCACTGTTCACATGCCTGCTTCCTCTCCCCAGATTGCCAGCTTCTGGGGAGGGCCTGCCTATGCATTCCTATCTCTGTAGCCCTGCATCCAGCACAGTACTGAGACGACTTTTAGTAAATATTTGTTGTATCAGTGAGTAAGAAGAATAGAAAAGCATAGATTTGGAGGCAAGCATATATGGAATCCAATCTTGGCTCTGTCTACTCTGTGATTTGGGGTAAGTGTCTTAACCTTTCTGAGCCTTAGTTTCCTCAAAACAGGATGCAGTAGCCAGTTCACAAGTAGCTGGCACACTGATAATAAGTAATGAATGAAAAGCGTATTTTAGACTCTTAAGTGCTCTTTGGTTGGTAGTCTGTTAACGTAACAGATCTTTGCTGTGTATTGATTATGCACCATGAGACCTGTGCTAGGTGCTGAGAGCTACAGAGATGAAGATAGACAGGCTTCTCCCTTCAGGATGTGAATAGTCCAACATGGTGATTTCTCTTCTAAGTTATTTGGGGGTGGGGGGGCAGGGAGCTATCAGGCTTAAATTTAGGTGGATTACTTATTAAAAGCATTGATTGGTTTCTAACTCCTTTCTTCTGCATGGAACCCCCCACCCTAAGAATGAGAGAGCACCCAGTTCCTACTGCTCCTGTTCTTCATGATACACTGCCAACAGTTTTGCCAAGTTCTTATTCTCTGCTGCATTGCTAGTACTCAAGAATATTTCAGAATTATGGATGAGATGATGTCATATCCCAGCAGAATAAGAATCAGGAAAGCCTCCCACCCTAAAATTAGAATGTAGCAGACTTTGTTATTGTAATTAGATAACTATTCTTTATAGTTAATTGAAACCATCCACAGAGAGAGTGAATTCAGATGTTTTCTGGGGCACTTAAAAGTGTATCCGATGGGACTCTGTGCTCACTGCTAGAAGTGAGCTGATTAGAAGACTTAAAAGGTTTGTTAGAACAATGAACTCCTTTCCAAACATTCTTCAAGCCTGCCTTAAGCAAGAGAAGGAAAATGGTTCCTCAAAGAGAGTCCCCAGTGTTCGCTCATGTTGCTATGTTAATGGTAGAAAATCCCAGCACTTGTATAATGTTTTTAAAACCTATGTAGCTTTGATATTAAAATACATAATTAATGTTTGACAGTGTTATGGTGTAAAGCAGTTTTTCCCCTATGTAGATTGCCTCTTCAATGGTAGAAAAGATGTGTGTGTGTATGTGTGTGTGTACATGTGTGAGCATGCATATCCACAAGTGTGTGTGTGCATGGGCATGCATTGTTTATGGATTCACAGTCCCTAAGCCCCAAATGGAAAATACTTCTAACTAGTAAGCATTCACTCTAAACGGTTTAAAATTAAGTGCTGTGGTGATAAATCATTGATCACAAGTGCCATTATTAGTGACTCCCTTTTCTTTAGCCAGGACAGAAGTTTGTTTTTTTCATCAAATATTTTAAGTTCCTACCATGAGGAAAACATTGTGCTTGGAGAGAAGTAGAGGTACAGCTAGACCCTGAACTTTTGGAAGTTTGGATGTTTGATTTCCATTAAAAGTAACATAAATCTTCTCAACTTTCACTAAATGTTGAACGTCCCCAGGTTTAGTTCCAGGTCCCGTTTTCTTATCCTCTACAAGGTTTCAGTTACCATCTAAATCACTGGTTCTCAACCTTTCTAATGCCGCGACCCTTTAATACGGTTCCTCATGTTGTGGTGACCCGAACCATAAAACTACTTTCGTTGCTACTTCATAACTGTAATTTTGCTACTGTTAATGAATCGTAATGTAAATATCTGTGTTTTCCAATGGTCTTAGGCTCTACAGTCACGACCCACAGGTTGAGAACCGCTAGCAGGGTTGCCTAAGACCATCGGAAAACACAGATATTTACATTACGATTCATTACAGTAGAAAAATTACAGTTATGAAGTAGCAACGAAAATAATTTTATGGTTGGGGGTCACTACAACATGAGGAACTGTATTAAAGGGTCGCGGCATTAGAAAGGTTGAGAACCACTGATCTAAATGCTTCTGCCTCGCAAATGTGTACCTCTAGCCCACTCATCTGCTTTGAGCTCCACACTCATGTTCCACATTAAATCTCTACTTGAATATAGACAGTACCCTAAATTCAGTGCATCCAACTAACTCTGAGGGTGTTATCTAAGTGAATTAACTATTCATCCAGTTACATTTCCTTCATTCTCAATGTCTAGTCCACCACCAAGTCATGCTGATTTTATTGGTTAAATATATCTTAAATCTGCACACTTCTCCTTTTCCATAGCCACTACTGGATGGTCACCATGATCTCTTGTTCAGGTGACTCCAGTAGACCTCTCACTGGCACCCCGTCTTTCCTTCTGGCTCCTCTCCATTGCTCTTTAAAATGTGAATCTTACCAGGTCACATCCTTTGCATAAGCCCGTTTAACAAGTCCCCATTGCTGGTGCACAAATATCCAGAATCCTTAATGTGGCCTCCAGGACCTACATAGCTCCCTTGTAGTGTATCTTCCTCTCAAAGAGCCTGGAATAATTTTTTTCCTGACTTTTTCATCTAGTTAACTTCTGGCTTCTTTCTAGACCATACCTCAAAAGAATCTTCCACAGAAAAGCGTCCCTGACCCCTTAAACTGACCACAATGTACAGCTCCACATTTAATTGTATGGTTAATGATCAGTGTCTTCTCCACAGGACTGAAGGCCCACAGAGCAAGCACCATGTCTGTTTACTCACCATTGTGTTCCTAGCTGGAGAGCCAGCAGGAGCTCTGTACTGAAGGCTATCCTAAGCCAAATTAATCTATTTGAAATTTATCTTAAAGGCAGTGGGAAGTCTTTGGAGGATTTTAAGCAGGAACAGTGTGATTGGATGCTTACTTTGGAACAATCATCTTGGATGAGGTGTAGCAATATCAGACAAATACTCCCCAAAGAGATGTGAGGCAGAGTCACAGTAACTGCAGGTTCCTGCCATTCTTTCTCTATTCCACTTCTCCAGTCCCTCCTCTCTAAATCCAGTCCAGCCCAGCCAGTGTAGGTCAGTGGTTGAGCATCGACCTATAAACCAAGAGGTCATGGTTCAATTCCTGGTCAGGGCACATGCCTGGGTTGTGGGCTCAGTTCCCAGTAGGGGGCATGCAGGAGGCAACTGATCCATGATTCTGTCATCATTGATGTTTCTCTCTCTCTCCCTCTCCCTTCCTCTCTCTGAAATCAATAAAAAATATATATTTTAGAAATGGTCTAGGTCCAAATGTGTATCTCTAGCCCACATCTCTCGCTCTGGTGGGAGACTGTTGGATAAGCAGAGAGTATACTCCAGCATGGGAAGTGATACCAAGGGAGTTTGAACAGAGTTCTTGAATGCAGAGGAGGTCATAGCTAAAACAATCCCCTGGTAGAATAAGAAAAGGCCTCACAGAGGAGGAGGCATTTGAAGTGGGATGAACTAGGAAAGAATGGTGGGTTTTGCCAGGTAGGAACAAATGGGGAGGGGCATTTAAGTGGCTGGAACAGCATGTGTAACGTCCCAGAGCTGTAAAAGGGCATGGCAGACTGGTGAATGACATTAGCCCTGCAGTTTCGTAGTGGCAAAGAGGATGCATGGGAAGAGAGATGAAGAGGGTGGTAGGAGATGGAAAAAGACAAGTACATTAGTGCTGTTTTATAAAGGGTCTGGTGTTCTTGACTCAGACTGTGGGCTGCCAGAATCACTGGACCACTCTTAATAGCTCTGGATTAAAAAACAGTACATGAGGAAATGCTTTATATTGGAAGTCTAATGGTGTATTAGGAAGGCAGTGACCAAGCCAGTGAGAGGAATGATCTTCTGAACCCAAGAAACACAAGCATGACTGTGGTCCTGAGGGAGGTGAATTGGGATCTGGGCCTCCAGGGAAGAGCTGGCCGGGCCTGCCATTGGGAGACCGAGTCCTGAGCCTGGCTCCACGCTGGTGCGTTCTGCCCTGACAGCAGTCTGGATTTGTGTTTTGCAGTTCCCTGGAGAACGGGAGACCACCTGATCCTGCAGACTGGGCCGTGGTGGATGTCGTCAATTACTTCCGGACAGCGGGATTTGAGGAGCAAGCTAATGCTTTTCAAGAACAGGTAACTGTCTAGAGAAACACATGATGGACACAATTACCTCTCTTCCCACAGAAGCCGAAGTAAGTGAGGAGGAAGAGGACCAGAGAGTACTGAGGGATCCGTGAGGCTCTCTGCATGTATTCCATACCAAGTCCTAATCATATCAGGCCTTAACAACCTCAGGAATGTGGGAAAGGGAAGAAAAAAATGACAAGCTAAAAGTGCAAGAGGAATACCGAGGCCCGGAGACAGTAAACAGCTACAGAGAGGAGGGCTAAAGCTCATTTACATCTGCATATTCTGAAAGATGCAACAGCCCTATCTCCAACACAAACACACTAGAAAGCAGAAAACAGAAAAGAATGAAAAAGGAGAGACAAATCTGACAAAGAGACATGCAGCCCCATCTACTGCTGGCCTTTGCACCAAATGATCTTAATAACCCCCTCCAATTTGCTTTCCAGTGCTTAGCAAAGTAGAGTGGAAAGAGCACAGGATTTAGTTAAATCCTGGTTCTTCTCACACTGTGTAACCCGGGCAGGTTACTACATCTCTGAGTCTTGGCTTCACATCTACATCATGAAGCTATCAATGCCTCACTTGGTGGAGGGTGGTATGAGGATTCAAGGACAATGGATGCACAGTGCCTAGGATAGGCCCTAATGGTGTCGATGCCCACAAATGTTAATTCCCTTCCCTTAGGTCTAGGGTTGGTATTGGGGAGAGAGAGAGAGAGAAGCAGAGGTCCCTCCTGATGGTCTGGGTCAGTGGTCAGCAAACTGCGGCTCGCGAGCCACATGTGGCTCTTTGGCCCCTTGAGTGTGGCTCTTCCACAAAATACCATGGCCTGGGTGAGCCTATTTTGAAGAAGTGGTGTTAGAAGAAGTTTAAGTTTAAAAAATTTGGCTCTCAAAAGAAATTTCAATCATTGTACTGTTGATATTTGGCTCTTTTGACTAATGAGTTTGCCAACCACTGGTCTGGGTGATCCCTGGCCCTATTTTTCAGATCTGTAGGAATAGTGCTCGAGGGGCTTTGCTAAGAGGAAGCAAATTGGGGAAGCAGGTTGTGGTCCACACCAGGCCAGCTACCTCCCTATCAATAAAGGCTGCCATTTTCCCAGCATTAAATCTTATAAAGAGGGAATATGCTAATTGACCATCACACCCTCACAAAGATGACAGGGCCCACAGCCAATAAAGAGGGAATATGCTAATTGACTGTCATGTCCTCACAAGATGGCAGCACCCACAGCCACAAGATGGCAGTGCCCAGTCTCCTCAGCCCTGCCTCATCCAGCCTCAGTCCCCTCAGCCCTGCCTCATCCAGCCTCAGTCCCCTCAGCCCTGCCTCATCCAGCCTCAGTCCCCTCAGCCCTGCCTCATCCAGCCTCAGTCCCCTAGTCCCCTCAGCCCTCCCTCATCCAGCCTCAGTCCCCCAGTCCCCTCAGCCCTGCCTCATCCAGCCTCAGTCCCCCAGTCCCCTCAACCCCACCTCATCCAGCCTCAGTCCCCCAGTCCCCTCAGCCCTGCCTCATCCAGCCTCAGTCCCCCAGTCCCCTCAGCCCTCCCTCATCCAGCCTCAGTCCCCCAGTCCCCTCAGCCCTGCCTCATCCAGCCTCAGTCCCCCAGTGCCCTCAACCCCACCTCATCCAGCCTCAGTCCCCCAGTCCCCTCAGCCCTGCCTCATCCAGCCTCAGTCCCCCAGTCCCCTCAGCCCTCCCTCATCCAGCCTCAGTCCCCCAGTGCCCTCAACCCCACCTCATCCAGCCTCAGTCCCCCAGTCCCCTCAGCCCTGCCTCATCCAGCCTCAGTCCCCCAGTCCCCTCAGCCCTCCCTCATCCAGCCTCAGTCCCCCAGTCCCCTCAGCCCTGCCTCATCCAGCCTCAGTCCCCCAGTGCCCTCAACCCCACCTCATCCAGCCTCAGTCCCCCAGTCCCCTCAGCCCTGCCTCATCCAGCCTCAGTCCCCCAGTCCCCTCAGCCCTGCCTCATCCAGCCTCAGTCCCCCAGTGCCCTCAACCCCACCTCATCCAGCCTCAGTCCCCCAGTGCCCTCAACCCCACCTCATCCAGCCTCAGTCCCCCAGTCCCCTCAGCCCTGCCTCATCCAGCCTCAGTCCCCCACTCTCCTCAGCCCCGCCTCAGTCCCCCAGTCCCCTCAGCTCCGCCTCATCCAGCCAGAGTCCCCCAGTCCCCTCAGCCCTGCCTCATCCAGCCAGAGTCCCCCAGTCCCCTCAGCTGCCTCACCCAGTCCCCGCAGCACCCAGCCTCATCCAGCCTAAGTCCCCCAGTCCCCTCAGCTCCACAGGGGAAGGCAGTTGGGGGCGATCGGGCCAGCAGGGGAGGGCAGTTGGGGACAATCATGCTGGCAGGGGAGCAATTAGGCGTCAGTCAGGCTGGCAGGGGAGTGGTTAGGGGGTGATAGGCTGACAGAAGCAGTTAGGGGCAATCAGGCAGGCAGGCAGGCAGGCGAGCAGTTAGGAGCTAGCAGTCCTGGATTGTGAGAGGGATGTCTGACTGCTGATCCCTGTAGTATCGGGCCTAAACCAGCAGCTGGACATCCCCCAAGGGGTCCCAGATTGGAGAGGGTGCAGGCTGGGCTGAGGGACACCCCCCCTCCTGTGCACGAATTTTGTGCACTGGGCCTCTAGTTATAATATAATTGAGAATATTATGAACTGAAGAGTGTGTCTGGCTGCTTCTTCCAGATCCTTTTAGCCCTTTCTTATTCTCTCAAGATGGGTTTGGATAGTTGAACTTTTTTAATATCATATATGCCAACCTCTAGATTTTCTTCAACCAGTATTTCTTTTAACCTAATCCCTATTTTTTTTAAAAATTCGGAACATTTGCCAAAATAGCAGGTTGAGTCACTTCACACCCACCAGAATAACTAAAATTAGAAAGATAGATAAACCCAAATGTTGGTGAGGATGTGGAGCAACCACACTCTGTTACACTGTTGATGGGAGTGTAACATAAACACTCATACATCTATGCCATGACCCAGCAGTTTCATTCCTATTTACCAGAAAGATATGAAAACATATGTCCACAAAAGATCTGTACAAAATTGTTCTTAGTAGATTTATTTATAATAGTCTAAAACTGGAAACTGAAGTGCCATTAATAAGATAATGCATATACAAACTCTATAGTCATACAATGGCGTACAATGGCATATTACTCAGTAATCAAAGGAATGAACTACTGATGAATATAAATTTGGGTGAGTCTCAAAAGATTATGCTGAGTGAGAGAAGCCTTACACAAAAGAGTTCATACTGAATGGTTCCTGTCTCAGTCTGTCTGTGCTGCTATAACAAAAATACAATAAATGGGGTGGCTTATAAACAACAAAAATTTATTTCTCTCAGTTCTGGAGGCTGGAAAGTGCAAGATTAAGGCGGCTGCAGATTTTGTGTCTGGTGAATGCTCACTTCCTGACAGTGAGCATTGCTATGTTCTCACAGGGAGGATGGAGTGAGAGCTCTCTGGGACCTCCTTTATAAGGACAGTAATCTCATTCATGAGGACTCTGCCCTCATGACCTGTCACCTCTCAAAGGCCCCACCTATTGATATCATTACTAATATCCCTACTACCCCATGGGGATTATGTTTTAACATATGAATTGGAGGGGTGGGGGGACAAATATTCAGGCCATAGCAGTTCCATTTAGATAAAGGTTGAAACGGGGAAAATGGGTCAGTGGTAGAAAAAAATCAGAACTGTGGTTACCTCTGGATAGGTGGGAGAGGAGAAGGATGGATGGAGCATGAGAGAACTTTCTGGGTCAGGATAGTTTCTATATATTGACAAGAGTATAGGTTATAGGTGTATGCATTGTCACTGCATATGCACAAGTATATACAAATGATTCAGATTTGTGCATTATATAACCCTTAAATTTTACCTCAGAAGGAAAAGAATTATTTGAAAAATTCAACAATTAATGGCATACAAACTGAAGTATTTAGTTTACAACTTATTGATGTATATAACTTACTTTGAAATGTGTCAAAATATGGATTGAGAGTTGGAGAGAGGGATGAGTAGATGGGTAGTAAGTAGAGAAAATGTTAATTATAAATCTAGGTGGTGAGAATATGGATGTTCAATATAATATACATGCAACTTTTCTTTATGTTTGAAGTTTTTTTGTCATAAAATTGTGGGGAAAATAGCTCAGGTTGGAAAGTGGAAGACTGATCAACTGGAGCATAAGTTATTTTGGTTTGAATGGTAGAAAGTCCACTTGTATCATTGCAGTTGAGTAAATTTGGACAATATTGCAAAAGGTTAACAAAACAAACAAAAGGACTAAGCTAAAAAAGGTCTCTTGGCCAGATTCCCTGCTGCCCAAAAGCATTTTTCAGAATAAGCTTCTACTCAGACTTTCTCAGCGCCATATGTCACAGATTGAAGGAGGGGTGTTCTTTGGGCCTTCTGGATTCTGTAAAAGACCTCAGAAATTCAGCTGGCCGGCTTTGAGGTTGGCTCAGGAGCAGGCTCTCTCTCCCAGGGATGACATCACTCTGGCCCTATAGACACTTAGAGGCAAAAGGGAACAGATTCTCCTAAAGCATTTCATTCAGAAGTCCTTCAAGGCGGGGAAAGGAGCGTCATCTTGCTACTGTGTTGAACCCGCCAATTCAGGAGCCTAAGAAAAGAATTCCCAGGGGACTGGAGTTTTGCAAGCATGGTGCAGAAGCTGGAGTTCCTTCATTCTCATGGAAGGGCGGTTGGGTAGGGGAAAGAGTCTACCTTGAATTATTCTCCAGAAGTGATCCAAATCTTCCTCCTGCTGTGAAACTCTCATTGCCTTTCCTCTGCTCATTAAAAGAGGCTGAAAAGGGAGTTACTGAGCAGGCTCAGGCTGATAAGACAAGTAGCTGCTGTGATTTTCATGAGGACTGAGGGTTAGGATCCTCCACCACATTAACCTCCCTCCGCCGTCATCATGCTTCAGAGGCCTTCAGTGCTTCACCTCCAAGGACCTTCCTGGCAATGAACCTCAAGCAGTCAGCAGTGACTCACCAAGTTCCTTCTGGATGGGAAAACTGCAGGCCACCCCCAGCCCAAACACGTGACCTTCCCAGGCACATCTTCTAGGTCACAGCAGGCAGATCCTTAAATATCCTCAGGGAAGGCTTTGCCCTGCCTTAAATGTAAGCAGGAACACATGGAGAGCATCCCCTAAACCACCTCAGAAAAGGCCAAGTCCAGAAAGGATAGTACGGTTGCCAATGATGTGGGAGCTTAGTTTCATGGCTATGTCTTATGGGCTGAATGTTTGTGACCCCCCAAGATGTGTGTGTTGAAACCTTAAATCCAATGTGATGGCATTAGGGGCTTTTGGGAGATAATTAGATTTAGATGGGTCATGAAGATGGAACCCTTATAATGGGATTAGTGCCCTGAAAAGAAGGGAACAGAAAGCTTGCTCCTTCTCTCTGCCATGTGAGGGCACAGCAAGATGGTAGCTATCTGCAAGCTAGGAAAAGGGTCCTCCACAAGAACCTAACCACGTTGCCACTGTGATCTTGAACTTCTAGCCTCCAGAACTATAAAAAATAAATTTCTGTTGTTTAAGCTACCCAGTTTGTGGTGTCTTGTTATAGCAGTCTGCACTGACACTGATGCCAGACATATCCCCACTCAGATGGGCTGACTTTAAGGAGAGTGTCTGTCTTCATGGTGTGGTCTCACAGTACACATCTAGATACTGGGTTGCCTTAGCAACTAGACTTGATGTAGTTTTCTAGCAGCATGCTCCATTGGAAGATGTCAGTTCGTTGAATGACATTCGTCCAAAAGACAGGAATGGTGTCCTATGTTCCTGTGGTATGGAGAGGCAGCTGGAATAAGCTGGTGATCTTTGTGTAACCTCCTTTTCTCTGTGCTTCACCTCCAGTTATCTCCATTAAGCTTCCCTCTGGTACAGTTATCTCCATGAAGTTTTCTTCTGGCAAGCCTCTTTTGAGCCTTTTGTGTGAGCAACAGCTATAGGCCGAAAGAACTGTCAAAGGGAAGGCCTAGGCTCCTGCACAACGCCCTGTCTACACCCATAGCAATGATCTAGTGTCCATAGTGTGTGTGTGTTGGGTTGTGTTACTGTTCTGGCCAGTCTCCTTTTATGATCAGTGATGTCATTCTCTCTCAGGTTGGCATGTGGTTTGTGTCATCAAGGGAGTTGGGTTCACTGGCTGTGTTAACATTGTGCTCAAAGGGTTCACTGGCCCATCAGAGCAGGAGGCAATGGGAGCCCTTCCTAAAGAGGGCAGCGATTCCAGCACTGTCACTCCTGTCTCTCTTTCCCACAGACATGGTGGCGTGGTGACCGTTTTCCCACGTGTCTTCTAACAGACAGACTCTTAGGCCGTGGTGAGGGGCATGCGTGAGAGTCTTGACTCCTGGTTTCTTTTCTCCTGATTGACTCACTTACTGAGTGATCCTGGAGGGTTTGCCTTTCTAGGACTCAGATTTCTATAGTGATTGTGGAGTTAACCAAGCAGAATATGCTCCAAGCTCCTGCTTTAATAGTCAATTGTTATCTTAGAACTTGCCCTCATGAAGTATGCTTTTAGGCACAGCATAGGACACAGAACCATTTCAGCTGCTGTATACACAGCTGAATTTTCGTGACTAGATGATAACAAATTGGCATTTGCCCCTGGATATAGGTCACTGGTTTTTAAGAGTAAAAAAAAACTTTAGAAATTTTACTTTTCTAAGAGCTTTAGTTTTTAAGAGAAAACCTTTTAACTAAGCTAATTCAAGAACATTGCCACCTTCCTCACACAGAACAATGAGGATCAGATTCATTTTTTTTAAACTCTGAAGGCTAAATGAGCACTGTTCTTTGGTGTAAAGCCAACTCTGTTGACAATACTTCAGTGGCCAGTGGAGGCATTCTAGCAATACAGTTCAGCAACTTTACCACTTAAACTGGATGCCAACTGCAAACCACAAAGATAGTTCTGCCCTTTTGTAGTGTAGTCACTTCATTTCTATCTTTTTCTGACTCACATACTCATATATACTGAATACATACTCTGAAGAAGATCTGCCATTCAATCAATGTGATATAATTCACATTGTTCAGATTCCTCAAACTTTTAAGTAAGTGACATCATTGAACCTGTTTTAAGAACAGTATGTATCACTGAGATAATTTTTTCTCAGAGCATCATGACAAAATAATATGCAACTCAAGGTGACAAATTAATTTTACTCTCTATTATCTCCTCACTTTCCCCAAACCAAATAAGAACAGTATTTCACTCTGAAATGCCTGACTGGTTGTTTAAGCCATTAATTTGAAATGCAGAGATTGGCATTTCTTTTCAGATGACTTTTGGTTAAATTTTGATATGTTTCTAAAGCCACTGACATAATAAATAAAAGTAAAAATGTTTACTGCTACAAAGTGCCAAGTAGCACTAACCACATCAGATGGAGTAGTCGAGTGGGGAAGCCTGTCAGAGCAACCCCGAGAATGTGTTCTAAGTCATAGCCAGAAGGATTTCAACGGTGGTGATTTCAGATGGATAATCTATATCTATAGAAGTCTAAGTGACCAAACGACTGAACGACCGGTCGACTGGTTGCTATGATGCACATGGACCACCGGGGGCAGATGCTCAATGCAGGAGCTGTCCCCTGGTAGTCAGTGCGCTCCCACAGCCAACCTCCTGCGGCTGGCCAACCTCCTGCAGTCCCTCCCCCCGGCTGGCCAACCTCCCATGGTCCCTCACCCTGGCCGCCGGTTCCACCCCCCCCACCCCCCTCACCCCCGATTGGCCCTGATCACCAGCCAGGCCAAGGGACCCCACCTGTGCACAAATTTGTGCACAGGCCTCTAGTTTCTAATAAGACCCAGGACAAAGCCAGGCTTTGGGGGGAGGGGTGTCTAAAGCTTACACAATTCTAGCAGACCACCTGGGGGGTACAAAATTATGAACACACAATTGCTGAGGCAAAATTTAAGCTTCATTAGCTTCATGGTAAATCTAGCTCTGAATCAGACCAGCTGAAACCCCACAAATTGGAAATAACTATTATTACTTTATCAGCATTTCATAGTACTAGGTACTGAAAATAGTCAAGGTGTTCTGCTACCTGATAGATATTTCTTCACAATTGAAGGCTTCTGAAATGCTTAAAATATTTTGTAGCATAATGAACACAGGAAGTGTCAACTCAAACTCTGCCAATATGTCCTTTCAGCCCATAAAAACTTAGAAAAGACTTAAAAAGCAAATAAGAAAATGGCCAAGATAATTGAAAGTGAAACTGATAGGAAAGAATCTTTTGAATTCTTGATTGAAATAGATTGTCATAAACCAAAAATCCTAAAAGGTTGTTTAAGTCATTCACTTGAAATGAGAACAGCTGTAAGACATTATGATATAGACAGATGTCTGGTGCTTCTTTGGCTTATTTACATTGTTTCCATGGTTGTTACAGCTTTTTCTAACATTCATTAAAATAAATATAAGACTGTTATGGTAAAATAATTATTGTAAGTATTCTTTTAGTTTAATAAAAAGCCACCTGAAACCATTATAGGTATGAGAACCATTTGAAGAAAGCACAGAGGATTTCGGGCAGAGGAAGGATCAAACACCGAAGCATGGGGACATGAAATAACATAGTTTATCTTGAGAACTCCAAATACCTTGGAGTAAGAGGAGTGGTCCAGGGAATGCCAAGGGATTGGACTGAAAGGTAAATAGGGGTCCAGCTAACAGACAGTCTGGTTTGCTTGGAAGAAGAGGACTTTGCCTGTCATGCACTAAGAAAGGATAGTAAGTGGGGAGTGCCATAATGAGATTTGTGTTTTTGAAAGATCAGTCTAGTGGTAGTGTGGAGAGTGGCTTGGAGGACATGGAGACCAAAGGCGAGAAAGATGCTATAATAGTTCCATTGGGGATGGAAAGTAAGAGATAGATTGGAGTCTAGGAAGGCAGTCAGAATAATTTAGTGGATCATTAACAGTGGAGATTGAAGATTTGTCCCATCCTGGTTCTCTGCGATAGCCCCAGGACTGAGCTCAGTGCTCACAGGTGGGAGGCCATGGAGACTTGGGTGACTGCCAGGTTTCCAGTTTGGTGGTTATAAAGTACTGCCGTTAACCAGGATGCTTGTGGGGAAATTTTAGAGGGCTGTAATGACCACAGTTTGGGCTGCATCAAATGTGAGGGCCTGTAAGTGGATATATCTAGTATACAGCTCAGGGGACAAGTAAGGCCTAGAAACAGAAATGTGAGCGTCATCAGCATTCATAGGAGAGATTAAGAATGAGAGAGGCATTTGGAAAGGGATCTTAGAAAAAGGCCAAGGAGAATACCACAGTTTTGATAGGAGAAGAAAGGCAACTAGAAAAAGCAACTGACAAAGAATACTCAGGGAGGTGGGCAGAGAACCAGTAATGAGAGGTTGTATAGAAACTCATAAAGGGAAGAGTTTCAGGGAAAATGCAATGATTAACAAGGCCAAATACCTCAAAAAGGTGAAGCCCAATGGAGCTTGTGCATAACAATGGAGTTGGAGGGAGGAATATGAACGATGCTGAGTGAGTGAGACGTGAGACATAGGACATAGGCAGATGGAGGAAGAACCAGTAGCTGGAGGGTCCTTTAAGCATGAGGTCTCTTTTCTCATGGGAGAGGAGACAATCTGATTTACATGCAGGAAAGCAACCAAAAGAATTGGACAGGTTAAAATTGAGTGAAATTGAGGACAGTTAAATGAAGCAAAACTCCCTGAGGATAAGGAAAGGGATGAGATCAAAAGAGTATGGAGGGGTAAGGATATGGAGAAATTGAAGCCCTCATGCATTGCTGGTTGGAATACAAAATGGTGTCGCTGCTGTGGAAAACAGTTTGGCAGTTCTTCAAAAAGTTAAGTGTAAAATTACTGCATGACCCAGAAATTTCACACAAAAGAATTGAAAATACTTGCACACAATCTTCATGGCAGCATTATTAGCAATCACCAAAAGGTGGAAATGACCCAAGTGTCCATGAACAGATAAGTGGATAAACAAAACGTGGTATATACAGACAATGGAATACTATTCAGGCATAAAAAGGGAGGAACTTCTGATACATACTGCAACATGGATGAACCTTGAAAACATGCTAAGTAAAGTAAGTCAAATAGTGTCTGGATTCCATTTACTAGTATATGAAATATCTAAAATAGGCAAATTTATACATACACAAAGTACTTTAGAGGTTATCAAGGGCTGAGAAGGAGGAGGCAGTTATTACTTAATGGATTTTCTGTTTAAGGTGATAATATATAACATTGCAAATGTAATATAGTTTGAAAAATAGTGGTGATAATTATACAACATTGCAAATGTAATTCATGCTGAATTATACATGTAAAAATAGTTAAACTGGCATATTTCATGTTATATATATTTTACCACAATACAATGTAATGTCAGCCATAATATACATGGTGGTTCAAATAAGTTCAATTATTTTATTTTTTTAACAAAAAGAATATGAAGGGATTAATTCTGAGCAAGACAAGGATATCTTCCTGTATCCTTCCTATCCTTCCAATGCTCTGGGGCATAGGTGAGGATGTATGTAGATACAGCTATAATTGCCCTCATCCTCAGGGACATTAAGGTAGTTCCTAAAAGTCTCTATTTCCTTTGTTAAACAAGAGGTAAGTTCCTCTGCTTAGAGTAGACAGGATGGGTAGAATTTTAATGAAGAACTAGAGAAGAGCAAATGAAGGTTAAGAATGACCACCAAGGGAAATGGAAGAGGGAGCTGACCAAGGATAAATAAGAGAACTGTTAAGGTATTCTACACCTGATGATACTGGTACACTGCACAAGTATAATGTTTCATCTTCATGATTTCTTGATTTCCCCCCTCAGCGGTACCATGTATAGAAGTCAGAAAAGCTACATTGCTCCTGGATGGGGTGTTTGTGGCTTGAGCAGAGTAGAGGGCTAATAGCCTAAGAGGGCCAACCAGAGGGTGCAGACTTAGTATGAAAGAGGATCCTAAGGGGACTCTTGACCCTAGAGAAAGTGGAGTTGAAATGAAAAGGTGGGAATAATGGGAGTGAGGAGTGAGAGAACAGATATTTAACTTTCAGTGTTGTAGAGGTAAGACTCTTCTGGTTGATGACAGTATACGGGTAGGCTCTAAGAGTGAAGGTGAAGTTGTAGAAATGATTGGTGTATTAGAGTAGGCTAACTGCTGGCACAAGTAGATGAAAACATGTATAATGACTTAATTAAAGTAGAAGTTTATTTCTTGATCATATAGATAGTCCATAGTAGGGGTGTCTGCTTCACAGTAATTCAAGGATCCTAGATGGAGGCTCTCTCATCTTCAACCAGAAGTTTTCAAGATTATCTGGGCATTGATATCTAGTTGTTATAAGGATAGAGAGCAAGGAGGAGTTCACGTAGGTGGTTTCATTGGCCAGACCTGAGAGAAGTGCACATCAATCCCTTCATTGGCCAGAATGTGGTCATATGACCACACCAAATTGCAAGGAAGTCTAGGAAATGTGCAGTTGTGTGTCCTAGGAAAAAAGCAACCAGAAGCCTTCACTACACTTGAACTTTAAAGCCATTTTTAAAGCATTTCTTGTTGTGCTATTGTTACTTAGTTAAATACAGAGAGAAATTTCAAAAAGGCTAACTTTAAAAAAGCAACTGAAATGAAGAAGCATTATCTGATCGTGCATGGGCATCATTCATTTCTAATTCTGTTCCTTAAACCTACTCTTTTTTTAAAATCTAGGCAGACATCTCTATAACCCAGTTACTTCATTTGATGAACTGAATTTCATACTTTTTCCTTCATCAAAAATGTGTGCAAGATTTTTTGTGAGCTAGAACCCCTTTATCACTCACTTTGTGCCAGCAGCAAATATTAAATAATACAGAAAGATACCCATTAAGTCACTGAAGGCATTAGCTCAAATGATCCAAAACAAATTTTGTGCCTGATTTAAGTGCAAGACCCATTTTGCTTCAGGCTGTTACTTTAATAAATGAGGTAAGACTTCTTTTTAGAGCCACACAAATGTTCTCTCCCTGTTAACAAGCTTCTCAGTGTTGGATTTTTAAATTAGGTGAAATCTGCCCTAGCTGGTTTGGATAGAGTGTCAGCCTGGGGACTGAAGGGTCCTGGGTTCAATTCCGGTCAAGGGCACATTCCTCAAGTTGTAGGCTCAATTTCCTGCTCTACCTCACTATTTTTCCACCTTTCCTGATGATCACTCTTTTCCTCTTTCTAGCCTTTCTCTTAGCTTCTCTTCCCAGTGGGAGCATGCAGGAGGCAGCCGATCAATGATTCTCTCTCATCATTGATGTTTCTATCTCTCTCTCTCCCTTCCTCTCTGAAATTAATAAAAATATATATTTTTTAAAATTAGGTGAAATCTCCCCAGCAGGTATATTACCCACCCCAAATTTTCCACCAATAGGAATACAAGGCAAGCACAGCATCAGCCAAGAGTCATTGGCTAATAATGTTCCATCACAATTACTCCACCCACAATGAGCTGCAGAGGGCAGGAAGGGGAGGAGGCACTGCAAAGGACACCTAAGCAAAGAGGAATTTCTTCCAAAAGAGACTTTGTTCCAGGAACCCTGTGATAAGATTCAAAGGATCTTGGTATAGACTTGAGTAGTTCACCATCTTCCTTTTCAAAATCATATGGAAACTCTTCAGAAAATAAACTCTGTCTTGGTGAGGAAAGATCCTTTAAAGAAACATGGTGAATTATTACAAAGTACTAGGGGTGCCTCAAAATGCTTCCTCCTCTGATATTAAGAAGGCTTATCACCAGTTAGCTCTTCAGGTACACCCAGACAAGAACCCAGAAAACAAAAAGGCATCTGAGGAGGAATTCAAACGAGTAGCTGAGGCCTATGCAGTCTTGTCTGATGCCGAGAAACGCAACAACTATGACAAGTCCAGAAGGAACCACATCAAAAGGGAAAATAGAGGAGACGGCAGAGACAAAAATGATTTGAAGGAGGAACTGTGGTTTGAGAGGCCACACTGTGGCTTTCACAATGTCTTTGAAGATGAAGACCGCTTTTCGGGAGATTGTTTCCCCACTGGCCATGTGGGTAGAGCCAGGAGATTCCACTCTTCCTTTTTTGATGTGACCCCCATTTTGGACACAGGTTTTTCCACTTTTGTATCCCTAGGCTCCAGGCCAGGTTCCCCTTCCTCTGGGAAATTTGTTCCCTTTGTAAGCAGTGGAATGGGAAACTTTAGACTGGTCACCACTTGTAGCCAGATAGTGAATGGCAAGAGAGTTGTTACAAAGAAAGTTCGAGAAAATGTGAGAGAGAAGACTGAAGGGGAAGAAGAAAGTCCATTTCATCAGCTTCCTCTACGCCATTGGTAAGGAGTTGCTGCGATATTTTTTTACAGGCAGTCTTTCCTGTGACGCTGGTGAGTCTGATGCTTATCAGAGACCAGAGTTGGAATCTGAGAGTGTGTTGAACTGGAATGGACAGAGGTCAGCTTAGTCCCAACATCTCATTTTACAGAGGAGGACAATAATGGGCCATATGTTACATAAAGAACTGTGAAGCAGCACGGTTTGACCTTAAATTAAGGACCAAGGCTTTTGATTCTAAGTTGACTCTTCTTTTCCCCTGCACTATATTTGGGACAGTAGAGACCACCACCATGAATATGACCTTCTGAGTCACGGTCCTACCATCATAAACCCCATTGACTTGTCTTCAGCTCTTTTCCTCCTCTACCTCGCTATTGTGCCACTTTCTTGATGATCCCTCTTTTTCTCTTTCTAGCCTTTCTGTTGGCTTCTTCTGTTCCCACCTCATCTTCTTTCTTATACATTTCCAATGCACCATATCAAATTTAGGCTCAATTGAAAGAGTTACCTAGGTGTGGATTGCTTGCAGAGAGAAAGAGTGAAAAGTAAATGGGTAAAGATTTTTCACATACTTTTTTAGTAGTTAGCATTTATTGAGTGCTCAGCAGATGTCAGGAATTCTACTTCACATGTGTTACCTCAATAATACTTCAATAGTGAAATACAGTAGCTACTTTCCCCCCATGATATAGATAAGAAAGTGAGGTTTAGAGAGATCAAGTAACTTGTCCTTGGCCCAACCTAGTATGCAATAAAATAGTGTCTTGCTCTAAAACATGCTTGTCTACCCAGTTATAACACCTGTGGTTCCTACTCATTTATTTTTAGATCTAGGGTCTTGTCCTGATTGGAAATGTATACCTGTCATCTCTAAGCTTTACTTCCATGCATGAGTACCTGCTGGAACTTAAGTCTGCAAACATTTTTAATATTATTGCCCAATAGGCACTTGGTTATTCTTCCCTGAAGACAGAAGACAGAGGTAATGTTAAAAGTTTCACTGAAACTAGCAAATGATTATCCCTTTAACACAGATATATGAACAGGATCCCAAGATATGAATTATCTTTTTATTTGGGCTTTAATCATGATATACCTGCAATCATGGGATTTGGTCACACTTCATCCTCTTCATTTATACTAAATAAATGGGGTCCAGGAGACTGGTTCCTTGTGGAGAGTTACTGCTGGAGTCTGCATTAGAACTCCTGTATTCCAGTCTCCACTCTCAGACTCATTCTAGTGCACCATGCAGACCGGCAAACTTTTATACATGTTACATAACAAATGAGTAGCTTTCTTAATTCAAGGAGTATTCCTGTGTTTGCGATTTTTATGAGACAAATGTTTTATGAGTCTTTGAATTTTTAAAATTTTAATAAATTTTTAAAACTTGAACAGGAATATTCCTGCATCCCTCTGGCCAAGGGCAGCATTCAGGCAGAGAGCACTCTTCCAGAGAGGAAGCAGAAGATGGAATTCGGAATAGAAATATATCTCTTTTCTTTCAAAGCCCGCACATTTCCACTTAGTAGGCATTTAGAGTCTCCTATAAGTCTGGCACTGTGCTGGTTGCCTTACATGAATGCATCACTTTTTATCTCCAAAATCCTTCAGGGGTTTACTTCCATTTCACAAGTGAGGAAACTGAGGCTTAGGGAAGTTAGGTCCCTTACCCAGTGTCATACAGTAAGTTGTGGAGACAAGGTTCAGACTGTGGTGTGATCTAGAAGCTCACATTTCCATTATGCTGTATTCTACTCCCATTCATCTGAGCTGTTATAGTTTGATTTAATAGGAAAGTTCTGTTGTTGAACTCTATTCATTTCCAAAGTTTTAAAATGAGGATTTCTGAGTAGAGCTTTCTTTTGAACCCTAGTCCGAGGTGAATTGCAGTGTGGCTACTGAACAAAGGTAAAATCAAATTGGAGCGTGGAATATGATTTTCCATTTTGTCTCAAATAAAATCCCAATTTCAGCATTTTTCACAGACATACTTGGCTTTTGACAGAAATGCTGAGTTGTAGGACTTTTTGCCAGCAAAGATTTTTTAAAATTCACTTTCAGTTAATCAAGGAAGTTTTCTTGTTGTATAGCAATGAAAGCAGTGTCATCTCTTCCTGGTGCCTGTTTGAAATACGTAATAAGTGAAGTAGGAACAGACACCAGCAAAGGAAAGATGGAGAGCAGGAAGGGCTTGGCGGCTTTCTAAAGCATTCCAAGTAGGTCTGTGTCATCTCAGTGCGTAAACGAGAGCATGAGCTTTGAAGTGACCTGTGACTCAGATTCCTGTGATCTCACAGTGCCTTCAGAACAGCTACCGTGACTTCCAGGTGTCGGAAGCTCCTCTGCCAACTCTCATACTTGCAGATTTGACTGATGGGCCATCTTTGGGATTACTAGCTGCTGAAAAAGAAGTAAAATACTTTAGAATTGGAAATTCCATCCCTATGTCCTTAATTTTCCAATTGCCCTGTCAACAAATTGCTTTGTTACGCGCTATGATTTTGAATAGTTGTCTCCTACATATTAATGGGGGACATTTTGTCTTCTAGTAGATAACGAAATAACCGTTTCCAACACTCAGAAACACCACAGACTAGTTAGAAGTAATTCCTTGTCCTTTTGCTGTGGTTCATGTTAGGTATTTGGAATGAGGACCATAGTTCCTTGAAAGAATAATGATAAGTAATTGTATAACTTATAGCTCAGGGAGCATTTGCAAAGGTGGTATCTCATGGAATCCTGTCTAAATCCCATACCTCCTATTACCCACCGAGGAGAGAGGAGGAAGACACTTGCCTAAGGTCACAGAGTGGGTGATTCTCCAGCCCCCTAGACCAGTGCTATTTCTCCCACACAGTCATTCAAAGCAAATTTTCTTCCCAGCATAGCAAAGTACATGACAGAGTTTGAAGGAATGGCCCCCTTGGTCATGATGTAGGAGGGAGTCACAGTTTTATGTAGCTACAGTTGTATGGTAATGAAAGCAGTGTCATCTCTTCCTGGTGCAAATTGTGTCCCCTTGTCTGTCCATCAGTGGAGGGTGCGGGTACAGATGTACGTGGGTAGAATGATGAAACAGATGTGTCGAGGCTTACCAAGCATGCACAGCTGCTTCATCTCTTTCAGGTTCCCTAAAAGCTAGTTCAGCTTCTTCCCACAATTAAGTGATAACAAAAACAAGGTGCAGTCAGCATTCTCAGTGTTTCCTTTCCAAAAGTTTCACACCACTTTCAACACTCCGTGTCCTCATATCTTGCATGAGAAGCCCATTTTTATTTACCTCAAAGCTCTGTAGTCTCCAGGGTAGCTGGGGTGCAGGATACCTGGTTGGGTATCTGAAGGGTATGGGAAGTGAACTGTGAGAACAGAGGAGGAATTTGTGTTGGGCAGAGCTCTGCCCCTCCTATCTTATTTGGAATCTCAAGGATCCATTAAGAGGAAGTGTGGTGGGGCCCTCAGCATGAGAGCTTGATTTTTAGTTTGAGACAGGATGGTTCTCCTTTTAAAGGGCAGGAAAGAAGTTCAGAGTGAGTGAGTCATTTTTCCAATGTCCACTGTTGTGATTGACAAGAATCCAGAAAACCTAAGTACCCAGTGGTCCATCTAAACAACACATATTTACTTCTAAGTGTCAAGAGAAACAGGTAGAGTTATGAAAAGAACATTGGCTTAGGACAGATGAGAGTTCAAATCCTATGCCATCCTTTCCTAACTTCTTAATCTTGATTCTTGGTTTGCCTGTAAAGTTAAGATGATAATCCCTGCCTGTCCTAATTTATAGAGTTATTTTAGGAACTAAGTACCCAAAATTCTGCATAAACTATAACCTATATATATAAAGCCTAAGCAACCATTACAGTGGAATGACCAGAACGACTGGTCACTATGATGCACACTGAGCAGGAAGGCAGGTGAGCGGTTAGGGGTGAGCAGGCAGGCAGGCAGGCGAGTGGTTAGGGGCAGGCAGGCAGGCAGGCTGAGCAGTTAAGGGTGAGCAGGCAGGCAGGCAGGCGAGTGGTTAGGGGCAAGCAGACAGGCAGGCAGGGGAGCGGTTAGGGGCGGGGAGGCAGGAAGGCGAGTGGTTAGGGGCAAGCAGTTCTGGATTGCAAGAGGGATGTCCAACTGCCACTCCCTGCGAGCCTAAACCAGCAGTTGGACATCCCCCGAGGGGTCCCGGATTGCAAGAGAGTACAGGCCTGGCTGCGGGACCCCACCTTCTCCCCATTCACGAATTCCATGAACCGAGCCTCTAGTATCCTATATAATAAAAGAGTAATATGCAAATTAACCATCACTCTGCTACACCCACAAGCCACGCCCACAAGTCATGCCCACCAGCCAATCAGGAGCGAATATGCAAATAAACCCAACCAAGATGGCTACGGCCACAGAGAGCAGGAGGGAGGCTTGGGTTTCCCCGGCAATGGAGGAAGCCAAGCTTTCCGCCTGCCCTTGCCAGCCTAGGCCTCCACTCAAGGCTACAAAGTTTCAATGATAGAAGATACATAAACCCAAACAGAAATGGCGGCAGCCACGGAGCTGGAAAGAGCAAGAGGCTAGGGTTGGCCGTGGCAATGGAGGAAGCCAAGCTTCTGCAGCCCTGGCCACCCAGGCCTCCGCTTAAGGCTACAAAGTTTCAATTATAATAGATACATAAATCCAAAAAAAAAATGGCTGCCGCCACAGAGCAAGCAGAAGGCTTGGCTCCGCTCCAGGCTACAAAGTTTCAATTGTAGAAGATAAATAAACCCCAGATACCAGGGCCTCCGCTTGGGTCGCCGGGGGGTGTGGCCAGCCTGCAAACCACCACAGGCCCCTCGCCCAGGCTGCCTCACGCCCCAAGGGAACCCCCACCCTGATCCGGGACACCCTTCAGGGCAAACCAGCTGGCCCCCACCTGTGCACCAGGCCTCTATCCCATCTAATAAAAGAGTAATATGCAGATTGACCATCACTTCAATGCACAAGATGGCTGCCCCCATGTGGTCAAAGATCCTGCCCCCATGTGGACACAAGATGGCCACCACAAGATGGCCAGAAGGGGAGGGCTGTTGGGAGGGACCAGGCCTGCAAGGGAGGGCAGTTGTGGGCGATCAAGCCTGCAGGGGAGGACAGTTAGGGGTGACCAAGCTGGCAGAGGAGGGAAGTTGGGGGCGACCAGGCCTTCAGGGAAAGGCAGTTGGAAGGGACCCAGGCCAGCAGGGGAGAGCAGTTGGGAGGGACCAGGCCTGCAGGGGAGGACAATTGGGGGGGATTCAGGCCTGCAGGGGAGGGCAGTTAGGAGTGACCAGGCCTGCAGGGGAGGACAGTTAGGGGTGACCAGGCCGGCAGGGGAGGGAAGTTAGGGGTGACCAGGCCGGCAGGGGAGGGAAGTTAGGGGTGACCAGGCCAGCAGGGGAGGGCAGTTAGGGGCAAACAGGCAGGCAGGGGAGCAGTTAGGCATTAATCAGGCTGTCAGGGGAGTGGTTGGGGGTGATCAGGCTGGCAGGCCCACCGGGATCAGGACTAAACGAGCAGTCGGACATCCCTCGAGGGGTCCCAGATTGGAGAGGGTGCAGGCTGGGCTGAGGGACACCCCTCTCCCCCATGCACGAATTTCGTGCACCGGGCCTTTAGTATTTTATAAGTGGAAAGTGTCATTATTCCTTTTGGAAGCAATATTTTTGATCCTTAAGGGTATGTACTCCAAGCTTACTGTCAGTTTTTAAAGATATTTGTGATGTGATCTTGAAAACAAGAACAGTTACCAATTGTATTTAATCTAAAAATAGAAGATGGAAGATAAAAATAGAAGATTCAATTTTTTCCCCATTTTGGCATAAGTGAACAAGTAATGATTTTAGCTTGGAGACAATCTATATGACTTTTTCCTTTGAACTTCCTTTTTGTTTCATTATTCTTGAGCTTTTGGACTTACATGTTGACTTTCCTCTCTGCTTCCATTATAGGAAATTGATGGAAAATCCCTGCTATTGATGACAAGAAATGATGTGCTGACAGGACTTCAGTTAAAGTTGGGGCCTGCTCTGAAAATCTACGAGTATCATGTAAAACCTCTGCAGTCAAAGCATTTAAAGAACAACTCCTCATAGTACAGTCAAATTGGGGTCTCAGACCTCAAAAATACATAATGACATAATTTGGTTTCATGTGATGAAACTTTGTAAACAGGATACATACATGTGTATATGTAAGAATTTCAACCAAATGAAACGTTATCCTATTGGATAGACTAGGCAATCCATCAGCTGACCTGAATTCAGCTAGGAGGAGCAAGAAGAACAGGTGGATGGGATGGTTTTCTTTGTGGAGTTTGTCAAAGAGAGTACAAAGAAATCAATGTTTGACATGAGTAGATACCCTTCCCCAGAAAAACTCTGAGGTCATAAGGACATTCTTCGTTTCTTCATAGATGGCTTTCCCAAAATTCTTTTAAAAATTTAATGGGATGAGCATGTTTTGGTTACAGACTTGGGGAGGGGGAGAAAGAGAAAGGGATCGCTGTCTCCCTTGAGTTCCTCTGCTCCTTAGAGCTTGTGTTACTGGGATGGAATTGCTGACACCCTTTTTTACAGAGGGTCCTCCACTTGACCTTATTAAGGTTTCACTGGGATATGCTGCGATTTTTGAAATGAACATGCATCTTGGCCCCTTTCGAAGCAAAACCATAGCTCTGAAAAGAAAAACTCTGTGTGTATTGAGGATACCCATCCATATTCAGCTGGCTTTCACAGGGGGTAATGGTATTTTCTGCATAGAATTGCTTTTAAATTGGTTGTTTCCGAAGAAAGCATTATTTCACTTTATGGTTGTATTTATAATAATTTGTTTCTGAAGAAATTTGCCAAGAGTTACAGATCAAAAAGCCTTGTTACTAGTACAGAATATTTTTATATACATTCCTTCATGATGGTGTAATATTTTTAAAATTGCTCTAATGCTTTGTTTGATTCCTGGTTTGAGTACTTGTTTTTAAGAACTTGAAAAGGTGGGGTTGCTACATCTCTGTTTAAAGAGACATTTGTTCAATCTCTGTGTGTTGATGCCTTGTTGGATTGTGTTTTGTGGTTGCAATAAAGCATTGCTTCAGTTTATTCCTGGTGTATATTTGATCTTTTCTATTGGTTGTTTTTGCAATTGGGATTAAGGATTAAGGTTACTTCTTAAAACCATGGAAAGTTAAACCTTAAAAAAATACACTTCAGACATAAGAAACATGAGGTTTATATGTGGATTTATCTTCTTTGCAAATGGAATTGTCCAAGTATGTCTTGTTCCTTCTCTTATCCCACCCAACAACATATTTTAGGTGTTCTTTTAGCCAAAGATTTTATTTAATTTTTTTTGCTGTAGGTCAGTGGCGCAGGGGGAGGAGGGGAGGTCATGATTTGGGGGGCAATTCTGATGTAAACTATGAAACTTCTTCCAGACAAAAGCTCATATTCCCATATACAAAACTTTGAAGAGTGAATGGACTCCCTGAAGTTCCCTATTCCTTCTTTTCAAGTTAAGAATCACTGTTTTATTGAGTGTTATAATTCAGTCCCCCATGGAGGTCATTTCTCTAAAGAATACAAAGTCTGAAGATTAGAGTGAAAAACACAGGAAACAGTAGAGTGAGGGGGGTTCAAAGGTACATTCCGGATTAACTGGAATATGGAGTTTATGAAGTATCTGAAATCTAAGTAGTGCTTTGTTTTGCGCTGTAAGTAAGAGAGGGGGTCACAAAAGAGACATTTTATTTCCCCAACTTCTCACAGTTTACCTGAGACGGCAAACAGAAACATGGAAGTAAAAGGCAGAATATAGTTAAGGGCTATGAGGAGAGAGACTGATAAAAGGGGAGCACTGCACCTGCTGGAGACCTGGGTGGAAAAGAAGGGACGGGAGCTCATATAGGAGGGCGCTGGAATGAAGAACTTGACCTTTCTGAAGGAGTTTCCCACAAGTGAAATAGTGATAATGATTGAACCCTCTACTTCAGAGGGATAGTTTGAGGAATGTGCAGGCCCTGCTTCTGTGCATCCACCTGATACCTCCTGTATTAGCTTGGAATAGGGTTTGGCTGTGAGTGATCAAAATCACCTCCCCAGCCCAGCTCGTGTGGCTCAGGGGTTGAATGTCGACCTATGAACCAGGACGTCTTGGTTTCATTCCTGGTCAGTCCACATGCCTGGGTTGTGTGCTCAATCCCAGTGGGGGTGCCTGCGGGAGGCAGCCGATCAATGATTCTCTCTCGTCACTGATGTTTCTATCTCCCTCTCCCTCTCCCTTCCTCTCTGAAATCAATAAAAAATATATATTTTTAAAAAACCTGCCTCCCTTGCTCTTAACCCACCTCCACAGATAATGTAAACAAGACAGAAGCTTATAAATGTCCAGAATCAGGCATTCCCTGGTATGGTCCCCCATAATGTTAGGGACACAGACTCCACCTTCCTTTTTGCCCTATTATGCATGATACTCATTCCTAGAATTTTACAGCCCAAGATGGTTGTTTTGGCTCTGGCCATCACCACTTGAATTCCAACCAGTGGGAAGATGAAAAAGGGGAAAGGTACATACTTCCTTCCTTTAAGGACATTTCCAAGAAATTACTCATAATACTTCCTCTTATATATTGCTGTCCAGAATTCAGTCACATTGCCATAACTAAGCTGCAAGGGAGGTGGAAATATTTTTTTTCCTTAGAGACCCTGGGCCCAATTAAAATTCAAAAGTCCCATTATCTATCTAATAATAGGATAATATGTAAATTGGTTGGGATGCCATCACGTAACGACTGATCAGCAGGCTGCATCCCCGCCCCCTGTGCTGGCCTGGAGACATGAGGCTCGTGTCCCTGACCCCAGTAATGGGCCCCAGGATGTGAGGCTCGCGTCCCTGCCCCCTTACACTAGCCCAGGATATGAGGCTCACATCCCTACCCCATGTGCCAGCCCGAGGACTTGAGGCTCACGTCCCTGCCCCCTTACACTAGCCCGGGGGTCCGCAGGCGCGTGGAGGTCCACAGGCCTCCGCCACAGCCCGGCCCGGGGGTTCACAGGCCTCCCCTGGCTCCAGCCTACCTCTTTGGGGCAATCTATTGAGGAGCCCCGGATGGGTGGGCAGAGCCTACCTCTTTGGGGCAATGGATCGCTGGGCTCCCACACTATAATGGCACAGGCCATGCTGGGGGACCCCGCCCCCCTGCCCCGAGTGCAGGAATTTTGTGCACCCGTCCACTAGTTCTATAGATAAAAGAGAAAGAATATTGAGGGATGACTTACTGTCACCAGTCAGCTGGCCATTGAACACTTGGTGCATATGACACTGAAAGTATCTCCTTAGTTGTATTTTTCTCTAGATTTGAACTTGGGCTCACACTCCTTTTAGTCTGTTTTTATAGCAGTCACCTTTCACCACTATTGGAAGCTTTGTTCACTAATCCCAACCTAATTCAACTAAGCTTCGCACCTGGACTGCTGTATAAATGCTTGTCAGAAGAAAAAAAAAAGTGGGGAGGATTATCTTAACTGAAAAGCAAACTACTGTCCATCTTCCTCTCCAGACACCCAGACCCCTGGCTTCAGCCATAAAATCCTGTATCTGGGGGTGGGCGCGGAGACCCCAGCATCCTACTGTCCAGGACTGCATTTCTGCACTGAGTTTTCTTTCAAACTCATTAACCAACCAGCTGGACTGTCTGCCTCGTCTTTGATCTCTCTGCTCCTTTGGCATTTGGGGGCCACTTGACATTCACAGCCCTCTCTCGAAGCAAGAGTATTATCACCATCAATGTTGAAGACAGCTTGATAAAGTGCATATTTTTATAAATAAAATGATAAAGAAAATTGTGAACCTTGATGTCAGCTAGGAAATAAGGATTCTGAGGTCAGGAGAGTGGGGTATGCAGAGAAATGCTGATGTAGAAGGATTGGTCCATGTGCGATTGCATGAAAAATGACTCCCAGTAGGGCCTCAAAAGAATAGCTTACATTCTGTCTGGGAAATGGTAGGGTGCAGGATTCTCATTCCCTAACACCAATAAATTGTGGAGAGCAGCGGAGTCAGAATGCAGGCCGCAGAACAAGCTGAATGGGATGTAGGATTTGGTCGTGGCCTTGCTATTTACTTGTCACCTAAAACAGGCCATAGGAGTTCATTTGTCTCCACGCAAATGAGCTAATAGTTTTGTATTAGCTCCTTGGTTCTCTTGTTTTCCCTTATTACCACCACAGCATTCACCATATCTACAATAAATAAGCATTTAACCAATAAATTTTTTTTATAAAGAAAGGAAAGCAAACCAAAAATAATCAAATCATTCCTCTCAGCCTCCATTGACAGCTTTCGAGCAATATTGGCAAATTAAAGACAGTCCACCTTTCTTAAGCCCAGAAGAAAGGCCTTGACAGGCAAGCCTGAGTGCCTTGGCAGTAACTGGAGCTGCTTCCCTTCCTTTCCCCGCCCACCCCCAGTCCAGGGGGGAATCAGTGTGATCAAATAGGCCCTGGAGAGTGGCTGGAAGTCCTTGAAATTCAGCAGGTAGGCAGCCTTTGTCTCCAGACAGCAGGTGAAACCATAGACGTCTGATTCCGTTTTATTTTTATTTTTTTTTTTTTCCCAGCACAACAATGAAAGTCCATTCTTTATTTCAGTGTAAAGAAAGCTCTTATGTGTTGAAGGATATTGCAAATTACATAGCAAAATCCTAGTACTAGGTGGAATTGTAGAAATGTTTTTTCTTGATTGGTGGAAAAGAAACCAAGATGGCGGCATAGGTAAGCACCTAAACTGCTGCCTCACACAACAATTTCAAAACTACAACTAAAAGACAGAACGGACACCATCCAGAACCACAGGAAAGCTGGCTGAGTGGAAATTCTACAACTAGAAGGAAAGAGAAAAGCTCACAGAGAATTGGAGGTATGGCAAAGGGTCTTTGTGTACGCAGAGAGGAAGGGTGGCTGAGAGCGTGGCTGACTTTCTCTGGCGGAAGTGGGAAGGAAGCCCCCGACTGCACTGAACCCCAGTTCTGACTGCACTGAACCCCAGTCCCGGGCGAAACCCCGTGGACCCAGGCTCATACAGGGGGAGTCTGGACTATCAGCTAGAGAGAAAGGCACCCGGAGACTCAGAGACCCGGGGGAGACCCGGGGGAGCCCCTGCGGGCAAGGGTCTGGAGGCGCGTGTGCCAGTGTGCACAAAGGCTGTGGAGGTTGCCACAGGCTTTCCCTAGCAGAAGGAAGTCGGAAGCTCCTGACTGCACTGAATCCCAGTTCTGACTGCACTGAACCCCAGTTCCAGGCGAGCCCCTGGGGACCCACGCTCTTACGGGGGGGAATCTGGACTCTCGGGCAGAGACTTGGGAGCCGGGGAAGGCAGAGGTCTGGAGGCGTGCGTGCGCAAGGGCAAGGCTGACTGGAAGCCAAGACTGTCTGCTCCGCCCTGAGACTCCACCCCATCCAAGCTGAGCACAGAGGCTATTGCAATTTGGCAAGTCTAATCCTATAAGGCTGTCTCCAGCACTGAACTTCTCCCAGCATAGACACAGCTGATCCTTACAGCCAACTGGCCTGGAGGTCAATTCCTCCCAGTGATACCAACAACAATCTCAAGACTTAATTACAACAAGGTTGTACACACAGTCCACAAAGGGGTGCACCAAGAGTATCCACCTCAGGTTAACTGGGGAGGCCGACCCACTGGGCCATATAGGAAACCTAGCACACAAATCTACCCTACCAACTCAGGGAAGCAGTGAAAATGTGGCATCAAAGAAACAGATCACAAACGAAAGAAATGGAGGAAAACAAACAACTGGATATAGAATTCTAAACCACAGTTATAAGGCTTTTCAAGAATATCCTAGAAAAGGCCAATAAATATAACGAGACCCTTGAAGATATGAAAAAGGACCAACTAGAAATTAAACATACACTGACTAAAATAAAAAATATTATACAGAGACCCAACAACAGACTAGAGGAACACAAGAATCAAGTCAAAGAATTGAAATACAAAGAAGCAAAAAACACTCAACCGAAAAAGCAAAAAGAAAAAAAAATCCAAAAAGTTGAAGATAGTGTGTAAGAAGCCTCTGGGACAACTTCAAGCGTACCAACATCAGAATTATGGGGGTGCCAGAAGAAGAGAGAGAGCAAGATACTGAAAACCTATTTGAAGAAATAATGACTGAAAACTTCCCCCACCTGGTGAAAGAAATAGACTTACAAGTCCAGGAAGCGCACAGAACCCCAAACAAGAGGAATCCAAAGAGGACCACACCAAGACACATCATAATTAAAATGCCAAGAGCAAAAGACAAAGAGAGAATCTTAAAAGCAGCAAGAGAAAAACAGTTAATTACCTACAAGGGAGCACCCATACAATTGTCAGCTGATTTCTCAACAGAAACTATGCAGGCCAGACGGGAGTGGCAAGAAATTTTCAAAGTGATGAATAGCAAGAACCTACAACCAAGATTACTCTACCCAGCAAAGCTATCATTCAGAATTGAAGGGCAGATAAAGAGCTTCACAGATAAGAGAAAGCTAAAGGAGTTCATCACCACCAAACCAGTATTATATGAAATGCTGAAAGGTATTCTTAAAGAAGAGGAAGAAGAAAAAAGTAAAGATAAAAATTATGAGCAACAAATATATATCTATCAACAAGTGAACCTAAAAATCAAGTGAATTAAAAACCTGAGGAACAGAATAATCTGGTGAATATAATAGAATCAGGGGCATAGAAAGGGAGTGGACTGATAATTCTCAGGAGGAAAGGGGTATGGGGGGGTTCAGGAAGAGACTGGACAAAAATCATACACCTATGGATGAGGACAGTGCGGGGAGGTAAGGGCAGAAGGTGGGGTGGGAACCGGGTAGAGGGGAGCTATGGGGGGGAAAAGGAGAAACAATTGTAATAATCTGAACAATAAAGATTTATTTAAAAAAAAATAAAAAAATGAGCCATTGGTGTTGGGCTCACCACTGGAAAAAAAAAAAAAGAAATGTTTTTTCTTTTTTTTTTCTTTATTGATTAAGGTATTACATATGTGTCCTTATCCTCCCATTGCCCCCCCACTACCCCCCCCACTAATACCCTCACCCCACTGTTGTCTGTGTCCATTGGTTAGGCTTATATGCACGCATACAAGTCTTTTGGTTGATCTCTCCCCCTTACCTCCACCCTTCCCTGCCTTCCCTCTGAGGTTTATGGTCTGATCGATGCTTCTCTGTCTCTGGATCTGTTTTTGTTCATCAGTTTATGTTGTTCATTATATCCCACAAATGAGTGAGATCATGTGATATTTATCTTTCTCTAACTGGCTTACTTCGCTTAGCATAATGCTTTCCAGTTCCATCCATGCTGTTGCAAATGGTAAGAATTCCTTTTTTTTTTTTTTTTTTTACCGCAGTGTAGTATTCCATTGTGTAGCAGTTTTTTAATCCACTCATCTGTCGATGGGCACTTAGGCTGTTTCCAAATCTTAGCTATTGTAAACTGTGCTGCTATGAACATAGGGGTGCATATACCCTTTCTGATTGGTGTTACTAGCTTCTTGGGATATATTTCTAGAAGTAGGATCACTTTTAGATCGCGCTGGATTTTTATTAATGTGACCTGGGTCTGCGACTAGTACAGCAAATACACATGCCACGCGGGGAAGCACTTCAGGAGTAGGAGTGGGAGTGAGCATGCCTCGATGCCAGTAGCTTTTATGTTCTCACATAAAATCTAATGTTGGAATTTGATTATTTTCAACCAAAGGGCCCCACAGGGTATCAGAATCACAAGGGATTTTTAAAAAGTACTTGCCACTCCACCTCCCCTCCCCACCCCACATTTGAACCTCTATGATTCAGACTCTAAAAAGGACATTTAATAAATTGAATTAAAGGCAAAGTCACAAACGGGTCGCTTTTCCGTGGAATCTAAGCTGACATGTCTTCCTTTGGCCAGTGAAGAATGCGTATGTTTTTACAACTATTTGCATTCTTCTAGGTGAGGCCGAAAACTCCCATTTATTACAATCTTTTTAATAATATATTTTTTATTGATTTCAGAGAGGAAGGGAGAGGGAGAGAGATAGAAACATTAATGATGAGAGAGAATCATTGATCACCTGCCTCCTGCACACCCCACACTGGAGATCGAACCTGCAACCCGGGCATGTGCCCTGACCAGGAACTGTGACCTCCTGGTTCATAGGTTGACACCCAATCACTGAGCCACTCTGGTTGGGCTATTACGATCTTTTAATTCCTAATATTTTGTAACCAGCAGGTGCACAGTTTTACATTAACTGTCTGGACCCCTGAAGGTCTGATGAAATTTAGACCCCTGATCTAAAAATAAAGCAAAGAACACACAAAGACCCTCCTTAGAGTGAGTTAATTCAGGAACTAGAGATTGCAAGTAGATTTCATTGAAAACAAGCTGGCATATTGCATTGGAATATGCAGCAGATATGAGCATCATTTTTGATGCTTAGTGGACATGGTGAATATGATGAAAAAGAGACCCATTGCTGGCAGTCTCCTAATTCTCTCCTCCACAAATATCCCAGGTGAACATGGACTGTGTCCCTCTGAGCTCAGTGTACCCTATCAGGGGCACACACCGTCCTTCCATTGCAATAGTGAAATCTATCTGTGGAGGAAATTAATTTGGAGAAATCTAATGACCCACAGTTGCCCAGCCGCTGCCATATTTGGAAGCCAAATACAAAAAGTACTTACTGGTGGTGATTCATCTGCCTGTGATGGTCATTGCAAATGGGATCTGCAGGGGTCAGGTCTGGGCACAGAGCCATTAACTGTTTTCTGTAATGATTTGGAGGAGGAAGTTAAACGTTCAAAGAGCTGACTGCTGTAGAACAGATATGCTTCTTAGGAGAAAACTTGTTAATTCTACTTGTAAACCAGGAATAGAAGCCACAGGAGGAAGGGAGAGAGCCATGGTTGCATTAACGAGCAGCTCGTTAGCTTCATGCTGTAGCTCTATAGGCAATTAAATAGCTTGCGTACCATTTCTGGCCAGCAGTGGCAGTTCCACAGAGAGAAAAGGAGATTAAAATGATCACATCCAAGTTCACTTGGTGACTGTGGCTGTCTTATATCTTTGTGAACCTCAAGGAAAGAGTTGTGTCCAGCTTGCATTGGGGCAGATTAATGGAGGAGCATGTGAGTAAAGCAAGGAGGTAGCTATATTAATCAATGCCTATTTACCTCAGCTAGGCAGGGTGTTCCTGACTACAGTTGTCTTTAAGGAGAAATCAGGAAAGCTGGGGATGTTAGGCAATCTCCAAATAGAAAATGTGCCCCTCCTCCATATAATAAGTACATGGGCAGACCTGTCACCTTTATCATAGCACAGGTAGGGGAGAGGTCAGTGAGTGAAAGTGTAAATAATACTACACATATGTATTACTTGTGGAGCAGGCTATGGCCCGGGCAGCCAGATCTGTAAACAACAAGATAAGGGAACATGTGCCACAAGATAGTACATACTATCACCCAGGCATCACCTACGGGGCATTTTAGGTCACAGCGTTTAGAGGCCTTAAGCTTCCAGAAAAGTCAGGTAATGCAACCAGGGAAAGAGCTGCCATAAGGGTCTTCAGCTCTGTCGTCTGTGGGCCATATCTATGCAAAGGTTTCAAGTTAAACATCTTCTCTCTGAATTAAAGGTGGCAGAATCATCCCATTAATTGTGTTTCCTTCCCTTTTTTCAGGGGATTACACTTTATTTTTATACGCTGGGAAATATACAATTTGAAAGTAAGACCCATTGGATTATGAACATAATTTTGAGAGAAACTTAGTAAAACTTTTCAAGCAGCCAGCATATCCTACGATTGAAAAGTAGTGTTTGGGACAGTATTCTCTCTCCTGTGCCCGAGCTTAGTGGCACTAGCTGATACACGGTGGTGCAGTGGGTGGAAGCACTGGGGCTGTTCCAGATGAATCTGAACTTGAATCCAGCCCCACCCTTTACTTGACATGGGAACTTGGGCAAGTTGTATGGCTCCTCTCAGCCTCAGGTGCCTCATCTTTCTCTAAGGGCAGCTACAGAGACAGAGCAAAACAACACCAGCCTGGCACTGTCCAATAAAAATATAATGTGAGCCACATATGCAGTGAATTTTCTGGTAGTCACATTTTAAAAAGTAAAAAGAAACAGGAGAATTAAATAATACATTTAACCCAATATATCCCAAATTGACCACTTCCATATGAAATCAATACAAAAGTTATTAACGATATACTTTACAATCTTTTTTTCATGCCTTCAAAATTCACTGTATTTTATACTCACAGCACATCTCCCTTGGGACAGAACAGCTCAAGTGTATCCGTTAGGATTACTTTCAGCAGAAAACAAATAACAATAACTTAGACAAGACAGAGATTCTTGAACATGTATATGAGGTCTGAAGGTAAGCAGACCAGGGTTGGTATGATCACTCCATAATCACTGGGACCCAGACTTCTCCTAGGGGAGTTACTCCACCATCCTCAGTGCATCTCCCTGTGAGGTCCAACATGGCTGCTCTAGCTTCAGTTATCACAACTATATTCCAGCCAAGAAGAAAACAGAAAAAAGTTGCCTACAGCACTTTCACTTACATCCCTTTAACAAGAACGTAGTCCTTGGGCCATACCTACCTGCAAGGGAGGTTGGGAACTGTGGTCTTCATTTCAGGCAGCCAAGTAGCCAGCTAAATGACAGGAGCATGGATACTGTGGGGAAGCTAGCAATCCTTCCATAACACCAGTCACCTAAGGTTGATGGAGGATTGAATTAGACTTCATCATACAGTCAATCTATATATATAAAAGCCTAAGCGACCATTAAGACCAAACGACCAAAACAACCGGAACGACCAGTCGCTATGACGTGCACTGACCACCAGGGGGCAGACACTCAATGCAGGAGCTGCCCCCTTGTGGTCAGTGCACTCCCACAGCCAACCTCCCCCTGCTGGCCAACCTCCTGAGGGTGGGTGGCGGCGGACGTGGCCCCTTTCCCAGGAGGGTCTTGGGGCCGGCAGCCAACCTCCCACACCCTGTCCCTCCCCCTGGCCAGCAGGGTCCAATCTGCTACCCACCTGCTGCGGTGGAGGCACAGCGGTGAGGGAAGGAGAAGGGGGGAGGCGGGAACTGCTCAGTGGCAGGGTGCCGACAGGGGCATCAGCGTTTGTTCCTTCTGTGCCGGGCCTGTTGCCTCTTTTCCCAACCCCGCTGGAGCCTTCAGGCCCCGGGATGAGACAGGAACCGGGAGTGGGTGGCGGCGGACGCGGCCCCTTTCCCAGGGGGGCTGAGGGCCGGCTCCCTCCTCAGGGCCAGCAGCCAACCTCCTACGGCCCCTCCCCCAGGCCTGCAAACCTCCCGCAGTTCCTCCCCCCATCCCTCCCCTGGCCGGCAGGCCCTGGTGACAGCATAGCAGTGAGGGAAGGGGGAGGCAGGGAACTGTGTGGTGGCAGGGCACCAATGGCGTCTGGCGTCTATTCCTTCCATGCCCAGCCCAGTGACAGGCACCTTCTCTACCAACCCCACCAGGGCCTATAGGCCCCAATCGGCCCGGCCCTAATCAGCCTGGCCCCGATAGTCCCTGATGGCCGGCCAGGCCTAGGGACCGTACCCATGCATGAATTTCGTGCACTAGGCCTCTAGTAGTATTATATGAAAAATGAATTAAAGTATGGTTTTATTAGTATGATCTCACTCCATTTCAAACCCAGCAAAATCACAGGATTAACAAATATGCTGAACCCAAATACTGCTCAGTTGATGCATCCTAATATTATTAAAAGGTAAAACAATTATTTTCCTAGGTCCTTGGATTTAGGGTGGTTCTAGAGTTTTATCTTCATAAGGGCACATAAAAACAACAACTTGCATTATTTAAGTTCCATAAAAAATTGTTATGCTGAGTTAAGGGAAATGTGCTAAGCAAAATGCATGTTTTTATTGGTCCCCAAAGACCTAGAAAAGTTAGTTTGAGGCATTGGTGAGTTCTAAATACATCCTGTTCCTAATTAAAGATGAACACTCAAAGACATTCAAAATAGTTTTGTGAGCCTAATGAAAGGGAGACCTCTGATACCTTTCGGTAAATAACAAACAGAAAAAAAATATAAAAATAATAAAGTTTTAAAATCTGAGTAGATCTGCATTCATTTATTTGAGCCAATTAGGTTGACATCAGTCTGTTTAATTGTCTGTGCAGATTTTGCAATGAATTTTTAATGCTAAGATGACTTCTCCCAGCCACCAGAATGTAGGTTATTCACCAGTCTTCTGTATGGTATGCATACAGAATGCAGAGTCAGTTAATATGCCTAATGGACATGTAGTTAAAAAAGAAAACTTCGGAGCTGTGAATCCACAGTGGAGGAGCAAGGAAACACTGAATGAGGGGTCAAGAGACTGGGGTTCTGGTCCCAGGTCTGCTACTGACTTATCTGTAAGACCTTATACAAGTCTCTTAACCTCTGTTGGTTCAATTGCCTCACATGTAAAATGAATAAGTCCAAGTAGAAGTTTATTTTAGCAGTTAATTTTTGTGATTTTTCTGAGAATGCAATTATTTGAGTTATATGTGCCCCTGCTCTCCTTTACCATTCAATGAAAACCCACAGCATTTTCATCTTATACAATGTCATTTCCCTTTCATAAATGTTCTAAGATTTTAGTTTGATTGATTCTCTCTTGGCTATGCAGTGGGCTAGGAACATTGGGCTTGAGAATTGTTGAGCTGGCTGATTGTATAAGCCTATAGGTGAGAATGTAAATCACTGACACTGGATCCCTGGTGGAAGTGCCTCCCTTTTAGGAACAGGACTTCTCCACAATCAGAGCCTAGAGTTGAGGGGATAGAAAAGCCGAATTTTCCAGTGGATCCAATCCCATTTCTACCCTTTGGTTACCAGACCCATGTGTTCTACTGTCTGGAGACATAACACCATACAAGTATTTGGGGAATATACTGTATCCTGGAGGATGGTACTCCATCATCATATGGTATCATCTCCAGCTGGCATATCCTAAAAGACCTTTCATTCCATCACTCTATCAGGCCAGCAGTGTCTGCATGGAGCAGTATGTGATAGGACCAGAAGACCATGTGGTCCTATACAGACTGTCATTTTATTTTAAAGTAGGTCCCTTGGTCTGAGCAATGTTGTGCAAGATTGTGTAAACCCTTGGGTGGTGCTGCCAGCTGAGTCCCTGTAGGCATGAAAGGCAAACCCATATTCAAAGTATGTACCAATTCTGGTTGAGTCACTGCCCCTTTCAGAGTGAAAGGGGTACAATGTATTCAACTTGCTGCCAAGTAGCTGGTTAGTGTTCTCAAGGATTGGTGATGGCATATCAAGTCTTACTTGATATTGATCTCTAAAGTTGGATATTTGTTAGCAACAGTTGTGATAAGGAATGGAAAGTGGAATCCCATGCTTTTGGGCCCATGTATGGCCTCCATCTCTGCTACTATGGCTACCACATTCATGAGCTCATTGTGCCAGCATTGGAATCACGGTGACAAAGTCTGACTGACATCAACTGGCCAAGTCATTCTGTTCACTTGATTGGACAGTGCCTCTTCCATCATTGATGCTCTTTGATAGACATTATGTAATACAAAAATCTTCACATTTAATGCCCACTCCCACTGTGACTTGTGACATCTTCATTTATAAAGATGACTGAGCAACAACATGGTGAAGTCAATGCCAACATGGCAACAACATGGAGAAGTCAATGCCATTTTTAAAAAGTTATGTTTCCTGGAAAAAAAGAGGACATGCCACACCATGCAGGGCCACAGGGAAAGCATTAAGTTTGGGTCAGGAGAAAGAATCAGGAGCAAGGGGAAAGCATGGGTCAGAGCCTTAACTGGAGTTTCCATGGGAAAGGCAAACTAAGCAAAGTAAACAGTTTAGGATTGGTTGTTTTGAATAATTGCCACAGGCTCTTTGGGGCATAGGGGCTGTCTCTAGCTGCCTGGTTCTTGGCCCTGGGTTGACTTAGGGCAGGGGAATGCTGGCGTGGTGTGTAAGTTAGATAAAGGAAGTGGTTAGATTGTATATAAGAGGCATGTACCCAAATAAGTTTTAATATTTAGGAATTAGCTATCCTGGGAAGGGCAATCTCTCCCTGAGTTCTTAAGTCCCCCCAACATCTCAAAACATCAGAAGCTACAGAGAATAAAAAACATGATTAATGCATACAGATCCATTCACAAGCGTCTTTCTTCTCCCCAATCTGTCATTCTTTCTCTTTCCAGGAGCCTGACCAACCAACTGAGCTATTTGCCCATGAGTTTTTATATATTCTTACTTTTCTTTCTATACGAAGTAGATGACCTTTGGTGCATTTCCTAAATATTTACTCATTAGGAGGATTTCCCTTTGCCACTGTCATAAAAGCTTCCCTCCTCTATGGCCACTATTGGATGACATGGAGGATGAAGCCCACATACCTTTCTTGTGCCCTCTATCCCTACTTGTGCCTGATCCCAGATCTATCATTTCCATATTACAATGGACCCCTGCTGGGCTCACCAGACCCTAATGCGTGGTGGGTTTGACAGACACCTGTAATGATAAGCAGCTCTGGCCACAAACTCCCTTGATATCCCATAGACATACATTGGTCTTTACTAAAACCCAGTAACACACCAGGAGCTATTTTTCAAATGGTGAATAATTGTCTGCTACAGAGAACATACGCCAAACCCTAGGAGTCTATGTTGTAATTTTCCTATTGGGACTTGCTGTAAGCCCCACACAGCATCTTCCCAATAAGAGACACTTCTAATAGAATAGGGTCTGCTAATGCATATGGCCCAATGAGTAGGAATGTTTGTACCGAGCCTGGACCTGCTGCACAGCCTTTTACTGCTCTGGGCCTCACACAAAACTGGAAACCTTCCTTTTCACCCAGAAAAATGGGTTGGACCAGTAATGCCACTGGATATCCCATTGGAATATGATGCCTCCAAAGTCTGAAGAGTCTTCCAGGCATTGTGCTTTCTTCTTAGAGGCAGAAAATCTGAGATGCAGTGATGTGTTCTTTATTTTGGAAGAAATGTCCTGGAATGCCCTAGAATAGGGATCAACAAATTTTTTTCTATATAGGGCCAGAGAATAAATATTTTAGGCTTTATGGGCCAATAGTCTCTGTTATAACTTTATAACTACTCAACTCTGCCATTGTAACATGAAAGCAACCATAGACAATACATGGGCAAATGGGCCTGGCTGTGTGCCAATAAAATTTTATTTGCAAAATGCATGTGGTGGGACAGATTTTTCCAACTCCTACCCTAAACCACTCCTAAAAACGTCACTAAGAAGGTGGGCTTCTGAGAGGTTTCTCCACCATTCTCTGATGCACAAGCATCACTTCTTGCTCCTCCAGTCCAATTGACATGATGATATATGGATACAATGGACCAATGTGATGTTCTGTGGAATATCTAGATGGTCAAGATCCCATATACCAACAGCAGGAGACTTAATGTAGTCCTAAGAGAAAGACCAGATACAAAATCCATTCCATGTGAATGAAACTGCTTCCATTCTTCCTTGATTTGAAAGTCTGATGGGTTTCATCCAGTATCCTCAGGATTCAGTCTCATGTATAGTCCTCCAGCCCCTGTATTACTGACTCTTTGCCATTCTTTTGAGCTGTAGTCCCTTTCCTCCCTGAGTGGGCCCAGCATATCTCTGTCTCGTTTATGATGTGACTTGACCCTAATTATAGTTCTGATAGCCAGGAGGGGAGGTGGGGATAAATCCCAGGGGGCACTGTTTCCTTGCTAGGCAGAAGCCTCTGTTTTGTCTTCAAGCAAAGGGGAGCAGTGCTAGCTTTCAATGGGGAGGAGAGGCCAGAGAATTCAGGGAAATCTGAGGATTCAAGGTACCAGGCACATCACCAGGTCCCTGGCCTTGTTGGGGAAACCACAGGGTTGAGAATGCAATCTTCCTTGGAACTCTGCTCTTCTCATAATAAAGTCCTGTGTTTGATCCTAAGATTTTTCTGACATCTGGCCATAGAGTCTCATTTATACAGGGTATGGCAAAAGTAGGTTTACAGTTATGGGTACTCGAAACAGTTTATTCTTGGATTATTATTTATTATTGTATTATTTTCCATATGAACAATTGTAAACCTACTTTTGTCCCACCCTGTATACTACCAAAGAAGCCCTCTTGCTTTCATGTTTTGCCTTCTATTGGTTATTAATCATCTTCAGCTTTTAATTCTTTCTAAATGCTATAATGGTTCCCAGCACATCCATCCAAATTCCATAGTCCTTGTGATAATTATTTCTCCCAAACCTCTCAAGCATCTAAAATATTGCCTCTGCCAATGTATTCCCTTTCTCCATTATCCCCTCCCAATTATCTTCTGGTGAAAGTTTTAACAATTGCATGACTATAGCATTTCATGGGCTCATTGCCATCTGGCCAGTGTGTGGTCCAGCTCCAAAAACCCATCCCTAAACTACTCCTGGCATCCCAGGTTGGCTTGCCTGTGAAGCTCACAGTGAGACCCGGAGATTTTCATGCAGGTTGATTGAGGAGTGCTCTCTGGAACAATGCCCGTGAGCAGTAAGGGAAGCAGGATTGGACAGGGAGAGAAGCTGAACTGTGATGCAGTTGCAGCAGAGGCCTCAGCCAATCAGGAGCTCTGGAGCTGGAATGTCCCTGCAGGGTTGTCCCAGTTGAGGCAAGGGGGTCAGGATTTTGTATCTCCCACATTGACTAACAGGGTAGTGGGTGTGAACTTGGGTGAAACAGCTTCCTTATAGTTAGATTCCTGTGCAGGGATCTAACTATAAGCCATTAGAGGGAAAGACTTTCAGCTTCTGAGTACTTTGGTCCCAAGGGAGATCTGGGTGATGCACCAAAACAGCTTTAGCAGGAGCTTTACCACCCACTTCGTGGGGAAACAGTACCACTCACTGAAGATGGCAGAGCAAGGGGTGAAATGAGCCTGAGTATTTGTACTATCACCAAATGGACAAACCATTCTTGGGTTAATCTATTTCAACTTCTTAAGTAAATAAGATGTCCTTTCAGTTTAAGACACCCTTAGGTATTCAGTTACTTGAAACCAACAGCATTCTAACTAATGTGCATTATCCCAGTTACTCCTCTGTCACTCTGAGGTAAGTAGTATTATTATTCCCACTTCAAAATTAGAGCACTAAAGTTTAGGGTAAGTTGTCTAAGGTCACACAGCTAGAGATTGGTGGAACCCAATCTAAAACTTAGCACTGTCTACATCCAAAGTTCTGCTCTTCAACCTTTTATAAACATCTGTGTGACGGCTGGTCAAACTGGAAGGGGAATGTCATCATCCCCAGATATGAACAGAAGAGTAGCCTGTATGTAGCTAAAGTTCTTAATAGGTCTGCCTTCAAGATGCTCACTGTCCCCTGGCTTGTTATAGTCATTTGAGGAGTTGCCCCAAAGTCCTATGTCCACATCCTAATTGCCAGATGTGTAAATGTGGCCTTATGTGGAACAGAGGAACTTTTTAGATGTCAGTAAATTAAGGATCCTGAGATGGAGAGGTCACCATAAGTTATCTGGGTGGGCCCCAAATCCAATGACAAGTGTCCTTACAAGAGTTACACAGGGGAGACTGACAGACAGAAGAGAAAAAGGCAGTGTGAACATGGAGGTAGAGGTTGGGGTGGTGGAGCCACAAGCCAAGGAGCCCCTGAAGGTACCAGAAGCTGAAGAGGAAAGATCAAGGACTGAATCTCCTCTACAGATCTTAAAGAGAGCACAATCCTGCCAACACCTTGATTTGGGACTTCCGGCCTCCAGACAATGAGGGAATATATTTCTGTTGTTATACACCATCAAGTTTGTGTTAATTTGTTACAGCAGCCTTGGGACACCAATGCATCAGGGTTTTTCCCTTTTATTCTAAATAGACTTATTTCCCTTTCGCATATAAAGGTAATCAGTGTGCCCTGTTCTAAGCTTGGTTGACTATATTCCTTATGTGGTAAATTTCTATTGGGATCCTTTATACCTTAAGGATAGAATGGCAACTGCTTCCTCAGCAGATGTTATGGCACCTCTGGGGATGTGAATGAGCGTTCTGAGAAGTAGGTCCTCGCCATTATATTCTCAAAAGGCCTTCAGTAAGAGCCAAAAAAAAGACTTGAAGAATGTCTGGGAAAGAGTCTGGGCGAATGGAAGAATGAGAGGCAGCTGTGTTCTTTAGGAAATGAGAACAAAGAATATGAAAACACAAAGAGATTAAGTTTCCATTATTTGGAAGCAGAAAGGACCCAGCGTGTCTGGTTAGAAGGCTTGAAATCCATGTCTTTAGAAAGAAGCTTTGGTTTTCTCACAAATGCAGGTGAGGAAGCAGAAATGGCAAAGGTTTTACAAAGAAGACAACAAAAGGCAAACCGCATTTAGCCCAGAGTCTGAAGGAAAAGAAATGTTCTTTCTGGACAGAGGGTTAGGAGGTTAGAGGGAAGTTAAGGTTTCTGTAAACCTTGCAGGTGATTGAAGAAAATAAATTCTCTTCCAATGACAAAGGAGTAAAATGCTGTCTCAAAAGAGTTACTTCTACTGGGGAGCAAAAAGGGAGAAAAAGCAGGTTAGTAAAAGTAAATAATGGTACAGCCTTCAGTCTGACTCTTTTTAAGGAACAGGAACAGGACATATTTTCTGAGCCCATCTCAGTGAAAAGTCATGAGATGGAATTTAGAGGATATTGAACAAGTCTTAGCCAGACACTTGGCTGCCAAGATCACAAGCCCCAAACAATGGCTACTCCTTTGTGTGCTATGCAAACTGCTTCCCAGGTGGTAAATCCACCTGCTTTATTCCCCCTTGAAAGTACTGGAGATGGGGGGCGGGGTGGGGTGGGGGAGTAAGATTAGGAAAGAAGACGGGAGAGTGTGTGAGAGCAGCTCTGCTTCCCAGAATATTGGAACACAGCCCCTGTCGCCTTCCATAACAAAATTACAAAGCGTTTGATTACAAATAACAGAGGTGTTTACAGTTCAGGGGCCTGCTCCGTCTGCCAGTGGTGAACGCAGCAAGAGAAACCCAAAGCCTGTTAGCAGCACATAGATTGCAATCCTAACCACAAGACAACATCCTTCACAAAACAGGAACCTGGTTGAAAATTCACAGACCACAGGCTTTCCTGCCACACACCTGTGGTATAACATCTGGGATACAATAGCGCATCTGCAACCCATCACAATGAATGTTTTAAGAGCTCAAGAAAAGCAAATGCAGCCATGTATACAATGGGCCAGCATTTCTAAGGATGGTGCCCTAGCATGGATTTCTCCTCTGAAGCCACCCCAGTGTTTCTATAACTTACATGACCAGGAGAATATCAAGGGGAAAGGGTTTTGCTCTTGTTTGCTTTTTTAGGAAAAATCATGTTAGACTCTAAATTCCTCCTTGAACAGAATTATAAAATCAGTAGAAGGATAAATGTACTAGCCATTGGGCCATGTGAGGTCTGTGGTATGGAAGCACATTTTGTAACCTGAGTATTTGACACAGCACAAAGCTTTCCTTATGGAATGATTTCATCCTTCTTATCTCCTGTTCTTTCAGGCTCCAGCAGGTGAATGGCCTCCAGCATCTTCTAGGGTTTGCTGCTCTCAGACCTCCCATCTCTCACCCCACCCACAAAATCCAATCATGACTTTCTACTTGGGTCAATAACAAAAAAAAAGACGTTAGGATATTTCTTTTAACAAACATATACAGAAATCTCTGTGTGTCAGGCATAAATACTATCAAAGCACTTTACAATTGTTTAACCCATTTTTAATCCTCAAAAACCTCTGAGGTAGGTTCTATTTTCATCTCCATTTTATACATGAGGAAACTTATCATATAGCTACTAAGAGATGGAACCAGGATTTAAATGAACCTGTGAAATTAGACACTACCATGCATCCTTAAGTAGTAATATTATAAAGGTTAAAGAAGCAAAATTATCAAATTATACTAAGTGTTCATATGCAAACATATATTAAAAATGGAGATTTTAAAAATTAATAAATTGAGTTTTTTAAATGAAGGAAGGTTATCTAGAATGTTCAAGTGGACAGGTTTTCATAATGGGTTTCTAAAATTATAGTTTATGAAGCTTTATGATATATACAATAGTAGGGTTAGTCAGTTGATATAATCACCACTCCAATTTATATGCATCTTTAAATCATCAATTATATTTATTTCTCTGATTACATAGGTAGTAAATGTTCATATTTGAAAAATTCAGAAAAGCACATGGCCAAAAATAATAATCCCTCATAATCCCACCATCCAGAAATCATCACCACTGATATTTCCATCTATAGAGTCTCTAGTCTTCTTTCTACATGTATATTCATTCATCGGTGTATTGACTTAGCTTTTATTAAATGTGTTCTTTGTGACAAAGTGATGCATTATTCAAAGAAAGCAATTTATACTTTTTTTTTTCACAGCCCCAATGTGTACTCAATATTCTCTAAGACTTGTAAAATACATAAAACCAGTACATTAAGATTACAAAAGTACTTTTAGAGTAGGAATAAACTAGAACATTCTTAAAAATTCAAATATTCAGTCTAATTGAAGTCAGAGTGGTGATAAATTTCAAAATGTGATTTTGTCCTTACATTTTCTGCAGTTCCCAGAAGCAAAGTCTTAGCCTCAGTCGAATGAAAGCAATGCTTGCTTCTTAAACTTGTGCACAGATTCATTGTTATGACACTTCCATTAATTCATGATTCTTAGTGAATTGATTCCGAAGCTTCTCTAAGATAGGAAGACACAAGACAACTAAAAAGAAATATTAATTTATGATTGTTCTAATACTGCTCAGCATTTGTGAAATAAACTGTATCCACAAAGCATGTTACAGCTACTAATCATAAAACACCTTGCTGAGGTAGGTGTAGAAGAATTTGTTCATACAAGAGGAAAATGCGCCCTATAAATCAACATACTAGGTTAAAAATGTTATGATTTTTAGCACCACAAGTGGCCTAAGAAAGTCTTCAGCTGAGAGTGGAGTCCAGCTGGTGGCTGCAACATCACAGCCTTGAAGCCAGCTTCCTCTTGACTGTACCAGTAATTCTGCCATACGGATTGTCTGATGGGAGCAAGACCTGCAGAAAAAACACATTGGAACTTCAGAGACATTAAAATAGACCTCTCCTGGAGTCTACGAATCAATATTAAATCAATGACAAAAGCAACAACGTGCTTTTGGAAAATGTATGTACCCTACAATCCAGTGTCTTCAAGCATGGCCACACATTTTTCTGGCAACAGTTGAGAGATGAGCCAATTCTCCAGAAAATTAAAGAGTTTTAGAAAAATTTTAATCATTGGTAATAAGTGTTTCTCAAATGCATTACATATCCCTGCCTTTTAAATGGAGTGGAGTGAACATAATTCAGCTTTGGCTTGATGACTTCTTCTGAGCATCAGTCACTGTGCAGTGCTATCAGCCCGCCATACCCTCAGGAGCACTGGAGGTCCACAGGGCTGCTATCCCAGTGCCAAATGGCTCCAGACAGCTGCATATTAGAGTTCTTCTTCTTCCCTCCCTGTCATTTGTCACTCTCTGCTGTTGTCAGTGTCCTGACTCCCCGCTTCTTGTGTGTTGTCTTCACTTTGCACACACCTGCTGGGTGAGGGCCTGAGAGTGCAGCCACAGACACGGGGTCAGCTTATTCAGTCACTCCGGTGCCTTCATGGAGAGCCCTGATCCAAAGGAACTCAGGGTTTTTTGCCTTCAGGTCCCCTGCTGGACTCCAGGAGGGAGCTTCTGGTCTGACTTCTTAGAGCAAGGACACCGTGGGCAAGGCTCTGAGCTGGGATCAGTGCAGGCCTGAAGGTCAGAGGAGCCGCACCTCTCTCTGCGGGTGGGCGTGGGGGAGGGAGCTCTGAACTAAGCCTCACTCTCCTCACGAAGCTTAGGCCTTTTTCTGTTTCACCGTTGGTGGACATGGCCAGGATTACACTTAGGTCCCTCTCCTTTAAAAGGTAATCATTTAAAAAGTCTTCCCGTCCTAATTAACGGCATTCTGATTATCAACATCCTTTCCTTTCCTGAATGAACAGCGTGTGGGGTCAGGGATGCTCCTCTGCAGCTCAGGGCTCCATGCCGGAGGCGCCAGCAGGCACCTGAGCTGACCTTGGCTTCCCAGTGCTGCTCCTCCGCCTCCCCTCACAGCTGGGGTGGTGCACAGCCTGCTGGAGCCAGCGACAGAGAAACAAGGTGCCTGGCCAGAAGGGTTGCAGCTCATATGGCTACTGGGCCCCGGGGCGGGAGGCAGAATGTAGGACCATCTGGACACCCCTTCATGGGACTTTGTTCACCAGAGGATATGAGTCTATGGCAGCAGAGCCATGTTAATAGATGACCCTTCCCTATCTCCCTCCCTCCACACACTAAAAAAAGCTACCAAAATGGATGTTTTCATATCATCAAAGTCTGTGGAAAGATGGATCAAATAAATTCTGCCATTCTGAAAGTGGTCCCAGGGTGTGTGTGTGTGAGGGTGAGGGGTGGGGAGGGAGGTCAGGGGAGGGTCCTGATCTCCGAGGACTGGCTGCCACAGGCTGCCTGTCAGGACTTCAGGCTGTCTAGTCAGACGCACTGACTTGGTTAACCGTCTGCCATGGCTAAAAATAAGTCAGGGTAAGCGCTTTTTCCAAGACAAGCTTTCCTTTCAAAACCTGAATAATCCCATCGTGCCTTCTGTGATCGCAAGTAGAAACACAAACACGCCTTCATCTGTTTTTGTGTATATTGTATGCTACTGAATTGACTACTTAATCAAACATTAGAGATGATGGACAAAATGAAAAGGGAACCTTTTATTTCTCCTTATCGCCTCGTGATGGGAAAATAATGAAGCGGTGACCTTGTGTGGCGCTTTCCAGAGAAGGAGATCTCAGAGCTGTTGCCCTGGGCACACTCTGTTCTTTCTTTGTCTCTCACCTCTGCGACTTCTAACCCTCCTCTGTAATCGCTCACCCACTTCCAGGTGCTCCAGCCTCAGATAGTGAGAGGCCCAGAGTCTGAGGGCTCTAGTCAGTGGCAACTATAAATACTCCAAAGGCAATGGCTCTCAGGGGTTTTGATCGGTGACATTATCAACCCAAGTTTATAAGGAGGTGGCGGGAGGGTAGATGTGCTTTAAATATTTTCAAAGTTCTTACCTCGTCCTTGTTGACCAGTCCCATTTTGGACATGTCTATGTTGAAGTAGTGGATGTTTGGCAGGCTGATTTCCATGTCTTCTATCTGGAATCCACCATAGTATACATCACCTTGGGCAACTGTGGATCGATCTATCTACCCACCACTCGTACCCTTCCCCCACCTACCCACTAGTCCGTTATTCAGGTTCCACATCTGTCTCTTAAACAACCTCTGATGTTCTTCTACTGCCCAACACTGTTCTCTCCTCCTGGTCCTATTATTAGACGGTGTACCCACGCCTGTCCTCTCCATGTACAAAACCTGCTTCTCAGAAAAGCAAGAGTTTCTTGGATCAGAAACCTGGGAGACTGCCTGGCCGGTGTGGCTCAGGGGTTGAGCGTCAACCTATAACCTCAATTCCCAGTCAGGGCACGTGCTCGGGTTGCACCTCGATCCCCAGTAGGGGACATGCAAGAGGCAGCCAATTAATGATTCTCTCCCTTCATTGATGTTTCTATCTCTCTGTCCTTCTCCTTTCCCCCCTGAAATCACTAAGAAAAATTTTTTTTTTTAAGAAAGAAACCTGGGAAGCCTCTTCAGCATCTAACTTGTCTCCTGGGCCTGGCCAGTCAAGCTCCTAATTCCCTCCTCATTCCACTCTTAACTCTCCAGGCCTTTCCCTAACATGGGTGTGCCCTGGGGTAAGAGTATAATTGGAGGCCCACATACCAGATGTCTAAAAATTTAGAAGTTATAAATCAAGCTAAAAAAACCTTTTCTGTGAAATATGTTCTATCCTTCTAATTTGGTAAATATACCTTCATCGCAACCTGGAAGGCCAGGATCGGATTTAAAGTTCTCTGACTCCTCCCAGTGCCATGCCAGGACATGATAGCATGTGAAGAGTCAGTCCCCAGCCCTGGCCCATCCCATCTTCTTTCTTGTAGTCAGGTGGGTGGACATCCCAGCTTGCATATCAAGTCCCATTCATACCTCCTACAAACATCTGCCTTTTGCCCACTCTCAGGCCTAAGGGTACACACACCGAAGGCATGATCTGCCCTCCAGAGGATGGATCTAGTGAAGAGACTGCTCAGGTTCTGGAATTAGTCTCAGAGTTACTTGGGCAGGAAATTCTGGGCTACAGTTATCCAGTGATCGGCAAACTGTGGCTCGAGAGCCACATGTGGCTCTTTGGCCCCTTGAGGGTGGCTCTTCCACAAAATACCACGGCCTGGGCGAGTCTATTTTGAAGAAGTGGCGTTAGAAGAAGTTTAAGTGTAAAAAATTTGGCTCTCAAAAGAAATTTCAATCATTGTCCTGTTGATATTTGGCTCTGTTGACTAATGAGTTTGCCGACCACTGGTTTAGGGGGGATGCATGGGCTCCTGCCTTGGTCTTACTGGCTTTTCATCCAGCGGAGAGAAGCTCAGCCAGAGGAAGGCCTGAAGCGAACCTCCAGAGTGCTGGGCCATGGCAGGAGTCCCTCTTGCCCAGGTCCAAGGGTAGTACTCTTCCTGTCTAGCCCCTCATGGCCCCAGTTCAGGCCCATTTTTCAGATTTCTGCCACAGCCTCTCAACAGTTCTTGTCTGAAGTCTGTCATCCTTTTAATTTAGTATACTTTTTTCAGAGTGATCTTTCTCAAGTGCAAATATGGTGGCACCAGACCCTGCTTAAACCCCTGGGTGGCTCCTGAGAGCTTTCAGGATACAGTACAGACTGTCACTAAGACCACAGAGGACCTCCTGATCTAGCTCCTGCCTCGCCTCTAGGCACATGGAAAGACTTTCACTCGCGGAGCTTCACATACGGCAGACCCTCGGCAGTAAATGACTGCTCCATGATGCCTCCTGTCTCCATACTACTCTGCTCCCTCACTTTGGAATGTGAACCCAGATAACCCCCACTTGTTCCTTAAGACTCAACTCAAACACCTCTCCCTCCAGAAAGCCTGGATGGTCCTATCCCCTATACCTGAGTTAGGTGCCTTCCTCTGTATTTCAATAATAATTTATTCTTTATTGCATATAGTTTACTGATTTGATTCTTTCACTGAATGATGTTATCTTTGAGGGTAGGGACCATGTCTAACGTATCTTTGTATTCCTCATGCTTTGACAGAGGCATAATAACCATTCCATAATATCAAATAGATGGCTGGATGGACAGATAAAATCACTCTGCATCTATCCTTCATTTTCTGGATCTCCTGAAATTTAAATGTGGCTAGATGAAAAGACTCAAAGAATTTTCAGCAAAACTAAAGAACTATAGCACTGGCCTGTGTTTTCAGGTTGGACAGATTTTTTTCCATTTTTTACTCTCTCCTCACTTGCTATAACAAGCTTTTGAACAACAACAGATGTCATTTTTCATGTGTCTCCCACTTTCTTATTTTAACTCTCAACTCTCTCTCAGAGTTGACAGGAGACACAACAAGTTCTCTCAGTCCTCAGAACGGCAAGTGATAAAACATACCTCAGGAACCCGGCTCAGGGAGAGCACCTGGATGTCATAGAGGGTCTTCTGGACAGAGGGTGAGTACTCGCCTTTGTCATGGGGTCCAGCAAATTTCTCTAGGACAATGTCCCGGATGGTGTCCCTAGAACACAGAAAAGAAAACTGAAGACTCATAGGGTGGTCTTTAGGAATGCATTATAAAGCTAAGAAGCAGTGACCTTCCTGTCCCTCAGAAAGCAATTTTATTGTTGATTTTAGAAAAGATTAATATCTTGTAATATTAAAAAGAACTCACTTCCTATTTTCTTACACACACACACACACACACACCACCCAACAAACATATTGGGTGTCACTGGGCTATTTTCCTAACCTGGCACCAGGGCCCAGTGGGAATTCAGGATAAATCTTCTGTGTTTGAAGACCCCTTGAAGAGGACTCCCAAGCACTCCAGCACTCTTACTGCTCAGTGTGGCCGATTCCTTGAGTTGTTGTTTTAGGGTGTGTTTTTTTCTCTGCACTAAATATTTTATTTGATTATTTTATTGAATTCTCTTAATATACCTGAGGCAGGTGCTGTTATTATCCCCAATTTATAGGTGAGGAATCTGAGCTTAAAAATTAAATAATCCACTTGAAGTCCTTCTCTTTAGTGGGAGGCCCAACTGGCACCCTAACTCTGGCATGTTCAATTTTGTACTCTTTTCAACAAAAATACATCAGGCTGCTGCCCATGGGAAATGCTTGAAATAAAAAAGGAAAAACAAATTGAGGTGAGTTTCTCTTTAAGCACTTCCCAGCCTATCACATAATCAAAGGAGCAAAGCTAAGTGTTATCAGTGGGAGCAAGCTACCGGGGGCAGATTCCAGCTCATCATAGCTTAGAAGTTTTGAACAATTAGAGCTTCAGCAAAGAAATGAGATGCCTGGTCAAAAAGTAAACTCTGGGGGTGCAGAGGCCTAATTACAGCTTGTAAATATATTATTATTTAATCATACCTTTACATTGTTAAGGCATTTATCATTTATAAAGTGCTTCAGTGAATGTTATCTCATTTTGAGTGTAGCCTAGAGTGATCAACTGTCACAGTTTGCTTGGGATCAAGGGGTTTCCTGGGACATGAGACTTTCAGTTTAAAAATCAGGAAAATCCTTGATGCAGAAAGTTTAGCCCTTTCTGCACCTACGATGAAGCCAAATATCATTATCCTCACTTGATACAGAGGTTCTTAACATGGAGCCCCGGTCCAACAGTATCAGCATCACCTGGGAGTTTGTTAGAAATGCAAGTTATCAGGCCTCACCTCAGACCTACAGTCAGAACCTTTGGGGGCTGAGCCCAGTGACATACATTCTAACAAGCCTTCCATGTGATTCTGTGAACACAATAATGTTTGAGAACTACTGATTTCATCAATGAAAAGCAGAGGGTCCTGGAAATTAGGTGGTCCATTCAAGGTCATTATTGCTAATAGAATCTGAGATTCAAGTGCAGATTTATTAATTCAAAGTAAGAACATTGGCTTTCTGTTGTCCAACAAAAAGGATTTTGAACAGTGGGGAAGTTGAATTGAGTGGCCTTCAAGGTTCCCTTTAAATTGAAGACTTCATGAGCTCCAGGCCCAAGGACAAGGGCAGACACTACCTGTGCCAGCGCTAGGCCCTAGCACATGCTCATACCAGGTGGCCTCAAAGTCCACGTCTCTGCTCCGGTAGCGCCACTTGCAGTACACTTGGGTGGCAAAGCACCGGTCCTTCACCTCAGGGAGGGTGGTGAACTGGTCCTTGATAAATCCTTCAAATCCAGACTGGGTCGTTTTCAAGACCTTGAGATCTTTGATTCCAGAATGAATGACTGGAGGTCCTGCTTTAAGTAAAAAGGTAATAGGGGATGGGGTCATTAAACAATGCCTTCTTACTGACCCAGAGCCCTGAGGATTCTGATCATTAAAACATGGCACACTATACTTATACAGAGAACTACATCACTGCCCATGTTTTCTGTCTCCTTGACTCATCTGAAATCCAAATGATGAGGATGGTATGTCTTTCCCTTCATCTGGATTCCACGACTCACTGCCCTCTCCTGCCCTTGGAGAACTGAAGGTCAGAGACTAAACCTCCGTGTTGTGTTGAAGCCCTCAAAAATGAATACCTTCCTCTCAGCTACATGTAGGGTTGTCTTCTAGGCCAAATACCTTCTACTTTTTGAGCTGCATCTCTTTCAACAGAAAATCATGCTGAAATGACTTAATAAGCTCCTACAGAGCAGTCCTGTCTGCTGCTAGGACTCCCTCTATGGGGGTAGTCCTCATGTGGATTGTCTATACTGACTTATGGCGCCAGTCACCACTAGATCCTCAGTTCCCTTGTGGTTATGAACTCAGCAAAACCAGACAACTTCATGAATGGACAACAGTGTAAGCCTGACTGAGCCTAAATAGAGACTGGGAAGATGAGGCTGATAACATGCAAGGCATAGGTCTACCTAAGTTTTTTGACTGAAGGAGAAGGGACAAAGTTGGTTCCTGAGGACCTGGGGGAGAGAGAGCTGAAAACAGTGGAGGGGATGATGTGGCTCTCCCCACAGCTCCTGATGTCACCTCATGAGGTGAATGGGGGAGGTGGAGGAGTGAGAGGCATAATCTGAATAAGCTGTTTACTTGTGTGCCAGGCAGTTTTAGCTCAGGATCCAGTTGGCAGGTGGAGCACAGAGTTAATGAGGGAACAATTATCTTTTTTTTTTTCTGTATGGAACACACTGTAGCTCTAACAGTTTGGTGAAGCTTTAAAGAGACCATGGCTCCAGGTGACACACTGAGAAGCCCCAAGGCACAATGCTCTGTGGAGAACATCATTCTTCTCAAGGAGCAGTGATAACTGGCACAGCAAATGCTGAGCAGAGCCAGCAAGGCACAAGCTGTACCCGATGGTGCCAACTTCTCCCTGAGCACATGAGACACACCCTCAGGCTGCCAGAAGGTGGGAGAGTTTGGCTGTAGAGGCCCAGAAGTTTTGTAAGGAGAGACCTATAAGGCCAGAAAAATTCAGGAATTAACATCACTGTAGTCTGAGTTGTATGTGCAGTCTGGTGAGGCTGGACATTCAGGGGACATTTGGGTACACACCCCCGCTAGCCTAGCACAGTGCCATGGCAGGATGACAAAGGTCACCTCTATTCAGTCTTTCTTTAAAAAATATATTTTATTGATTTTTTACAGAAAGGAAGGGAGAGGGATAGAGAGTTAGAAACATCGGTGAGAGAGAAACATCGATCAGCTGCCTCCTGCACACCTCCTACTGGGGATGTGCCCGAAACCAAGGTACATGCCCTTGACCGGAATCAAACCTGGGACCTTTCAGTCCACAGGCCAACACTCTATCCACTGAGCCAAACCGGTTAGGGCTCTATTCAGTCTTAAAGTTATTCCTGATTAATTTCTAACCTTCCTGGTCTGCTTAGTAAATAAACCAAGGGCTGGAGGTGTCAAACATCGCTATGTTCTACATGGTCTTAGGTGAAGAATAAGAATAACTCATGTCCCGCAATTACGATCCAGGGCAGCTTTTAATAATCCAATGGTTTACATTGACTGTGTGGTGTCAAAGCCTTATTTAATTCAGGAGCTGTGGAGTTTCAGAAGTAGATGAGTAATGACTATATTTTGATATTTTCCTGGCCACATGTGTGCATCTAGTAGACAGAGCAATGGCCAGGGGTTAGTGGTAGATCTGCTGATGAAACATATACTGATTAAATAAGGTGTTCTGACCAGAGTGTTCCAAGATAATGTGGTAAAACTGAAAATTATATTTATTTAACACTAGTGCCCCGGTGCATGGATTCGTGCACATTGAAAGGAAATTAATTAGAAGGTGGCCAGCAGGGTGGGACTGGGCAGGGTGGGACTGGACCGAGTGGGACTGGACCTCCCACGGTTCCTCCCCAGCTGGCAGCACCTATGGTGGCACCGCGGCTCAAAGGGTGTCTGTGGAGTGAGCAGGGTCCCTCCAGCAGGTGGGGTCCCTCAGCCTGGCCTGCAGGGATCAAGCCGAAACTGGCTCTTCAACATCCCCCGAGGGGTCCCAGATTGTGAGAGGGCTCCCTCCTCTCTGGTTCTGGAGTGTGTCACCAGAGAACCACCACTACCAAGTAATCGCAGCTCGGCAGCTCCTGCATTGAGCATCTGCCCTCTGGTGGTCAGTATGCATCATAGCTACCAGTTGGAGCGTCTGTCCCCTGGTGGTCATTGCATGTCATAGCTACCGGTCAGATGGTCACTTAGCCTTTTATATATATAGATTCTGAAGTTCTCATTGGAAGTTATATCTGCAGAAGAATCAAGAGAAGGACACCAGCAATGCCTTAATACTTTTAAGTTGGCCAGGTTTATCAGATTGTAGATGAAGACATGGTTCTGAAAAATCAGCATTTCTAAATGCAATATGGAGCTGATCCTAAGTGAGTCTAAGTCCCAAGTCTGAGAGAAGTGTAGAAGTAATCAATAAGCATCTGTTGAATGAATGAATGCATGAGTGCAACATGTCTGATTCACATCAAGAAATGAGTGTCTCACAACTTAGTCTCTTTTTCTCTAGACAGTTCTCTTCCATTGGTCTTTACCGTTTCCCTTCCTGATCACCCCACCCACAACTCTAATACAGAGTATGACAAGGAGAGGGGGAGAGGGCATCAATATCCTCTAAGAATGTCTTGACTATCAGCATGAGTTTAGTTGTTATCTTTTCAGTCATTACCTTGCTGAATTCTCACAACTCTATTACATAAGTAATTTTACCCAGGGGGCTTCTAATCATTTGCCCATAGTGACCTGGCTAGGAACTGGCAGAAGTGGAGTTTGAAATCAATATCCCATTTTGAGATTCCATACGTCTCTTCCTCCTTTTTGGATTATTCTCATCTATACAAAGTTTTCTCCTTCCTTTAACTCTCCCCATTTATTTACAATAACAGGTCTTTCCAGGAGATAGAGAGGTTGCCACTTCCCATTCCATAGTGTACTTTGGGGGCCTCTAATACAGCCCCAGACTGAAAAAATACCATCTCCATTGTTCTGAAATGAAATATGAAGCATCACTTTTAGAGTGGCTCCTATGTTTCTTGAAAACTTTTTATTCCTTAAAAATGTCCTATTGAAATACAAAGACCTCTTAAAGGACTCTTTAAACCTTTATAAGTTAACTAAAGGTCTGGTGCACGAATTCGTGTACCAGTGGGGTTCCTTGGCCTGGTTCCTGCAGGATCAAGCCGAAACTGGCTCTCCAACATCCCTTGAGGTGTCCTGGATTGCGAGATGGCGCAGGCCAGGCTGAGGGACCCCACCGGTGCATGATCAGGGCCGGGGAGGGACCACAGGAGGACTCTAGGGCATGTCCAGCCCATCTCACTCAGTCCCGATTGGCCAGACCCCACCAGCAAGCTAACTTATCAGTTGGAGCATCTGCCCCCTGGTAGTCAGTGCATGTTATAGTGAGCAGTTGAGCAGCCTTAGCACATCATTAGCATATTACGCTTTGATTGGTTGAATGGACGACCAGACAACCGGACACTTAGCATATTAGACTTTTATTATATAGGATACTATAATCTATTTCCAACAGTAATTTCCTTCTAAAAAAATATCCTATAGAAATAGAAGTGGTTTTGCAATCAGAAGTAGTGTTAAAAAAAAGTAGTGGGAACCCTTGAAGGGAGATAAGAGAAGGTGAAGGAGAACCAAAGGCAAAATTTATCTATTTTATCTTTTCCTAAACAACTGGCCTTGATTGCCAGCATCCATGTAAATAAAAAAAAAACTTTGGCTCCTCCAATGGTCTTAATCAGAGGAATATTCCTGGATACTATTGCATAATGGTTGAGCCCACAGCCTCAGGCCTCAGAATCTCTAAATTCAAATCTAAGTGTTCTCTGTGCCTCTCCTCCCCAATTTATGAGCACTATTCTCCTGAGAAAGTTACTTAAACTCTCTCTACCTTATTTTCTCATCTGTCAAATGGAGATGGTAACCATACTTATTTCCTAGTTGATAGATGTATAACACTTGCAAAATAAAATGGCTGCCCCACAGAAATGCTCTATAAAGATTTTTATGATGATTTTGCCATAACTGACTTCTTAAAACTTCAACCACCTGTAAATATTTCTCATGTTTCACAAAGGTTCATTGGGTTCTGAAAACTATTTCTGATGTGCCATCACTATCCACCTCTGGCCCGGGACGAGATTTATTCATCTTCCAGGAGTGTCACCCCTGCTAGGAAACTTTGATCTCCTTTCTTGCTAGAATAAGAAAATGGAGAAAGCAGTTGCATTTTCTAATTTGTTTTGGCCTTGGTTTCACACAGAATAAAATGTCTCATGTTCCCAAGGACAGTTAACTATTTGCTACAATTCTGGCAGAACACAAACCATCTACTCCGGTGCACTCATCATCCTATGAACAAAAACAACAACAGAAAACCTATACTCTTTGAATGTGAATTTTTTTCCCTTGGCAGACATTAGACTCTGGATGAAATCAGAGAGCTTATTTTATCTCCTCTGTTGGCAGTGCCCCAGCTTCCTATACACTGGTAAGAACCTGAGCCTTTCAAATTCATAGACCCATCAACTAAAAATATGATGCCTCACACAATCTAAAAAAGATTCCAATTTAGACTAACAAGAAGTAATTCAACCCCAAAGACTGTCCTTTTCTAGGTTACTTCCCATTAAACCACTTAATCAGCTTTTTTTTTTTTTTTTTTTTTTTTTGTCTGTATGCCATGGTTATGGTTATGGAGTAATGCACAAGGAAGATTTTCACATTTCAGTTTGCTAGAATATAATCTTCTCCAGCTTTTAGTGTCCTCCTACACACTTAGCAGATTGTGGTGTATCTCTCAGAGAAGCATACATCCTCCCCTTTAGTTCTCTAAGGGAAAGACACTCACCGGGAATTAATAGAAAAGTCCAATTCCTTACCTACGCATCAGGTGTCACAAAGCACAAAGCTTTACTGAGCCAAGAAAAAAAATCTGTCATGAAGAGGATAATTGCTTCCACATTTAACACCTCCAACAAGAACACAAATAGCTAAACGCAGAAAATTTAAGACTATATTAAATCATTCTAGTAGAAAACCTCAAACTTATAAAGTGCTATAAAAAGTGAAGATCAATTAAATGTCATTTGCTTTGAGAGTCCATTTAGCGCATGCAGGGAGAGCGAAAGCTCCCTCTTGTGCACTTCTGGGTGGGGAGAGATGACATTATCAGAGGAAGGAAGTTAACTGGGCTTTTGTACCACTAGGTGATAATCAAGATGATTTTAAAAGACCTTGGATTTGCCAAGAACTCTTCTTTTGGATGAATTGGAGAGCACTTTAGTCTGGATATCTAAAGGACATACACAGCCTTCTTGTCAGTGGCCGTCTCTGGTCTGAGTCTCCCACTTGTCCCATCTCACTTCTATGGTCTCTCAGCTTGACATCTCTTAAATCTATTCTCCTCCAGGACTTCCATGTCATCATCCCTTCCTTAAAACCATCTTCCTACTCCCACTAGTTTCCATGTTAATAGATTATTTTTCACAACCAGTTGAGATCTCATCTGCATCTTCCATTCCTCTATTTAGCCATGAATTTTTATAATTAGTGTCAATATTGAAAGAAATTTGATGAGTTATAATTCAAATAGTGCAGAGGTTTGGGGCCTAATAGAGTTTAAATTAGTAACTCAACCATCCCAGTGACTTCAAGGCATGGCTAAGCTTGGAGCTCACAGAGACACATGAAAGAAAGAGTTCAGAAGATCCAGGTTCCATATAACACCTAAACCAACAGCCTGCACCCCACATGCAGGGCTCAGCCCTCCTCTCACAGCTGGGGAAATCACAAACATAACAGTCCTTATTCCTTTGGCTGAACAAATTTCTTTCGCTTTTCCAGATTCTCCCATGGAACGAGCAAACTTTGAGACAGCCTAAAGTACACTAAATGATGCAATGGGAGTTTTACAGCAATTCTCAGGGCCTAAAACAGTGCTTGAGATTCAGTAGGCTTTCTATAAATGTTTGCTTACTTGATAAGAATGAATCCAGTCCATTAAGAGAAACCCAGTTATATATTCTGCTGGGAAAAGTCCCTTTTGGGTGTTGCATGGCTGAATGTGTGATTAAGTGCATGTATTTGAGGGGGCAGAATTCTCACCAACCTAGCCAGCCCCCCACCAAAAGCCCTGTTTAGGAGTTTATAACAACAGCCTTCACTTTGGATTGGTGTGTGTGTGTGTGTGTGTGTGTGTGTGTAAAATGATTATTTTCTTTAGTTAAGCCTACACAAGGGCATTTCTTATGACAATAATTGTATATTGGGTTCAACTCACAGTTTCAACTCTTAGATAATAAACAAATGAAGAATTAAAATTTGCTGCCCAAAGAGCACCAGATCCTTACTCTCCAGAGGTACAAAGTACAAATGTCATCTTCATACACACAACACTGGAAGATATGTGTGTGCACTCACATATGTGTGCATATACATACTGCCTACTCTTGAGGCAACTGTGCTTCTTGCCCTCCCCTGATTCCTCCAACCCCAGGGGATATTGGAGGGGCACTGGATACCAGATGAGTCAAGCTGAGCTTCAGTGATCGTAATGCCCTGAAGCTCTGTAGCTTTCTGCAGAAAGAAAAAGCTTTGGCCCAATTATGGTGACTAGTTTTTTCACCCTACAGCAGCCGGGTGTCTACAATTCAGGCTGATAACTCCTGAAAATTCCTGGAAAGAACAAGGGTGTGAAGAGCAGCCTGTTTCTTATTGTGATCAGAAGAACCCTATACTTGGCCACCCCACTTCCACCTCCAGAACGCTGCTAAAATATTCTTTATAGAAGTCACCAATGTTCTATTTGCCAAACTGCACAGTTCCTCTTCAGTCTTCTTTTCACCTTCCAGTGGCAGAGACTGCTAGCTGTTCACTAAATCTATTTCCTCTTCCTCCTGGGTACCTGGCTAGACTACATTTCCCAGCCTACCTTGCAGTTAGGTAAGGCTGTGTGATTGGCTGCTCTCACGTAGAGGTGCTATGTGCTACTTTCAGGCCTGGGGTTATTATAATTATGTTCCACCATTAATTTTAAAATTTCTTAATAATTATATTATTGTCACTGCTATTTTAAGTGAGGTTCATTTTTATAGTAATAGTATGCAAATAAAAAGTCAGGGAAACTTGATTGTTATTTACTAGCTATTTCTTATAACAGTTATTATAATTAAAGCACAGTATGATATTAAAAGTACTGGTCAAAAAGATCAGAAATTTGGGGGTTTGTCAGCGTGGGCCTTTTTTCCTTACCTCAAAACCTGGTAATAAAAACAATCCACTCCATTTAAGTCCCAGATTTGGTGCAAAACTATTATTTCATTTTTTATTTTAAGGATAAAAAGTAGATTGCTTTAAAATATAATTTAAGGTCACAATGCTCATTCCCATCTCAGATTAAAAAGCCTTCAAAATCCTCTACAGTTTTCTATTAAACAGAGTAACTTAGAAGAAAAAAACCCTGAAATCGCTATAGCAGAATCAAAACATGAAAAATATTTTCTCACCACTCCTCATCTGTTCAACCTCACAGAAGTGCGTTCCAGTGGGAGTATGAATAAATGCGTGGACATGCTTAGCTCCATTCTGAAAATTAGAAACGAACATTGTTTCCAGTAAAATTTCAGCGTGTCATAAAGCCAGTTTCTTTAATTAAACTGAGAGCACAAATAAGTAAAGTAACCTTTTCAAAACGCTTCCAAGGGACTTCTTCCACATAGACTTGAGCTCTGATGACATGGTTAAAAGAAGAAAGGAAATGTTCACAGATATTCATAGCAAATGTTTCTATGCTTTTGATCTGTAAAAAGAAACAAAATGGGGGTGAGACCAAGATGGTGGCATACGCCTCCCACAACCACATCAAAATTACAACTAAAATACAAAACAACCATCATCCAGAACTGTCAGAAAGCTGGCTGAATGGAAGTCCTACACCTAAAGAAGAAAGAAGAGAGAACACAGAGACTGGTAGGAGGTGCGGAGGCACAGAGTGGGCTGATCCAGCACCCATGTGTGCCACTTTTTTAATTGGGAGGGAGATTGTCTCTGTGGAGGCCACCCGAAGAAGCAAGGGGTCCCAGCCCCACACCAGATGCCCAGCCCAGGGTCCCAGAGCTGGGAAAAGAAGTCCCCATAACTAATGGCTGTAAAAACCAGTGCGGATTGGGGCTCACTGACACAGAGGCTGCTGGAGACCCAGCTGCTCCTTCTAAAAGGTTGGCAGACAAACTGAATTTACAAGGTCCTGCTTCCTCTGAGCTCCAGCACCAGGGCAAGGCTCTCAGGACACAGACACATACAAGGAGGAACTGGATTGTTGGCATCAGGGCAGGAACTCGGGGGTGGCGTTCTCCCAGACGGGGTACTTGCAGGGATCATTGTTCCTAAGCTGGGATATCCCCAGTCACAGGGCTGACTGGCAGCCATTTCTGTTTGCTCCACCTTGGTGATTCCCTGAGACCTTGTCTCATCCAATTTCCAGCCCACCCAACCTGTGTGCAGCGGATTTTGCATATGAATAGCCTGTCCTTGCTCAGGCTAAAATCTGTCAAACAAACTGCAGCTAGGTCAGGGAGCCCCAAACCTATCAATAAAAGGCCCAAGACCCAGCACCAGCACCAGCCTGCCTTGATTCACAGCTGGGCCTCATCTGGGCACTTCCAAACCTGATACAAAGAGAAGGAATCTGCAGATCTCTCTGTAGCTCCTGCTGGGTGACCCCAGGCAGTGACTGCCTTTGCACCTCCCTGGAGACTCAAGAGCCAGTGTACCCAGTGGTCAGTGTGAGACCACGACAGATTACAACTCTTCACATCCATAAACAACACACTCAGGGGGCAGACTCAGTGAGCACCAAAACCCCACTGAAGCAAGTCCTGCTCCATAGGGTGTTTCCTGCACAATAGCTCTCCCACTGTAGTTGCAGCTGGTCCTTACAGCCAATAGGCCTAGAAGTCAATTCCTCCCAGTGACACCATCAGCAATCAAGGCTCAACTACAACAAAACTGTGCACACAGCCCACTATGTCCATCTCAGGTGATTGGGGGGCGGGGGCGGCTGAGCCACTGGGCCCTATAGGACACCTACTACACAAGGCCACTCTATCAACTCAAGAAGACTTAGCAGCTACCCAGTACATAGAAACAAACACAGGGAAGCAGCCAAAATGCAGAGACAAAGAAACATGTCACAAATGAAAGAAATGGAGGAAAGCAAACTACTGGATATCAAGTTCAAAATCACAGTTATAAGATCACTCAAGAATCTTCTAAAAACCTCCAAGGGACTTAGTGAGACTTTCAAGGGTCTTAGTGAGAATGCCAAAAAAATGGAAAAGGACAAATCAGAAATTAAGCATACACTAACTGAAATAAAGAATAATATGCAAGGATTCAACAGTAGACTAGAGGATCCTGAGAATCAAATCAAGGATTTGAAATATGAGGAAGCAAAAAACACCCAACCAGAAGAGCAAAAAGAAAAAAGAATCCAGAACTATGAAGATAGTGTAAGGAGCCTCTGGGACAACTTCAGGCGTACCAACATCCACATTATGGGGGTGCCAGAAGAAGACAGAGAGCAAGATCTTGAAAATGTATTTAAAGAAATAATGATAGAAAACTTCCCCTACCTGGTGAAAGAAATAGACTTACAAGTCCAGGAAGCACAGAGAGTCCCAAACAAAAGGAACCCAAAGAGGACCATACCAAGACACACCGTAATTAAAATGCCAAGGGCTAAAGACAAAGAAAAAATCTTAAAAGCAGCAAGAGAAAACAGTTAGTTATTTACAGGGGAGTGCCCATACAACTGTCAGCTGATTTCTCAACAGAAACTATGCAGGCCAGAAGGAAGTGGCAAGAAATAGTCAAAGTGATGAATAGCAAGGACCTACAACCAAGATTACTCTACCCAGCAAAGGTGTCATTTAGAATTGAAAGTCAGATAAAGAGCTTCACAGACAAAAACAAGCTAAAGGACTTTATTACCACCAAACCAGTATTATATGAAATGCTGAAGGGTATTCTTTAAGAAGATGAAGAAAAAGATAAAAAATGTGAACAACAAAATGGCAACAAATACATATCTATCAACAATTGAATCTAAAAATCAGAATAAACAAATGCAAAATCTAATGAATAGAATAAACTGATGAATAAAATAGAATCAGAGGCATAGAAATGGAACAGACTGATTATTCTCAGAGGGAAGGGAGGATGGTGAGCGGAAAGAAATTAAACAAAGATCTTATGTGTATACTAGTGGCCCGGTACACAAATTCGTGCACATTAAAAGGAAATTAATTAGAAGGTGGCCAGCCGGGCAGGACTGGGCAAGACAGGCCAGACACACCCTGGAGCCAACCTCCCGCGGTCCCTCCCAGGCTGACCACACCTGGATGGTGCCATGGCTCGAAGGGCATCTGCAGTCACTGCTGCTCCACAGTAAACTAGATTCAGGGCTGACAGTGCCCCAGCAACAACATAACGCATGGCTGAAGGTGGAATCACATGGCCCCGTGAGGAATTGGGCTCCCTCCTCTCTGGTTCCGGGGTGCATCACCCGAGAACTGCTGCTGCCAAGTCACTGCAGCTTGGCAACTCCTGCGTTGAGCATCTGGCCCCTGATGGTCAGTGTGTGTCATACTTACTGGCTGGTCGGATGGTCAGATGGTTGGATGGTCACTTAGCATTTTATATATATAGATATGCATTACCTATGAACACAGACAATAAGGTGGCGAAGGCCTGGGGTAGGGCAGGACCCGGGTAGAGTGGAGCAATAGGGGGAAAAAGAGGGATAAGTATAATAATCTCAACAATAAAGATTTAAAAAAAAAAACAAAATGCTAGTGATCAGAAATACTTGTCCCAGTTAAAAATAATTTTTAATATCCATGGATCTCCTTTTCGAATCAAGTGCTATATAGAGACAGAGAAATGTAGAATTAGAAAGAATCTTGAGAGCTGAATTGATTGTTATTCCAATTTTTCACAAGGGCTCCTAAGTGTAATTAATAAATCACCATCACCAAGTGAGACTATAATTATTTTTAAAGAAATCTGCTTTGTAGGACATGTGTCAATCAGTAGATGAGCAAAAGTAGCTTATTCAGGTGCTTCTCGCAGTGAGCTTGCCATCACCTACACCAGGTACAGTACTACATTATACTCCAAAACACTCTGGTCTCTTTATGAGGCTGGCAAATAGGCCTCCCAGTTTTCCAAGGAAAAATGTCAATGAAGGGTCGCTTCAGCTTTCTTTGCCTTGCAAACAGGCTTTCTATTGACCATCCTCAGCTCTTCACCCCCATAAAGCAGCTCCCTACTTCCACACAAATTCTCCATATTAATCTCCAGGCAATGTTTGATGGTGTTATCATAATCTACAGATTATTTAGGGCTTTCCTATAATTAAAGTGGACTATTTATACAGGTTTCCCCAATATAATTCCAACATTTTTGAGACATTTTCTACCTGTTGTCCTAGAATAATTATTAATAGCATCCCATTCCACTCTCAAAAGTGTCCTGGTTTGGAAAATGAAAGGACTAACTTGAAAAGATATATACACCCCCATGTTAATTGCAGCATTATTACAGTAGCCAAAATATGGAACTAATCTAAGTGTCCACCAATGGATGAATGGATAAAGAAAATGTGATCCTATATAATAAAAGGCTAATATGCAAATCAACCAAACGGCGAAACGACCGGTCGCTATGACGTGCACTTACCACCAGAGGGCAGATGCTCAACGCAGGAGCTGCCCCCTGGTGGTCAGTGCACTCCCACAGGGGGAGTGCCGTGCAGCCAGAAGCCGGGCTCACAGCTGGCGAGCACAACGGACTGCAAGAGGATGCAGGCCCAGCTGAGGGACAACACCCCCCCACCCCCGCAAGTGTATGAATTTCATGCACTGGGCCTCTAGTGTGTGTGAGTGTGTGTGTGTGTGTGTGTGTGTTGAAATTTTGCCATTTGCAAAAACATAGATGGAACTTGAGGGCATTATGCTAAGTGAAATAAGTCAAACAGAGAAAGAAAAACGCTGTATGATCTACTTGTATGTGGAATCTAAAACAAACACAAAACAAACTAATAAAACCAAGCCCATAGATACAGACAACAGATTGGTGGTTGCCAGAGGTGAGGGGCCGGGGGTGAGGAGTCAAATGAATAAAAGGAGTTGAAAGGTACAAACTTCCAGTTGTAAAATAAATAAGTCCTGGGGATGTAATGTGCAGCATGGAGACTACAGTTAATAAGACTATACTGCATATTTGAAAGTGGCTAGGAGAGGAAATCTTAAAAGTTATCACAAGAAAAAATTCTGTAACTATGCATGGTGATGGATATTAACTAGACTTATTGTGGTGAACATTTTGCAATAAATACAAATATCAAATCATTATTATGTACACCTAAAACTAAGGTAATGCCGTATGTCTATTATACCTCAATTTAAAAAATAGGAAAAAATGTGTTCTGGTTTGGATAAAAAATTATACAATCATCTTATCTAACATGAATTAATTTAGTGTTTAAACATCCAGATTCATTCCTTCACTTCTCTTCACCTCTCACACAGTACAGAAAATGTAAGAACCTATGCTACCCAGCTCTCTTTTTTGGTGCAGTACAAAAACCTGTTTTCAATTTATGTTTTTAAGAGAGCAATGCCTTTGTCCATAGCCATGTCTGTGCTTGCTGGGCCATTCTGATTAGCAAGAGAAAGGTTCAGAGTGGAGATATGCCTTACAGAATTTGTATTTCAGTTAAATTTGCTCATTTCATGGATGTGGATTTCATGCAAAAAAGCATGAGAAAAGAAGCTTTCCTATCTACATTTCTTGTCTTTTAGGCTTCTTAACAAATAAAAATTTTTTTCTTGAATTGCCCAGAAATCTGCTGGTGGGCCAGCACAGCTTCACTCACACTTAAAGAAACTTGAGGTGAAAGTGCTAAAATATCAGACTCTATTGGTTCCAATGCCCTTTGGAAGAGTGTAATTGCCACCATACATGGATACTAAATGGTCATGGAGTTAGTAAGACTAGGAAAGCATTAAAAGATGGACAAATATATTTCAAAGTGTATCTTGTACTTAAGATTTTCTTCTATAGCAACACCAAGAAGAGAAATGGTATTTTCTTCTATAAATTTTAAGAGGAAAAAATAAATAATTAGACTCAAAGAAATGCATGACAAAAATGTGTAAATTTATAACCTAAAACACTCTCAGGACCTTGATTTGTCATGGTCCTAATCAAGAGATAACTGTAAAATTCTTTAATCGGATTCTCTATCTAAAAGGTGTTATAGAGTGTTGAGATCTAAGAAAAGAGAAAAAAGAGGTGATTTTAAAACAAACAAACAAAAAACAACCAAACTTTTCTGTAAGACTGGGAACTTTAGAATGGAAAAGAAAACTTTTTTTAATGGCTTAAATGTAAAAATAAGGTTTAAAAGCAAAGGGAACTTGAAATAAGCAAGCAATATTATTATGTTATAGAATAGTGAATCCTACATCATGATTGGCAGCATCTAAGAACAACAACACATACTCCTTTGAACTTTGCCAAGACGTGAACTGTGTTCTTGATGGTGTCTGTAGGGATGATATCTGAATTATCTCCATGTAGATAATCTTTTTTGGAGCTCAGAGTAAGTTGTACCGAAGTTGCCACCTCTTTAATGATGTGAAATTTTCCATCTCGCTGAATACGGAGAACTTTTACCATATCCTTCCCGTAGCCAGTTCGGACAAACTCCACCTCATCATTCTGCAATGAAAACATAGTCGTTGATAAAGGCTAAGTGAAAGCAAAAGGTCAATTGCAATTTCTTTAAGCCTTAATTGTATCATATACAGCAGGTCCCCGTTCTGTTATAATTGATCAGATGCCATACCAACTTAACTCTTATTTATATCAATTAACCTATGCTAAAACTGGTTACATAATAATGTTATTTCACTGTAGTTCCAAGAACCTATCAATGTTAAGTGTGGAATTACTATAATTGTAAACAGCGAGAATCAGAGTATTCTTGAAAGCAAGGTCATGTCTTACTTTTGAAGAAGAATGAGAACTTGTATGGAGAAAGGAGAATCACAAGTAACCAATGAAACTATATCAGATTGGCCTGAACACAGTTAGATGGCTTTCTTGATAATAATAAGTAATAATAACTGTACTTCATGGGCTAAACTACTCTGTTTTATTTAATCCCTGCTAAGGTAATGCTTATAAAAGCTCTGACAGGGGTTCTCAAACTATAGCCCGCAGGCCACATGTGGCCCGCCGAGGACATTTATCCGGTCCCCCGGGTGCTGCTGCCTATCCTGCTTAGCAGCCGGCTCGTCCCGGGCCCACAGTGTGCATAGGAATTTGTTCATAGTTGGTTTTTTTAATTATAGTCCAGCCCTCCAACGGTCTGAGGGACAGTGAACTGGCCCCCTGTTTAAAAAGTTTGAGGACCCCTGCGTCTGAGAACTAATTTTATTCCCATTTTACAGAGGGAGAAACTGAGGTTCAAAGAGTTTAAGCAACTTGCCCTACTACACATAGTTAGTAAAGGAGAGAGCCAAGCACTCACACTCAGGTCTGTTGACTTTACATTGTGTACTCCTAACCACTACATAAACAGCCTTTCTTGTATAAAATGCTTTGACTATGTTAACTGGAAATAATTTTATTCCCTTTTTTGTAGAGAGTGATATTCTGGAGAAAATGTCCTGTGATCAATAAAAACAATTTGAAAATTGATTCTTTCACCTGCTGCCAGGAAGCAGCGTAATTAGTGACAGGGTCCAGATTACCTTCAGGAGCGCAGAGCCAGGGCCATCTGACGCAGGGAAAGCTATGATTCAGCAAAGAGACACTTAATCAGAGCTTCGTGATTGAGTCATTAGTACTCTTGTCTGAAGCTGGAGCCCTCGCTAGCTAATATGTCCGTCTCCACTGCTGGGTTCCACGGGACTTGTCCCTGGGCTTTATTGGTGTTTGAGAGGAGAGGCAGGAGGAAGCAGAGGAACAGAAAAACTTTTTTTTTTCAGCATTGAAATTGAACATTAAAATTGTAATGAAAGACGGGACAAAAGTAAATCAAAAACAACATTCAGTGAGAATGTGGGGAAGGGCACAAGGAAGGGAACTGGCCTGCTCATCGCACATAGGTGATATGCTGAGATACCCCCAGGGCTGCCTACAAATGTTTGCATAAAAAATCACCAGATGCCCTGGGATTAAAATTCCAGCCGACATCAGAAATTATTGTAATGTTCTGAATCACAATGATGTGAGAGGCTGTCTTAAATCTTGGGGATAAACCCTAAAAATGCATGGTGTCTGAATTCAATCCTTTCTCTGTGGGAAAGACACATTGAAGGGACAACTCTTGGAGAGACTCCTCAAAAGCCTCTGACCCAATCATTGGGAGACTTATCCTTCAAAAAAAGCATCAATAAGAAAACAGAAGGAGCAGACTTAAGGGATCCTAAGAAGAACTATAATAGTGGCAGGGAAAGGGGCATGTTGTATGGTTATAATGGCTTTGGAATCAGAGCAGGCCCAAATGCTGCCTTCCTACTTATAGCTTTGTAGCTTGTGACAAATAATTTGATGTCTCTGAGCCTCAACTTTCCCATTTGCACCAATGAAGTTAGACACTCCTTCTTGTAGGGTTGCTGGTGAGTATGAAAGACCTGGTTCAGTTCCTAGTGCCTAGAGATGCAGAGAGGTCAACCCTAATAATAGTGGTCACATCAGGCCTGGCTGTGGACACAGGAGCAGCAGAGAGAGCCAAGGGGACCTTGAGAAGGTCCAGTTTTTGGAGTGGAGAACGCTACTGGTAGCAGCCGAGAAAGACTCTGATGTGCCTGGAGCATCAAGAGATTCTGCCTGGGGGAGGGAGGCACTTGGCTGGCTTGGGGTCCTTGGATGATATGGGCTGGGATCCAGAACCAAAGTCTCTGAAATTCTCCATTGTCCCCAGTGCACAGTAAGACTCAACAAATGTTATTCCTCAGTTCCCTTCTCTGCCACAAAATACTCAAGGCACAGTAGGTTAGTCTGTGAAAGCAAGTGGTCCCTAAGTGGTATCTATAAAGATTAAATGATAGCCACTCTTCCTAGCCCCAGCCTGCTCGTCTTTCCAGCTTCCTATCTCGCCACACTATTTTGAACTGCTTCGCTGTCCTGAGCTGACTGTGGTTGCCTAGGCTCCGCATGCTTTTCTGCCTGTAGACCTTTGAATTTGCTATTCTTTCTTTCTTGAACACTCTTTCTCTTCCTCACTACCCAGCTACCAACCTCTTCACCTGCCTAACTTCTTCTAGGCATCCGTCAATCTCAGATGTCACTTCTCCCGGTAATGTGCCCCAGCCCCTCAGGTCTGGAGTAGGAGCCCTTCTGTGCGCTCTATTGCAATTGCCTCATTTTGTGTCTAATTTCTTCAGGAATGGTAAATTATGGAAGCAGGAACAACTTTTATCTTAGTTGTTATGGCAACCCCAGTGCTCCGCACAGTGCCTGGAACATGAAGAGGTACTTAATAAAGTGCTTAATAAATGTGTCTTGAATGAATGAATGGTGCACCACCACCTCCACCCCTGTGTGGTGACACAGAATAGTTCATGAAAATACCCCAAAGATTTCAATCAGGAAGAGCTGCTTTAGCTCAATCAGGAAGTTCCTCTTCCTGGGAAGGTGGGGAAGGCCCCTTCTTTCCTCTGATCACCCCAGCCTGGAGATCACAGGCACAGCTGGCCAGAGAACAAAGGCCCAGGAAGGGCAGAGCTGAGTGTAGACAGTCATCGATGCAGCACAAAGTGTTCACATTGCTAACAAGACCGAGCACTCCAGCACAGCGCGGCCATCCCAGAGTTCATGCATGTCACACACGAGAGAGGTCAGTGCTCCTTAGCGAGCTCCTGACTAGGTTTTGGCACCCTAGCAAGGCTTGAGTAATCAAGCTTGCTGAGCAATGAGTCCGAATAAAAAGGACACAACCTTCTGAGGCTGGAACAGAATGGAACAAGAACGATGTGGGACACCCAAGGGTCTCTCAGCAGGACCTGACAACACAGGTAATAGCCTGGACCCCAGCTGACCTTGTTCTTTTCAATAAGGCTTCCTCACTTCCATAGTCAGAGAAATCAGAAGTAAGTGCCAGAACCTACTGTGCATCATGCCCAGTATGGTGCAAAGACCCACATCCGAGACCGCTGCACAGTAAAATGCAAAGGTCGCTCTCATCTGGCGCGTGGGCAGGGGCTGAGAGCATGGGCTCTGGGCTCTGGAGTCAGGCAGGCTGCGTGTGGATCTTTGTCCTGCTGCCTAGTAGCTCTGTGAATGGAGGCAAATTTCTCCATCTATAAAATGGGAATAATCGTAGTGCGTATTTCTTAGGATTGCTGTGAGGATTACATAAGAAAAAACATTAAGTACTTAGAAGAGTGTTTGGCAAATAGTAAGTGTTCAATAAATGTTAGCTATAGCTATCATTGATAAATAATAATTCTATTTCAAATTTTGCATCAAAGGGTCGTGTGGTTACTGTTATCGATAAATACCCAGACTGCACACTAACCCAGAACCAGGGTGGCAAACATCAAAGACTGCTGCTGTGATGAGGCCTGAGTCAGCCTTCATACTTCTGCTAGGATCTCCTGCCCCGGGCTGTGTGGCTTGAGGACATGGTTACAAAAGGACTCAATTTCCTAGAGAAACACTCTGGACAAAATAGCAGGAGTAAATCTTTTCCTGCCTCTACCTGAGAAAAATCCCCTTTTCTTAGACATCTTTTGAAATACCAAAGGATAGAGACCCATTATTTGCCTGTAAGTAATGTTGGAGGAAACTCTCAGAGATTTTAAGTAAGTCGTATGAAGTTTCACTTCTGTAATGAGATAGTGAGTGTTCTCTAACTCCCAGGTCATATTGAAAGTGATGGAGGCTGTCACTACAGGTCTCAGGGGTCTTAGCCTGGAGTCTGTTAACCTCAACAGGGCCCCATGGATGGATTTGAGGCAGAAAAATATTAGGAAAGATAAGGTAAAACTTTTACAAATTTAAATTTTAAAATAACTGGAATTTTCTTTCAAGAGCAGCATCTATACCCTCTATAGCAGAGAGGAATACAAAAGGGCTAGCTATTTAGGACCCATCACCCAAGTATGAATATCGATTCAGGTGTAGTTGTGCTGTGATAACTGGAAGAACTATGCATGGAGACAGCCTCTGGAATGTGATGAAGTTCTTCCAATTCTCTGCCCAGGCTTGCCCTCTTGCCTGGCTACTTTCTTGCACATTTGTGAACAAAAGGACTTGGGAAGAAAATCCTGAACTGACATAGAGGAAGGAGCACTCCAATGAACAATATTAATATCACTTAGGTGAATTCTAACAATATGGAACGAGAAGAACAATAATGATGAATATAACAACCTCAGAGGCAGCTGGCATTTTTTCAGTTGCCTAGGATCTACTAAATGTCATATGGGAAAATATTGATATCTAGTGGAAAATCATGGGGCTTTAGGCAATAGAGTAGTTTATTTTTGCCATCAAGGAGGGATGTGCCCTGAGTTATGTTCAAAGGGTGACCCTAAAGGGATTTGTCAAACAGATGTTTCCAGGAACAGTACAATTTATACTCTTAATATGGTAGAGAGAAAGGGTGAACTGCTACTTAATGAAGACTCCATTTACAGGTGCTCCATTATTTCCATACTTCTGCCTGCTACAAAAAAAGAGAGAGTCGTCACTAAATGCCAGGGGAAATGCTCATTTTCTTGCCAGCCTCTCCAGGGCTCCAGCAGCCTTAGGGGAGGAAACTGGAACAGGGCCCTGAATTGGGGGCAAGATACCCCACAAACAAAGAATCGATGAAGACCTCCATAAAGGCAGTTAAGAAAATTTTACTGAAATGCATACACTAAAACATATATCTCACCCTAGCCAGTTTGGCTCAGTGGATAGAGAGTTGGCCTGCAGACTGAAGGGTCATGGGTTCAATTCTGGTCCAGGGCACATACCTTAGTTGCAGGCTTGAACCCCAGCCCTGGTTGGGGCACATGCAGGAGGCAACCAATTGATGTGTCCCTCTCACATCGATGTTTCTCTCTTTCCGTCTCTCCCCTGCCTTTGCACTCTCTCTAAAAATCAATGGCAAAATATCTATTGATATTTTTAACAACAAAAAGATATTTCTTTCCTAATGTATGTCTTGAAAATAAAAATAATACTAGCAACCATTTAGTGAGGGTTTGGTATGCATCAGGAACTTTGCATATATTACTTCCTTTAATTCTTAAAAAAAAAACAAACACCTGTAAAGTAGTTATATTATCCAAGTTTGACAAAGGAAGACACTAGGGTAGGGTAATCTACGAAGGTCAGACAGTTACTAGGTGATAGAACAGGAGGAGAACCCAGCCCATTTGGCTCCAGATGACATGCCCTTACCCACTACCTCAGAGTCCCTACATCCCTTGCTGGCAAGCCCCTCCACTCATTAGGAACAGAAAAAAAGCATTCTGATCCCAACAGGAAGGGGGATGGCCATACTATTGCAGAAACCTATATTTCTGCATCATTTTTAAATTTTCCACCCAATGAGACCTACAGTATCTTATCTATTCCTCATAAAAACCTCCCTATTCAATATAATAAAAGCCTAATATGCTAAGTGTCCGGTCATCTGGTCAAACGTTCAACCAATCAAAGCATAATATGCTAATGATATACTAAGGCCGCTCAACCGCTTGCTATGACGTGCACTGACCACTAGGGGGCAGATGCTCTGGCCGATAGGTTGGCTTGCTGCTGGGTCCGGCTAATAGGTACTGAGCAAGATGGGCTGGACACACCCTGGAGTCCTCCCGTGGTCCTTCCCCAGCTGGCCAACCTCCCGCATCTCTCCCCGGCCCTGATCATGCACTGGTGCGGTCCCTCGGCCTGGCCTGCACCCTCTTGCAATCAGGGACCCCTCAGGGGATGTTGGAGAGCCAGTTTTGGCCCGATCCTGCAGGCCAGGCCGAGGGACCCCACTGGTGCACGAATTGGTGCACTGGGCCTCTAGTTTTAAAAATAAACTAGCTCACCCTTGCTCAGTGGATAGAGCATCAGCCTGCAGACTGAAGGGTCCCAGGTTTGATTATGGTTAAAGGCATATGCCTGGGTTGCAGGCTCAATCCCCAGTTGGGGCCATGCAGGAGGCAGCTGATCAATGAGTCTCTGTCATCATTGAGGTTTCTATCTCTCTCTCTCCCTCTCCCTGCCTCTCTGAAATCAGTAAAAATATATTTTTAAAAATATAAATATAAAAATAAACTAGCTCAGAGATGTTAAGCGAGCTGCCCAAAGTCACACAGCTGATAGATAGGCAGACAGGTATAGTAGAAAAAGCTTGCTGAGACTGTCAAGTTTTATTTTACTTACACTATGCTAGGCAGAACTTACCCAACACTGAGAGATACCCCCCCCACCCAAAACATCACTTTTTCTAGCACTTCAGTCATTTTTTTTAATTACAGGAAAAGTATAAGCTCAGATAGATTCTGTGTTTATTGCAAGAACATTTAGGCTGTGAAGTAAGGGGAGAATCGGAGGGTAATTGCCCTTTGGGGCAGGATGAAAACTCAGCTTCATGCCTTTAACCACAGGGCACTATGTTTGAATTAAACATTGACTTTTATCCAGCTGATGTAGACTTATGTGTGGTCATCAGAACCATGTTGCCAATGGAATGGTTTTAGTCCATCTGTAAGGACAAAGAAGCAGGTGCATCTTGGAAGAAAAGGAAACAAGGTGGGAAGGAACCAGCATTGAATGACCTCCTATTTATGTGTCAGAGGCTGTGCACACAGCATCTCATCGAATCCTGATAGCGCTCTGAAGGTGCAGATCATGAATCCCACCTTTACAAAAGGAAGCTGATGTTCATCATTTTCATTTGGTCAAAACCACTTGGCTAATGAGCATCGGGGGCAGGCATGGAACCCAGGTGTGCCTGATTATTTGCACTCTATTCCCACTGCCTTCCTGACACATTACAATGAAGTTCTTTATAATGGGATTTTACCTACATAACCACTTTTATTTATTTCTCTGACTAGTTTTAATTCATTCTAAACTCACATAACCCCAAACCCTTTTCCATTCAATTCCTACGTTCACCTATATTTACTTAGTGTCTTCTATGTGACAAGCACCACAGTAAGCTCTCTAGAAACAACAGTAAACAAGACAGACACTGTTCTACCCTGATAGAGAGTATACGTTAGAACAAACTTTCTTGGTAAAGAATCAGAAAGCTAGTATTTTAGACTTTGCAAGCTGTTATGATCTCTGGTGCAACTGCTCAGTTCTGCCATAATAGCATAAAGTAGCTACATAATACATGCATGAATGTGTATGACTGTGTTTCAATAAAGATTCTTTATAGAAACAGACAGTGGGCCAGATTTGGCTCACAGGAGTTTGCTGACCTCTGCTCTCTAAAGTAACCCAGAAAAGTCATCAAGTAATCAGAACACATTCTTATAATTACTCTAATTGAAAAAATACAGTGAGCTCTGGGTCTATATTTCAGGGACACCTAAGCCAGATGGAGAGAGATTCAGGATGGCTTCCAGGAGGAATTGGCATTTACAAAACCACCTGAAGAATGAGTAAGAATTAACCAAATAAAATTTTTCTGGCCCTCTTCCACTTATGTTCTCCTTCAACCACATCTCTTAAGAACAATTCTTTGTTTTATAAATATTTGAGTCTTTTTGCTTGTCTCATCCCTTCTTATCAAAATAATTCAAGTCCCCTGCCCTTCCTCCCTCAACAAGTGCATCAACTTTTTCCCTCGGTCTGTCACATTCTAGATTTTACTCCATACATCGGCAGTCTTTTAAAGTTTGAACAAAAATAAAAGTTGAACTTAAACTTTATGATATGTAAATCAGACCTAAAAAGCCTATTGAAAATAAATAAATAAAGTCAGGAGTCCTTACAAGATGACTAATCTTTTTAAAAATATAGGTTTTTATTGATTTCAGAGAGGAAGGGAGAGGGAAAGAGAGATAGAAACATCAGTGATGAGAGAGAATCATTGATTGGCTGCCTCCTGCACACCCCCTACTGGGGACCGTGCCTCTTGCATGTCCAGGAATTGAACCATGACCTCCTGGTTCATAGGTGGACATTCAACCACTGACCCACAGCAGCCAGGCAGGATGACTAAACTTTGATGAAGCCAGCACAGACCAGGGTCTAGAAAAACTTAACTTTATCTCAGTCTCAAAAAATTCTCACAGATTAAGCTTCTATGAGCATGTATTCATAGTCCAAAATCAAAAGTACACAATGAGAGAGAGAGAGAGTTGTAGAAACCACAGATAGCAAAGTGTGACTTGCAAAGTCTTCAGATATTAAAATTATCAGGCATAAAGTACAAAAAATGTATACTTAATATTTCATAGACATAAGAGAGAAGAATGAATTTATCTTCTTCTTGAGATAAGAGTGTAGCTTCTCTTGAACAAGAAGCAAGGAACCATGAAAAAGACGAAGTAAATTTTAAAAAGAACCCAGTAGACCTTCTAGAAATGCATTGATAAGTGGATTAGTTATTTTGAAGGGACAGATTAAGTAATAGATTAATGGCGCCAAAGAGAGAATGAAAGAACCGGGAGATAGATCCAAATAAAGAAGCAAAGCCCTAGCCGTTTTGGCTCAGTGAATAGAGCGTTGGCCTGCAGACTGAAGGGTCCCGGGTTCGATTCCGGTCAAGGGCATGTACCTTGGTTGTGGGCACATCCCCAGTGGGGTGTGTACAGGAGGCAGATGATCAATGTTTCTCTCTCATTGATGTTTCTAACTCTCTATTCCTCTCCCTTCCTCTCTAAAAAATCAATAAAATATATTTTTAAAAAATAAAATAAAATAACGAAGCAAAGATTAATGCAGATACACAGGAGACAGAATACATGAAAGAGATATAAAATGTACTAGAAATATATAATAGAGCAAATGTGGAAGAGGCAGAATTCCAAGAGATCAAGACTGAGATTTTCTAGAATTACTGAACAAATAAATGTAAACTTTTAACCATAAAATAAGAAGCCCATTAACAAGTGAAGAACTCTTTCTTGTTCAATACACTTGGCCAAGTTACAACGAAGAAATTTTCTACTATTTTTTAGATGTGATTATGTTGTGAGGCAGAGATGGTATATTTATAATATTGTATTGCTTGGGCTTAAAAGGTAGGAAATATTGTGAAAAACATTCTGCCCAGTTTACATTTTCTCCATATGCCAAATTCACTGTGTTTCTGTCCACAACGTTATTTTGCTATTTTTAGTAAAAGCTGGGACAAGTTGGAATCTAGGCTTTAGGGTGATGTTGAAATCCCTGGAGCTCCACAGCATCCAATACAGTGTTCAGCCACTAGTGATTGCATAAGGAAGGATGTTGACTGAAATCAGCATGATCTCGTCAGCAGCAATGGGAGATAAGAAAGCTTACTGAAAGCAACATTTGAAAGTAAGTTACCTACCAGCATTTTTCCAGACCTTGAAATAAAATTAGATTTAGCAAAAACCATCTTAACTCAGATGTACCCCAGCTCAATTACAGAAAGGGCTCAGGTTGTAATAAAAATCATCTTAGCTAATATTTGTGGATCATTTTCTATTTGCCAGGCAATGGGCTAAGCATGTAATGAGGAGAAAGCAGAAATTATTTTCTATCTTATTCAACAAATGTTTAGCCTACATAACTGAAAACAAGATGCTTATATTCTCTTTATTCTCTAAATGCATCACTGAATCATAAACCTGGCATACTCAGCTATTACCATTGTAATGCCAAAAGGTATGGCAAGATAAATAAAATAATTTTATTTCATTTTAACTTAGAAAAGTAAACTTCAGGCTATGAAAATTTTTAAAAATTGATGAAAAGGTTGGGGTTGCTGAGATGCCTTTTTTTTTTTTTTTTTTTTTTTTTTTTTGCTGAATTCAGTAAAAACATATATAAAACAAAATAGTACCTGTGGAGAAATGGTCAGAAAAATGTTCCTTGGTTTACCAATTTGGTGGGTTGTGCATCTACCAGACACAGCATAGCCTTGACCTCAGAGCAGCGAGCCTTAGAGTTTAAGGTACTCCAGCATTACCCAAAATCTTGTGAAAAAGGTAGATTCCTGCGCCTAACTGGAAGGATTCTGATTTAGCAGGTTTGAGGTGAAGCCCAGAATTTTGCCCTTTTCACAGGCACTGTGGGAAAATGTGAGTGGGTGGTCTAAACATACCTCACAAAATTCTTTTTTAGGAGAAATAGAACCCCAAGCCCTCCCTTCCTTATAAACCCTGAGAATCCTGAACAACTCCCTTTTAACCACAGAATTCATCTGATTCACAAGGGTCCAGTTTGGTCTGAATCTTGAAGTGGCTCTGATCTGGATCCATGCATATAGGAACGATCAGAGCCATAATGATTTCCAGGCGTGAGGTAAACTGCTATTTATTATAACAGCATCTTTAATAACTGATTCAAAAGCATCAAAGAGGAATTCTTTTCATACGCCTATCTACCCCTCCCCTTCTCTGAAAAGAGAATGGTCTCACCTTCTTATAGTCGTTATGGTAATGCGCCATTTTCTCTTGGCCTTCTACTTCAGATTCAGTCTCAAAAATGAGAAAGACTAGTTTGGGCAAAACAGATATTTGTAACATTTTTTATTTGGCCTGAAGAGTAAGCGGTCGATGCGGTCGATATGTTTACCTGATTGCATTACAGCCAATTGGACACCAACGCCTCATTAAAGTACCATGTTGAGTGGCTAAAACCAGGAGGTGGAGAGCATATGTAAACATCTTTGGTAAAATACAACTGAGTTTGCTTTACTTTGAAACAACCCTTTGAAATACCCTTCAGGACCTGTTTCCTCAAGATAGAATATATTACAAGTGATAGATCTTAGTTATTACTAAACCATAAGGTGTTGTCATTTCTATTTAATGTGTAAACCACAAGCATTTGCTCTCATTCATAGAGAGACAATCATGAGGGGGGAAACATGAAATATATTTAATTCAACATCTATTTATCAACATGGAAATCCCTTGTCTACTGAACTTTACATTACACAACGTTCACTCCAAAGGGTTAAGTTATGTCCCTTTTTTCACTCTAGAACTTTTTGATGACTTTGCAAACCAGTCAACAATTCAGCACAAAGGCATCCGGAGTCACGCTAGCGTGTTGTGACAGAATCACAGGACTATGTGGGACTCGTCCTATTCTGAAAATGCCCGAACCACGAACAGCAGAGGTAAATGAAAGCAAATTTCAGAGCCAGCACAGCCTGAGAGATACCTGAAACTCAGACTCCACAATCTATAGGGAAAGTTTTCTGCTGTGGCACTGAACAGAGGTGGTAGATGGAAAATGACAGCAAGTCTTCTAAGAACAACCCTCGCTTTGCTCTTCCTTGGCCTCTTCGGGATCCTGGAGGCGACAATATCATGCAGAAATGAAGAAGGTGACGCTGTGGATTGGTAGGTAAAAGAAATGTAAGGTTTTGTGCATGCAAATAGAAAGCCCGAGTGTAGAGGCAAACTGGTTCACTGTGGAGTTCCCCAGGGAGACTTCCACCCACCTCTCCCTTAAGAAGAAAGGAAATGAAAGTGTGTAAATGGGCCTAATATCCAGATAGGCTTCTGAGTGCGGGAGCTTCCCCTTGAGAAAGAGCTGAGCAGCCCCGTGGGCCTGACTCACTGCTCTCCGTGGCAAGACTGGTGGACACAGGTGTGGGGTAGAGCTGACAGTTTCTCTCAGTTGGCAGTTTCCTTGCATTGTGGCTTTGCTAACAGAACCCGTCCAGCATCCCTTTAGAGACTGACAAAGGAGAGAAGTCAGATTACTTTCTTTCTGACGCTGGAGCTTACGTTTCTCATTATGACAGTGAGGAAGAGGACACGATCATACACAGTCCTGTTTGGTTCACCTCATTTATTAGGCAGCACAAGCAGCTTTTGGAGTTGGGGGTAGGTCAGTGGCCTCTTGAGCAATAGCAAGCGACTAAACACAGCTTTGCATCATGGTCATGGATTCCCCTAAAGCTTTGATCACTTTTTCACTCTTTAATTAGGGTATTTTGGTTTGCCATTGTGGTTGGCGTCAAGCATTGTGTAAACTTCAGGCTGGAGAACGCAGGCACATTCACTCAGCCTCTCAGCAAACAGTTACTCAGCTCATAGCAGGCCCTGTGCTGAGCTTTGGATACAGAAATATCAACAAAACGTATTTGCCCTAATGAGTTCATAGTTATGTGGGAAGGGCATAGATTGTGCATTGGGGAGCATAGAGCCCTCAGGCTTCTCTGAGTAAGTAGTTTTGAACTAAGTAGTTAAGAACAGATATAAGTTAGGAAAACAAGGGAGATACAAGGGTTTCTCAGGCCAATGAAGGAGCAATGAGAAGGTCCAGAGGCAAAAAACAAGGGGGAAAGTTTGAAAGCAGTTCAATATTGCTGACACATAAGGAGAAGGTGAGGAGATGGTAGGAGGTGACTTTAGGGAGATAGGTGAAGAGCTTCATGTGCTGAGCCCCAGAGTCTGAACTTGACTTTGAAAGGGCTACTGAAGGACTTCAGGCAGAGATGTGATGTGGCCATATTCGCATTTTAGAAAGTCCGCTAGCAGTACTGTGACAGCTGGGCAGCTGGGGATCAGCTAGGCTAGACTCATAAGGACCAATAGGACCTTTGCAGTATTACACGTAAGAAGAGGTGTAGACCCAACTTAGAGAAGTGGTCATGGAAACAGAGAGGAGGGGACACTCTGAGAAGACTTAGAAATGGATGGCTGAAGGTCGTAGGAGAAAGGGAGAAGTTAAAAAAGACTTTCAGGTTGCTGGCTTCTGTGACTGCGGAAATGTGTTTCCTAACAGCAGGGGATGAGGAGACTTGGAGTAAAATATCACAAACTTGGTTTCAAAAATATAAAGATGAGCCTCTCTGGAACATTCTTGCATTTAGATTTATCTGACCTCGGCATAGAGATCTGGGCTAGAAATTGATTTAGGGAATCATCAACATATAATTAGAGATGCTCACTTGGGAAAAATATTTAAAAGCACTAATTCTCAACTGCTGTGCCATGGCAAATGGATAGTTTACACACCCTTTACTGGGGGCGGGGGGAGTTGGGGGGGCATCAAATTGTTATAAATATTTAAAAATTTTTCTTGCTCTAACTAAATGGACATATTACTTAGCAATGTAAATCAGAGGGAATGCTGAGCTGAGCAGACGGTGAGACAGTCTAAAGTTGCTACAACTTACTGTGAGAGTTAAAGGTGGAGTAATATTAAGTCAGCACCAAAGAATAATTTTCTTGCTTCCTGCCACATGTGAGGAGCTTGCCCTGAAAGTAAGAAAGCATGGTCAGGGCAGGAAAAAATTTACTGAGAAGCCTAAGATTGAAGAAAACCAAGTAAATAGTGAGAAGCTTTTATGGGCAGTTGAGACATTGTTGGGGGTAATAGTAAATTCATTACAACGTTTGCTTTACTGTGAGTGTTGGAAGATTAGATGTGGGGTTTGTACCATTAGGAAGTATTTGGAAGGACCGAGATGATTTTGCCCTCAAGAGACTTTCAACAATGTCTGCAGACAGTTTTATTGGCACAATAAGGGAGTGTTATTGGCATCTAACTGGTGGCAACCGGGGATGCTACCATGCACTGGACAGTCCCCCACCACAAAGAATGATCTGAATGTGAGTAGAGCACATTGAGAAACCCTGAGCTAGATGATCCAAACATGCCCACATGCTATATTGGCCCAACCACCTCTCCTCCCCAAAGGAGATACACAACAGGAGACAGTAGTGAAGGAAAGCACGGTGCCTACTTAATTGCCGGCCTTGGCCCTGAACTCTCCATGCAGAGCATTCTTATAACCTGAACTGAAGAATGTGGCTTAGGCCAGAAGCTCAGGGGAGCCTCCACCTACCTGAAAGCCCAAACCCAAATCTCAGACCCAGCCAGCCAGTCACAAAGGTGCACTTAGGGCAGAAGAGAAAAAACACACCAAAGACCTCTCCAGTCCAGGCCTGGGCCTTGGCCTTCTCCCCAGTGTAGCAAAATGGACTGTGGAAATGATAGAGGCACTCTCACTATTCCTTTACTATCACTGTAGGAACCCCACCACCAGGCCGGTTAACGTCTTAGAATATGTCCAGTCAGATTCACATTTCCTTCTCTGAGAACAAGCAAGAATAAGGGTGGGAACCCACAGAGCATTGGCCTATAGCCTGAAGGGTCCCGGGTTCGATTCCAGTCAGGGACACATGCCCTGGTTGTGGGTTCAATCCCCAGCAGGGGGCATGCAGGAGGCAGTTGATCAATGATTCTCTCTCATCATTGATGTTTCTATCTCTCTCTCCCTCTCCATTCCTCTCTGAATGCAATAAAAACTATATTTAAAAAAAAAGAAAAGAATAAGGGTGGGGGAAACGCTGAGGGCTTGAGCACATTCCTTTCCTTAGACTTAGAGGCCTTCGTGAAATGATATATTTAAGTGCTAAACACAGTGGCTGCCAGCAGGGAAGCAGTCAACATATGTCAGTCATTCATAATTATTGCCTTTGCTAGGTTTACCTTTTATAAATTGCCTAAAAGGCAAGACAAGGAAAGTAGAAAGACTGGGTTAGAATACCTGTACCTGGACTCTACAACCAGAAGCTGGAGGAAGAGCAAGCAGCTAATGAACAGCACCAGGAGCGTTTTGGGGAGGACATTAGAACAGCTGTATGAAGCCTATGCCTCCAAGGTATGTGATAGTTAATTATTCATTTAAATCATATAAAAATGCATAAAACAGAATCCAAAGCCTCCAAAAGATTTTAACTGCTCAGCTCTCTAACCCCCAACCCTTGCACCTTGATTCACAATCTGAATCAATCTGAGCAAGACCTCAGGGAATATGGCATTGGACTCTACAGCAGCGATTTTCAACCAGTGTGCCATGTCAGGTGCACTGGGGTGCCGCAAGAATTTTTAAAACATGCAATATCTGACTAGTTAGTCAAGGGCACTGACCTCTTTTTCCTTAGATTGTCAAATCAAAAATGACAACTGCTAAGACAACAGCCATCTTGTGTGAATGAGTCAAAATTATACCTATTTTTTTGGTGTGCCACAGAATTTTAGTAATCCTATCTAATAAAAGAGTAATATGCAGATTGACCATCACTCCAATACACAAGATGGCTGCCCCCATGTGGTCAAAGATCCTGCCCCCATGTGGACACAAGATGGCCACCACAAGATGGCCAGCAGGGGAGGGCCGTTGAGAGGGACCAGGCCTGCAAGGGAGGGCAGTTGTGGGTGATCAGGCCAGCAGGGGAGGGCAGTTGGGAGGAACCAGGCCTGCAAGGGAGGGCAGTTGGGGACGATCAAGCCTGCAGGGGAGGGCAGTTAGGGGTGACCAGGCTGGCAGAGGAGGGCAGTTAGGGGTGACCAGGCCTGCAGGGGAGAGCAGTTAGAGGAAAACAGGCTGGCAGGGGAGCAGTTAGGCATCAATCAGGCTGGCAGGGGAGTGGTTAGGGGGTGATCTGGCTGGCAGGCAGAAGCGTTAGGGGCAATCAGGAAGGCAGGCAGGTGAGCAGTTGGGAGCCAGCAGTCCTGGATTGTGAGAGGGATATCCGACTGCCCTCAAGGGGTCCCATATTGGAGAGGGTACAAGTTGGGCTGAGGACACCCTCTTCCTCCCCCCGTGCACGAATTTCGTGCACCAGGCCTCTAGTTAGTTTATATGTGCCATGAGATGAAAAAGGTTGAAAATCGCTGCTCCTCAGTAATGTCAAATTGTTGATACATTCAGCACCATGTCCAATGGTATCACTGGGCAAGGTGTGAACTAATTAAATAGAGAGGTCTTCTGGCTGCCAAATTCATTGCTTTCTATCTCATCCCTCTAATGGAACTATGGAGAAGAATCCACTCCTGGTACAATGCAATGCAGATCTTTGATCAATGTGGCATTAGTTATGGAGTTGTTTAAGCCACAAATGGGGTGACCTATGTAAGGGGTCACCTAGTCTTCCTTTTCATTAATCTTTTTCAAAATTGTAAATTGAGGCTTAGACTCTCGTTCAAGACCCTAGATCTAACTTGCCTGAATGGAGATTAAACCTGCTATCTGGACTTCATCAGGCGATGAGCTAACCAGCAAAAGAGACATAAGGCTCAACGTGGGCATTTTCCCGGCATCCCTGGCACCATCTGTGGTTCAGTGACAAGATACCACTTTCAATCAGGGGTGACAAGTAAAATCAAACAATAATCAATGTCCAATTACACTCAGGTATGCATTTGCTAACAAACAACTTACAGAGAAGTAAATACATAAAATGACTCGGCACTTACAATGTTCTGGGCTTTTACATACATTAACTAATTAATCCCCCAGCAGTACTATTAGACTCTGACACTGCTGTGCATGTGAATCTGAATATTTATTCAAAATGTGCAGAGAGCTGTCACTGTGTTTGCTAATGTTCACTTACTTGCCATTAAGACCAGCCTTCAGAGCCAAGTTTCAAAGTCAAAACTTATTTTTAAGCTGTTTGACTACCTGTGAGGTGCCAGGCACTGCTCTAGATGCTTTAAAAAGAATATTTTATCTCAGCAACAACTCCGTTTTGAATAGATTATTATGTAAAATCAAAATCGCCTGAGGCTGCTTCTGCTTTCCAAGGCTGGGGCTGAAGGCCCCGAACACAATTCAGCAGTGATAAAATACACACATTGTTCCCTTCCAGTCTTAGAGACTGAATTGGGGGGGGGGGGGGGGGCGGGGGTGAGGGAGTGGAGAGGAGCAGCAATGAGCCTCTGTCAGCAGCCTTAGTTGGGGCAGAAGGTTCTTAGTTTGGCAGAATATAATAATGATATTTAGAGGCTCAAAATCAGAGCCTAGGAGGGCAAGAGAGTTAAACTGCTCTGTAATATAAAAAAGGGGGTAGATGAGAGCTAGGAATTGAAAAGTAAAAGAAACGTGGAGGGAAATTGGGGGCAGGTCAGTGTGATCATGTACAATTATTCAATGTTCATACCTTCATGAAAACCTGCTCATACACAATGCCTTGAGTGATGGTTCTAGGGAAGAAATTACAGTAAAGGGGCTGATTTCCAGGTCTGATTGGCATGGAACCAGAAGAAGAATGACAATAGTGGGTGATATCCAGGTGAGATTGGGTGCTTTTTGGAAACTGGAACTATGTGACCATAAGAACATACTTCCCCACCTCTTGACCTGGAGTTGAACTTCTGAGAGTAGAATGCAAGGTCAGACCAACTGGTTTTAAATCTCACATGTCAAGGTGACCTAAACCAATATCTGGATTACATTTAAAATTGTTTCTCTTCTTTTGCCTTTGTAAACAAGAATCTTCCATACACCTTCCTAATAACACCAGACAATGTTGCTGTTGTCCGTACCTGTCTGTCTATATTCCCGGCTAGACTGGAGGCAGAGACCGTACCCTTCTTGTTCAACATCCACTAGTCAAAATAATACTCAACATATGTGTTAAAGGACTAAAGCAGTCCAAAGGCACATGCTTACATCTGCTTATTCTTAAGTCCATGATCTTTCCCCTATGTCAGAGAGCCGCTATTCCAACTACGGCTACAACCCCAATAACCTTAGCTAGTTGTTCAAACCTGGTTAGAATAATTCATGTCATCGTATTATAAGAATAAATTTCCTCATTGAATCTTTCCAGAGCCCCTCCACATTGCACCCCAAAGGCACACACTGCCCTCATTACCACATTTGCTGCCCGCTTAACAAATAACTGTCAGAGGTCTCCAGAGAAGGATGCAAACGCCAACGGTAGCTATGGTCAATTGTGGAAAATGAGGGTGAGAATACAGCTTACTGCCCTGATGTTTCTAAATACAGTAGCCAAGACTGCTACGCAGATTATGCTGCACATTTTTTTTTACAAATGTTTTTAGATTACATCAAATAATTAAGCAGCTATAAGAGATTCAGTTATTGACATTATTTGGAGAGAAAAGCAAAGGCCTTTCTTAAGGAAATGGATTGTCCTTTTTCTGCTTTTAATTGTCACTGAGATTTTTAAAAATATCGACATTATTGGATTCAATAAAGATCACTGCTTCATGACACAAATGAAATGAAACCACACAGAGCAAATACAAGTAAGTTTCTAAAACATGACACTGAGACACTTGCAAAATAGTAGCTTACTTTTGGAGAATTTATTAGTATTTTGGGTTACCAGAGGAAACCCAATATCACACCTTCAGTTTCACCACTTTTTCTAAGCAGGAAAATACCAATTTAGGAAGATGAAGTGATAGAGAAAGGGACTGAAGGAAAATCCTCTCTAGTCAGTGAGGTAGGGGAGCCGATAATGAGAAATCCTGATTCAACACAGCGCCGCGCCCAAGCAGCGGAGCACAAAGTAGGCAGAAGAAATCAGATCCTGACAACCTGTTCTGCATTGTGCCTATACGATCAATGGGAAAATCCCCGGTGTAATCCTTGGCTGGTTGTTCCTACTTCATTTCCTGAACAAATACTTAACTACTTTTTTATTATACACCGGTTGCCAAATCAGAAGCATGGGTCCAAAACAACCAAGGGGTATAGAAATGTCATCCTCACACACAGCACAATGCATAGGGCCCCTGCCATCAAGACAAAGCCATGCCTGTGTGTGAATGGGCTTTCTGGCCCTGGTCTTGTAGGTCCCAGAATTCAGATTGATGGGGAAGCTGCCCATTAGGAGAATGGGTGACTTCTCATGCATATTAATGAAAGCTCTGCATTGCAGGCTAGGTAGCTGGTAGAAATGTTGTGAGCATTTATAAGTGGAAGATTTGCACCATTATAACCCTAATATGTTCCTGCAGAATAACAACACTGCCTATCTAATGTACAATGACGCAGTCCCTAAATCTGTGAATTACAGCAGAAAATATGGACATTCCAAAGGTATGACAAAGGCTCTTAGTTTCTCTTTCTTACTGAAAGTCAACACTTTCTTAAACATTTTGTCTTCAATGTTCTTATATTCCACACTAAAAAGAGAGCTTTTAATTTTTAATGCTTTATTTTGAGTTATCAAAACATGTGATTTCTCTTTCACAAGTTATAATTACATAATTTCCTTTTCACAAATGCCTTTTTCTTAACATATTTTTAGATATATGCTTTATAACAGAAATTCATGTACTGACTACTGGGAAAAGTAACCAGTATATATATACATGTATGTGTGTCTCAGTGTGTATACCTGCACATTTTAGTCAGGTTTATTAAGTTATAATTTACATAGAGTAAAACTTACTCTTCTTAATGTTTAGTTCCCTTTGAAATAAACATTTACTTTTAAATGTTTATACATTTAAAATTTTATTTTTAATTTGTTTTTACATTATAGTAATTTTTGTTATATATTGTTATTACATATTATAGTAATTTTTATTATAGTAGCTTTTAGTATTTTTCTATTTATAAGATATGCATCGCCGAAACCGGTTTGGCTCAGTGGATAGAGCGTCGGCCTGCGGACTGAAGGGTCCCGGGTTCAATTCCTGTCAAGGGCATGTACCTTGGTTGCGGGCACATCCCCAGTGGGAGGTGTGCAGGAGGCAGCTGATCGATGTTTCTCTCTCATCGATGTTTCTAGCTCTCTATCCCTCTCCCTTCCTCTCTGTAAAATATCAATAAAATATATATTTAAAAAAAAAAAGATATGCATCTACACATGTACATGCATTTTAGAAAAATTCAAAACGCCAGTAAACAGAAAGAAATCTGTCATCTTAATACACATTAGATAATCACACTTAATGCTTTCTAAATTTTTCTATCAAGCATATTTTTAAATATTTTTAATATATTTTTATTGTTGATAGTATTACAGACATCTCCCATTTTCTCTTCCTTTCCCCCCCTTCTCCCAGCCCCTACCCACCCATCACAGGTCTTTACCACCCTATTTATCAAACATATTTTAAAACATTTTTATAAAACTATCATTATGACTAGTTTTCAACCTTTTTTCAACTTAACATATTATGAATAACTTTTCATGGCAGCAAGTATTCAGAAGGTTCCAAACCCAAATGTCTTCAGGAACAGGCAAGAGATGTCAGCAAGTTAAGTGGGCGGAACGAGCAAGGTAACTAGGAAGGTAGAGAGTACATACTTGGTCTAAAGGGGCAGTTACTACTTAGCATGCCTTATCGGAATACAGTTTTTCATAGGATGTTGAAAATTAGTATTTGTGGGAAATCTCCCCAGTGTTTAAATGTTGGCAATTAATTCAAAGTTTTAAAAATACTCTGCAAGCATAATAATATGGATCTGCGGGCTAGTTTTGCCCTGTGGGCTGCCAGTTTGCAACCTCTGGTTAAGAATATAATTTGTAATGGCTGTCAAACGTCATGAGCAGTGAATGCCTTTGATTTAGCCAAGTTGCCCTTCTATGTGCATGGAACCCAACAATTTTTACAATATGCCACATTCTCTAACTTCTCCACCAACAAACTCCCACCACCATTCTCATCTACTCTGTTAGTTGCTACAGGGATTTGTGGGAGAGGTTGAGGAGAGGGACTGGAAAAGGATTGGGACTTAATGTCAAGTGGAGGAGTTCTCTTTGCCAACAGGTGTCTTGACATCCTGTGGCATTCATACCAGGAGGTTAAGATTTCAGCTAAATAGCACACTCATCTGAGCAGAAGATAGCCCCTGAAAGTTATCCAACTCAGATAAGCAACAGAATTTTGAACATTTTCTATTCATACACAGGTATTGATTCTATATGCATTGAGAGAGCAATAGTGTGCTTTCTTAAGTGTGTTTTTGAAAGAGAAAGAATTGGCAGGCATTTGGTTTCCACTTAACAATAAGGCAAACGTGAATGAGTTTTATGTTTGCATGGTCATATACAAACCAGAAAGTCTTGGTTAACACACCAAAACTACCAAAACTACCCTAATCTATATGTATAAAAACCCAGCAACCATTACAGCGGAACGAGCAGGACAACCAGAACGACTGGTGGCTATGATAAACACTGCGGCAGCCAACCAGCCTGATCCGGGCTGGATGGCTCCCAACACCCTGATCAGGGTGGGGCCCGCCAGCCAACTGGAAATTTGGGGTCCAGGGACCTTGGAGGTACTCGGTCTCAGGCAGCTGCACGGGCAAAGCTCTCCTTTGGCAGAAGTGGACCTGGAATCAGGAAGCCAGAGTCGGGGATGAGGTGGGTACACTTTCCTGGTGGCCACAGCAGTCCCTGCAGGCCGTGCACAGCACCCAGGCATCTGGCCCCAGTTGGAGCAGCAGCAGGAATAGGGGCCACAGGGCGCAAGAGGCGGCACACAGGAGCCAGGAGGCACGAGGCCTGAACTGGACTCTCACCCCGCTCGCTGGGCCCAGCAGCACCAGCAGGTGGGCCATGGTGTGCAGCGAGGCACTGGGCCACCCACCGGAGGGGAAGCGAGCCAGGAGGGCAAGGCCCTGTGCCAGCCTGAGCCCTGAGCACCTGCTGTGGGTGGGGCTGGAGCTGGAAACCCTGGAGGAGTGGGAGGGGCTGCAGCCCCGGGCCTTTTCGGCCTTGGCCTTGGAATTCTGTGGGCAACCAGTGTACCGGCTACCAGCACGTCAGAGGTCAGCCAAGCTTCAAGAGAGAGGACGTGGCGGAAAATGGCAAGGCCACAGAAGAGATGGGAAATGCTGTGGCCATCTTCAGGAAACACAGCTGCCACGGTCTTCAGTAACTATGAACAGATAATCTTTGGTCTCGGTTCTTCAGAAGAGGAAGCTGAGACTCAAAGAAGGGAGCCTTTCTCAACACCTCACCCACTTCTCATACCTGACTCTGTGCAGCATTGTTTTCGTTGAAAGTAGAGGATCCAAAATGTTTTTAGATCTTTGCTATTTTAGGCAGGAAAGAATTTAGCACAGGGAATTGGTGCTTGGGAAATCATCGGAAATCTGGAGGAGTGGGTATTAGGCTGGGCCCCCAGGAAGAATCCCTGACCAGCGGGAGGAGCTGCTGCCTCAGCCACAACTGAATTCTAGGACACTCTGGCACAGTTGTGACCCAGGGATCGGCAAACTGCTGCCCTTGCAAGTGCCCTCCAGCTCCCACAAAACAGGTCACTGGGCACTGCCTCTGCCACAGTTGCCTGTGCACAGCCTGGATTCCACTGCAGAAAACCTCCACATCTCTGCAAACATGATCACCAGCAGCAAACAGCCCAAACTGCAGGAAGATGCCTCTGCACCACTTCTGCCTTCAAAATATTGTGCAAGCACATCCAATCAGCAGAAATAAATTCATATCCAGAAACCTTGCTACAATGGAGTTTGGGCAATTTCAGGTTTTTGTCTAGGAGTGAGATCTTGCCAATGTACCTCATATGCCTGGTATTGATAAAAATGGGGCCTGGCTGGTGGGGCTCAGTGGTTGAGCATTGACCTATGAACCAGGAGTTCACAATATGACTCCCAGTCAGGTTTTGGGCTTGATCCTCAGTAGGGGCGTGCAGGAGGCAGCTGATCAATGATTCTCATCATTGATGTTTCTATCTATCTCTCCTTCTCCCTTTTCTGAAATCAATAAATTTTTTTAAAATAGGGTCATGCTGTATATAGGTGTTATAATGAGTTTTTTACTTCATAGATCACTAATGTCTTTCCTGTTAAAACCATACTTATAGAACATTATTTATTTATCATTCATTTTAATTGAGCTCAGAGAGAAGAAGGGAGAGAGAGAGAAACATTGTTCTGCTGTTTCCTGCACTCACTGGATTGGGTATTTAATCTGCAACCTGGGCATGTGCCCTCACTGGCAATCGATCCACCACTTTCTGGTGTATGGGACGATGCTACGCTGGTACCCTGACCCCAAATTCCAGCCTCCAGAACTGTGAGAAAAATACATTTTTGTTGTTTAAGCCACACAAATGTATGATATTTTGTTATGGCTGTCTGAGCTGACTAATCCTATATAATAAAAGCCCAGCGACCGAATGGCAGAACAACCGGAATGACTGGAACAACCGTGGCCTCTCGCCCTGGCCGGCCCTGCCCCGATCAGCTCCCATCGGGGCAGGCCAACTGGACCCCACCAGTGCGTGAATTCATGCACCGGGCCTCTAGTATATTTATAAACACAGAAATAATCATAGATACCTGTTGAACCATGTCCTTTTTGCCATATCACAAGATGATGAAAATTTCTTCTTTGCTGGCTTCCATGTTATTTGGCTCTAGAGATTTTTACTAAATACAATTAACTGAAATGCTTCAACATGGTTTTCCTTTTTTTCTCTTTGATTCTTTTTTTTTTCTTCTTGTTTGTGGAATTGGGTGATTCTTCTGCAAATACATGAGTACTAGTTCCTTAAAACAAATTAGTGCAAGTACATTTCTTCATTTGATATTTTCTCTTTCAACTCTGCTTTTTAGCCAGCTTTTGAAAATAACTTAGCTGCTTAGCAGTGAAGACATATCCAAAGCTTGCCAGGAAACTATTAGTTTAACAAGGTCAAATTCCAATTTAGCAAATTTGCATTCTGTCTAAACAAATTTTCTCTGTGGTTTCAACAAGAAATTTCTTTTAACTCTTCACGGGATGGCTCCCCTTGGCCCCCTTTTGTGGAGGCTTATTATCAGAAATGGGGCAATTGTGCGTGAATTGGTTTTGAAATCTTTGAAAAAATTAGCTTGTGATTATCGGCTAATAAAATATTAGCCTAAAGTATAAATGGGCTTAAATGTTATAACTTTGAACTCTATTTGAAAAAGGAGATTTGCTTTTCTAATGTATCTGTATTAACTGTATCTTTGGTAGGTTTACTGCTGTGGAACAGAGTCCAGGGGTTCTGGCTGATTCATTCTATTCCCCAGTTTCCTCCAATCCCTGAAGAAGGCTATGATTATCCGCCCACAGGGAGACGAAATGGACAAACTGGCATCTGTGTAACTTTCAAGTATAACCAGTATGAAGCCATAGGTAACATTAATGTGTGCAAAAAAAGATAGCAATGTTGAAGAAGGGGCAATATTAATATACTAGAGGCCTAGTGCATGAAATTCGTGCATGGGTAGGGTCCCTAGGCCTGGCCGGTGATCAGGGCCAATAGGTGGTGCGGAACAAAGGGAGGGCCTTCCAGATGCCGGCTGGGACCTTCCTTTGTTCCACGCCACCCACTGGTGGTCAGTGCACGTCATAGTGAGTGATTGAACTCTCACTCTCCCAGTCGAACTCCTGAGGGGACACTTTGCATATTAGGCTTTTATATATATAGATTTGGGCTATATGAATAAATTGGTCACTTCATTTGTTTCTCTATTCATAGATTTTCTGATCTCTACATTCTAATATTGTCTTTGCCATGGTGAGACCTAGAGCGGGCTCACTTACTGGAGCTTGGTTTCCTGGGTCTTTCCATGAATTCTAAGAACTTGATCAGGGGTAGTAGTTGCAAATGTCTACAGAGGCCAAACAGGTAACAGAAATGGGTGAAACAGGTGAATGCTGCATGGGCAGTGGATTTAGTGACAAACTGGGGTGTTGACTCTCCCCAGCTTCTCTCAAAGAAGAGAGAGAGATCCTGCTTTTTCAATATGGTCTCAATATTAAAAAAAAAAAAAAAAAAAAAAAAAAAAGTACATATCTCATGTTGCCTGTAACCTGCCAATCTGATTGTCTGAGTCCCCAGATGATCTTCCTTTAAGGCCTCAAGCTCAAATGGTCCAATTGATTGGCTTTGGAAAACTATGATAGAGGAGGAATAGAAGAAGGAACACCATTTTACCAATCACTCTTTACTTAGATGGCTGCTAAATAGTGGCAAAGAGTGACTTGCCTCTAGATAAAAGGTTTAAAAATATTTTTCATCCAGTTTTCATCTTATGACAAGGAGTTCTGAGCCAAATCAAACCCCAACTCCATCACTTACAAGCTTTATAACTATGGGCATGTGACATGAATTAACCATTAATTCATCTATAAAATGAGGATAATGATAAACGAACTTACCTAATAATAAGATTGCTATGAGGACTAATTAGTAAATTCACGTAAAATTCGTAAAACAATGCCTGCAAAGTAGGAAATGCTCAAGAGGTGTCAATTATCTTACCTCAAAAGTTATTTGAAAGCTATTGGCTTAAGGAAGGGAATACTTTTATTCTGTTTTTTAATTCACAAAATATCTGCAATAAAAAAGACTTCCATTTGTATCTTAATTCTTAGATTTTCTTGATCGTTTCTTTTTCAGACTCTCAGCTCTTGATCTGCAACCCAAACATTTATAGCTGTTCCATCCCAGCTATGTTTCGGCAGGAGCTCATTCACATGCCCCAGCTGTGTGCCAGATCCAGCTCATCAGAGACCCCTGCCCAGCACCTGGCCACACTTCAGTCAGCCCAGAAACAAAATTTCCTCCATTTTGCAAAGTCTGTTTCTTTTATTGATGGTATGAAAGACCATCATCAAACAATATGCTATATAACTCTGCTGCTGAACTCATTTGGGATTGTGTAAAGGAAATATTCTGATTATTTGGGGGAAAAGATGTACAAAAGAGGGGGAAAGAACATTTTCAGACACAAGTATCATCTTAGTAATAATGATAATAACTTTTATTTGCATATTACTTTAGCATTTACAAAATGTTCTTCCATCCACTATCTCAATTATGTTATTATTGTACTAGAGGCCCAGTGCACAAAATTCGTGCATGGGGGAGTGGGGTGTCCCTCAGCCCAGCCTGCACCCTCTCCAATCTGGGACCCCTCGAGGGATGTCCGACTGCCCGGTGGGATCGGGCCTAAATGGGCAGTCGGACATCCCTCTCACAATCCAGGACTGCTGGCTCCCAACTGCTCGCCTGCCTGCCTTCCTGATTTCCCCTAACCGCTTCTGCCTGCCTGCCTGATCACCCCCTAACCACTCCCCTGCCAGTCTGATGCCTAACTGCTCCCCTGCCAGACTGTTTGCCCCTAACTGCCCTCCCCTGCAGGCCTGGTCTCCCACAACTGCCCTCCCCTGCAGGCCTGGTCCCCCCCCAACTGCTCTCCTCTGCAGGCCTGGGTCCCTCCCAACTGCCTTTCCCTGCAGGCCTGGTCACCCCTAACTTCCCTCCTCTGCTGGCTTGGTCACCCCTAACTGCCCTCCCCTGCAGGCTTGATCGCCCCCAACTGCTCTCCCTTGCAGGCCTGGTCCCTCCCAACTGCCCTCCCTTGCTGGACACCTTGTGGTGGCCATCTTATGTCCACATGGGGGCAGGATCTTTGACCACATGGGGGCAGCCATCTTGTGTGTTGGAGTGATGGTCAATCTGCATATTACTCTTTTATTAGATAGGATAGAGGCCTGGTGCACGGGTGGGGGCCAGCTGGTTTGCCCTGAAGCGTGTCCAGGATCAGGGTGGGGGTTCCCTTGGGGCGTGAGGCAGCCTTGGCGAGGGGCCTGTGGTGGTTTGCAGGCCAGCCACGCCCCCTGGTGACCCAAGTGGAGGCCCTGGTATCTGGGGTTTATTTATCTTCTACAATTGAAACTTTGTAGCCTGGAGCGGAGCCAAGCCTTCTGCTTGCTCCATGGCAGCAGCCATTTCTGTTGGGATTTATGTATCTTCTATAATTGAAACTTTGTAGCCTTAAGCAGAAGCCTGGGCCGGCCAGGGTGTGTGGAAAGCTTGGCTTCCTCCATCGTCGGGGGTAACCCTAGCCTCCTGCTCTTTCTAGTTCCGTGGCTGCCACCATTTCTGTTTGGGTTTATGTATCTTCTATCATTGAAACTTTGTAGCCTTGAGTGGAGGCCTAGGCCGGCAAGGGCAGGCGGAAAGCTTGGCTTCCTCCATTGCCGGGGAAACCCAAGCCTCCCTCCTGCTCTCTGTGGCCGTAGCCATCTTGGTTGGGTTTATTTGCATATTCGCTCCTGATTGGCTGGTGGGCATGACTTGTGGGCGTGGCTTGTGGGTATAGCAGAGTGATGGTTAATTTGCATATTGCTCTTTTATTATATAGGATTATATAGGATCTATGACATCTACATATCAGAGATGAATGATGATTTTCATTCCTGAGGATATTTTCAGATACTTATTCTATATAATAAAAGGGTAATATGCAAATTGACTGAATGGCAGAACGACCAGTCGCATGATGCACACTGACCACCAGGGGGCAGACTCTCAATGCAGGAGCTGCCTCCTAGTGATCAGTGCTCTCCCACAGGGGGAGCACCACTCAGCCAGAAGCCGGGCTCACAGCTGGCTAGCGCAGCGGTGGTGGCAGGAGCCTCTCAGGAAGCAGGCCTAAGCCATCAGTCGGACATCCCCAGAGGGGTCCTAGACTGCGAGAGGGTGCAGGCCGGGCTAAGGGACCCCCCTCCCCCACTGAGTGTATGAATTTCATGCATCAGGCCTCTAGTCTAAGTATAAATACTAACCTCACTATCTTTCTCCTTATAAACTCTAGACATTTTTGCAGCCTGGATGGCTCAACAGTTGAAGACACACTTGCTTACCGAAACCTGGCAGCGAAAGAGACAAGAGCTTCCTTCAAACTGCTCCCTTCCTTACCACGTCTATAATGTCAAAGCAATTAAGATATCTGGACAATCTTATTTCAGTTCTTATCAGGATCATGCCAAATGGTGTATTTCCCAAAAGGGCACCAAAAATCGCTGGACATGTATTGGAGACCTAAATCGGAGCCCATATCAAGCCTTCAGAAGTGGAGGATTCATTTGTACCCAGAATCAACATATTTACCAAGCATTTCAAGGATTAGTTTTGTATTATGAGAACTGTAACTAAACTTGATGAATGACATATATGCTATTAATTTCAACATTGACAATGGATCTTCTCCCATTAGATTCATTCTGTATATATTAAAGCCTGTGAATGTACTTAAAATCCACCTATTGTCAAGCAAAACACTTTATCTTCTAACTAGAGGCCCAGTGCATGAAATTCTTGCACTGGGGGGTTGCGGGGAAGGGTTCCCTCAGCCCGGCCTGTGCCCTCTCACAACTAGGACATCCCTCTCGCAGTCTGGGATCCCTTGTTCCTTACTGCCCACCTGCTTGCTGCTCCTTACTGCTTGGCTCACTGCTCCTTAGCACTGCCCCAGAGGTGGGAGAGGCTCCCGCCACCACCGCTGCGCTCACCAGCCGTGAGCCCAGCTTCTGGCTGAGCAGCACTCCCCCTGTGTGAGCGCTCTGACCACCAGGGGTCAGCTCCTGCATTGAGAGTCTGCCCCCTGGTGGTTAGTGTGCATCACAGCGATGGATTGTTCTGGTCATTCCACTGTAATGGTCGCTTAGGCTTTTATTATATAGATTAGAGGCCCGGTGCACAAAATTCGTGCAAGGGGGGGGCTATCCTTCAGCCCAGCCTTCACCCTCTCCAATCTGGGACCCCTTGAGGGATGTCCGACTGCCCGTTTAGGCCTGATCACAGTAGGATTGGGCCTAAACGGGCAGTTGGACATCCCTCTCACAATCCAGGACTGCTGGCTCCCAACTGCTCACCTGCCTCTGCCTGATTGCCCCTAATCGCTTCTGCCTGCCAGCCTGATCACCCTAACCACTCCCCTGCCAGCCTGATTGATGCCCCCAACTTCCCTCCTCTGCTGGCCTGGTCACCCCTAACTACCCTCCCCTGCAGGCTTGATCACCCCCAACTGCCCTCACTTGCAGGCCTGGTCCCTCCCAACTGCCCTCCCCTGCTGGCCTGATCACCCACAATTGCCCTCCCTTACAGGCCTGGTCCCTCCCAACTGCCCTCCCCTGCTGGCCATCTTGTGTCCACATGGGGGCAGCCATCTTGTGTGTTGGAGTGATGGCCAATTTGCATATTACTCTTTTATTAGATAGGAGGATAGAGGCCTGGTGCACGGGGCGGGGGTGGGCAGCTGGTTTGCCCTGAAGGGTTTCCCAGATCAGGGTGGGGGTTCCCTTGGGGCATGGGGCGGCCTGGGTGAGGGGTGTCTGTGGTGGTTTGCAAGCCGACCACGCCCCCCGGCAATCCAAGCGGAGGCCCTGGTATCTGGGATTTATTTATCTTCTACAATTGAAACTATGTAGCCTTGAGTGGAGTCCAAAGCGGGCCAGAGTGTGCGGAAAGCTTGACTTCCTCCATTGCTGGGGAAACCCAAGCCTCCTGATTGCTCCATGGCCGCAGCCATCTTGGTTGGGTTATTCTCTAAACATAAACTATCATACATAACTAAAATGAGAATGAAAGAAAGCAATATTTGCTCCAGATTAGTCAACTCTCAATTGTTCATGGAGTGATTGGCAATCTTGCAGATTAGATTTCATTTCCTTCACAGAGACTTCCCTGACTCCCCTACCCACCTTTTTTTCTGAAGCAGGGAGGAGGGAAATCTTTCTCTGTGTACTTCATACTATTTACTCCTATTCCTCTTAAGTTTCTTTCTCACTGGTTTATGGTTAAACTATATCATTCTTGCAACTGCTACTTACTAACTGTATGATCTTGGATCATACACTTGAACTCTCTGAGCCTTGGTTTTCTTATCTATGAAATAGATGTAAGAAGCCTAACACAGAGTTGACAATACTGTGGAATTTGAATCTGAATTTCCACACACAGCAAGAAAAGACAAAAGAAAGTTTAGAATGAGTAGTATGTTTCAAAATTTTTTAAAAATCAGATTAGGAGAAAGAAACAGCACCTAAGTCTAGCCCATCAACTTAGGGGAAAAGAAGTGTAACAAAGAAACCAAAATAAAATTTAATACTTTTAATTCCAGGATGCTTCATTTTCTGTAATTCTTATTAATAAACATAGCTATTATATAAATTAATAATAACAAATTTATATTAAGTACTAATTGCTTTATAAAGTTTGAGATATGGTTCCTAATTTCAAGAAGTTACAACCTAGCAAAAGTAATGACAACATCAGGAAGGATTGCAGAATAACTTGTTTCTTTTTTATTTGCATTTTATTCTTATTTTAAAATATTATTATTATTAAGACTTACTAAGTATAAACGCTAACTTCACTATCTTTCTCCATATAAACTCTAGACATCTTTGCAGCCTGGATGGCTCAAAGGTTGAAGACACACTTGCTTACCGAAACCTGGTAGTGAAAGAGACAAGAGCTTCCTTCAAACTGTTCCCTTCCTTACCATGTCTATAGTGTCAAAGCAATTAAGATATCTGGACAATGTTGTTGTTGTTGATTATTATTATTATTATTATTATTATTATTATTATTATTACTAGAGGCCCAGAGCGCAATTGAAATTGTGCGAGGAGGCGCCCTGTCTCCTGCCGTGTGAGGAGGCACCCCATGGGGGGCCAGGACCCGTGCCTGACTCATACAGCACTGGCCGCCGCGGGAATCAGGTTGGATCAGTGCCATGGGAGACCAGACTGGTGCCGCGGGGTCCGGGACCCGTGCCTTACTCGCAGGGTCCCCTGGCCCCCCTGCCTGTGTCCGCTCTGGGGCTGCCTGAGTCACCACACCGGCTCGGGCAGGCCCGCCTGCCTCTGTCTCCGCCTCTGCTCTGGGCCTCACCTACGCGTGCAACCTCCTCCTGTCAGTCAGGTCATGACCCATTAAGGCATCCTGGCCTAATTTGCATATTACCTCTTTATAATATAGATTATTTAGTAGTGTCCTCGCCTGTGCCTTAGCAATGATAGCTGGTGTCCTTGAACACCAGAATAACAGTGCTGGGTCTGCAGTCCAAGTTTCTTAGGCTTGTTACCATTTCCATTGCCAAGAACACTGTTCTGATCAGATCTATCTATCCCTTTCCGACTCCCCACCAAAATTGACATCCTAGCATTATGAAAGAATTAACCTAACAGCTTCCAAAGTGTTTCTTTTGTCCTCATGAACTAAGTCACTTTTTCTGTAAAATGTGGCTTTTGACCTTGATGCTGAAGACTTAACTTATCCCCATCCACATAGAGAGGGTTATTACTCCCTCCCTACTAATGAGAAAAATGAACCTCATTAACATTTCCAGTGTCCCTTAAGAGGTATAGAGGTTCAGTATTATCATGTGGCATTTGCTATTTTTTAAAAATTGCATGTCTTTCACTTAGGACTTTTCTTTTTTACACCTACACTAGAGGCCCAATGCACACAATTCGTGCAAGAGTAGGCCTTCCTTCCCCTGGCTGCCAGCACCGGCTTCCCTCTGGCACCCAGGACCCAGGCTTCCCTCGCAGCCCCGGCTTCATCCGATCTAATTAGCATATTATGCTTTTATTATCATAGATAGTCCCAGTAGTTCAAGGATACCAAATACTTGGGAGGAAAAAAGTATATCTTGGTCTTGGAAGTTCCCTGAGGTGGAGCTTAGAGGCAGTCACAATAAATGAAAGCGAGCTAGCATTGCTGTCTTTCTCAACATTTGCTCAGGAATGCCACCCAATTATGCTGATTCCTATGGGGAGCCTGGGATATGTCTTTAGGAGAATGACATTATTGGAAGGAAACTAAAATATATGAGAATATAGAGGATGTTTTTGTTGATTCTCTTTGAGTGCAATGGGAGGATTTGGGAGAGATCAATGAATGAAATTTAAGTTCTAAACTATGGTTTAAAATAAGTACTGGAATGAAAGGCTCATATCTAAGATAGGAGTTTATCTTACAAAGAAGTATAGGATGTGTTTGGCTGGAAACAACTTTGTGATAGTGGAGAAAAAATAAAAAAAATAAAAAAACAACCTATGGCACTAAATAGAGTAGAGGATGGCAGTTCTAACATGAAAATCCCAAATCATTTCTGCTGTGCCCCATACCCTTCTTAGAAAAGCTATTTTCCACAATCTGCTGGTATCGAGAGACCCTTTCCTCTCCAGCTCTGAATAACTGGACCAAGAGTTGGCCTGTGACACCAAAGAAATTAAGCCATAGGCCAAGCCAAGGCAATCAGATTTGAGAGTGAGTTTAAAGCAGGGGTGCCAGCACTGAGTTTTGAGGCTGAGGAACTGCATCTGGAGGGTCATGTCCATTGAAGATAACATCACCCTTTTCTGCCTTGTGCACAGCAAAGCAGGGAATGCTGGGCTGCAAAGGCTGGAGAATGGTGCCAACGTACCACGAGATCAAAGGAGCACAGAGAGAGTGATATTCATTCCCAACTGAGTTCCTTATGGAGCCCAGTTATTCTCCCTGGTCACATATTCTATGACATACCCCTATATTCTTTCATCAAATGCCTCATTTTTAGTTTAAGTTAACTTGAGTAGGTTCCTGTTTCTTACAAGCAAATAATTCTTCTCTAAATCACGTAGACACAAGAATGACAGTGTGAATGTAGTACCAAATCATCTCAATTGGGATAACAATTGAGAAATGGGTCCTAGACAATTCTCACAATTTCACAATCTCAGGTGGTTTACATACCAACACAGAATATGGGTTATATTCTGTGTTGGTATGTAAAATGGGAAGTAAACTTGAGATTGTAGAGTGGAATAATAAATATGCTGCATATGAAGCATTTTGTGGGATAGAATAAGAAATAATAATGATAGAGATTCAAATATTCAGACACTTACTAAGAGTTTTATTCAACCAAAATAATTCTTTATTAACTTTTGACTTAACATACTGACAATTTCATTTCCTAAACAGTAGATGAAATGACCAGAACCTGAGATTTGCAAACGAAGTGAAATGAAAGTAATAGTGCCCCTGAAGAAGATCCCTGGATGATTATTAGGGAAAGAAAAGTTTAACATAGCCCAAGTTTTAAGAGTCTGAGATTGAGATACACAAGAAAATATGATTCCATGGCAGGAGACTCTTAAAAGGAATGCAGTTCAAGAGGTTAAGAAGTTATCAAAAATAAAATTTTGCCTGTATGATTTCTCTATGAGAAAGAAAAGGAGAAAAGGTCTACAGAAAGCAATGTAACTATATAGCCCATTTTCTCACAAGCTCATATATAGCTTAGTTGCATACAAAGAAGGAAAAGGCCAGTGAACAGAGAAGAGTAAAAGAATGGCATTAACCTACATACAGAATTACGTGAAACCACGAAGTTATTTGTTACAAAAAAAAAAAAAAATGTGGTTACCAAAAAATGTTTGTACTTATTTTTGGATCAAGATTACATTAGAACTAATAGTAGTTTGTAAATGCCTAAAAAAAGGTCGCTTTTATTTTTGTCTTTTCAGTAAAGATGAATGGTATTCAAACTGAAAAGGTATGGAAACAAATGGTCTGAGACAACAAAATCAAGGCCACTGTAATGTAATTTTAAAAGATCACTTAGCTCCTTCCAGTGAGTTTATGTTTCCAGGCCCAATCTTTTATAGTGAAAACTACCGAAAGGGCAGAAATCTTTGAGAAAACATGGAAGACAGACAAATATCATTTTAATTTTCAAAACTAGATGGAAGATCTATTCTCCAGTGTAATCCCCAGTGTGATTTTTTTCAGTGGATCTTTAAAAGGCCAGATTGCAAACCCTTGGAAAATGATCAACTAGACCAGTTGTCGGCAAACTGCGGCTCGTGAGCCACATGAGGCTCGCGAGCCGCAGTTTGCTGCTCTGTTGACTAATGAGTTTGCCGACCACTGGACTAGACTAAATGTTACCGTGTAGTTGGAAGCTGTGAGGATTAGGCAATTGTAGCATATTGTGTGCAAAGAGGTAAAGGGTAGTATATGACAGTGGTCGGCAAACTCATTAGTCAACAGAGCTGCAAACCGTGGCGGCTCACAAGCCGCAGTTTGCCGACCACTGAACTAGACAATCTGCAGGTGTCAGCATGAACCAGGTTCTCAAAGAGTCAGGCATCTCAGACTACCTCACTTCTTTTTTTGACAAGAGTTACAAGACTGGTTGATCATAAAATTGTAGTATCCTTGGACTGCAACAAAATGAAGCTCTCTCTTGATATCCTTATTGTCAAGATGATAACTTGGGGTGAATTTGAGTACAGTCCAATTAATTTATGCATTATTCACAGGGTAGTAATAGTGGATCTGTGTCAACTTGAAAGGAGGTTTTGGGTATCATACCAAAGTACATAAGCATTTTTCCCAATTTAATCCATCAAGCATACTTTAGACCACTGTGGTGAGTAAAAGAAACAACACTGAACAAGACAGACAGTCTCTGTCTGTCCTTAGCCTTGTTCCATAAACATTTTTATATGACTTTGGGGAGTATTCAGAAGATGTATTTGTTAAATTTGTATATGCTAAGCAGGTAAGAGGAATATCAAATTTAGCAGGTGATGAAATTGCATCCCAAGGAAATTTGAAAGGTTAGTGTCATGGGTTAAACCAAGTAATAGTAAATATAATAAGGATAAGTATAATAATCTGCCCTTAAATCCAAAACAACAACAACAACCCACAATGGCCATCACAGAAGTATAAGTTGAGAGGAAATATAGTTTAGCAGCAGATGATGTATAAAATGATCCAGAGGTTTTGACAGAAAACTCAATATGATTAAATAGTTTAATTGACTGAAAAAAAAAAAAGAAGATAATACAATCTTGAGATATATGACTAGAAAATATATTAGGAAGTAAGAAAATAGATATATTCTATCTTGGCCTAGGTACCACCTTTATGAGGAATGTAGAAAGAGTAGAGGATGTATAGAAGAAATTGGCCTGAATACTGATGGCTCCTGAGACAGGAGGAGAAGGAGCAGTAGAAATAAATGAAAATGTCTATTTCTGAAAGGTCTTATTGGGGACAAGGTAGATATCTTCAAATATATAAAAGACTATTCTAGAGAGGTAAGACAAAAGAATGAAAACAGAGCCATCTAGATGAGTTCAAACTAACTACAAACTGTTTTGTCAAACCTCTTGCTATGACCTATGATGTACCCTAGATTCCCTCTCCAGCTGTTCTCCCAGATCTTTCCCAAACACTTACTACACTTCACCCACTGCCATTCTTCTTGATCCTCAAACTCACCAAACCTTTAAAGTCATGTGCTTACTATTCAGCTGTCTGAAAAACTTTTCTCCCAGATATGCACATGACTGACCTTTTCTCATCATTAAGTCCCTCAACAATTAAATAATTTCTTATGAGAGGCCTTTCCTAATTACTCTTCCAAAATTAGCATCTCCAGTCACTTTCAAACATAACACCCCATCTTATTTTATTTTAGCATTTACTACTCATTATATAATACTAGAGGCCCAGTGCACAGATTCTTGCACATTGAAAGGAAATTAATTAGAAGGTGGCTGGTGGAACGGGACTTGGCAAGACGGGCTGGACATGCCATGGAGCCAATCTCCCATGGTCCTTCCCCAGGGCAGTGCCAGGTCTCAAAAGGCATCTGCAGAGTAAGCAGGGTCCCTCCTACAGGTGGGATCCCTCAGCCTGGCCTGTGGGGATTGGGCCAAAACTGGCAGTCTGACATCCCCCGAGGGGATCTGGAGTGCAAGAGAGCACTCTGCAAAGTTACTATTGCTCGGCAAGCTCCTGCCTTGAGTGTCTGCCCCCTGGTGGTCATTGCATGTCACAACTACCGGCTGGTCGGCCGGTCAGCTGGTTGCTTAGACTTTTATATAGAGAGATTTTCTTCATGACAGATCATGGATTTTTGTGTTCTGTTCATTGTCAAATAACTCAGGTCCTAGCAGAATGCCTGGAATATTAGGTGCTCAGTAAATATTGGCTGAGTGAATGAATGAACATAAAAGATAGCAAGATCTGCTCAGATACATGTTTGAGTGAAGAGCAAAACGTCATTGGAAGGGGTGCTATCAAGAGGATTCACACATAAATCAAAAGGCAGAACTGGATATCTTAAAGTCCTTTTCAACACTGAAATTCTATAATAAGCACTAAATTGTGGGCTGTCTTATAATTACACTATTGGTCCAAAGAGGGATAGTTAATGAAGAACAGTTAAGACGTCTTCATTGAAGAAATGGAAAATCAAGGGCTCTTCAAGGATGGGCAGAGTTGGAATGGGAGGAAGGATGTTCTGGGAGAAAGCAATATTGTGAGCAAAGTCTCCGAGGTAGACCTGAGTAGCACATGAGGAGACAACTGTAAGGATGAGGCTTGATTAAAGGAGAGGTTGTGCTTTGGGAATTTACGAAAATGAGACAGGGCAGGTAGAGTAGGGACACAATGTTAGGTGGGACCTTAAAGCCAAGCTATGAGTTAAACTCAATGGTATTCTTGAGGAGATAGAGTACAGCGTAACACCACGATAGAGGCAATAATTTAAGAGAAGTTAGATTATGACAGAGTCTAAGCCTTGTAATCAATTTGTACTAAATGATGTCCTTTCAGCTCTAAAACTATTTATTTCTTCTATTCTATTCCATTTGAGGAGGCTCTGATGATAATCCTGATGTGAGATATGATGTCCTGGCAGAAGATTGTAACAAGTGAAACATGAAAAGGTAAATGTGAGAGATAATGTTTTTTAAAAGCTGTGAAGATTTTATGCCTAAATTAATAATAACTATAGTTATTTCCATAATGGGAACCTGACATATAGTAGGTGCTCAATAAATATTTGCTTGCCACCATACAAAGATCCTATTACTGAACATTGGCAAGATATCTATGAGCCTTTGTAGAAGAATGACAATGGATTTACATATGTCTGTCACTCAGTGTCCTGCAGCTGGCTGATTGATTATGGTTACATGGAAAAGATGTCCTCTATTGTAAACAGACGCCTTCTATGACCTTTATGACTGTGGCCTTATTAGAATCATTCTCCACCCAGACCAGTTGTTATAACCTTACATGACCAAACCAGACCTATCTGAGGCAGCATCATAAAGGGATTAAAGTGATTTTTTACCCATCTTTCCAGCACTTATACATTCAATGAATGGAGTCCTTTTCAATTAATTACTTTAAAAGCCCATCCCTTAGTCTCATTCTTCCCACCCTGACACTTCTCTTTAAAAAAAACTTTCAGCCAAATAATAAAAATGTCTCATCACTGTAGGCAGTGGCCCATGCCATGTAACTCTCTGCCAAATCTCTAGCAGGGGTCCTCAAACTTTTTAAACAGGGGGCCAGTTCACTGTCCCTCAGACCGTTGGAGGGCCGGACTATAGTTTAAAAAAAAAACTATGAACAAATTCCTATGCGCACTGCGGGCCCAGGACGAGTCGGCTGCTAAGCAAGACAGGCAGCGGCACCCGGCGGGCTGGATAAATGTCCTTGGCGGGCCGCATGTGGCCCGCGGGCCGTAGTTTGAGGACCCCTGGTAAGGTATCAACACAGCTCCCCACAGTAGGCAGTGATGGTTAGAGATCTGGATCCGGTTGTCCCTAGCCCCATTTCACTTCCTCTTCCTTGTTAACTGGCCTCTCTTTCCACATGACTTACTTATTTCTAAGATTTCTTGATTTTTTATTGTTTTTTTCCCTCAGATTTTTTGCAACATTCCTTAAAGGAAATGTTTAATACATTAGTGTTATTTGAATGAATTCAGTATGCCACCCCATGAGAGCCCAGCTGAATTTGGAGGTGGGAGCAGAGTACAGTGTAACAGCTCTGTATAACACTATGACAGGCTGGGTTTGAAACCTGGCTCTACCGACCTTAAGCAAGTACAAGCTGTGTGACCTTGAACAAATTATTTAACCTCTCTAAGTAATTTTCTACACTGAAAAACAAGAATGATAATAATAGGAATAAGATAATCTATGTAAAACACTTAGTGCCTAGCACATAAAAATGTTCCCTTATCTTCCATTTTAAATTATCAGAACAATAATAAATATTAACTATATTAATTAATCTTCTTAATTCAAAGATTGAGGGAAAAGTAAATGCTCTATCTGCACCACGTTCTAACAACTGCTCAATTCTGTGAAGAAATCAATCTAACAGATTGGTGTAACTGAAGCAAAGGAGCGGGGAATGCTATTTGAGTTGTTCCCTTTCTCCATGGTGATAGTGCTTCCTCAATAACAAATAGACAAATATGTAAAAGCCAGTCATTTTTTGCTTTATCTCCTACTTGCTTTTCCTCATCCTGAATCAAGAGGAAATGAGTGAGAGATATATTCTCAAGAGAAGAGGAAGGTACAGGCATAAGCCTTGCAAATATGCATGAAAGTTCTTTGCAAATGCTTTCAGTACAACATTAACAAGCCGACTAAAGGGAAAGGGTGCTGCTTCCATTGTTTGCAGAGCAAACAGGCGTGAGGCCATTGAGGAGAGCAGGGCTTTGGAGATTTAAATTCCAGTTCTGCTACTTTCCATGCGGCCTCCAGCAATTTGCCCAAACCCTCAACGCCTTGATTTCCTCATTTGTAAAATGGAGAAATTAAGAAAAATAATATATATAAAGTTCTTACACAGTAAGCAGGCAGTGTATACTGTATCACTACTCCCTTAGGGCAATGCTAACGAAATAAAATTATGTGTTCTGGTCAGAGTTTCTAGGCTGTATCATCTGAAGTGTACATGGTGCTTTGGTACAAAGGAGGACTTTGTATCTGAATAGGAGGCAGGCAGGTGTTCAATAAATATTTGATCATTTGTTTTGGCTTTCATGGAAGCACCTTGTGTACCTTATACGTAGGTTAGGATCTTCTTCATAACCTTTGTAGGTAGGGAAGCCTCCAGCTTCTAAGATTTGCAACATCCTCACCTAATCCCAAGATCCTGTCTATTTCATTCACCACTGTTTTCCTTCATTTCCTAGCGTCTCGGAAAGTTTCCAGTAGTTTTGCAGGAGACCTATCCATGGAAGGAAATCTTGTTGATATTTGGACTGTGTTTAAGCTTTCACTATGTGTAATTATCTCTTTATGGTTGGGAGCTATTTAAAACAGATTTGAGGGAAGAAGAGTAATTTAAATGAGTGTCCTAAGCAATAGATCAAAATCAATGTCACATATCTATAACCTTCTGAAAAAGGGGCTGTCTCCCTTTTTTTTTTTTCTTTTGTGTAAGAAGATTGTTATAACCCAGGGGTGGGCAAACTTTTCGACTCGAGGGCCACAATGGGTTCTTAAACTGGACCAGAGGGCCGGAACAAAAGCATGGATGGAGTGTTTGTGTGAACTAATATAAATTCAAAGTAAACATCATTACATAAAAGGGTACGGTCTTTTTTTTATTATTATTTCAATAGTTTTATTCATTTCAAACATTTTAACAAGAAGAATGTAAACACTAATTATAATTTGAAACTTCAAAAAATGGAGGAATCATAGCACAATAACATACCTTATATTGAAGATGGCAAAGGCAAAATAAAATTGCCTAACAAAGGAAAGGTACAAAAGCCTTTCAAATTAAACTTAAATATAATAAAATAATTTAAAACTAAAACAAATAGAAAAGAACAAAATGTGTAAACAGTAAATTAAACATTTTCTTGAGTGCAACTTCCAAATTATGGCCAGGATGTAGATGTAGATGGCAATGTAGACTGGGTTGAAAGGTTTTTGGTATTTAAAACATCAACTTCAGTGGGAAAAGTGTTGTTGGTCTCCTTTTTAGCTAATGCTCTGATACTGTGCTCTCCAGGGGCGTGTCTCCCTACATCACCACGATAACGTGTCTACGCATTCCCAGGGTGATGTCGGGGGACGTGTCCGCGGGCGTTACAAGGAGCCTCTGGAAGATTGAGAGGCTGTTCCTTCTTCTGAATGGGTGGATATAAATTCGCCCACTCAGAAGAAGGAGCTGCGGCCGTGTTTCCCAACGTTGCCATGTTAACACTGCTGCTGGTGAAGGAGTAGAGGGGAGAGCAAGAGAACCCTCCGCTCTTTTGGCTCTGCGGGCCCATTGCCCACGGCTGTTATAACCCCTAGAGGCCACTGATTCATGAGGGGATGGGAGCTGTGGACTTTGGGGGCAGGGTTGGTCTGAGCAACTTTGGGTCAGCCAAATAACTGGAGTATCAGGGGTGGTTTGGGGGGCAATGTTCTTTAGAATAAGGAGGCAAAGCAAGAAAATAGAAATTCCACCCTTTGGTGCATATATTATGGGGGAGAAATATATAAATCAATTTTGAAATAACTTTATCTCACAGATAAATGTTTTGCATTTCTTTCGTATTTTTAACATAGTTTTAAAATTATTTTTAAGTTTTTAAAATGTTTTTAATTTTAAAAAGAAATATATGTTCACTAGAGAATATTGCAATATACAGATAAGGAAAATGAAGAAAATTCAAAGTACTTCGAAAAAAAGCAGATCAGTGGCTGCCTGGAGCTGGAGGCTGGGGGAAGGAGAATTGATTAAAAGGGGCCTGAAGAAACTTTTGGGGGGAGATGCAAATGTTTTGTCTTGATCATGGTGATGATTAAAATATGTATGCATTGTCAAAATTCATAGAACTGTATACTGTGTACTTAAATGGGTTACAGCATTTCACTGCATGTAAACTGTACGACTCTAAAGCCAACTGATACTTTTCAAAGTACTTCTGTCATCATCCATACAAAACGACTGTTAATACTCTTGTGTGCATTTTTTCAAATGATTTTTTATGTGTTTATGCATACACATATTAGTTTGTTTACATGAAAAAAATGGCATCATTTTTAATCAAATGTAACTGATGTGTGTTGTTTTTTTTTCCAATTTCTATTTTTTACTCTCTTGCCTAGAAGTAGATTTTACTGCCATAACCAAGTGCTCCACAAAGCTTGTCACATAACACCCAAGGAGGGTGGGAGGGGGGGTAAACTTGCTTTGAGGAGAGAAAAACAGGAAGCTATTTTGACTTCAACAGCTTCCATGATCTCCTTGTTGATGATTTAATAATCACTGCACATTTACTAGGCAGGGTCTTACTATATAAATGTTGGATAACATTTGCTATCAAATTTTAATGGCCACTGAGTGCTGAGAAACCCACAAGCAGCAGCTGCCAACACTCTTGATCACATCACATCTGCCTCTGAGAATGTGATTCTATCTATATGTGTGTGCCTAATGTACGACACAAAGCTCTGCACCTAGAGTTTTACCAGACACTTTAAAGGAAGAGGACAACAGAAAATTCTGACTGCTTCCTTCAGAGGCAAAGCTATCATTTTCCAGAAGTAATTTGAAGGGAGGCAAAACTTAACCTCTACCCTCTTAGAGCTTCTGGCCAGGTCTAAGAATGAAACTGATGTAAGACAGAGTGACAGGATAAAATCATACAAACTTCATTTAATATAGGTTTTATGTAACATGGAGCCTTCATAAGGAAATGAAGACCAAAGAAATGGAAAAACCTTAATGCTTTTATGTTAAATTGAACAAAGAGAGGCAATAGTGGAAAAGCAACAAAAATAAATGGGGAGGCTAAAGGAAGAAAAGAGTTATTGCTTAAAAAAATTTTAATGTAAGATTAAGGTAAGTGTTTTATTTTTTATTTTATTTTTAAGCTATAGTTTACATTCAATATTATTTTGTATTAGTTTCAGGTATACAGTATAGTGGTTAGACAAGCATATACTTTACAAAGTGATTCCCCCAATATTTCAAGTACCCACCAGGCACCATACATCTGTACTAATAATAGAGGAATACGCAAATTGTCCTGGACGCCGTCACAGTAATGACCAAACAGCAGGCTGCCGGCAGGGGGGTTAGTGAGGGATGACCAAACAACTGAACAGCAGGCTGCGTGGGGCAACCAGGCCGGCAGGGGGGGCAATTGGGACGACCAGGCTGGCAGGGGGACTAAATCAGCAGTTGGACATCCCCCAAAGGGTCCCAGATTGTAGAGGGTGCAGGCTGGGCTGAGGGCCCGCCCCCCCCCCATGCACAAATTTCTTGCACCAGGCCTCTTGTAGTTATTATAATACTAGAGGCCCAGTGCACAAAAATTCATGCACTGGGGCGGGGGGGTCCCCTCAGCCCAGCTTGCACTCTCTCACAATCCGGGACCCCTCAGGTAAGGGTCCCTAAGCCTGGCCTGAGATCAGGGCCTATCAGGGCTTTCTTTCCCCGGGCTGCAGACAGCTGGCCCCAACCCCACCACTGCCATGGCTTGCCATCTGTGCAGTGCTGCCCCCCCCCCCCCGCCACTGGTGGTCTCCCTCTGTAGGTGACAGGCATGGGATGGGATGGCTTGGCTGGCCTGGGCCTCCCTCTGCGGGGCAATCGCTGGCCACCACACACCTGTCACAGAGTCACCGCTGGTGGCTTGGGCCTCCCTCTTTCTTTGCTGGGGGGTCGGGCCAGGCCTGCAAGGGGCCATCTGCCTACCTGATCATCTCTAACCACTCACCTGCCTACCTGATCACCCCTAACCACTTGTCTGCTTACCTGATCGCCCCTAACCACTTGCTTGGGGGCAGGGCCAGCCTAGCAAGGGGCCTTCTGCCTACCTGATCACCCCTAACTGCTTGCTGGGGCCAGCCCTGCGAGGAGCTTTCTGTCTACCTGATCACCCCTAACCACTCTGTCTGCCTGCCTGCATGATCGCCCTAACCGCTTGTTTGCGGGGGGGGGGGGGGGGGGGGGGCAGCCCAGCGAGGGGCTGTGGTGGTTCTGGTCTCTGGTCATTCTGGTCATTACGCTTATGGTGGGTTGCCTTTTATTATATACTAGAGGCCCGGTGCATGAAATTCGTGCACTGGGGGGGTGGTGTACCTCAGCCCAGCCTGCACCCTCTGGGGGATGTCCGACTGCTGGTTTAGGCCCGATCCCTGGGGAATCGGGCCTAAACCAGCAGTCAGACATCCCTCCCACAATCTGGGATTGCTGGCTCCCAACCACTTGCCTGCCTGCCAGCCTGATCAACACCTAACTGCTCCCCTGCGAGCCCGATCACCCCCAACTGCCTTCCCCTGCCGGGACGGTAACACCCAACTGCCCTCCCCTGCTGGCCTGGTCACGCCTAACTGCCTTCCCCTGCCGGCCCAGTCGCCCCAACTGCCCTCCCCTGCCGGCCCAGTCGCCCCAACTGCCCTCCCCTGCTGGCCCAGTCGCCCCAACTGCCATCCCCTGCCGGCCCAGTTGTCCCTAACTGCCCTTCTCTGCTGGCCATCTTGTGGTGGCCATCTTTCACCACATGGGGGCGGCCATCTTGTGTGATGGCGTGAGGGTCTATTTGCATATTACCTCTTTATTATATAGGAGGATTATTGATTAAGTTCCCTATGCTGTAATTTACATCCCCATGACTATTTTGTAACTACCAATTTATACTTAAGCCTTTCATCTTTTTCACCTAGTCCTCCAAACCCCTACCCTTTGGCAATCATCAATCTGTTCTCTACGTCTATGAGTCTGTTTCAATGTTGTTTGTTCATTTCTTTTGTTCTAGAAAAGAGTTATTCTTACAAGGTCTGTTTGTACAGAATTTTCTGGGCCTCAATTCCCTGAGTATGTTTCTTTCCTCCTGGTACACAGAGGAAATCATTCACATGGGCGTTTTATCACCTGCATTTAGGAAGAAAGGGGGAGGTCAGAGCATCCTTTTTACACCTACTCAGTGCATTTAGCTCAAAATAATCCTTAAACCAAAATGTCATATTTTAGGGTAACATACTCTGATTTCCTTCATAATTCTGAACCCCTGAGACCCAGTTCCCTCTCTTGTATGTGAGACCTCAGGAGTAAGAAAGGAACCAGAGGATAAAGAATTAAAACCATCCCTGCAGTTAATATGAATGTTGGGCCAGCCGGTGTGGCTCGGTGGTTGAGCATCAGCCTATGAACTTGTCAGGGCACATGCTCGGGTTGCAGCCTTGGTCCCCAGTAGGGGGTGTGCAGGAGGCAGCTGATCAGTGATTCTCTCTCATCATTGATGTTTCTATCTCTCCCTCTCCGTTCCTCTCTGAAATCAATAAAAATATATATTTTTAAAATATGAATGTTGGCATAAAAGACCAATTGCAGGGGAAGCAGCAGCAGTTCCCACCTAACTTCAGCCTCTGCTCTGGTGGGTACCTGTATGTAGATGGGTTCTCTAGGCAAAGAAAGAGGTTTAACTTCTACTGGGGGATTTAGACCAAGATGCTGCCCCTGCTGTAGCTGGTTCCTAGAGAGCATGAAAGGAAGCCATAAAAATCCATCCCCTTTTACCGGGGACAAAATAAGTTGGTCCCATTGACAGAAAAACACAAATAAAAAAACTGGTCAGATTTCATGACTTATTTACAGCAGTGCCCGGTAGCTCAGGACCTGAGGCAGAAGAGTGTTTAATCCCAGCCTCCTGGTGACCCAGGTCTGCACATCTCCAGGAGAAGGAAGAGTGCTTGGGAACTGAGGGGAGGCTGGGCCAAGCTGCCTGGCCAGCCAATCGTGTCTCCACATCCACGAACTCAGACTTACAGCCACCTCAACTCCCTCCTGAAGCCCAGGTGAGGACTTGGAGGCAGGAAGGCTAGAGTTCGTTTGGATCAGGGCTCTGCATAAAGGCATCTGAGTGGCAGAAGAAGCTGTCCTCCTGCCCATGCCTGAGGATGGCCAGAGCCACTCTGGGGTGTGTGCAAAGTGAAGGCAACACGAGAAGCGGGGAGTCAGGACACTGACAACAGCAGAGAGTGACAAATGACAGGGAGGGAAGAAGAAGAACTCTAATATGCAGCTGTCTGGAGCCATTTGGCACTGGGATAGCAGCCCTGTGGACCTCCAGTGCTCCTGAGGGCATGGCGGGCTCATAGCACTGCACAGTGACTGATGCTCAGTGAGAGTCATCAAGCAAAGGTCAGGTTATGTTCAGAACATTTTGTTTAAGAAGACAAAGTGAAGCATTTTGGACAAATCACTTTCTAAAATAAAATTGTTTAAATGGGACTTGATTTGGATTATATTATGTTGGTTATTAATAGTACTTGCACTTAAAACATTAGGTATATTTCATATTATTATATTAAAAATCCTATCCAGTGAGAATTGATTTTTATCTGTGTAGTCTTACTGATATATAAATAGATACACCCACACATATGCCTATTTTAAACTCAAATCTTCTATCTTCCTACCTCTTCCGGGACTTGACACCATTATTTATCTCCGCCCACATCTTCAGCCACTTGTTTTCTACTAGGTCTTTTTCTTCAGCATATGAACATATTTAAGTCCCTCTCACTTTGAAAACAAAACAAACAAACAAGAACCTCACCCTCTCTCAGAACTAACCTATGCCATTCCTTTCCTTCTGATTCTTAATGTCCACTTCTCCAAAGAATCTCCCTTTGTTAATTTCCAATGCTTTCTTTTTTTAAGTTTTAATATTACCTTTTGCGCATTCATATTCGAAGGTGCCCCTTTTCTTAAGCCATGCTTTCCTCTGCGTCTCTATGAAGCTCTTTGGCTTTATTTTATTTCTAATCCTCTCTTACCAGGGTCTCCTTTCAAGTTCCCCTTTCCCCTCTCTGAATCCTCAGTGTGGATATCCCTCAGGATTCTATCTCTTCTTACTTGAAACATTCTCCCTAAGCAGCCTTGTCCCCTGTTGCTTGATGACATCCACATCTATATTTCAGACAAAATTCTCACTTGTGTATGCATATGTGCATGTGAGTATGTAAAACAGTGTAGTGAACCTGGAAGGCACCTAAAATGTCCCATATTCAAGCCTCTTTTCTGCTCATCAGACCTGCTTCTCCTTGGTTTTTCCCACCTGAGAAACACTCATCCAATAACCCATCTTTGGAGACAACATAGATTCTTCCCTTTCCCTCACCCGCATACAAACAATTGTCACCTCGTGATTCTGCTTCTTTAATATCTCTCAAATCTATCCCCTCCCTCCTGCCTTCCCCCTGCGTGCTGCTCTGCCTGCACGTTACATCAGGGTATGCCTTCAGTCCTCACCTTCACTCTTCAGCTCTTGATTCCTGACCTTTTTGCTTGTACTCCTTAACTCCTCTTTGGAAGTTTGGATTTGGTAATCTGGATTTATTCTCACTCACAATCCAGGGCATGAAGCCCTGATCCTGGTGTACAGTACAAAAAGCACTCTTCCCCTACTCTTACCACCATCCTCCATAAGGGGGAGAGAAACGGGACACTTCCTCTTGGTTGAGGACACTTCCCCATAAACCATAACTCAGTCATAAGTAATTATTATTCTCTTTTGGACTTGTTGGTCCCTTTGTTGGCCTCCACTTTATGCTCTGAATTAGTTGGCAATACTTGAGTGCCTATTTCAATATCTAGATCAATAGGACTGCTCCTATTATCTGCCTTTTCTTTTGGTTACTAGTCACGTTTTATTGCCACATCACATGTCCACTAATTTTATAACATATGCCAGACATTAGTCATAAAAATATCATAATCATTACAAGTGTTATCCTTTATCAGAGAGGGTTCCCCCTTTCCTCTGCTAGGCATAGAGGATAAGGGGTTGGTCACTTCAATTACATGAGAAATTGAGGTGTGTTGGGCCTGAATTTCAGTTTTACCAAGGCTTGCTCTAGCTCTGGTCCATCCCTGTTCCTAGGGCATGGCTCTCCTGAGTTGGTGATTGTGAGCCTGAGGGTCATCATCTCCTCAGCCCCGAAAGACTAGAGGAGATCTAGCTCGCTCTTCAGAAGTCCCAGCCCAGCTCGTCAGCTCCTGTGCCCCACAACTTCAATATCTGGTAAATGTCTTGAGGAGAAACTGGAGGCATTTTAAGGAAAGGTCCTCCCTAGGGGATCTTTATCTTCCGAGCATTTCAGGACTCTGAGAGGTAGATTTCACTATGTCTTTTAGGAGCTTACCTTTGCTCTATAGCCTCCTGTGCAGTACCACAATTCAGCAAATACGTTAGGGGGAAATCAACCATGTGTTTGAGTCTCCTCCTTCCTATTTGTCACATCATCCCTTTAAAACTATTAAAAACTTTGCTGTTGTTTTATCTTTTTTTTCCCTTTTAACCCCAGCAGAAGTTCTCTTCAACCCACAGTCAGGATTAGCAAATGCCCTAGGGAAAAAATATCAGATAGTGTCGGTCAGTTTGGAAAGGATTCTTCTTTCTCTGGAGTTTTAGTTCATTTAATCTTCATTGCATCCATAGCAACTTGATGTCTTTAAACTATGATTTTTGTCATTTATCCAGGTTATCCTTATTGTTGTACTACATCCAACCAAGAAAAAAGTCTCATATAAGACTGTTGATAACTAGTTCAGTATTTTGTGCATAATGTACAAAAACTTGCCAAGTGAATTTTTAATTAATGAATAAAGAATTCATTTAATTTTTTAGCATCATTTCCTTTTAGTGAGATAGTGATATTTTACATGAGTTTAATGCTTACTGGTACACAAAATATTTTCAATTCAAGAAAGAATGTGGTCCATATTCCATATTCATTTAATTTTAACAATACCTCTTCGATAGGAGTTAGAATAATGGTAAGGAGGATAAATATAGCCACTATTTACTTACTCTGTGCTAAGCCCTATGCTAAATACTTTATAAAGGTTATTTTAATTTCTACAGTAAGTTGAGATACCTCTCTCCCTACTTCCACGAGGAAATAGAGTCTGCAGAATGTTAGTGACTTATCTAAATGCTCAGAGATGGTAAAGGGAAGATTTGGGATTCAAATACAGTATGTCTAGTTCCTAGTCCAGGATATTTTTCACTGCATCTCAGCTTTCTGTCTGGTGTGCTACCAGTTTTTCTGTAGGGTTGAATTACAATGCCTGATATTCTTCAACCTATAACCCTTCCTAAGAACTGCATGAATATAAAATATAGTTTGACATACCACAAGACAATACTGAAAACACTTAGAAGTAGAGTAAAGGACTTGAATCAGTTGCATCTTTTTGATGGAGATAGTTTTGCCTTGTTTAGATGACATTTCATTGTCTGGTCTCAGATCTGGACAGCAATAAACATTTGTAACACAAATGATTAGATAGGATTAGTAATGAGTAAACCTAAACCTCACAGGAATTAAATTTGTTACTTTGATTTCACAAGTACCTCACTTTAAACTTCTGTTAACCAGCCACAGATGAAATAGTACTTTATATTAGTAAAAATAAAAGCTATTCCATTTGTTTCTTTAAAATTCACTACTTAAAAAAAAAGAAAACAGCAATCCTAATGTCCCATGTTAAATTATTTGTTGTCATTTGGAAAAATAAGAAGGTTTACTAAAAAAAAATCAGCCATTTCAGAAACTAAGTAATTAAAATTCATACTTTTTATCATGCTGAACTAGATTTCTCTTTATTCAGAATCATTATTTTTTATCATTTATTTCACTTAAAATGCTTACAGAAATCTTTTATTGATGGCATGTTTCCATTCATGGTACAAGTGAGACAAGGAAAAGTGAACTGACCGAAGTGTTTATCAGGCATGTTATTAGATAAGTATTATCAGCTTTAGTTAAAGCACCATCTTCTTTTCTTATGAAATGTGCATGGAAAATAAGAAACACAAACTTCTCACCAAAAGAAATTTTAAGAAGAAAATGACATCAACAGAGCTCTGCATTCTTTATTGTTTCTGCCTGAAAGCTATTATTAGTCTCAGTGAGTGAGTGGAATAATTATTATAAACAGAATCCTTTCAGAAAGAATTGTCTTTACCTGTTCACCTCCTGTATGTGTATAAATTTATATATGTCTTATATAGATATAAATAAATCTATTTAGCTATATATACACATACACACATATGTACATATATATGTATGCACATATATACATGTATTAAGGTATATATACATTATATACGCATCTAGAACCTATATGTGTCAAACTAGGTCTTTTGTTTATTATATGGATATTTCTTTTTTATATGTAGATATTTCTTGATCTTTCAAGGTATTTTCAAGTCTATTATATATATATATATAATTTCCTCTTCATACAAGTGATTACGTTAGCAATAGAAGAAATCATAGTACAAAGAGTTAACGTTTGTATGTGATCACAGAGCAGAACCCAGGTGACAGTCTGGTCTGGGACTCTTCCTTTGCACGACGCTGTCATGCTTGTGTGATAGGCTTCACTCCAGCTGAGTCTGGGAAGGACACCATGTCCCCATTTCGATCTCCCTGAATCAACTCACTCAAACAAAAGGTCATTTTAGACAGAAGTCCAGTTTGACTGATTTCTTTCACTGTTTTGCCCAGTTTAAATAAAATGAGCACATCAGTGTCTTTGTTTCTGCGTTACATACACAGCCTAAATGCTGACCAGGTGCCGTAACACTAGCCTCTGTGACCCATTTTAAACCCTGTCTTTTGGATTAAATAAACACCTTTGTCTCTAATTAGAATATGGCTGAAAGGAAGGACAGAGAAGATGAAAAGACAGCAGATGACCATTTTCTAAGCTAACACTATTAAATTACAAAGGCGAAAAAAGCTATTTTTGAAAACTCGAACCACAGGGAGCAAATTTATCGATCGTATCATTGTTTTTTCCTCCCTGTTGCTAGGATGTGGTCTATATTAAACATAGTTGTTGCCTTGGTGAAAATCTTCCCAGAGCAAAGTAGTAGTGCTCCCCCTGCTGACCAAGAAGCCCAGGTTGTGGTTTTGTTTTTTTTGTTTTTCTTCTCAATTTAAAACAAGACAAAAAATTAGGCAATTAGATGTCTTCAGCATATCGCTTTTCATTCCTTACAAAATTGTATTCTAAGGATATTAGACACTATTTACATGACATTGGAAATTTTCTTTCCTGGTATATATGAAGAGATATGAGGCAAATTCTGACCAGGTGCCAGGTTTCTCACTGCTTGCGGATATTTCTTTGTTTCCTCTCTTTTAATTCAGGGTGAGCCTAGCAATTAAGGCCGTTCTCACCTTGATATAAATGATAAAGTTCTTTTGGTGCCAATTAAATTTTGAAAGGGCCCAGGACAGGAAATGCTTATAGTATTAATAGTGATTTTTAATAATCACTAGTTATTTATAATAGAGGAGATGGAGAAAGAAAGAGGATTCAACAAAGGTCTTAGCTTCCTTCACCATGAAAATTACTGAAAGCATCTAACAATGAAGCTGGGAAGTGGTAGGGATGGAGTGGTCAGATTATGGAGAGGCAGGTGAGCCTCACTGACTTGGAAGCATCTGCAACCTATCCAATTAGCTATTACCAGAGGGAGTAGAGTTTAGGAGAGGAATTGGGAAATAGAGCTATAGATTTAAAAATCATCAATCGATGTCAGAGCTGAAATCATAGGTATGGGCGAGATCATCCAAAAGGGAAAATAAAGAAAATGAAGAGAAAAGGGCTGAGCATGGAAACTTGGGGAACATCACTAATATTGAAAGAATGGGCAGAGAGAAACCATTAGTGGAAACTGAGACAGAAACCTCAGAGATTTTGGAGAAAACCAAGATAAATTATTATTAGATTAACCAGAGGAGGAGAAAATTTCAAGATAGAAGAAGTCAGTAGCATCAAAAAACAAAGATAAGCCAAGAAGATGAGAACATATTCCATTAGCTTTGTCAATTAGGAGGTGCCTGGTGACCCCAAGAGAATTTCAGTATAGTGGTAAAAGTGAAAACACAATTTTAGTGACAATTTAAACAATAAATGAAAATGTGATGAGATAAACAATCCTACTGAGAAATCCTACAGTGAATTAGAAGGGAGAAACAGAGTGGTGCCCAGAGGAACCAGTAGGGCAGTAGAAATTTTCCTAAGACTAGTGACATGCACATGTTTGAAGGTTAATGAGGAAGAGACAGATAGGAGTAGAATGATTGGTTCAGTCAGGTTCAAGAGAAGTCAGGAGGATCAAGAGCACAGGTGGAATCTTGTAAAGAGTAAGAACACATTTCTTCTGGGACAGCTGGACAGTAGGAAAGGATGTACAAATGAGTTTTGGTGGTGGGGATGGTGATTTCAGGAGGATGGTATTGAGAAGAAGGTTTAAGGAGACTAGTCAAGGTTTTATGCTAGAGCCATTGCTATTAGGAGGAAAGGAAAATCAAACCAATTAAAGATTAATAAGAGATTTCCTGGGCAGTGTTGAGGAGACTGTAATATTGGAAATATAAGCTGAAGGAGATGAGCATCTGCATGGCTGAGTGGTTTTCTCCACCAGTAACAGGTAAACCAAAGGCATGAGAAGAAAAGCAAGTAATTGGGCTGGTTCAGAGTTATAGATTGCCATGGCCAGTGAAATGGACAAAAGAGTAATGTCCTGGTGAGAATGTGGCAGGGAGTAGTTCTGCTGTGGTATGCAGGAGGAACATGAAAGGAAGACATGGAGAAAAGGGATAGGGTGGAGGTTGCAGGGATGTGGCTGACAGTTTGGGAAACTAAGATGAGATCCAGAGACCAGAGATACCAAAGGGACTGAAAAGCTCATTTAGTGGGAGAATGAACTTGGAGAGAGATGTTGAAGGACAGAAGCTAGAGTCTGTAAGGGGTTTTGAGAATTCCAGATCTTTGGAATGGAGCAATTCTTGGTGTAAGGGTTGCTGAAGAGGAATGTTCATGAGGCTCTCTGAGGCAGAATAAAACTTAGACCTGGATGCCAAAACCCTCAGAGAATTCCTCATAGACTGTAGGAAGATAAACCTAAACATCAGGTTATAATAGGATCTATAATAGACTCCTGTTTTTTAAGCTCCTACTATGTGCCAAGCATTCTGCGGAGGCAATTTGGAAATGTTTCCTCATTTAATTATCTTTTCATTGTTGCTACTCAGTGGAGTTACTATTACTCCTATTTCACAAAAGATGAAACTGAAGCTCAGAGAAATTAAGTGACTTGCCCAAAGTCCCTCAGGTAGTAAAATGGCAAAGATGGAATGTGAATCCTCCCAGACCATAAGCATCATACCGTGTGATTGAGGGTTTTGTCCCCAGCAGCTAACAACACATTTTAGGAACCTAAAATATTGTCACAAAAATAAAAAAGGAAGGAAGAGAAAGTATAGATTAATAATCTTTAAAAATGAATGAAGGACTTGAAAGGCCACATGCTTTCCTCTATACTCTATTACCTCCCCAAAAGGGTGTGGTCTAATAAGATGACAAAATCTAACTACCAGCAATAAAAAAACAAAGGAGCCCTCCAATCATTCCACTCCTCTTCCCTTGCCATTAAACACATAGTTTTGTTTTTAAATCAGAGTCTAAACTAAATTAGATTTCTGACATCAAGCCTTCCTGATTATCTTCTATCTGTCCTAAGTTGTCACGTGGGCCACATAAATAAATAAAACAATCTGTTCTTCTCAGACATGGAGCTTTCCAAAAATAATCAGCACTATCAGTTTTGTGCCAATCCTCCCTCCACTTCCATTAAACTAATGAAATGGGCTTAGGTTCCTCTGAGGACAGAGACAATTGAGGTGAAGCTAGATTTTGCTGGTCAGAAGCTGAAGTGAGAATGGGAAATGTTTTGTGTCCTTGCAAATGCATAGGGAAGTGCTTTCTCACCACAGTCACTGGGAAGGAGAACATTTTCACAGACTCTATTTTTGATAAATATTTTTAAGAGTGTAATGTTGTAATAAGAGAAAACTTAGCACTTGCGTGTAAGCTCTTGGAATAGTTTTTAAAGGACCCTTATCTCTCACGCCTACCCTCCTGACACTTACTATGGCAAGGCGTTGGTAAACCTATGACTGCCAAAAGGCTGGCACCTTACCCTCCAAGTAGGTTGGGGGCAGGTAAGTAGGCTCAAGTTCATGAGAACAGAGATCAGACCTCTAAAAGGCAGGAGGAAATACAAAATGAAGCTCTCGGGCAGTTTTCAGAGGTCTGTCTGGGAGAGTGTCTCTATGGCGTCTCTGGGCTATGCTGGGGATGTGGAGGGTGAGAAGTTGGAGGACGTGGATCCATTGCCCTCCATCTAGCACAGCTTGTTCTATACACTGGGTTTCCAAATTAGGTTTCATTTAAGCAAAGATTATGCTAATTAAAAAAAAAAAAAAAAACAGAAAAGCTCCAAGGTTCTTTCCAGTTCTAAAAATATGCTATGATTCTAAATCTGTGGAGCAGCTACCCAGAAGATGACATGCTGTGATTTGCTGTGGTTTGAGGAGACTCACAAGGATTTGTTTGCTCAAAAATCTATCCTATAAAAAACTAGACAGATGATTCAAGGAGGAAAGGTGGTTCAGAGAGGTTCCAGTTGCTCTGGGAAGGAAGGGACCCATCAAGTCATCCTGAGGGAACCACAGGAGCCTAGGGAAATCACAGGGGCCCTGATGGCCGGCAAGGGAGAAGGGCCTTAGACAGGGCTATGGGCACCTAGGACAGTGGTCGGCAAACTCATTAGTCAACAGAGCCAACTATCAACAGTACAACGATTGAAATTTCTTTTGAGAGCCAAATTTTTTAAACTTAAACTTCTTCTAACGCCACTTCTTCAAAATAGACTCGCCCAGGCCATGGTATTTTGTGGAAGAGCCACACTCAAGGGGTCAAAGAGCTGCATGTAGCTCACGAGCCGCGGTTTGCTGACCACTGACCTAGGAAAATTCCGTGCTTCAGCTAAGACTGACCCTAAACCCAGCTTAAATGAAAAGCTTGAATTTTTTCCTGGTTTCCAAGGAAACATAATTAAGGGACACAGGTGGTAATTCCTACTGGAATTAACAGAGAAATTCCTCAAAGGCTTGACTACTGGGTTGTATAAAACAAAAAAGCTTGGCTAATCAGAGGGAATCACAAGCTATGATCAGACAAAATGAAATAAATGGTTAAGAACTTCGAGCATGGGTGGAAAGTGGAGGATAAGGGACAATATATCTTTGTCTATTCTAAGCCTGAGGATGAAAGAAGACAGAGATTCTCAAATCCAGGTTCAATATAGAAAAGGTAACATTCTATATCTGTAGCACTTTATGTGACTAGGATTCATTTTTAGTTTATGAATAATAATGCCTAAGGACAGGGGTCAACTTGTTATTAATAGAACAGTATAAACTGAAGATAATCCATGCATTTATTAGGCTCTTTCTTTTGATTCTTGAATATCTGTATCCTCCCTCAGCAGCTTGCACATAGTAGGTATTCAATAAAATACAGGGGTGAAAAAAATACAGGGGTGAGGCAAAAATAGGTTAATGATAATAATGACACAATAATTAATTAATAATAATACAAGAATAAACTGTTTGTGTACTCACAACTGTAAACCTACTTTTGCCCACCCCTGTATGTTGAATGAACAAATAATGTTAAGATATTTGTGAGTATTAAGCCATGAGAGCATTGAAGATTTTTTTCTACCTCAGGTGACTGATAGCTTCTTCTGGGGGCATGAAAGTCCCCACATCAGTGTTAGCTGAACATCAACACTTTATTATAGACTTCAGTGCTGAAATTAATTCCTGTGGATGATGTGAAGGATCTTGGCAGATCTAAAAATGTGCTAAGCCCTTTACTAGCAGTGTATACAGAAACCACAGTTTGCTTTCTGGGACTAGTTTTTGGGATAATAATATTTGTTTTCCCAGCATTAGTTACAAAATTAAATGAATTGAGTACAAAGACAATGCATTACATTTAAAGTAATTCTAGAAAAACACAAACAGTTGCAATGTAAATAAAGACTTCGCTGGAAAGCAGAGCTGGCACAAAGGCTGTGTTTCTATATATGAAAGAAAAGCAAGCAAATTTTATTTTGTTTCTTGTTAAAAGTTCTTCCTAGTTGGAATTTGTAGACTAGATTGACACAATCAGGAAGGGGCTGCTCTAATAGAGGTTGTATATTCCTAAATAGTCTGAATTTCTTTCTGCAATTACATAAAATTATAGAACAATTACAAAGTTCTACAAACATGGAATATTAATTAGAATCATATTTGTATTTCTACTTCCCAAATCTAATCATTCATTTGTTTTAATAAAAATCTCCTTGATATTACTGTTAAATATTATAAAAAGTATTCCCTCTTTAGTGTTCAACTTTTTTTACTATAAGGTAACTCACTATCAATAACAAATCTTAATCATAACAAGTAGCCCTGCACATTACTACAAATTCTAAATTCCTGAGGGTATGCACATTTCAGAATAGATGATGGGATGATTATAAAATCAACATCTAGTCTTCTAGCCATCCACTCTATTTTCACTCTTCCGTGCTTTTATTCTATTTTATTAAAAAAGAAGTCAGAACGCCTCACTGCTCTGTTCAAAATTCCACAATGGCCAAAAACCTTGCTGTCACTCAGATAAGCCAGGCACACACTCCCTGCTCAAGAGCTTTGCATGTGTTATCTGTGCAGGGAGCTCTCTCCTTCCAAATGTCATCGTGGTTTGCTCTCTCTGCTTTTCCACAGCTTCACTCAAATGCCACCTCCTCAGTAAGGCCTTCCCCGCCACCCTAACATTGTAATCTTATTCCTCACTCTGGACATTGCCTGCCCTCTTTCGTTTTTGTATTTTCTACTTAGCACACCTAACCATTTAAAATAATGTGTATTTTACTTTAGTGTCTTTCTGACTTGTCCTGTAACTGGAACAGAAGCTCCATGTTTCTCTGTTTTGTTCCCTGAGGTGTGCCTAGATCTAAAAGAGTACCTATGCCTAACAACTGCACGTAGATATTTGTTGAATGAATTGCATGACACCAAATAGAACCAACCTCCTGAACCAAAAATAAGTAGGAAAAAGATGAGAAAATATGTAACATATTCATTAGGCTTCACTACTTTGCATCAACTGCTTTTGATAAAATTGAAATACTCTTATAAATATCAATCTTTTGCCTAGTGGATTTTTTCATTTATCCAAATGTTCCTATCTTCGTTTCCAGAACTCCAAACATGATGAGTAGCAAAACATTGCTTTGTACTTCATCCACTCTCTCTATTCTTTTTCGTCACTTTAAAAGCATAATGAGAGGGATTACGCGTAAGAATAAAAAATATAGATAATGTCAAAATGGGCAAACAGTTCTGAAAAAAAAGACAGTTGGTCTTTTCAACAGAAATAATCAAATGTGGGCACAAAGAAATTTTCTTCAATGAGGCACCCTATCTGGTTTGGGTTGTTTAAGCCACTAAATTCAAATAAAAATACTTCTTATTTATTTCTTTAAATAAATTTTTATTGATTTCAGAAAGAGGAAGGGAGACGGAGAGAGAGATAGAAACATCAATGATGAGAGAGAATCATTGATTGGCAGCCTCCTACACAACCCCTACTGGAGATCTGGAGATCGAGCCTGCAACCCTGGGCATGTGCCCTGACCTCCTGGTTCATGGGTCAATGCTCAACCACTGAGCCACACTAGCTGGGCTCAAATAAAAATACTTTTTAAAAAATTATATCAACTAATGTACTAGAAGGTAATTCTCATTACACAAGGAGACAGTGTTGCTCAGAAAAACTAAAGATTCTATTTCCTTAGCTAAGTCATAAATATGAATCATCATCATGCACCCAAAATCACTACAGAAAGAACCAACACAATTTTCCCTATGACTACTGGTCCCATTTCTTCCAAACTTATTACCTTCTGAATGAAAATGGATGCTGTAAAAACAAAAACAAAGAAAACACAAATGCATTTATAAAGCCCCACTGGTAGGTGCTCTGTTTGAATACTCACTCAAAACAACCTTGTTTCAGATCAGGAAATTGTCTTTCTTTTTTTATGGGTTTATTGTTGTTGTTTTTTTCATTGAACTTATTGGGATGACATTGGTTTGCAAAACCATACAAGTTTCAAGGGTACAACTCAGTAAAACATCATCTGCACACTGCATCATGCTCCCATCGTTCCAAGCAAAGTCTCTTTAGGGCCGAATTTTAAGAGGTAACTTTAAATTAAAAAGAATATATTGAAGTTATACAACTGTTGAAGGTTAAACATATTTCAGCCAGAACTCAAGTCTTACTTCTTTTAAATTGTTTGCAGGTAGCCAGAGCTTTGTTGGCAGAGCTGGTGATGAGGACTGAGGATTTACCTTCTCATGCTCTATCGGTATTTTATTAATTCAGTCTTAGAGATAAAGATATTGAGGAGGTATGCCTTGGAGATTAGAGTTACAGCTGAACAAAGTCACCAATCAATCTGAGCAGTGTGTTCTGCTTGTAACATCAACTCTCAATTATTCCCTATGTGGGTTACCGTTAGGTAGATTTCCCACATGGAATGTTAATACCGGGCTGGCTTTCTCCTGCTATCAGCATTCTCCCAAACCCACTTGGGCCATCCCAAGCTTGTGGGTGCTTCTCAAAGTCAAGTCATTTTCAATGCCATTCGCCTAAAGCAAATCATAATTAGGAAGGGAAAGCCACTACAGACAATAAAGTAACACATCCCAAAGGCAAACAAGCTACTCATGCTAAGTTTTACATAATAAGCACCACAGTCCTGCTTCCTATGCAATTAAAAACTGGTTGTTATAGGATGGCATCTTTTTTTGAAGACAGATGATTTTTTTGGCATACACTGAAAGGCCTAGTCCAGGACCCTTGGTGACCCAATAACCTGTATTTCAACAAGTTGGTTCCACCAGGGCATATTTAGAGCCCTCCCTGGGTTCTTAAAACACTTATCCAAGTGTCCGAGAACATAAGTCCTAGGCGTACTCTTCCAGTTGTTGCTTATCTCTGTTTCAGTCCTCCTCTCTATTCCAAATCAAGGTTGATGTGTTTTTAATTTGTTGAAAAGTAGCTTACAGGAAACTTTTCCAATCTGAGGATAACCTGGCAAGCCCTACTATTAAAGGAAGTTTTTAAAAAGTGAACATTCAAGATACTGCAAAATCCATCGAGGCCAGATAAAATACTTTTTTCTACTATGCTTGAGTAAGAGAGCTTAAACATGGGCTCCTGACTATCAACAAATACAAGGAAACTGGGAGTTTACAAGGAAGCCTATATTTGTTTCAACATATAAATCATTAAAACTCAAGGAATGAGCCAATTGAGTGCAGGAACATCCTAGTGACTATTATGTGAGGCCAGGTTAAGCCTCCAGTTTCAGTTAAAGAATAGATGCTGACGACGCCTTGCCATACTAGCAGTCAGCAGCTGTGCGTCGCTGCAGGTTGCCCAGGACCAAACCAGAGAGGGTCGGACCTGCATTACCACCATTTGTCCACCATCCAGAACTGAAATATCATTGCTGACATGTACACATAAGGAACTGTTTGACATTGAAATTGGGACTCAAAAGAACTGTTGGCCCAGAAAGAAACTCACTACAGACTGATTCATTTGCCTCTCAGCATAACCATTATTGCTTGTCCCATTTTCGGTTCTTATAAGTGTATTTCAAGTATCACATGATCTCACTCATCTAGGGGAAATAATGAACAACATAAAATGATGAACAAAAACAGACCTGGAGACAGGGAAGCATCAATCAGACTGTCAAACCTCAGAGGGAAGGTAGGGGAGGGTGGGGGTAAGGGGGAGAGATCAACCAAAGGACTTATATGCATGCATATAAGCCTAACCAGTGGTCATCCCGGACAACAGGGGGGTGGGGGCATGGGTGGGGAAGGGTTCGGGAGGGGAATGGGGGGATGAGCACAAATATGTGATACCTTAATCAATAAAGAAAATTTTAAAAAAAGAAACGTCTTAATAAAAAAAAAAGAATATTATTGTTGCCCTTTGTGCTAATGACTATCAATGGATGCGTATCTGATCATAACTGCAACATTATTTACACTCCAGTTTCTTTCCTTAAATATAACCTTGTACCTACTGCTGCCAAACTCACATTGGGCCCAGCCGGCGTGGCTCAGTGGTTGAGCGTCGACCTATGAACCAGGAGGTCCTGGTTGGATTCCTGGTCAGGGCACATGCCTGAGTTGCAGGCTTGATCCTCAGTGGGGGGCATGTAGCTGATGAATAATTCACTCTCATCATTGATATTTCTATCTCTCTCTTCCTTTTCCTTCCTCTCTGAAATCAATAAAAAACAAAACAAAACAAAAAAACCCACATTGGCTGCTCAGTCACCCCGAATAATATTTAATTATAGTTGCCCCTAAAATATGCTGTCCATTTATTCTCTTGATCAGTGATTTTTCACTTTTAAAGACAAAGATCTTTTTCTTCTAAATAAATCCTACTTAGCACCCCAATTTTTAAATAGGTAAAACAAGGCTACCCTGGTTGAAGTGGGAATGGAGGCTTATATCTCCTTCACACCCACCACCACCAGGCCTCAGACTCCAGGAGAAAACGGTGCAACCCTAGAGCTCTGCAGGGGGTGGTTTAAAATCCATCGCTCAAGATATTGTTACTATTACTGCTGGGTCACACCAAGCTATCAGAAAGACATACATTTGAGCCTTTGGGCCTTTGTAGATTAATTATCTGAAAGTTCTGAATCAAATTTACTCAAATTGCATTGAGGAACCTTGTTTTTATATTAAACTAGAGACCTGGTGCACAAAATTCATGCGGGGGGGGGGGGGGTGAGGGTGTCCCTCAGCCTGGCCTGCACCCTCTCCAATCTGGGACCCCTCATGGGATATCCGACTGCCGGTTTAGGCCCAATCCCGCAGGGGGTGACCAGGCCTGCAGGGATCAGGCCTAAACTAGCAGTTGGACATTCCTCTCACAATCCAGGACTGCTGGCTCCTAACCACTCGCCTGCCTGCCTGCCTGATTGCCCCTAACCGCTTCTGCTTGCCACCCTGATCACCCTCTAACTGCTCCCCTGCTGGCCTGATTGACACCTAACTACTCCCCTGTTGGCCCGATTGCCCCCAACTGCCCTCCCCTGCCAGCCTGATCACCCCCAACTGCCCTCCCCTGCCAGCCCGATCACCCCCAACTGCCCTCCCCTGCTGGCCCTATCACCCACAACTGCCCTCCCCTGCCAGCCTAATCTTGCCCCCAATTCCCCTTCCCTGCTGACCTGATCACCCCCAACTGCCCTCCCCTGCTGGCCTGATCACCCCCAACTTCCCTCCTCTGCTGGACTGATTGCCCACAACTGCCCTCCCCTGCCAGCCATCTTGTGATGGCCATCTTGTGGTGGCCATCTTGTGGTGGCCATCTTGTGATGACATGAGGGTATCATGCAAGGGTGTGAGGACCACCTAGCCTTTTATTAGTATAGGTTAGATTTACTTAAAATGTAACCCAAGGGCCCTGGTCCTATAGCTCAGTTTGAGCATCGTCCCCATCTGCCAAGGTTGGGAGTTTGATCCCTGATCAGGGTAAATACAAGAATCAACCAATGAATGCATAAATAAGTAGAACAACAAATCAATGTCTCTGTGTGTGCGTGTGTGTGTGTGTGTGTGTGTGTGTGTGTGTGTGTGTGTCTGTCTGTCTCCTGGCCTCTCTCTCTCTAAATTCAGTTTTTAAAAAGTAACAGTTTAGTAGCCAAAAGGGTAGACATTGAGGCTAGCTGGCCCAGGTTTCAAATTCCCTAATAATTATTAATTGCATCATTTCATGCAAGTTACTTGACTTCCTTGTGCCTTTGCTCCCACATCTATAAAAAGGAAATGAGGACAAAATAGTATCTATCTCAGATAGTGATGTGAGGAATAAATGAATTCAAGTATATAAAGCAATTAGAAGAATGCTATTTATGAAGAGCCACGCAGGATTGATTCTTTTCTTTAGTCCTCAGTATTAAGAAAATTTATCTCTCACCCTGAACTGTATATTTTTATCATGAAAACATTGTAATTCTTACAAAAGACCATAACTTCTTGTGCCAAAAAACAAAGAGGTGTCTACTTCTCCCTTGGGGCCCATTGGAGGTACAATCAGCCGGTCTCCCACTGAAACCACACATAGCCTCAGAATGCTTCGCAAGTAATTCAGGCAGCTCCAACCACTAAGTCAAAGCTGGCAGGTAAGTGAAACCTACTCTGCTTCCTGGGCTGCAAGTACTCTTTCCATTAAACCACTCAGCATTCCAGGAGAAAGAAACAGCAAGACCAAAGAAATTAATACAGAGCGTGCTTATGGAATCCTATATAATAAAAGCCTAGGTGGCATTGTGCGATGTCATCACAAGAGGGCCACCACAAGATAGCCAGCAGGGGAGGGCAGTTGTGGGTGATTGGGTCAGTGGGGGAGGGCAGTTGGGGCGAGATCAGGCCAGCAGGGGAGGGCAGTTGGGGGTGACCAGGCCTGCAGGGGAGAGCAGTTGGGGGGACCAGGCTGGCAGGGGAGGGCAGTTGGGGGTGATCAGGCCAACAAGAGAGCAGTTAGGGGGCAATCAGGCTGGCAGGCAGAAGCGGTTAGGGGCAATAAGGCAGGCAGGCAGGTGAGTGGTTAGGAGCCAGCAGTCCTGGATTGTGAGAGGGATGTCCGACTGCCAGTTTAGGCCTGATCCCTGCAGGCCTGGTGACCCCCAACTGCCCTCCCCTGCAGGCCTGGTCACCCCCGGCAGGATTGGGCCTAAACTGGCAGTCGGATATCCCATGAGGGGTCCCAGATTGGAGAGGGTGCAGGCCAGGTCGAGGGACACTGCCCTCCCCCCCCCCCCCCCGTGCACAAATTTCATGCACTGGGTCTCTAGTAGCAAATATAAGAAGCCAGCATAGGTTTTTAATTATCAAAAAATTGATATTAACTTCCTGTGTGCCAGGCACTTAAAAATATTAACTATTAATGTTAAATAATATAAACTTCATAATAACCCTTTGAGGAAGGTACTATTATTCCTATGTTACAGAGGCAGAGAGAAATTAGAAAACTTGTCAAGGTCACACGGCTAGTCAATGGTAACCCAGACAGTCCAGCTGCAGAAGACAACTTTAACCACCCTAGATGAGGCCTCTCATTGGGAGTATGGAAGAAAGAATGTCAAAGCTGGACTTTAAGAGGATGAATCTGCTAGCAGGAAGTAGGATGGACAAGGAGGGGTGACCAGTATTGCAGTAGTGCCCCCCTTATCTGCAAAGGAAACATTTCAAGCCCCCCAGTGGATGCCTGAAACCACAGATAGTACTGAACCCTACATGTACTATGTTTTCCTATACTTACATGCCTATGCTAAAGTTTAATTTATAAATTAGGCACAATAAGAGGTTAACAACAATAACTAATAACAAAATAGAACAATTATAACAACATACTGTAATAGAGGTTATGTGAATGTGGTCTTTCTCTCTCTTGAGTAATTTTTATATATTTTCGGTCCAAATCTATTGAATCTGGGTAACCATCCCTTACTTGTAGTAAATGGCTTGGTGCAACTCATTTCAAAGATCCCTTGCTGAAGTCTTCCTATAGGCTCAATGTTTTTTGGCATAACATGTTGCCATCAGTAGGAACAAGTTTTCTGTTTCTGTCTCTACTCAAAAAACATAATACTTTTCCATCTTTACTAACCACAGCATGCACTGTAGCCATAGCTCTGCAATCTGAGGTGTGACAACAAAACTAACACAAATTTCTTTTTCCTGCTTCACAATTTTACAGATTAAAGATTTGTTCTTCTTGCCCTAACTGGTGTGGCTCAGTGGATAGAGCGTTGGCCTGCGGACTCAAGGGTCCCAGGTTCGATTCCGGTCAAGGGCATGTACCTTGTTTGCAGGCACATCCCCAGTAGGGGACGTGCAGGAGGCAGCTGATCGATGTTTCTCTCTCATCGATGTTTCTAACTCTCTATCCCTCTCCCTTCCTCTCTGTAAAACATCAATAAAATATATATTTAAAAAAAAGATTTGTTCTTGCTGTAGACCTCAGCAACCTCAGTGTACAATTTTTTCTTTCCTTTTAAGTTAAGAACTTTCACCTTTTCACTTAAAAAAAGCACTTTCCAGCTCCTTTTTGGTATATCTGAATTGCCATCATCACTACTCTTGCACTTGGGGCCATTATTAATTAAAACAATAGTTACTTGAACACAAGCACTGTGATACTGAAACGGTTGATCTGAAAACCAAGAGGGCTACTAAGTGACTACCGGGGTGAATACAGCGTGAATACACTGGACAGAGGGATGAGTCACAACCCAGGTGGGACAGAACAGGACAGCACAAGCTTTCACCATGCTCCTCATAATGACATACAATTTAAAACTTAGGAATTGTTCATTTCTGGAATTTTGCTTTTAATATTTCAGGCCACAGTTGACCACCAGTAAGCAAAACTGCAGAGAGCAAAACCAAGAACAATGGGACACTACTACAATTACTGTTATGTTGAGCACCGATTATGTGCTAAGCACTCTACTGAGTATTTTACATACATTCTGACATTAATTCTCACAACTCTTTAAGGCCAATGTAATTGTGATCCCCATTGTACAGGGAAATTAAGCCATGACACATAGGTAGTAAGTGGCAGAACTAGGACTCAATCAAACCTTATTCTGCCTGACTCCAAACCCAAGTTCTTCACTGCTCTCAAAATATGACTTTATGTGACATATGTGAGAAATAATAGGAATGAAATAATACCGATGTTAGTCATACTGCAAAGAAGGAATCCATGGAGTTTAGCAATTGCTTCAATACATCGAGGAAAAGGGAGGAGTCAAAGATGACTAAAGTTTGAAGTATGAATAAAGCTTGGAGAATAGTGACATTGTTCAAAGAGATAGAGAAGTCAGGAAGAGCCGGCTCTGAGAGCAGGATGAGTTCATACTTCAACACTCATTCCAGAGCAGCAAAGTGGAGTGGGGAGCAGAGATATACAAGGAATATCCTAATAGGCATTGCCAATTTAGCAAAAATAATAGTTCCACCTTTTTGTGAAAACTTCTGTTTCTTCTACAATTCTCTCCCTTCCCCCCACCCCATCCCACCACCAAAAGATAGTAAGGAACATTTTTATGAGAGAAAAAATTATGATTGATTTAAAAAATCTCGTGTTTATACTATTAATTGGTTTGTGACCTAGACAAGTAACTTGACTTTTCTGTGTTCACTCATTTTCCTCCTCTATAAACTAAGTAGGTTGTCTAGATCAATTTATCTCAGGCTTAACTAATGTTTACTGAACGGGTGCTAGGCTTCTTTCCAATGCTTTAGAGTCCATTATTCAAAACAGTAGAAAGGAGGGACAAAGCCTTGAGCCCAAATAGACATTACAGCCAACAGTGCCACTGCAGTTCATTTCATGCAAATTCCCTTGGTTTATAAACCAAGAAAATGACCACAGGGTCTTGACTCATTCTGGGTAAAGAGCTGGTTTGCAACCAAGTCTGATCTAGAACTGAGATCCTGGCTGTCAGTCTTGTGCATTTCCCTGGACACCACCGTGTGTTTTTTTAATCGTCTGGTTTAGGAAATGTTTGCCTTGGATGAACTCAGAGTGAATTATAAGGGGGAATAAACCTCACACACACATGTACATGAAGCCTCTCTGACCTGAGAGAGATTTATGTGTTGGACTGAAGGTCCTTATAAAATGAAATTCCATAACACTTCAACTGCTGCAACATAAAAGTATTGACTGTGTTAATGTGCTTTTTATAGCACACCATTATGGCTAAAGCCTCAGACAGAACTGCTGCTTTCACCACAGCAGACACAGTGTAACTTCCAAAAAGTCACTCCAAATTCTTGGCTCCCAAGACTACAAAAGGGAGGTGATAGTGCCCTCCTAGTCCGGGAGTGCACTTGGCTGAGTCTGAATTCGGTTCCCACTTTTACTTTGCTGCTGGAGGAGCAAAGAAGAGAAATGGGCAATCTGAGCTATGCAGGCAGGAAAGAAAGTGGGTGACAGAGGGGAGCAATCAAGTAAGTCCTTCGCCAAAATCCCAGGTCCCTATCTCAATTACCCCTCTCTTTACTGCTGGCCCTAAGAAGGCTACAGAAATGGAGAAATAGGAAAAAACTATATTTAAAAATGAACACTCTAGTGAGATCCGGTTGGCACTGCCTGAGGAGCTGTGTGCAGAAGCACACACTGCCCACGCAAGGGTGGACTCTGCTCACAGCCTCTGGGCTGAGCTGTGAGGCTTAATATAACCACCTGGTGTAGACCTTGGAATTCCTTAGGGATAGACACTAAGTAAACACAGAAAGACTAATAAAGAAAACCAACTCATTGTTTTTAGATATCATAATCCTCTTACCTTCTAAACAAGAGTGAAAATAAAAAGATGAACCTAACCACATGCCTCTTTTGAGGCAAAAACAATCTGAAACACAAAATAGTTAGTTACTCAGTCTGAACATAGAGCAGGTACCTCCTCTGACACTGTGTGCTTCAAGTCTTTCTCAGGTCCTTTTCTGAATGATAGGCTTTATGATATTCACAATTCCAGGTCCAACATACTTCGTATATCTCTTACTCTCAAATGATTTTTTAAATCACGCTAATATTTATTCATTCATTTATTCATTCATCTACAAATATTTATTGTCTCCTATGTGCCAGTGACTGTTCTGAGTGCTGGAGATACAACAGTGAGTGAAACAGACTAAAATCCTGTGCTCATGGAGCTTATATTCTGATTGAAATCTCTCCCTCTTTATTTTCAAACTGCCCAATTTAATAAATGTTTGTTGAATGAATGATAAATAATATTTGGGGTAATATGTGAGAATCAGACAAATTACAATATAAAGATGAGATGTGAGCCGTTTAAAATCTAAACTAGAATGTATATATTTTATAAATTTGTCCTTGAGTTTCATCTTCATTGCCCTTCAACTCTCCTTTTTCTTTTTGGGAAGTAATTTCTTGGAAGTGTTTCTCCCAAGGCACTTTGTGTAAAATATCAACAAAGGAAAAAGAAACTCTTGCAAAGGGAAAAAAATAAAAGGGGGAGTCTGCTAATGATCACCCTCCTTCAGCGAGGTCCTCAACTTAGAGACCTCGTGCTTCTATGCCGCGCATCAAATTTTTAAAAAACCAATGAAGTGGCATCTCAGAAACCAACACTAAGTAAGTAATCTGTCTGAAAACTTACTTCAAAGAGGTTCAGAGATGACCTTCCACAGCCTGGCCGTTGGGGTTCCATGCTTGAGTTCATCTGAACCCAGCAGATCACTACTGACTTCCAGGCAGTGGCAACTTCATTTTCATAATGTCCTGTCCTAGGTGGTGCACTGGGGAGGGATGGGCCAGACAAGCCCAGGTGTTTCATAATGCTGTCAGGCTCAGAGCATGTCCTTTGCCTCCGGGAAGTAAAGTTATGAGGATAAGAGGTTATGAGGGAAATCACTTCTAGCATCAAGGAATGGCAACACATATGGAAACACAGACATCAAAGCCTGGGTAATTATTAAAACAATTTTCCAAAGAAAGAGGTCCCATCACTGGAGGAAGCCACCTCTCACTCTCCTCTTCTAAGTTGACGGGATGAAAGGAAAAAGATTTATTATTATACTGGGAAGTTAAAAAAAGAAAGAAAGAAATACCAGAACACCACAAGCAAATGACATTTGCTAGCCTAAATAATGCTACCTTCATCTCAGTGTGGCCTCTCCTTAGAAGGCAAACCTATAATAAAAGCAATGAACTAAGCTTTATTTGCCATCTCTCTTAAGAAAAGTACCATTTGTATTATCATCAACTACATTCATATCCAAGAAAATAGCTGAAGCCAAACAGAAGTTTTTAAATAATACCAACAACATGCAGGTAAAAATCATTAAAATAAAATAGAAACATGAAACAGAATAAAAAATGACTTTATGAGGTCCAGGGAAGAAGCTTACCTCCATCCTGAGGACAGTAGTAAGAGGTGAGTTCAACCTTGATTTCCTTCTTGGATCGTCCTCTCAAGTAGTCTCTTGCAAGAAGACTAACTTGACAACTACTACTAATAAAGCAGTTAGAAGCAGTTCTCTTTTTAATTAGAGGCCCCCTTGCCTGGCCCATGTGGCTTAGTGGTGGAGCATCAACCCACAAACCAGGTCACGGTTTTATTCCCGCTCAGTGCATATGCCTGGGGTTGTGGACTCAATCCCCAGTAGGGGGCATGCAGGAGGCAGCCAGTCAACGATTCTCTCTCATCATTGTTTCTCTCTCTCTCTCTCTCTCTCTCTCTCTGAAATCAATAAAAATATTTTTAAATAATAATAATAATAATTAGAGGCACCCACATAATGACAAGCAATGGCTCTAATATGTATATTGAAAAAAAATGCCCAAAACTATTAAGACCTTTGTAAAATGTCCTGATCAGAAAGGCTGGAAGAGGGAGAGATGGATGGTAGTGGGGATGCAGATATAAAAAGAGAGGATGAGGGATAAGTGACACTTTTGTGTTGACTAGTTCTAGTCATTTGCTTTTGAATATTTTAAAAATATTTTATGAGCTTTGGTTCCTCCTTTTTCAAATTTTCATCCTTCTCTTCAGCTTTCTTTAATAGATTTTTTCTTTTTTATTATAAAACATTTTTAATGTTGACCTTATTGCAGGTGTCCCCCTTTCCATGTGCTCTCTTTGCCCACCTCCACCCACTCCTGCCTCCCCCTCCCCTGGCCTTTACCACACTACTGTCCATGTCCATGAGGTATGCATATATGTTCTTTAGCTAATCCCTTCACCTTCTTTATTTAGTCACACCCATCCCCCTCCGCTTGGGCACCAGCCAGTCTGTTCCATGTATCCATGCTTCTGGTTCCATTTTGTTCATAAGTTTATTTTGTTCATTAGGTTCCACATATTGGTGATGGCTTCTTCTTTTGTTGCTTTTTCTCTTCCTCTTTTACTCCATTTTCTCTGTACTGCAAAATTCCAAGTTTCTGTATTAAAAAATAATAATAATGAAATGAGAAGGGAGAATGAGAGTGTGATCAGGATTAGAGGAAGAATCATTTATCTCCCTTGAGCCCTGGTTCTATGAGAATATCTGTATGATCTGGTGAAAATTATTTCAAAACTAGAGGCCCAGTGCACGGATTCGTGCACCAGTGGGGTCCCTCGGCCTGGCCTGCGGGGATCAGGCCGAAACCAGCTCTCCAACATCCCCCGAGGGGTTTTGTATTGCGAGAGGGTGGTCTTGAGTGACACACCCTGGAATTGGGCTCCCTCCTCTCTTGGTTCCAGGTGCGTCACATGAGAACCTCAGCTGCCAAGTCACTGCAGCTCGGCAGCTCCTATGTTGAGCATCTGCCACCTGGTGGTCAGTTTGCATCATAGCTACCGGCCAGATGGTCAGACGGTTGGACAGTCACTTAGGCTTTTATATATATAGATGTGGCAGAAATAGAGACTTAAGAAGAAAAGTCCACCATTATACATTCCAGTTATGAAATATATTAATACACTATCAGTCATTTATTGCACCCCCCATACATTCCACCACCTGGCTTTGATATTACATAAAAACATATAGGAAGTCTTTAAATGCCAGAGGTCAGAAAATGTGGATGAAAAAGATGACTAAGGACAATATCTTGTGGATGACCCACAAGGCAGTGAATAAGATGGGGTGGGGTGGGAGAGATTAACCAAAGAACATATATACATAACCCATGGACACAGACAATAGTGTGGTGAAGGCCTGGGGAGGGCGGGGTAGAGGGGGGTCAATAGGGAAAAAAGGGGGATATCTGTAATACTTTCAATAATAAAGGTAAATTTTTTAAAAAGTTTGTTTATCTTTGGACACAGGCATAATCACTGTTGGCATTACAGTGACTAAGAAGAGCCTCTATCTACCCAGGGAAACAACCGAATATATCTAGTAATAAATGTATGCTTTTCATCCATGAGTAAAATATAAAATAACACAAAATATACAAATAAAAATACAATACATAATAATGATAATAAAGATATCTTGAAAGGTATTTTATTTTTAAACTACTGAAGTATTTTGAAGTACTAACTTCTTTTATCTTCCTCTTTTGTGTTTTTTCAGTTTTCTTCTGCCTCCAACCTGCTTCCCAATTCAAGCAAGCACTTGGAAAATTATGTGTTTATTATCTCGGAGTAGCTTTGGGGCAAGGTGGAAAGCAGAAGCGGCCTACCAGTCCCTTATGACTCTTCCTGGACCTTAGGAGAACATAGTGGTTTTGTGAAAGGTATGAAAGCTTCGATGCTAACCATAGGAAAAGTGTCTTGGTCAGAAATATAAAGGGAAGAAAACTTTCATGAGTTGAGATTCCCTCTGTTCCCGGTTAGTGGCTGAGGGGAGAAGAGGAGGAGAGAGAGGAAGGACGGCAGGTTCTCAGAGCAAAACAAACCTGAGCCCACTTCTTGCCAGCATACTAATGCAGTATCAAGACCCAGACAGTAAAAAGCTGCTGGACTGGTAAAGTGCAACAACCTTAGTACAAAATTTCCAGCTAATTCCAGTAGGTAAACGTCTTGCCCATAGGTGATGTATAAATTATGGTTCTTAGCTTGGAAGCAAACCAAACCTGGTTTGAGACTGTATTACCTCAGCAAAATGGAATTTATTGGAAGGTTATGGGAAAATTCAAGGAATCAAAAGTAACCTGGGAGCACCTAGCTTCAAAAAGGGAAAGACTAAGGTAGTTCTGGTGATTTTGGTGGCCTGAGTAACAGGAAGTAAGGGCTTCCTCTAGGGTGCTGACACCAAGTGGATCAACTATAATCTTTTCCCATCCTTGAGTCACTCATCACAAAATTTAAATTCCTGGAGGAATTGAGGGAACCTTGCTCAGATCCCTTGCTCAACTTTCAGCTAAGGAGAGGATAACTTATTTGATAGCTGTAGGAGATTGCAGACATTGTGGAAAGATTAAGCCTCCTCTCCCAAAAGAAAATCAAAGTACTATTACAAAAAAAAAAAATTAAAGGAAGAATGGATGCTGGGCAGATGTAAACAATATATGTTCACTACAGATGGCCACTTTAGATAAATAAAAAATCTCATATGCTTGATTACTTTTTAATATATTATCCACGTGTGAAAATCAATTGGAAGAAGTTGGAGTTCAATTTATTGTGGAACTCCCCTGCTTACAACTATTCATTGACTCCCTATTCTGTCCAATAAAGCTCTAAATTTCTTCATATTCTTATCCTTGCCTATCTCTCCAGCTTAATCTTCAATTCCTTTTTTCCCCTGCAGTTTATGTCCTAATAATCCCATGCAATTTTCTGTTCTTGAACACGTTACCCTATTTCATATTTATGAGTCTTTACACAGGCAACACCCTCTGCTTGAAATGACATACCTTATTCCTTGTCTACCTGGAACTCACTGACTCAATTCAAACATTTTTCATGCCTTTCTGATACCTATCATCCTCTCCTCCACCATGTTTTCTTCTTCATCTTGGTATCACCACTATATATCTTGCACATGGCTCTATTTTTAAAATGTATTTTACTGTGTTGTAATAATTTGTTTATATGCTTGTCTCCCCTACAGATCTATGAGCTTTGCAGGGGGTGGTAGATTCTGAATAAATGGTTGTTGAATGAACGAGTGAATTTTCCAGTAAGACACCAATATTCACCAAGGGCCCACTCTGCTTGGAATCATATATAGAAGCCATAGTAGTAGGTAGTTATTCAGAATCTTTACTAAAGCAGTAATTCTCTACTAAGGGTAGATCATCAGTGGGGAGGGGAAAGTGGTCTTGGTAGGACATAAGGTTTTCATTAGAATTTCCAAATATTCAATCTTACTTAATCTCCATGCAAGCATAGTGTACCATTTTCTGCTAATGGTATTTGCTGATTTTTATTTATCTTCATTTCAGATCTGTAGTGGTAAAGTTTATACTCCAAAATATTACCATATATTTGATGAACCACTTGGTTTTATAGAGTGGATCATTTTATAGAATAGACCCTAAGAATATTGCCTGAGCTTATTTATTTCCAGGATTCAGGTTCTTTGGAGATATAATTATCAGGACTTAAGAAATAATTCAAAACCACTTCAATAGAAGGACCTTTAAGGAACTGATAAATTAATAGAACAAACAGATATCCACAGCCATCTGACACCATGCACAGTTATGAGAATACTAGAGGCCCAGTGCACAAAATTCGTGCACGGAGGGGGGTTGTCCCTTAGCCCAGCTTGCACCCTCTCCAATCTGGGACCCCTTGAGGGATGTCCGACTGCCCATTTAGGCCCAATCCTGGTGGGGAGTCGGACATCCCTCTCACAATCCAGGACTGCTGGCTCCCAACTGCTCGCCTGCCTGCCTTCCTGATTGCCCCTAACCGCTTCTGCATGCCAGCCTGATCACCCCCTAACCACTCCCCTGCCAGCCTGATTGATGCCTAACTGCTCCCCTGCCAACCTGTTTGCCCCTAACTGTCCTCCCCTGCAGGCTTGGTCACCCCTAACTGCCCTCCCCTGCAGGCCTGGTCACCCCTAACTGCCCTCCCCTGCAGGCCTGGTCACCCCCAACTGCTCTCCCCTGCAGGCCTGGGTCCCCCCCAACTGCTTTTCCCTGCAGGCCCGTCACCCCCAACTTCCCTCCTCTGACAGCCTGGTCACCCCTAACTGCCCTCCCCTGCAGGCTTGATCGCCCCCAACTGCCCTCCCTTACAGGCCTGGTCCCTCCCAACTGCCCTCCCCTGCTGGCCATCTTGTGGTGGCCATCTTGTGTCCACATGGGAGCAGCCATCTTTGACCACATGGGGGCAGCAATATTGTGTGTGGGAGTGATGGTCAATCTGCATATTACTTTTTTATTAGCTAGGATAGAGGCCTGGTGCATGGGAGGGGGCCAGCTAGTTTGCCCTGAAGGGTGTCCTGGATCAGGGTGGGGGTTCCCTTGGGGCGTGAGGCGGCCTGGGCGAGGGGCCTGTGGTGGTTTGCAGGCCGGCCACGCCCCCCGGCGACCCAAGCAGAGGCCCTGGTATCTGGGGCTTATTTATCTTCTACAATTGAAACTTTGTAGCCTGGAGCAGAGCCAAGCCTTCTGCTCGCTCCGTGGCGGCAGCCATTTCTGTTGGGATTTATTTATCTTCTATAATTGAAACTTTGTAGCCTTAAGTGGAGGCCAAGGCAGGCCAGGGCTTCAGCAGCTTGGCTTCCTCCATCGCTGGGGGCAACCCTAGCCTCCTGCTCTCTCCAGCTCCATGGCTGCCACTATTTTTGTTGGGATTTATTTAACTTCTATAATTGAAACTTTGTAGCCTGGAGTGCAGGCCTGAGCTGGCCAGGGTGTGCAGAAAGCTTGGCATCCTCCATTGCAGGGGAAACCCAAGCCTCCCTCCTGCTCTCTCTGTGGCCGCAGCTATCTTGGTTGAGTTAATTTGCATACTCGCTCCTGATTGGCTGGTGGGCGTGGCTTGTGGGCGTGGTTTGTGGGTGTAGCGGAGTGATGGTTAATTTGCATGTTACTCTTTTATTAGATAGGATTATTGACTATATTCCCTGTGCTATACTTTACATCCCCATGACTATTCTGAAACAACCAATTTGTACTTCTTAACCCCTTTATCTTTTTCACCCATCTCCCCAACACCCCTCGCATCTGGCAACCATCAAAATGTTCTCTATATTTACGAGTCTGTTTCTGTTCTGCTTGTTCATCTATTTCACTTTTTAGATTAAATTGTTGATAGATATGTATTTATTGACATTTTACTGTTCATATTTTTTATCTTATTTTCCCTCTTCTACTTAAATTAGACCTTTTAAAATTACATATAATACTAGTTTGGTGGTAATAAACTCTTTTAGCTTTTTCTTGTCTGGGAAATTCTTTGTCTATCCTTCCATTTTAAATGACAGCTTTGCTGGATAGAGTAATCTTGGTTGTAGGTCATGCTTTTTATCACTTTGAATATTTTGTGCCAATGCTTTTTATCCTGCAAAGTTTCTATTGAGAAATCAGCTGATAGTCTTATGAAAGCTCCCTTGTAGATAACTGCTTTTCTCTTGCTGTTTTTAGGATTCTCTCTTTGTCTTTAACCTCTTGTATTTTCATTATGATGTGTCTTGGTGTGGACCTCTTTGGGTTCATCTAGTTTGGAACTCTCTGCACTTTTTGGACTTCTATGCCTATTTCTTTCACCAGATTAGGGACGTTTTCTGTCATTATTTTTTTCACATAGGTTTTCAATTTCTTGCTATCCCTCTTCTATTTCTGGCACCCCATGATGTGAATGTTGGTCTGCTTAAAGTTGTCCCAGAGGCTCCTTATACTATCTTCATATTTTGGATTCTTTTTTTTTTTTTCCTGTTCTCATCAGGTGTTTTTTGCTTCCTTATATTCCAAATTGCTGATACGATTCTCAGCTTCATCTACTCTTCTGTTGATTCCTTGTAAATTATTCTTCATTTTAGTTAGTATATCCTTCAATTCTGATGGGTCATTTTTTATGCTGTCGAGGTTCTTACTAAGTTCATTGAGCATCCTTATCTCCAGTGTTTTGAACTCTGCATCTAGTATATTGCTTGGCTTACTTACTAATTATTGGGTTGGGGGAAGGAGATAAGAGTGATGGTGTTTAAGAGAATAAACTTGCAATGAGTAGTAAGTAAGTCATAGAGATCCAAGTACAGTATAATGAACATAGACAATATACTATATTATATATTACATTATATACTATAAAGATTTTAAAAATTAAACCTATGTTCCTAACAATTATAATACATTAGTTCCAAAAACCAGGGCTCCCTTTTTATTTAATACCACTGTACTTATCCTATACTAGTGGCCTGGTGCACGAAATTCATGCACAGGGGCAGGAGGGTGTCCCTCAGCCCGGCCTGCACCCTCTCCAATCTGGGACCCCTCGGGGGATGTCCGATTGGGACCTCTGGCTCCTAACCACTCACCTGCCTGCCTGCCTGATTGCCCCTAACCAATTCTGCCTGCCAACCTGATCACCCTCTATCCGCTCCCCTGCTGGCCTGATTGACATCTAACTGCTCCCCTGCCAGCCTGATCACCCCCCAATTGCCCTCCCCTGCCAGCACCCAGAGAGTTTCTTAAGTGGAGGCACAGCTACTTCAGCTAAGTGTGTAATGTTGAATTAAGCCATCCAGAGTCCAGATGCATAAGTTACTTCAAATAAACATTTTTGGGGTGTGTCTGAAAATTTAGGTCTCTGATATTGAGAGGAAAAAACTATTGCTTTAAAATAATAACAACACCTATTTCAAATATTGTAATGAAAGTATGAAAAAAAAACCCTCACATAAAAAGGCTGCAAAAATGTTATTTTACTTTGAAGACAATAATAACTGAAAATAACAGGTTTCTTTTAGGCCACATCCTAAAAAGGTAGCTGCTTTTTTATGTCTTAGGCCTATACAAAGGTCTTAAAAGACCCTTGACCCTGCCTTCTGAAGATTTTAGGTTAACACGTTTGTCTTAAAAACTGTGAGGTGCGCCCTAGCCAGTTTAGCTCAGTGGATAGAGTGTCGGCCTGCAGACTGAAGGGTCCCAGGTTCAATTCTGGTCAAGGGAATGTAAATTGGTTGCGGGCACATCCCCAGTAGGAGGTGTGCAGGAGGCAGCTGATCGATGTTTCTCTCCCATCGATGTTTCTAACTCTCTATCCTTCTCCCTTCTTCTCCGTAAAAAATCAATAAAATATATTTAAAAAAAAACAACAAAAACTGTGAGGTGCCTAATTTTTAAAAACAACAGGCCACACCCACTTCCTCAACCATATTGTTACATCATCCAAGTTATCCTATCTAATAAAAGGGTAATATGCAAAGTAACCATCACTCCGTCACAAAGATGGCAGCGCCCATAGCGGCCGGGGTGCTGGATGCTGGCGGCATTGCCCCGGCGACGAGCCCCAGCATCCTGCGCACCCCGGCCCGTGGAGGAAGGGAGGGAAGGTGGGTAGGCCTCTGGCCAGAGGCTGGCCGGAGCACGCGGGACACTGGCGTCATTGCAGGCTGGGCTGAGGGACAACCCCCCCCCCCCAGTGCATGAATTTTATGCACCAGGCCTCTAGTACTTTATAAACAGCCTTGATCTGCTACACAAGTGCAAAAAGTACACAAAGTGGGTAAACTACTTTGCCTTAGAAGTATATATTTAGTAATCACTTAGTTACATTATTTTATTTTTGTGAAATGAGAACTGATCAAACCTTTCAAACAGACCCACCAGACGATAAATATCACCATATGTTTGATTCACAGTACATTTGTGCATAAACACTTCAATTACAGCTTTGTGTTTAGTATCAAAAACCTTTTCTTGTGTGTGTGTTTTCGCTACAGATCCCTTGCTCTGGATTACATTTTGAAAACTGCTTATTACAGATAAAGCACCTTTCCAGGTACACTTCTGAGAAATAGATGTATTTATGCACACAAAGGTGTGTGCACACCTTTTCACACACAAATGTCCATATAATGCCTGTGCCACGCTCCCAGCACATGCCCACTGCATGTGCGCAGCCGCGCACCTGGGTCCCAGCATAAACAGGCTGCCCCCAAACACGCTGGAGCCCCACCGACCTCCCCAGCAAAGTTTTGTGGGGTTTTTTTTACTTTGAAATAGTTTTATTGGCTCATAAGACCTTTGCATATATAAAAAAAATACCCCAGAACACTATGCAGTATTAAATCACAATTACATTTTTTTACCAATTAAAACTACCCAGAATATACATTTTTAAAGGGGAAAAAAAATCCTACAGAACTGAATTCTGAAATGACATTATGATTTAAATACTATGACAAAATAGATAATTCCTTATAACATTAATTCATTGCACAAAGCTGCCAGACACTTCCATACGCATAACCATTGAAGAGTGCAAATGAACACAGTTCAGCATTACACACTTAGCTGAAGTGGCTGTGCCTCCACTTAAGAAACTCTCAAATTTCTGGCACAAAAAGTTGGGCTGTTTTAACTTTTACCAGGAAACCAACTTCACAATCCATTTACTCTCTTTCTGGCCATTCCTATTTAAAAAAAAGGAGAAAAAAGAAAAGAAAGTAACATCCTTCTGCTGTCAGAGCCTCAAAGAGTCAGCATCACCTCTGCTTGAAGAAATCCACTCCTCTCAATTCTTCGGGCAGGTATTCCTGGTCCACAGGCTCGCTGTACATGGGGTTGTATTTGTAGCCCTTGCCATAGCCCAGGTCCTGCATGAGCCGGGTCGGCGCATTCCTCAGGTGCAGCGGGACGGGGGCAGAGGCCCCTGGTGGTTCCGCAGGCAGACTTTGACGTTGTTGCAGGCACTGTACACCTCAATAGACTTTGGGGCTCTGGCAAAATAGATTACACACTGGGCCAGAAGCACCTCACATTCGGGCATGCCAGGCATGCTTCTGAAGTAATAGCCCTGATAGAGGGCCACTGCGTGTGGTAATGCGGATGGGTCTGCCAGACCTATGTCTTCACTGGCAAACCTCACCAGCCTCCTTGCCACATACAGCGGGTCCTCTCCTCCTTCGAGCATGCGTGCCAGCCAGTAGAGGGAGGCGCTCGGTTCTGAGCCCACAACGACTTATGAGGAGCAGAGATGCAGTTGTAGTGCTCTTCTCCTGCTCAGTCATATAACATGTGAGACTTCTGGAGGCCTCCCTTCACATCATTCTCAGTGATCAGAGCTCTACTGGGAGAATAGGCTTGCCCACTCTTCTTACAAAACATCTTCCTGGAGCTTAACCTGGCCAGCACTGCCAACTGCAGTCCATTCAGTCCAATTTGGACTCCCCAGCAAAGTTAACCGGTGTCACTACACCGCCTGCAGAGCGAACCTCTCCACCCCCATGGGGCCTGGGGCCTAGGGCCTCGGCCCACACCCACCCAAGCCACTCCGCCTGGGGCTCCACGCTGGGTGGGGGTGGGGGCGGGGGTGGGGGTGGAGTGGCCAGTGCCGGAAGGTGCCTCGGAGAGCCAGCGGGTCTTTATTTTTAAAAGACTGCGCCACACATTCAGGGACCCCAGCACTGCCCCGGCCTGGGCTAGGGGCAGCAGGTGGTTTGAAGGCCGGCCATGCCCCAATCATGGTGGGGGTCCCCTCTGGGGTGCTGGGCCAGCCTGAGCTAGGGGCCCCTGGTGGTTTGAAGGCCAGCCATGCCCCTGATCCAGGCGGGGGTCCCCTCATGGTGACCGGTTATTTGGTCATTTTGGTCGTGACGCCTCTTGGCCTTTTATTTTTATTATTATGATAATAAAAGCCTAATATGCTAAGTGTCAGGTCGTACAGTTGGCCGTTCAACCAATCAAAGCATAATATGTTAATGATATGCTAAGGCTGCTCAACTGTTCACTATGACATGCACTAACCACCAGGGGGCAGACAGTCAACTGGTCGACCAGTCACTATGATGTGCACTGACGACCAGGGGGCAGACGCTCCGACCTGTAGATTAGCTTGCTGCTGGGGTCCGGACGATCGGGACTGAGTGAGAGGGGCCAGACATGCCCTGGAGCCTTCCCGCAGTCCCTCCCTGGCTGGCCAACCTCCCACATCCCTCCCCAGTCCCAATCATCTAACAGTGGCGTCTCTCAGCCTGGCCTGCACCCTCTCACAATCTGGGACCCCTCGGAGGATGTTGGAAAGCCAGTTTCAGCGGAATGACTGGTTGCTATGACACGCACTGACCACCAGGGTGCATACACTCAACACAGGAGCTGCCTCCTGGTGGTCAGTGCACTTCCACAGGGGGAGCGCCACTCAGCCAGAATCTGGGCTCATGGCGGGCGAGAGCAGCAGTGGTGGCAGGAGCCTCTCCCACCTCCGCGACAGTGCTAAGGATGTCCAACTGATGGCTGGGGAGTGGGCCTAAGTCATCAGTTGAACATCCCCCGAGGGCTCCCAGACTGTGAGAGGGCACAGGCTGGGCTGAGGGACAACCCCTTCCCCCCGAGTGCACAAATTTCATGCACTGGGCCTCTAGTTGATAGATATAATCTTCTAACTTCTACAGTTCTTTTCCAGTGCTATTTAATGCCTGAATTGAGGTATAAGATTTTATGTTGTATGTTCTGATTCTTCATTATATTTAAAGTCCTTGCAGAAAGGGGCCTTATGTTGTGTTTTGTTCTTTGGCTTCCTCACAATGCCATGCTTGATTGTGAGGGTTCAGAAATATTTCTAGAATAAATGAAGAAGTAATAGAATCATCTTACTTAATAGTTTATATGGACTAAATGTGCTATATTCATTAAGTACATTTCCAAGTTTAGGGAGACTTCCATTTTTAGTGAAGATGCCTATGGATCAATACCATGACTCTTATTTAAATGTGTGATACGACAATACAATGTTCCTCTGTATATAACACACTGTGTTTCCTTAGCTAGAATATCAAACCCTGACCACTCTATGCTAAATGTTAGTTTCTCAGCAAATGCTAAAATGTTTATGCTAATTTCAGATAAAATATGAAATAGATGGTATCTTTTATCAGCTATGTAAAGAACATTAGGTACATCTTCATTTTGTATAAGGCTAGAGGCACAGAGTCCTAGTAATTCAAATGGCAGCCCAATATGAAACCTTTCTATGAATGGTTTCAATGTGAAATCTAGTCCAAATATTTGAAAACTATTTTATTCCTGAGAGAGAAACCTGGAAGAAAAATCAAAATTCTCCCTGGCCTATGACCAAAAATTTTGTAATTGTGTCAATCAAATAATTTTCAACTTAGTACCTCACTTCAGGAAATCATAAAGATAATTCTTTCCCACTTTCTATAATTGTGAGCCCCTGAGTTAAATCTGCATAGTTTAATTATAGATATGGAAAACAATATATCAAATATACATATTTTTTACTTAAACTTATTTTGTCAAAATTGTATCAACCTCTACCATCTCGACAATAGAAAACATGGGTTGAAATGGTTAAATAAAAAACAAATATTGCTCTTACATTTACTGCTCCAAACTTCATGCACCTGCCTCTTTTAAGGGATCCATATTGCACTTCATCAAGTGCTTTGTTCCTGAACATTCATTGCAGAATCAAGAAAAGAAAATGAGTATATGCAGATGTATGGGGTTGTTCACTTAACAATTCATTCTAAATAATATGAATCTAAGTACATGACACATGATTAGTTGAAAGAATTTTGGCCTAAGAATTATGATTCTTGGTTTATCTGGGTGCTGTTTTTAAACTTCAAATTTTTATTTTCCCACTGGAAAAGTGGGGATAATTCCTGCCTTGCATCCTATATAATAAAAGCATAATATGCTAAGTGTCTGACCACCAAGGGGCAAATGCTCTGACTGGCAGGTTAGCTTGCTGCTGGGATCCTGCCAATTGGGACTGGGCGAGAGGGCTGGACACACCCTGGAGCCCTCCTGTGGTCCCTCCCCAGCCGACCGGCCCCCATCGCCCCAATCGGGACTAGGTGAGACAGCCCCGATCACTAGCCAGGCAGAGGGACCCCACCTGTGCACGAATTCCTACACTGGGCCTCTAGTTTATTTATAAAAATTTTTATTAAAATTTTTAATAAATTTTTATTTTTATAAATAAATTTTATTTTTATAAATAAAAAATTTTAGAAGGATTCAGATGATACATTGGAAACACTTTGAGAATCTCTAATGTTAGATGTATCATAAGTCTTGGTATTTTAAAGTAGTTTTGGCTTTAGTTTACATAAATATTACCAAAAAATATCAGAGAGATAGTTTCTTCTATTACAGGCTTTTTTCAGAATTTCTCCACATGTATCTATAGCCAGAGCAAGATAACGTGTTATCCTTAACTACTTTAAAAAACAAAATGCAATAAAACAAAAAGCATGAAAGAAGTAAGACTGATAACTTTCTGTTCAGCCCAAAATTTATTTTAGAAATGTTAACTTCACCATGAACTATTCACCTTCAGCCTTGAGTGTATTTAATATGGATAATTAAAAATTTTGATATTCTGGTTTCCAATGACAAATTCTGCATTTTGACAAGTTTTGATGGAGTCTATTCACTCTAGACAATTTATACAAACCTAACTTGAATAGTTAGTTGATTTTGACTTTATCCCCTTGAATTCCTAGAACTGCTCTGAATAAATTTTAAAATATAATTACAGGTAGCACATTGAGTCAGTTGGTTAGTCAGAGAAATCCAAGCTCTGAATGCCTACTTCCTGCAGCACACTGCATTAAGTGCTCTGGAGGAGGGCGGGGGCGGATGGGAGCAGTCATCCATGAAATAATTTGAGGATTATTATTAAAATAACATATCATCACGTGCAAAGTACTCAAGTGAAAACTGTGTACATATAAGTTCAAGGAATAGAGACTAAATGCCTGCTCTAGATATTTAGAAAATGTGTTTTGTGACAGTTAGTAGCTTAATTTCTTTTACCTAAAAATAATTCAAATAGTTTGTTAGGTGAAGATCAGGGAGAGATTTTTTTTAAAGAAATTAAAAAAATTTTTTTCTTCTAGAATAATTTTAGATTTATGGAAATGTTGCAGAAATAAAACAGAGAGTTCCTATATACCCTCATCCAATTTCAGTTAATGTAAACATTTTACATTACCATAATACATTTTTCAAAACTAAGAACCAATATTGGTACATTTACTATTAACTAAATTTTGGATACTGTCCAGATTTAATTTGTTTTCCACTAATGTCCGTTTTCTGTTCCAGAATGCAGTCCATATACCACATTGCATTTAGCAGAAAGAGATTTTACTTATTTATTTATTTATTTATTTATTTATTTTATTAGTTTTATTTTTCTAATCATACTCTTGGATTGTCTAGGTATGCAATTATATTGCCTGGATATAATCATCATATTGTCTCCACTTTGCAATTCTTTTTTTCTTTTTAGCAGAAAGAGATTTTAATGTCATAGTAATTATATTTAAAATCCACCACTTCTGGACAATAAAATGGATCACTGCCAAAAAGGGATGTGCACAATAATAAAAGTAGTCTGTGTCCGAGAGCCACCCAGCACACCAGAGTGTCAGATTATTAACTAACTTTTAGCAAAAAGTAAACTTGATCTTGTAGCCAGTCATTAATCTCTCTTTTCCCTGTATTTTTTAGTATATTTTTTTATTTTTCAATTACAATCTACATACAATATTATATTAGTTGTGGGTGTCAACATAGTGATTAGACATTTATACAACTTAGAAAGTTATCACCCTGATAAATCTCTGACACCATACATAGTTATTACAATACTAGAGGCCTGGTGCATGAAATCCGTGCACAGGTAGGGTCCCTAGGCCTGGCCGGTGATTGGGGCCAATTGGGGCCTTCCTTCATTCCACACCGCCCCCTGCTGGTCAGCGCACATCATAGTGAGTGATCGAACTCCAGTCTCCTGGTCAAACTCCCAAGGGGACAATTCACATATTTGGCATTTATATATATAGATTATTTTTTTGTTAATCCTCACCCAAGGATATTTTCCATAGATTTTTTTTTTTGGGAGAGTGGAAGAGAGAAGGAAAGACAAAGAGAAACACATCAACTGGTTGCCTCCTGCCCCAACCAGGTCTCGGACCAGGAATGAGCCGAACCCGGGACCCTTCAGTCCGCAGGTCAACGCTCTATCCATGAGCTGGGTAGGGCCATAGTTATTACAAAACTGTTGAGTATATTCACTATGCTATACTTTACATGCCCATGACTATTTTGTAACTACCAATGTGTACTTCTTAATCCCTTTCCCTTTTTCACCCATCCTCCCAAACCCCCTCCTATCTGAAACTACCTAACTCTGTATTTAGGAACTTGTTTCCATCTTGTTTGCTTATTTTATTTATTTGTTTATTTATTTATTTATTATTTACTTATTTATTTATTCATTTTAATATATTTAAATATATTTTTATTGATTTCAGAGAGGAAGGGAGAAAGAGATTGCCTCCTATACACACCCCAACCAGGGATCAAACCTGCAATCTAGGTATGTGGCCTGACCAGGAACTGAACCTGCAATCTTTTGGTGTATGGGATAATGCTACAACCAACTGAGGCAGCTGGCCAGCACTCTTCTTCTTTTGGCAGCCTTCCTATGTTTGTTTTTTTATGTATTAGGTAGAGCTGCTATATCTCCCAGGCTTGGTAGCGTGGCCTAATGTAATAGGTGTTCTGAGCACTCAAGATGTGCCCCCCTTCAACGTGGGCTGTGCACACCACCTATTGTTGTTGAGCCTTGATTGCTCTTGGCACCTCAAGGGGAGAGATTTACCCCTAGGCCAATTGGCTGAGAGGACTGGCTTCAACCACTGTAGAGGATCAATTGTGCAGGAGCCCACCCTGTGGAACAGGAGTAGGACTTACTTCAGAATGTCTCTGGTGCCTGCTGAGTCCACCCCTTGAGTGTGTCTCTTGTGGGAGAGGTTGGCTGGTACTTCAATGTGGTCTGAAGATGTCCACTAGGTACACTGCCACCGGAGGAGATGCAGGCCTTAGTCAGCTTCTGCCTGTGCCCAACCCAGGGCCACCTGGTATGAGCTACAACGTGATATGTAGATGGTTGGTATTTGTGGTGGGCTTGGAGGTACTCAGAAGAGGCCACACTGTAAACTGAGGCAGGCTGCCTGGAGTTGGGACTGCTTAGCAGGAGGTATGAAGTGTCCCAAAGCCAGATGCCTCTTGTTTGAAGTTTGTAAACCTTTAATAGATTTTAGAAAATTCGACAGCATGAGCCAAGATAAGCCTTTTGTATGGAAAAGCCACTGGAAGCTGCTTGAGTTGGGTAGGGTCACGGGGCCAGGGATGGACTAACAGTGTTAGCCAAGTTGTTGGAGTCTCAGTGCCTACCTGACCCTGCAGAGGTAGGGTTCAGGAAAGAAACAATGGCTTCTGCCAGCACTTCTGTCTAGGAGAAATCTGCCCTTCCAGCAACTTTCAAGCCCACCCAAGGCTATTTCTAGTGGTTTATCCATCCGAATGGCCTGGCTTGACTCATGCTTCAGACTTTCCTAAAATATATCAAACAAGCAGCATCTGGTCTCAACATGCCCTGTATCACTCGTAGGTGACCCCAGACACAGCGCTAGCAGCAGCCAGTCTTAGTTTGCAGCATGGCCTTGCCAGGGCACCTCCAAGCATAATAAGCAGCCATGAGCAAATCACTTTACAGCTCATGCCAGGTGGCCCCAGGTAGAACACAGGTGGCAGCTGACCTTGGCCTGCACCTTCTGGGAAGCCCCAGAGCCAGTGCACCCAGGAGACAGCATCAGAACATGTCAAAGCTTCACCACCCAACCACCTCCACAAACGACACACTCAAGGGGCAAACTCAGCAGGCACCAGAGCCCTGCTTAAGTAAGTCCTGCTCTGTGGGGTAGACTCCTGCAGAGCTGTTCCTCCATGATGGTCAGATATCGGTAGTGAGCAGCTGATTGGCCTGGAGGTAATTCCCTCTCATTGACATGTCAAAGCAATCAAGGCTCAACTACAACAAGAAGGTATACACAGACCATATGGGGGGGTAGGGGGGATTTACACCTTGAGTGTCAAGCTTCAGTGATCAGGGAGGCTGTGCCACCAGGGGTGGGCAAACTTTTTGACTCGAGGGCCACAATGGGTTCTTAAACTGGACCGGAGGGCCAGAACAAAAGCATGGATGGAGTGTTTGTGTGAACTAATATAAATTCAAAGTAAAGGAGCGGAGGGGAGAGCAAGAGAACCCTCCGCTCTTTCAGCTCCGTGGGCCGGATAGAACAGCCGTACGGGCCGTAGTTTGCCCACGGCTGCACTAGATTCTACAGAACACCTACTACATAAGGCCACTCTACCAAGACCAGGAAACAGCAGCTCTACCTAATTCATAGAAACAAACACAGGAAGGCTGCCAAAACGAGGAGACAAAGAAACATGTCCCAAATGAAAGAACAGAACAAAACTCCAGAAAAATAACTAAACAAAATGAAGACAAGCAATCTACTACAGTAGATGCAGAGTTCAAAACACTGGTGATAAAAATACTCAATGAACTTAGTGAGAACCTCAACAGCATAAAACAGGACTAATCAGAAATGAAATATACACTAACTGAAATGAAGCATAATTTATAGGAAATCAACAGTAGAACAGATGAAGCTGAGAATCAAATCAGTGATGTGGAATATAAAGAAGCCAGACAATTCAGTTCCTCCCTGTGTACCTTTTTTTTTTTTTTTAATCCTCACCCAAGGGTATTTTTTCCATTGATTTTTAGAGAGAGTGGAAGGGAGAGTGGGGAGAGAGAGAGAGAAAAACATTGATGTGAGAAAGGCACATTGGTTGGTTCCTTCAGGATCAAGCCTGCAACTGAAGTATGTGCCCCTGACCAGGAATCAAACCCACAATCCTTTGATCCACAGGTTGACACTCTAACCACTATGCAAAATCAGCCAGGGCCCTTGGCACCTTTTGACCTGCTGCCTAGCACAGTAGCTCAGCACAAGTGAGTCTGAGTAAGTCCATGCATAGGCCATTCAAGAGGAATGTCTGGAACTCCAGCAGCATTCCATCTCACTCAGCCACAATCCCTGCTTGTTTTTATAGCTAGAAGTTATAAGAATCTCCCTTCCTGGCACTGGGACTTTGGGCTGGGAGCCTTGTATGGGACTGGGACCCCTTGCTCCACAGAGGGAAATCTCTGCAGCCAAATTATGCCTCCATATTTTTAACCACCACATGTGGGTATGGGACCAGCCCATTCTACCCTCCACCCCTCTTATAAATCTCGGCATGGCTTCTTCTGTATATCCTTAGTTTATTGGACTTCTGTTCAGTTATACTTAAGGAGGCTCTCAATGATGGTTGTTCTGTAGTTTAGTTGTAATTTTGAAGTGGTTGTAGGAGTAGGCAAATACACCTTTTACCTACTCTGCAATCTTGATCAGAAGCTTCCATTAATCTCTCTTTTGTTTGCCTAAAGATAATGATTATATCAACATAAGCTCTACCATCATTGTTAGAGGTTTTTTAATATATATAAGAGCATCCTATATAATAAAACCCTAATATGCAAATCGACCGAATGGCAGAATGTCCGGTCACTATGATGCGCACTGACCACTAAGGGCAGACATTCAATGCAGGAGCTGCCCCCTGGTGGTCAGTGGGCTCCCACAGGGTGAGTGCTGCTCAGCCAGAAGCCAGGCTGACAGCTGGTGAGCACAACGGTGGTGGTGGGAACCTCTCCCACCTCCATTGCAGGCGTGCGATAAGGAGCGAGGGGTCCTGGATTGCGAGAGACCCGGACTGCGAGAGGGATGTCTGACTGCCGGCTTAGACCCAATCCCCAAGGGCTCCCAGACTGAGAGGGCGCAAGCCGGGCTGAGGAACCCTGCCACGCCCCCCCCACCCCCCCACCCCCCGCGAGTGGACAAATTTCATGCACCAGGCCTCTAGTTTTGATATAATAATTCTTTTGGTATTTCCTAGTGTAGGCACCTAGATTTTCCTATGTGAAGACATGGGAAGAAGCTGATTTGGTTCCCAGTTAGGTAAGCTTACCATAGACACTAAAGAAACAAAACCTTAGTCTGTTTGTATGTATCAGAAGATAATAATGGATCAAGACCAGTGTGTCCTCCAAATTTGGCATGCATCAGGATCACCTGAAGGAGTTGTTAAAACACAGATTTCTGAGTCCCATGCCTGTAGCCTCTGATTCAGACTCTGCACTTCCAACTAGTTCCCAGGTGATGTGGTCCTGGTACTACAGTTTGAGAATCACTTTTGTTGATAGTTACTTGAAGGGAAAGGAAAGCCATTTAGTTTTGATGAGGTATAGTCATGGGTCCCTGGATTGATATGCTGCCTACTAGTCAGATAAGTGATCTATTAAATATCATTATATGCAAGGACTGAGTTAGAAAATAAAACAGATATATTAATTTTCCACAATATTTCTCACTCATTTTTAAAATAATAAAATATATTGTTTTTAACTATAATAAAATGTTGTTAAAAACCAACCATAAATTTTTCTCTGATTGATCAATAGAAATTAATAAAGGTAAGGGATGCAGCACATATCTTCTTCAGAAGCATTTCTTAAACTTCAATATGTTTATGAATTACCTGGGGATCCTTCAGTTGGTCTGGTAGTGAACTTCTGGTGTGTATTTCTCGGCATCTTGAAGGATTCAGGAATCAGGAAAAGGGGTTGCATGTAAATTAATCAAGAGTCCAGAGACAAAACATAATTTTGGAAGGCATTTTGGGGAGCCAGAGAAAACTTAGCTAAAGGAACCAAGTTCTCCTGAATCTCCGGACCCCTTGCTCTTTATTAACACAAATTGTCCTAAGGCAAGGTAGATATACACATCAAAGGCCAAGGTTTGGTATACAGTAGGCATTGTTAGATTGGGGGAAACTGCCTTTGGCTGTTATAGGTGTTTGGCCAGCAGGAGGCAATAACATGTAGATTGAAATGTTCTCAGCTGTCTGGCAGCAAGCAATCATTTATGCAAATCTTTAGGTTTGGGGAAATGCCCTCAGTCATTCCAGATGATTTAGCCCTGCTGACATGTTGGAATTAGCTTCTGGCAGTGAACCCCAAGATTCTGAATTTCTATCAAGCTTCCAGATGATGTCATTGTTGCTGGTCCATCAATCATACTTCAAGTAGCTCTATACACATTTTTTGAGGTTTTAGCAAATACAAGATGTCCTAGCATCTAATGATCCCTGGAGACCACTGGAACTTCCTAGCATGTCTCTGTCATAGAAACAGTCAAGTTTTGGAATATACTAATCTGTTTCCTGAACTGTTGGCTTTAGAATACAAAAGGAATAACTGTAGGGAAACTACATCAGCAAAACATCCCTGGAGCCTACTGGAACATGGTGGAAACTTTTGGAACCTGATCACTTAATCACTACTCTTAATGCTTATCTCATAAACACATCTGCAGTTCTTCCCAGAGGCCTTCCTGGCTCTTGTGATGGAAATTCCAGGAAAACTACTGACTTTTGTTGTTCCCCTTAAATGAAGCTTAGCTTTATTTCAATTTTTTGTGGCATTCAAGACCAACATTATAGAAGAACGTATAATTCTTATTAGAGTATACAAAAGTAAAGCATAAGAAGCCTTTTATCTCTATTTAGTCCGGTTGCTATGGGGGGGGGGGAAACATCAGAAAAAAATGAAATTTTATTGATTGCCTCAAGGAGAAGAGGCAGTGTGAATACATTCTTTTTACAGTGGGTAGGAAAAAAAGAAAAACCTTAATCTGAATCACCAAATATAATTTTGGATCCCCAAGTTGCTGCCTTAGGATCCATCATATAGTAGGCAGTGGCTTGCAGCTTGCACAAATGACTTTAATTGCCTCAATAAACTAACTCCCAGAATACATTCAGCCTTAAAATAAGGTTGTTCTTGCTAACTAATGGTGGCATTGGAAAAGTAAGCCAATCTTGCCCTAGTTAGTTTGGCTCAGGAGATAAAGCATCAGCTTGTAGACTGAAGGGTCCTGGATTCAATTCCAGTCAAGGGCAGATGCCCAGGTTGCAGGCTCCATCCCCAGTGTGGGGCATGAAGTGCAGGAGGCAGCCGACCAATAAGTCTCTCTCATCATTGATATTTCTCTTTCTTCCTTTCCCTTCCTCTCTGAAATCAATAAAAATATATTTTTAAAAAACAAAGAAAAATAAGCCAATTTCACCCTGGCCAGGTGGCTCCATTGACTGGAGCATGTCCTGTACACCAAAAGGTTATGGGTTTGATTCCTGGTCAGGGCACATACCTAGGTTGTGGGTTCGATCTCCGGTTGGCAAGTACAGGAGTCAAGGGGTTGATGTTTCTCTTTCACATTGATGTTTCTTTCTCGCTCCATTCCTCTCTCTATAAATTAAATAAAAAAACATATCCTTGGGTGAGGATTTAAAAAGTAATCTATGTATATGAAAGCCTAAGCGACCGGTCGACTGGTCGCTATGATGCACACTGACCACCAGGGGGCAGACATTCAAAGCAGGAGCTGCCCCCTGGTGGTCAGTACGGATTGACTGGACACAAGCCTGTGGCCACTTCTCAGTCATGGGCATGCAAGTATCGCCCTAGAACGGGCACGCAGAGACCGCAGCGGAGCAATAGTGAGCCTACTGAGTGGCAGCGGCAGGCACAGTGGGGCTGGGATGAGCAGGAGCAGCAGGCAGGAACAGCAGGCGGCATTGGACTGCTGGTTTTGGCCCAATCCCCGCAGGTCACGCCAAGGGACCCCACCAATGCACAAATCCGTGCACCAGGCCTCTAGTAATAATAATAATAAAAAGAAAAGTAAGCCAATCTTCAGGGGTCCACAAATAAAAAGTAACAGGGAGATAGGTTAGCCTAAGAAATAGCACTGGGTTATGTACATCAATAAGAAGCCTTCATCACCCATAACTCCTCACTCTCTTAAACCTCTTACTCTACCTTCTGCATGGCATTATGAGTACTGCCAGCAGTGACCTGGATTATCAGTGTCAATAGTGAAACATATAATTTGAAATTAAGGCAATTTCTGAAAAATTAACTCCTAATAGTCAATCAAAAGGAAACACTTTACTTGGCTTCCATGGCTCTCTACTGTCTTTCTCTTTTATTTGATTCTCCTTTTCTTTCCAACTCTTCATGTGGGACTCCTCCAGGGTTCAGTCCTTCATCCTCTTCTCCTTTTCAGTTCTCTAGCTACACTCACTATAGTGGTTTGAAACACTACCTACATGCTGATGACTCCCAAATTTTCATCTCTCTCTCTCTCTCTTTCTCTCTCTCTCTCGCTCTCTCTCTCTGTCTCTCTCTCTTGCTGCAGAATCATACATCGCAATTGAGTACTTGAAAACAACAATCATGACTAAGTGTCTCAAACTTAACATTTCCAGAACTGAAATCTTGATTTTTACTCTTCAAATTTGCTCCACTGGCAGTCTCTCACATTTTAACTGATGTAACTCCATTCTTCCAGTCGCTCAGTTCAAAAGTCTTGGAGTCATCCTGACTCTTCTCTTTCTTTCATGTCCTTCATTTAATTATCAGGAACTTTCAAAAGAATCTGACCACTTCTCACCACCTCCATTAGCACTACCCTGGTTCAAGACACTGTCATTTCTTCCCTCCTTTCATTTTCTCTTCCTTTAAGTCTAGTCTCAAAAGGAGAGTCTGAGCGATGCCTTTAAAATCTGAATCAGGGCATGTTATTCTTTTTCTCAAATCTTCCAAGAGATCTGCATGTCACATACAATAAAAACCAAAGTCAAAAAACCCTACACATTCTATCACTCTTAACCCCTTCCTCCCCTTACGCTTCTTTCCCATTTGACTCCTGGCCTCCATGGTTCTTCCCAAACATGCCAGCCTTGCTACTGACTATGCGCCTTGCAACTGTGTGTTTCCTTTGCCTGGACAGCTTTTCTAAGGTTTGCAGCTCTTCCCCCAGATAACTCCATAGTTTACCCCATTATCTCCTTCAAATCTTTGCTCCTGCCCGGGGATCAACCAAAACCTTAGCACATGGGGACCACGCTCCAACCAACTGAGCTACGTTCACAGCCAGAGACTATGATTTCCTACTTAAAAGCTGCAGCATGCCCTTCTACCCTTCATCTTCTTTATCCTTTTCTATTTTTTTTCACACCGTGTATTACTTACTTTATAGCTCACCACATTATATATCTGTAAGCTCATTTTAAATCTCTTTAGTAGAATGTAAATTCTCTACCGAAAAGATTTTGTTTTAATGTTTTGAGGGCTTGAACATAGAAAACTTTCAATAAAGAATTCCACGAATTCATCATTTCACTGTCCATACAACTTGGCAACCCCATTAACTTTTCTCAAACCTAAATTTCAACACCTTCTTAAAAGTTTAAAGCTCCCCCGGCATTCTATATTTTTGAGATCTTTCCGCCCCGGAAGTAAAAGCCTAAGAGGGTCGGAGGAGGAAGCTATTTCCGCTTCCGTACAGACGCCAAGGAGCAAACATCATGGAGAAGACCGGCGGCAGCCGAAAGAAAGGCCTGAAGCACAAGAGCGCTGCCGAAGAACCTCAGGAGGCTGCCGTCGTTGAGGATGGGGCGACGGAAAGCGGAGGCCGAGCCCCGAAAGCGTCTGCCTTCCCTCCAGGCTTCAGCATTTCGGAGATCAAGAACAAACAGCGGCGACACTTAATGTTCACGCGGTGGAAACAGCAGCAGCGGAAGGTAGGAGAGGGGCGGAGGCGGCAGGGCGCATGCGCAGTGTCTTTTGCGCGCGGGAGATGGCGGCGTGGGTGGGCGTGTTGCACGTGGGTGGGCGTGTTGCACTTGCGTGGTCTCCCCTGCCTGGGATCCCCAGCCGTGATTTACCCCGAGGGTTGGGCAGGGCGTTTTCTGTCCCGATCCCCTCGTCCTGCTTTTAGCCGGAGCGGCCCGGTTTCCCTTTTCTACCAGCTCCTTGCTAGGGTTCGTGGCTGAGAATGAAAGCAAGAAACTCTGCTCTCCCACTAGTGAAAATTACTCCCTCCTGACCTGGAAGGCAAAAGTCTCCCTCCCCGCTTGGTCCCGACCATCTTCACCTCCGGTTGGTTAATACCTAAAATCTAATACAGGCAATGCATAAATTCAAAGTGATGCTTCTCTGATTACTGCAGCAACTCTTAGTGAAATTAGTACTGCAAAGTTTCTAGTAATTTTATTACTTTTTATTTTGATATTTCCTTTTTTTTCTTAAATCTTTATTGTTGGAAGTGTTGCATATGTCCCCTTCCATCCCGCCCCCTCCATTGACCTCGTCTAGTCCCCTCCCCCCACCCCCTCCCCCCCAGGCTTTCACCATCCTACTGTCATACAAGTTCTTTGGTTGATCTTTTCCCACACACCCACCCTCCCCTGACTTCCCTCTGAGATTCGACAGTCTGTTCCATGCTTCTATGTCTCTGGATTTATTTTGTTCATCCGTTTATTTTATTCATTAGATTCCATATATGAGTCAGATCATTTGATACTTGTCTTTCTCTGACTGGCTTATTTCGATTAGCATCATATTCACCAGTTCCCTCCATACAGCTTTATCCTCATACTGTTCTGTGAGGTAAACAAGTATGGTGAGATAAGCAAATAAAGCCTAAGGTCACAGTGCTCATTTATGGTTAAATTTCAGTTGAAAGCAAGCGTTTGCTTATTGCACATCATAAAAGTTCACACACATAATATTCTTTTTATGTGCCTACCTCCTCTTATTAGATTTTTTGAAGCCCTGGACTGAGTCTTAAGTGCTAACGTGCTATTGGAGTACATCGAAAGAGTAAACCATTGTGGTGTGGGAGAAGGGTATTCTGGAAGACTTTTGAGACCTGATAGATTGAGGGTTAATAAAATGCTGGGGGGAAGGGGGAAATATTTTCTATTGTGAGTTAAGAATTCTGTTCAGAAATCTCCAAAAGATACACATTCACAATACAAACAGTCTTAACTTGCAAATACTTAATAAGTTTAAAAACATATTTTGATTATAAAATATATGGATAGCTAATGATACTTTTATTGGAAGCAACCTGAAAACAAATCCCCCATTCCCATTTATTTTTAGTACTTTCCTAGAGAAACAACCAGCATAGCCATGTTTTCCTGTAGGATGCAACTTGTTAGAAATGCAGGGGGGAAAAAAGCAAAAGTTTGTTAAGTATACATTATGCATTTTCACGTAATTTGAGATTTTACAGTAAAAGATAAAGTTGGTGAAATTTTAAATATTCAGAGTTGGTCAACTTAGATTTTGTTTTTTAAGAAGCAAAATTATTGTTACAGAAATCATATTGATTGTTCAGCTCACTTGTTTTACAGTAACTTAGTTATGAAAATCTATGTCAACATTTTAATTTTAATAAGTTAGGAAGATTACTCAATGTAAGTGTTCTTAGCATTAGTAATTTGTAGTTTAGTGTGTTTATGATCTAACTAATGATCTCATTCTTTTTTTCTTAAACCCTTTAGGAAAAGTTGGCAGCTAAGAAGAAACTTAAAAAAGAGAGAGAGGCTCTTGGTGACAAGGTAAAGAAAATTTGCAGCCATCTGTTTTCTATCTTAAGAAGGAATGTTTCCTGATATTTATGTTGAATGACTTTCTTTTAAAATTTATTATGAAATGTTTCAAATGTATAAAAACAATATAGCAAACTCCTTTTTATCCTTTACTCAGCTTAAGAAATAATGCATTAACAAATAATGTTCCAAGTCCCTTGTGTGTTTCTGATTGCTTTTTCGCCAGAGGTAACCACTCAACGAAATTGCTGTTTATTGTTCCCATGCACTTCTTTATTACTTTCACTATGTATTGTTTGTGTTCCCAAACAAGCACAGTGGTGATGTTTTGAATGTTTTAAAATTTTAACATAAATGTTATGTATATTTTGACTTGCTTATTTTACTTTATGTGTTTGAGAAGTAGAGACATACACATCTCCTTGACTTTGGGAATGGGGGAAGCTCCCTAATTTAGAGCTGGAGACCTTGAGATTTGAAGCAAAGGTTCTTTGTCAGACAAACCCTCTTCTGTTAAAGGACTGGGTGAATAAGAATGAGAGCTGTCACATGATAGGAATCTGTGAAGAGTGAGAAGGGGGAATGGAAGAAAGATGATATGCCTGGATGGGTTATAGCAAAGAAGAGAGCAGAGATACTACATCAAGAAGCATTTGGCTATTTTTTGTGATATTGATCGTAAGTGAAATCTTTCTATTGAAACCTTTAAAAAGAACTACTAAATACTTCCACATTATTGCAGAGCTAAGTTATTTTCATTTGGTTTCATTTCATTTATAGTTTGTTCTAGGTTATATTTTATACTTGCAAATTTTTAAAAATGTACAACTCTTCCCCCTTCCCATCTCTTAAGATGAGGTAATAAGAAAGGATAAGTGTTTTTGAAGAAGGGAAAAATATAAAGGCTGAAACATTCTGCTTTTTCATGCATTCTCTTAATAGTATTAGGTTAAGTAACATGAAATTGCCAATATTAGACTCTTCTGACCTACAAAATTCTATCAAGCAGTATTAGTCTCTTTTTAGCTCTCAATAATCAATTACAGCAAATTAATATGCTGATCACCATTTGAAAATATCACTATTCTGGTTTTTTGTACTGAAAGATGACTCCTTAGAACTGCCTCCTTCACAAAATGATTTAAAACTTAATATTTGCTTGATAGAATAATAAAAATAAAATCCTAAATGGCTCATCAACTCATGCTTCTATCTCTGCTAGTGTACATATACTTTGAATTCATTTTAGTTAGTGTATGTTTACAGTTCTGTATTCCTGAACCACACCATTTCATTTACACAGTTTTTGATCTAAGCTGAGTATGCATGATTGCTGATTCTAATGGTATTCCATTTATGTTGTTGGACCTTTATCCTATCTATTCGATGTTCATTTCTATTAACGATAGTGATACTACATCTTTCTTTGTGTAAATTGCTCCCCCCTTTCATTCTTTACCATAAATCCCCAGCAGATAGATTTGTAGCTTTTGTTATATATTTCTGAATAGCTTTTTTGAAATATTGGGACAAAGCTACATGTATATGTACTTTTGTAATTTTTTTTTCATTTTGTTTGATAACTTTTATTTTTAGTGGGTAGTTATTTTGACCATTATTTTTCTCACTGCTACTTCTGTCTGGTTTTAAGCTATTTCATCCAATATTGGCAATTCTTTTAGTACATGTGTGTTTCTGCTCAGAGAATCAAAAAGTCTTTTACTCAATATTGTTGTTAGGATTGATGTAGCAGTGGGTTGAAATGAGGAACAGATTGTGTTTTGGATTGTTTATAAATTTCTGTTATTCTTCCCAACTGTAATGAAAAATTATTTATGTAAAAATGCTTCTACAACTTAATCTTTTTTCTTTTATTTAGGCTCCACCAAAGCCTTAATCTTTTTTTCTTCTATTTAGGCTCCACCAAAGCCTATACCCAAGACCATTGACAACCAGCGAGTATATGATGAAACCACAGTAGACCCTAATGATGAAGAGGTAACATTAAAAGTCTTAAATAAATTTAGATGGCCACACTTGATAAATTATATTTTCATATGTTGACGTTTAATTTAAATAACTGGCTGATGAATTCATATAATGGACTGATTCAGCTATAATGTTGGCATATTATCTTATTTGCTATAGATTTTTTAATAATGAAATTTCCCAGTAATTGTATAGAAAGAGGCAGTAATTTATTTTCTAGAAATCTATTATGTTTTACCTTTTGTCATTTAATCTCTGTATAATACTTTTTTTATATATCATTTGATATATAAAGTATTTCTCACTGTAGAATTTTGTAGCACCTGTTAAACATTTTGGTAATTAAGGATAATATTTTATGGTATTTTTTGTGTCCTTATAAAACCTCTTGGTTTTAAAAAATCTACTTTTCACATTTTTCCTTTAAAAAATTTGTTGTATAGTCAGAGAATCAAGGTTTTTAAAATGTATATATTTTTAAAATTTTGTTATGTTTGCTTTTAAACGATGCTTTTTATCATAGTTCTTTTACATGTCTCCTCATATAGTCATTCATTCAGTCAGTCTTCCACCAAATGTTTTATTTATTTCTTGTTATGTATTGGGATTTGTTTTAGGGACTTGGGATCAATCAATGCAAACACTCTCATACATATACACACAAAATTTCTGCCCATCCAGAGCTTATATTCCAGGAGGAGAGACAAACAGTGAACATAATAAAATAAGTAAATTGTGAAATGTTAGCAGATGATAGGTTACTAGAGTTAACAAATAGGGTAAAGGAGATTCAGGACTAACTGGAGTAGAGTTTGCAATTTTATATATATAGGAGTTTGTATATGTGTATACATTTTATTTATTTGTTACATAATTTCAGACTTAATAAGAAAAATAGGAGTTTGTATATTTCCTTCATCCAGATTTCCTAAATGTTAAATTGTGCCATATGTGACTTTCATTTATATTCTTTCTTAAATGCTTGAGAGTAAGTGACAGACATGAAGCCTCTTTGCTCCTAAATACTTTTAGAATGTTTTACCTAATAACCAAGTGTATTTTTTAAATAAGCACAGCATAGAGTTATCAAAATCAGACAATTAATATTTATATACAATATTGTCTAATTTGTACAGCTTATCCAAATGTTACCAGTTGTCCCAATGATGACATTTTTAGCAAAAGAAAAATCCAAGCTCATGCATTTTATTCTATTACTAGAGGCCCGATGCACGAAATTCGTGCACAGGGGAGTGTGTCCCTTAGCCCAGCCTGCACCCTCTCCATTCTGGGACCCCTCAAGGGATGTCCGACTGCCCGTTGAGGCCCGATTCCACCAGGATCGGGCCTAAACGGGCAGTCAGAAATCCGTCTCACAATCTAGGACTGCTCACTCCCAACTGCTCGCCTGCCTGCCTGCCTGATTGACCCTAACTGCTTCTGCCTGCCAGCCTGATCACCCATAACCACTCCCCTGCCAGCCTGATTGACGCCTAACTGCTCCCCTGCCGGCTCGATTGCCCCTAACTACCCTCCCCTGCCGGCCTCGTCACCCCTTACTGCCCTCCCCTGCCAGCCTGGTTGCCCCCAACTGTCCTCCCCTGCTGGCCTGATCACCCTTAACTGCCCTCCCTTGCCAGTCTGGTTGCCCCCAACTGCCCTTCCCTACCAGTCTGGTTGCCCCCAACTGCCCTCCCCTGCTGGCCTGGTCACCCCCAACTGCCCTCCCCTGCAGGCCTGGTCACCCCTAACTGCCCTCCCCTGCTGGCCTGGTCCCTCCCAACTGCCCTCCCCTGCAGGCCTGGTCGCCCCCAACTGCCCTCCCCTGCAGGCCTGGTCGCCCCCAACTGCCCTCCCCTGCTGGTCTGATCGCCCACAACTGCCCTCCCCTGCTGGCCATCTTGTGACTGCCATCTTGTGTCCACATGGAGGCAGCCATCTTTGACCACATGGGGATGGCCATCTTGTGTGTTGGAGTGATGGTCAATTTGCATATATATACTCTTTTATTAGATAGGATAATGACTCTTTAACCTCCATTAATTTGGAACAGTTCCTCAGACATTCTTTGCTTTTAATGACATTGACATGTTTGAAGAGTACAGATCAGGTAGTGTTGTAGAATGTCGCTAAAAATGCTTTGGAGGTTTGCTCATGAATACTACAAATGTGATGTTATGTTCTTTTCAGTGCCTCTTATCAGGACTCATGTATTAGTGATTTTCCCATTACTGGTTATGTTAACTTTCATCACTTTTTATTAAAATGCCTACCAAGTTTCTTCCATTATAACTACAATTTTTCCCTTTGTAATTAATAAGTATTTTCAGATTATATAAATAAATGTTACTCTTCAAACTTTGAATCAAGATTTTGCAATTACAAATAATTTTTTCCAGTCTGATAGGTGAGAAATTATATCTCAACATAGTTTTAACTTGCTGTTCTCTTGTTAAAAATGAGGTTGAACATATTTTCTTTTTTTAAAATACGTTTTTATTGATTTCAGAGAGAAGACAAGGAGAGATAGAAACATTAATAATGAGAGAGAATCATTGATCGGTTGCCTCCTGCACAGCCCCTATTGGGTATCGAGCCTGCAACTGGGCATGTGCCCTGACTGGGAATGGAACTGTGACCTTCTGGTTCATGGGTCAACACTCAACTACTGAGCCACACTGGCTGGGCTGAACATACTTTTTTTTTCTTTCTTTATAATCAATTATTTGTTCATGTCTCATGCCCATTTTTCTGTTGGTTTGAGTTGCAGTTTCATATACAGCGGTCAGGGTAGGCTTCATTGAGATAACTTTTAGCAAAGTCTTGAAGGATATAAAGAGATTAGCCATTTTTGGGTGAAAAGTACTTCAGGATGGGGAAACAGCCTGTGCAAAAGCTATAAAGCAGGAGCATGCTTAGTATGTTTTTGAAGAAAAGCAAAGAAGCTAGCATGCTGAAATTAAGTGAGCAATGGGCGGGGGAGTTGTAGAAGGGATTATAGGAAAGTATGGGGAAAGGAAAAGCCAGATCAGTGACTTCGTTGGCTGTGAGGACTTTGGCTTTTATACTTATTGAAATGAGGAACCATTGGATGGTTTTGAACAGAACGATGTGATTAGCCTTTTTTTTTTAAATACATTTTTATTAATTTCAGAGAGGAAGGGAGAGGTAGAGAATAATAGAAACATCAGTGATGAGAGAGAATCATTGATCAGCTGCCTCCTGCACAACCCCTAACTGGGGATTGAGCCTGAAAGTGGGGCATGTGCCTTGACCGGAATCAAACCCTGGTCCCTTCAGTCTGCAGGCCAAAGCTCTATCCACCGAGCCAAACCAGCTAGGGCTAGACTTATTTTTTAAAAGTGACTGGTTGCTGTACTGATATAAATTAAAGTGGTAAACAGACTAGGTAGGAAGCTGCTACTAAGTAATCTAGGAAAGATGATGATGATGACTTGGAACTTGGTGGTTACATTTATTGTTGAGAATTGATCTGATTCTAACGTGTGCTTTTTTTTTTTCTGGGTATGTTTTGAAATTAGAGCTATTAGAATTTCTTGATAAATTGGTTATGGAGTGTCAGAGAAAAAGGATTCAACAGTGGTATTGAGGTTTTAGCCTGCAGTTAGAAGGATGGCATTGTTATGGAAGAGGTCTTGGCTGGTGATAAATTGGGGATGTTGGGCATATTGAGGTTACATATATTAGTATGTAAAAGTTTCCCTAAATATTTACCCAGGGGATAATTTGTTTGGTTATGGGGATATGTAAATGTTAACTTTATATGATAGTGCCAAAATGTTTTTGCAAAATAGTGATGGTATCAATTTTCACTTTTATAGTATGAGAGCAACGTTCTGGTCATCCACATTCTGGCCAGTGCCTGTTATATTCAGACTAGTGATAAAGGGCTAACAACTCATTTTGGTTTGAGTTTGCATTTCCCTGATTCCTAATGTGACTGAGCATCTTTTTGTGTATGTACTGTGATTTTGGTAGAGATATGCCAGCTTATGTCTTTTGCTCAGTTTTCTCTCCTATAGTGTATTTTACTGATTTGTAGAACTTCTCTTTATAATTTGGATTCTAGTTCTTCCTATGTGTTGCAGGTATTTTCCAATTTGTGACTTCTCTTTTTGCTTATCTATCATGTCTTTTGATAAGCAAAAGTCCTTAATATAGTTGGGTGTTCAATTTTTTAATATTTATGGATTTTTTAAAAAATATTTTACTGATTTTTTACAGAGAGGAAGGGAGAGGGATAGAGAGTTAGAAACATCGATGAGAGAGAAACATCGATCAGCTGCCTCCTGCACACCCCCTACTGGGGATGTACCCGCAACCAAGGTACATGCCCTTGACCGGAATCGAACCTGGGGCCTTTCAGTCTGCAGACCGACGCTCTATCCACTGAGCAAAACCAGTCAGGGCTCATATTTAAATCTTTATCTATCCTGGGATTGTATGCTCTCATATTTTTTTCTAAAAGAATTGCCCTGCCGAAACTGGTTTGGCTCAGTGGATAGAGCATTGGCCTGTGGACTGAAGGGTCCCAGGTTCGATTCCAGTCAAGGGCATGTACCTTAGTTGCAGGCACATCCCCAGTAGGGGGTGTGCAGGAGGCGGCTTATCAATGTTTCTCTCTCATCGATGTTTCTAACTCGCTATCCCTCTCCCTTCCTCTCTGTAAAAAAATCAATAAAAAAATATATTAAAAAAAAAGAATTGCCCTGACCTGGTGGCTCGGTTGGTTGAAGCATCATCCTATCACCAAGAGGTTGTTGCAGGTTCAATTCCCAGTCAGGACACATACCTAGATTGTGGTTCAATTCCCAGAGTAGGAACAGGACGCATCCAGTAAATTGCTTGTCTCCATTTTGTTTAGTTCTTTTTCTGGAGTTTGTTTGTTTGTTTGTTCTGTTCTTTCATTTGGGACATTTCTTTGTCTCCTCATTTTGGCAGTCTCCCTGTGTTTGTTTCTATGTATTAGGGAAAGCTGCTACATCCCCAGGCTTGGTAGAGCAGCCTTATAAAGTAGATGTACTATAGCGTCCAGTGGCACAGCTTCCGCCGTCACCTAAGCTAGGCACTCCAGGTGTACCATACCCCACTCCACTCCCCCCAATGAGAGGGCTTTACCCCCACGTCGATCAGCTGCAAGGACTGGCTGCAACCACCAACCATCTTGGAGGATCAGCTATGCAGGGGCTCTGTGCCCACTGTGTCCATCCCTTGTGTGTGTAGCTTGTGGAGATAGTTGTGAAGCTGTCCACTGGGTGCTGTGGCTGTGGGGCTTCTCAGGAGGTGTAGAACAAGGTCAGCTGCCGCCTGCATTCTTCACGGAGCCACCAAGTGTGAGCTACAAAGCAATCAGCAGATGGCTGCTGGTTGTGCTGGGTTAGGAGGTATCCAGGCAAGGCCAAGCTGCGAACTAAGGCCAGCTGCTGCTGGGGTCACTTAGTGAGAGGTATCAGGTATTCTAAGGCTGGATACTGCTTGAGAGATATTAGGAAAGTCTGAAGCATGAGACAAGACAGGCCATTCATATGGATAAGCCACTGGAAACAGCTTGGGTGGGCTCATAAATTGGGTGGAGTAGAGTCTCAGGGAATCACCAGGGCAGTGAATAGTGTTAGCCAGGTTGATGGAGACTCAGATATGGTGCCATTTTGCCAGCTCTGTGTGTGATTGTGGGGGTGGGGGGGTGTATCTCAGAAAAGGAACAGTGGCCTCTTCCAGCACTTTTGTCTGGCAGAAAGCTGCCCCCAGCTCTCTCCCTGAAGCCAGACAATTCAGTTCCCCTTTTTCCCTGGTTCCTTTCAAGTTGCTGCCCCAGAGCTGGAGCTCAGAGGGAGTGATTCCAAGTAAGTTCATGCATGGGCCCTTTAAGAGGAACTATCTGGGACTCCAGCAGCCCTTCTTCTCATTCAGCCACAATCCTTGCTGGGTTTTACAGCTGGGAGTTATGGGGACTTCTCTTTGTGCCACTAGAACCCTGGGATGAGGGCCCTGGTGTGGGGCTGGGACCCCTTGCTCCTCAGTGGGGTGCCACTGGAGCTGAGATATTCCTCCTGATTTTTATCTGCCACACATTGTGGAAGCAGTCTGTTCTGCGTCTCTACTCCTCTTACCAGTCTCAATATGGCTTCTTTAAAGCCCTAGTTGTAGGACTTCCATTCAGCTAGATTTCAGGTGATTCTGAATGATGGTGTTCTGTAGTTTAATTGTAATTTTGATGTGGTTGTGGGAGGATTCGAGTTTTTACCTACGCCGCATTTACTTTCCCACCATCTTGACCCTATATCAGATCTTCACTTTCTTAATTGTTCAGCTTCATTATAAGACTCTCCTTCCCACCCCTACCCTCAAATCCCATTCTTCAGGAGTGTTCTTCCTGGTGTTTTGATCTTCTGTATAAAATTTTAAATTGCACTAATACGATCAGTTGGGAGGGGTGGGCTCTATAAATACAGCTTTATCAGATTTTCTTTACTGAAAATGCCTTCCAGTAAGTTCCATAATTTATATAAGTTTTACACATATTGTTATAGCTATTCCTGGTTACATTATGTTTTTTTCTTATTGTAAGACACATCTCTGAAGGACATTTTATTTGCTGATTTATAAAAATGCAATTGATTTTAATAGTGATTTTTTTAAAGCAGTAGTTTAATTGTCTGAATATTATTTTCATTTCATGTTTAGAGAAATCATTTCTGCAAATAAGTTTTTCTTACTTTCAATCCATTAGTAGTTTTGTTTCTTTTCAAATGTCTTATTTTTCTTCCTTACTGCTTCCTTTTTTTTTTTTTTTAAATATATTTTATTGATATTTTACAGAGAGGAAGGGAGAGGGACAGAGAGTTAGAAACATCGATGAGAGAGAAACATTGATCAGCTGCCTCCTGCACAACCCCCACTGGGGATTTGCCTGCAACCAAGGTACATGCCCTTGACCGGAATCGAACCTGGGACCTTTCAGTCCGCAGGCTGACGCTCTATCCACTGAGCCAAACCGGTTTCGGCATTACTGCTTCCTTTTTTAATAAACAAGTATTTTTGGTGTGCTATTTTATTCTTCTTGATCTTTTTTTAATGGTTGCTTTAGGAATTACAACATGCACTTTTAATTTATCACACTATACTTCAAGTAAATACTGACACAATTCTGGCAAAATATAGCAAATTTATACCCTTATAGCTTCCTTTCCTCCACTATTATTTGTACTGTTATCATCAAATATACTACTTCTGTTTTTGTTGTATACTTAGTGTTGCGATTACTGCTTTGAACTATTTTTTAAAGAAATTAAATGTGTCTACACACACACACACTGTTATGTGTTTACTTTCATGCTTACCATTTCTTATTTCCTTCCTCTGGATTTGAGTTTCCATCTAGTGTCATTTTCTTTCATCTTGTATGATTATCTTAAATCTTTGTTTTTTATAGCAAATTATCTCCATTCTCATCTGAAAATGTGCTTATTTTACCTTCACTTAAAATATATATATATTTCAGAGAGGAAGGGAGAGGGAGAAAGAGAATCATTAATTGGCTGCCTCCTACACGCCCCACACAGGGATGGAGCCCAAAACCCGGGCATGTGCCCTGACTAGGAATGGAACTGATTAGGAATGGAACTATGACCTCCTGATTTTTAGGTCGACACTCAACCATTGAGCCAGGCTAGCTGGGCTTACCTTCATTTTTTAAAGACATTTTTTTAGGCTATAGAATTCCCCTGTACATGATTTATTTTCTGTTATTTAAAATTTTTCTGTGATTTGGCTTTTAGCAGTTTGACTCTAATGTGTTCAGATATTGTTCTTTTAATCCTTCTTGTAGCTTGTTGAGTTTGGAGATCCAAGTTAGTTTTCCATCAAATTGGGGGAGTTTTCAGCCATTATTTCTTCAAATTTTTTTCTTCCCATTTCACGCCTCTCTGGGACTCTGTTTCTAACACGGTTGAAATGGTTAACATTGTCCTCCAAGTTTCTCCCACTTTGTTCCCTTTTCTGTGATTGATTTCTCTGTTCTTCAGATTGGATATTTATTAATCTTTTTTAGTTCATTGATTTTTCTGCCATCTCAGATCTGCTATTAAATCCATATTTTCCTTTAATTCCGTGAATATATTTATTATAGCTGCTTTGAAATGTTGGTTAAATTCATTATTGGGCCCAGAGTGAATTTTTATTCACTGCTTTTTTCTGGTTGTAAATCATATTTTCCTGTTTCTTTGAATATCTAATTTTTGGTTGAAAACTGGACATTTTATTGCAATAACTCTGGATTATTTTATTTCATAAGGGTTGTTCTTTTTTTGTTTTAGTAACTTGCCTAGAACTAAAATGTGTAATCTGTCTACCTGACAGTTGCACTATGTCTCTACCCAGTTTTGTTATTTTTAAACTGACTCTCTAGGGATTTCCCTGTGTTTGTGTGGCTTAATGGTCAGCCAATCATTTGGACAGAAGCTGAGACACCTTGAGCCACTAAGACAGACATAGCTTCTGCCAACTAAGCATTGTTGGGTTGAGGAATGTTTCAGAGTTGCAGCCAGTTCTCAAGTCTCCTTTGCCTATCATGTATGCTGGATTCTCACTCAGATCTCTTCAGACCTGTGGAGAGATTATGTCTGTCTCTCTATGGCTCTTTCACTTCCAGAACTCTCCTTTAAATGTATGGCTTCTTTAAATTCCCACACCTTTCCTGAGGTGGACCTGTAATCTTGGACTGGCAAAGCTAGGGTTTTCACAGACATACCCTAAATTGAGCCAACCACCTCTAGATTCAAGATTTCTGGTTCTTGCCTACCATCAAATCTAAGGTTCCTGTTTTCACTGACCAAGTTGATGGGGGAAAAAATAGCTCTAGGAAGATTCCTAATACTCTTGGCTACCACTGGAGCAATTTTTCAAGGATAAACAGGTTTCAGTTTGTGCCCTGAAATTGTTTTTGACAACTTACTCCAGCTTTATAATTTTACTAGAGGCCCGGTGCACAAAATTTGTGCACGGGGAGTGTGTGTGTGTGGGGGGGGGGTTGGGGGGTTCCCCTCAGCCCAGCCTGCACCCTCTCCAATCCAGGACATCCCTCTCACAATCCTGGATTGCTGGCTCCTAATCACTCACTCCGCCTGCCTGGTCGCCCCTAACTGCCTCCCCCCCACCAGCCTGATCGCCCCTCACTGCCTCTGCGTGCTGGCCTAATCGCCCTTAACTGCCCCCCCCCCCCCCCCGCCAGCCTGGTTGCCACCAGCTGCACCCCCCCACCAGCCTGGTTTCCCCTAACTGCCCCCCTCTGCTGGCCTGGTTGCCCCCAACTGTCGTCCCCCCCCCCCCCCCACCGCCAGCCTGGTCGCCCCTCATGGCCCCCCTACCAGCCTGGTCGCCCCATGCGGCCTGCTTGTTCGGTCATTTGGTTGTCCCTCACTAACCCCCCTGCCAGTCTGGTTGTAGGCAGCCATCTTGTGAGGGCGTGAGGGTTAATTTGTATAGTACTTCTTTATTATGTAGGATTCTACAAAGAGAAAATCCCCAACTTCTTCATGTTGCCATTAATGTAAGTCCCTTCTAGGCCTTCTTTAAATACCCTATCAGCTAGGTAGTCACTGTCATAGAATCCTTCTAGAACTATTAAAATGTTGGCCCAGGAGAGTATTTGATGTAAAATTTACTTGTTTTTCTGTTCTTAGGTTGCTTATGATGAAGCTACAGATGAATTTGCTTCTTATTTCAACAGACAAACTTCTCCCAAGATTCTCATTACAACATCAGATAGACCTCATGGGGTAATAAATACATTAATTAGTATAGTTCTTGAATTCCTAATTTTCTTTTATTACTTTGACTATTTAAAGGAACTCTGTTCAGAAGAGTTAATTAGAGATTGCCTGATGCCTGTGAATAAGCTAAATAAAATGTAATATTGTTAATACAATGTAGGTTTTTTAAGCCTGATTCTTCAGGATAAGGTTTTTCAACCTCAACATTGTTAACATTTGGGGATGTATAATTTTTTGTTATGGGGGATTGTTCTGCTCATTATAGGATGCTTAATTGCATCCTTAGCCTCTATCCACTAGATACCACCAGTACCAGCCATCCCTAACCCCCCATCATAATCACCAAAAATGTTCCCAGACATTGCCAAAGGTTCCCTGGTGGAACAGAATCACCCCCAACTGAGAACCACTGCTTTAGGATGATCAGCCTTTGGTAAAGGATGGAACTGTTCAGAATTCACTCTTGTCCTAGCGTTAGTCTCTATTATAACATTGTCTTATAATAATCATTATGCCTTTCCTGATAAATATATATCACATAAGATTTTTATTTTCATTTTTGAGGATTTTTATTTTGTTTTACAGAGAACAGTACGACTCTGTGAACAGCTTTCCACAGTTATACCAAACTCACATGTTTACTACAGAAGAGGACTGGCTCTGAAAAGAATTATTCCACAGTGCATCTCAAGAGATTTCACAGATCTGATCGTTATTAATGAAGATCGTAAAACACCAAGTATCCTTTGTTTTTTAAGGAAGGGCTTCTATTTTGCATGGTTGATGTTAGATATTAGCAGTAACATAAACTTTTTGTACAGGAATTAATAAGTTTGAATTTTGTAGTTTGCTTCTGACACAAACCACATTTAGTAAGAATGTTCTAGAAAGGATTCAAGCCCTGATTTAATTTGCAAGACATGACTTACCTCTTAACCCCCTTATAAGATTTGATTAATTTTTTCAATGTGCAAATGATACAGAAATACTTTTGACTGTGCATCTTAAAGTTGAACCTCTGGTGAATCTTTGAAAAGAAGAATTCAAACATTTACTGATAATCTGCTATGTGGTAGGCACTAATATCTGTCAGAAACAGATCTTTCAAGAGCTGATGGATTAGATGAGAAGGCATTTATGTGACTATAACTCAATTAAGTGCCAAGTGCTATAGTAAGTAACAGTGAGAACTGAGATTTAGATCTTAATTTTGACTATGTAAAATGAGGTGGCATTTGAATTGGGCGTTATTGGATGAGTAAACTATTGAAGCTATTTGAAATTGCATGAGTTAAAGAAAAAATGTGTATGGTGTGTAAGAGATTGTATGGCTGCCTATCAGGAAACACCATGAGGAGACAGATTAGAAAGATAGTTTGGAACCACATTGAGTGTCAGACCAATGTTTTATTCTGTAGATGAGGCTGATGAGAGTGGCTTGAAATTAGCTGTAGCTGTCAAGAATCAAGGTAATAGTTTATTTTTTTCACTTAGCATCTGAGGAACTGGTGCAAATAGTGACACAGCTAAGCCCCATAGCTTGTTACTTGGTTTTATAACCAAGGCCTAAATCCAGGCTTGATTTAGTCTGTAGTGGAAGATGTACTTAAACTGTTGGAGAGGTCCGACCAACCAGGCTACTGTTTTAATAATCTAGGTGGGAAATCTCAAAGACATCAACTAAGACAGTAACAGTAAGGGAGAGATGTAGAAGTGAGGAACTTATGTAAACAGTAGGATTTAGTGGGAGAGGAGGAAATTTAAGATAACCATAGCTTCTACTCTGGATGAATGGGAGTGTTGATCCCATTATAAAGAGGACAGTATGTTTTGTAAAACTATATTATGTACAAATATTTAAAAACAATCTGATTCTCATCTCCTTTTAAGGTTCAGCATTTCAAAGAATCAGGTTGTGCTGTAACAGGAATATTGTATAGGTAGTAATCTTAATTTGCTGCATCCAGGACTTTTAAAGCCCTTGGGCTGCTAATCCTGCTAGGTAGGTATCTTATATTTCATTTGTAGTTTAGAGTCTGTAGCACTATTAATTCTCTGTTCATGACAGACAATCAATAAATGGCTATTAATAACTTTAATTTGTGGTATAGTAATCCCAAGAATAAGAGTTTGTTTCTATCAAGAAGAGAACTTAGGAGTCTCTGGTTTTGTGGGATGAATTCAAAGCTGGCAGCATATCCTAACCTTACAAACATAAAATGTATATACAGACACATAAAAGTGCATTTTTAGGGTTATAAGGCCTCTAACATGGAGGTAAACTTATATTCTATTTACAGTGCTATAGTTACTCTAGAATCCATTTCTGTTTTATCATTCCTGCTAGAGTAGTGGACATTAGTTGCTTCACATACTTTAGTTGAATGCTCAAAAACACCCTGTAGAAGGGGTTGATGAGGTATTTATCATATTAAAAAAGGTAGGACAATAGGTTAATCCATTTTTCTGAAAGATTTATGTTGATTTATGTCTTGAGATTGAGGCTTGGTAAGAAAATCTCAGTTAACCCAGAGGAATGCATGTACCCACCTATTCACCTAGCTACAGATTTTAGGAGCCTTTGAGGATCAATTATTTAAACAATTCAAGATTTAGAGTTCAATATGTTCTTAGCTTTGTGAACAGATGGATTAATTCTGAGTCACTTGCCAAATGGACCAACTGCTCATTTTAAAATGAGCAGTGTTCGTCTGCGTAAAGAAATTAAGGTAAGTTTTAGGCATTCCTCGATTGGCATTGGTCCCCTCCTAGTTTTTGCTTTTAAGCAGACTAACTTAAACAGCTGCTTGATTTTAATAATTGCATTTGCTGTCCTGATTAAAGCAATAGTTTTATCTACTGGCAGGTTTCTTGTGAGACTGTCATAATTGAGTTATGGCAAACAGGCAATAGCTTTCATTACTGTGAAACGTTAACTTTCCTAGAACTTCCTTTTTGGTGCCTTTACAGCTTATAAAATACTTTTAGATACATCTTACTTCATGGGTGTAGTAAGCCATCTGTGGTTGTCATTGAGATAAATTTATCATATTTGTCATGGGAATTATAAAACTTAAAATTGCAATGATATAGTTTTGCTAATAAACTTGTGATTTTCCTAGAGAAGAGGCAAGGACCCCACAGAACACGTACCTGAAATAATTCTGAATAATTTTACAACTCGGCTGGGTCATTCTGTTGGACGAATGTTTGCATCTCTATTTCCCCATAATCCTCAGTTTATTGGAAGGCAGGTTGCCACATTCCACAATCAACGGGATTATATCTTCTTCAGATTTCACAGGTGAGGAAGGTACCTTAACTCCTTGGACTTTTAATCATGAAATACCTTTTCAAGATAAACCTGTTTTCTAATGTATTTTGACAGGTATTATAGATGAGAAATATATTCTTTTCAACCATCACAAACATTAAAGAAGTAATAGTTGGGTTAATGCAGACTAATTTCCTCAACTTTTTTCTTTACCTTTGAAGATACATATTCAAGAGTGAAAAGAAAGTGGGAATTCAGGAACTTGGACCACGTTTTACCTTGAAATTAAGATCTCTTCAGAAAGGAACCTTTGATTCTAAATATGGTGAATATGAATGGGTCCATAAGGTATGTGCTTACTCTTTAAAAGCCATTTCGATGATTTTAAGTATGGAATGAGAAAGAGATCGTGTACTTAAGCTTTGGGCTGTTCTACCTCAAGTTATGCTTCTGAATGTCTTCACTCATGAGCTCTAAGAACCATTCTCTGATGTGGTATTTGGGTCTGGTGATTAATCCTGGTTCATTTGAAGTATCCTAAATATTAATGGTTCTCAAAGTAGGACCAGAAGCATCACCTAGAAACTTTAAGATGAAAAATTGTTGGGCCACAGATTTACTGAATTGGACCCAGCAACCTATTCTTAAGCTTGTGTTACCTGATTCGGGTTCATGCTTGAGAACTATTTTCTAATCTAGTAAGTAGTATTTCACTTAAGTGTGATTTTTACTTTAAAATTGTATATGTTTAATACACATCTATTGGAACTGTAATTTCCAACACCTTTTATATTAAACCTGAAGACTGATACTTCAGTGACAGTTTTTAGCATTGTTACCCATAGATTGTGTGCTAACTTTGTTTACCCCCTAACTTTCAGCCCCGGGAAATGGATACAAGTAGAAGAAAATTCCATTTGTAAAATACTGAAGGAACAGTATTGGATTTTGCAGAACAGGCCTATCTTAAATTTATAACAGAAGACTCTTCAAAATGGCATTTACTGATTTCATATACCTTCTTTCGTGTCTGGACAAATTATGGAGTGCCATGAATTACCACTCACTTTCTGTAGGAAATATAAATAAAAGTCATTTTGGTGGAGTTAACGTTGCAATTTCCTGAAATTTAATTTTTATTTTTAGTAACTGAGTAATTTAAGTTGGAATCAAGACTCAATCTAACTTTCCCAAATGCACTTTTTTTTTTTTAAATCTTTATTGCTGAAAGTATTACATGTCCTCTTTTTTTCCCATTGACGCCTTCTAGACCTCCCCCACCCCTCTACCATGTACACTTTCATGGTACATGTGGGATAGAGGAAAATACAGTGCTCGGTAGATACATTGTAACCAACCCACTGGTTTTCTACCAGACTCTCTTGGATCTGGCACAGAGTTTTTAACTGTTTTCTGAATGATTGGAGACCACGTGTCTGGGATGTTTTAACATTTCCTTTAGCCTTTCTGAAGGATAAAAATTTTTAAACAAAATGTTTACCAAGGACTTAAAGCAAAGTTGCAAATTATTGAAGCCAATCTTTGGTTCCTTTTTTCTTGCTACGTTATACATCATTACTCAGTACTGTAGTACTCCAGGAATTGTCTCAAGCTCTGAAGCTCTCAAGGTTTTCTTATATCTTCTAATGGAATTCTTACATCCAGTCTTTTCTCTACTGTCCTTATTAGGAGATAGGAGATAAAGTAAACAACTTAGGTGTAGTGGTAATAAACCCACAAAGGAGTTTATTAGAAATATTTATTATTAAAACAAAGCTAGCCCTGTAAATAACTCATATGAGTAGAAACTAGTATTAGCAACTTTCTTCTGACCCTTAAAAGAAGTGTGCAACTTACCTTTACTTTTCTAGCAGTTTTGCAAATGTATGGCATAAAGTTATATCAGAAGAGTTGGTGGAACAAACGCTAAAAACAACCCATAATGACAATGGGAAAATTGCCATTTAATTTAGGTGTTCAAAACTAATACATAGTGTATTACCAATAATGAGACAAAAATACTTTTTATAGTAAGTATTTTATTTGTATGCTGCTGCCAGTGTATATAAAATAATCATTCTTGTGAAATAGAAATTCATGAAAATTCAGAGAGGTAGATGTTAAGGACTGACAAAAGCAAAAGTTTGTATAGTATGGCACATGTTATAAGCTTTTTGTACAGGCTTCAGATTTAGCTCTCTTTGAATATTCACCGGTTCAAGAAAAGTGGTTTAGAACACCTGAAATGGGAAGAAGAAAAAAAGTGAGTTAGGGTAAAATGTCAAAGAATAATCAATGGATTAACAATAGCACTGCATTTTGTATTATTTTTACAGCATTCATCTAAATGTTAATAAAAGTACTTTCAATTAAACTAAACCTAGTTTAAAAAAAAAAACGACACATCACAGTGTTTCTGGAGAAAAACAGGATGGGAAATGACTGGTGTAAAATGTAACTTTCTCTTAATTTTCAAAACCACTCTGAAGTATATATTATTTATAGTTTATAATCAGACTTAAAAGATTAACTTGCTAAGATCATTGCTAAAATACACTTTCTCTTAATTTAAAATGAACAATAGTATTGGGGAGAGCAGTTTGGTAATATCTACTAAGGTAGAAGGTGCAACCACACTTTTCTCTTTACCCAACTAAACCTATATACAAAGAGAAACATGTACATGGATACTGTTTATAGTGATACTAGAGGCCCAGTGCACGAAATTCGTGCAGGGGGGGTGGGGGTTGTCCCTCAGCCCAGCCTGCACCCTCTCCAATCTGGGACCCCTCGAGGGATGTCCGACTGCCCAGTGGGATCGGGCTTAAACGGGCAGTCAGACATACCTCTCACAATCCAGGACTGCTGTCTCCCAACTGCTCGCCTGCCTGCCTTCCTGATTGCCCCTAACCACTTCTGCATGCCAGCCTGATCACCCTCTAACCACTCCCCTGCCAGCCTGATTGATGCCTAACTGCTTCCCTGCCAGCCCGTTTGCCCCTAACTGCCCTCCCCTGCAGGCCTGGTCACCCCTAACTGCCCTCCCCTGCAGGCCCCAACTTCCCTCCTCTGCTAGCCTCGTCACCCCTAAGTGCCCTCCCCTGCAGGCTTGATTGCCCTCTTTTGCAGGCCTGGTCCTTCCCAACTGCCCTCACCTGCTGGCTTGATCCCCCACAACTGCCCTCCCTTGCAGGCCTGGTCCCTCCCAACTGCTGGTAGCCATCTTGTGTCCACATGGGGGCAGGATCTTTGACCACATGGGGGCAGCCATCTTGTGTGTTGGAGTGATGGTGAATTTGCATATTACTCTTTTATTAGATAGGATAGAGGCCTGGTGCATGGGTGGGGGCCAGCTGGTTTGCCCTGAAGGGTGTCCCGGATCAGGGTGGGGGTTCCCTTGGGGCATGGGGCGCCCTGGGCGAGGGGCCTGTGGTGGTTTGCAGACCAGCCACGCCCCCCGGCGACCCAAGTGGAGGCCCTGGTATCTGGGATTTATTTATCTTCTACAATTGAAACTTTGTAGCCTGGAGCTGAGCCAAGCCTCCTGCTTGCTCTGTGGCCCCAGCCATTTTTGTTGGCATTTATTTATCTTCTATAATTGAAACTTTGTAGCCTGGGCTGGAGGCCTGGGCCGGCCAGGTGTGCAGAAAGCTTGGCTTCCTCCATCGCCAGGGAAACCCAAGCCTCCCTCCTGCTCTCTGTGGCTGTGGCCATCTTGGTTGGGGTTAATTTGCATACTGGCTCCTGATTGGCTTGTGGGTGTAGCAGAGTGATGATTAATTTGCATATTACTCTTTTATTAGATAGTATTTTAAGAGCAAAGAACCGAAAATAGCCTAAACAACTCAAGAGGACTGGATAAGCTAAGGTTCATACACAATGAAATACTAGACAGCCAATTAAATGACTAAATCTACATGGAGATAAAGCAAGAACTGTATGTAGTAAAAATAAAAACATGGGCATACCAACTTCAAGATGTTACCTATTTGGAAATGTAGGAAAAGTATATCATTTCTTTTTTAAAAATTAACAAGGTAAACTAATTCAGGATAGATACAAGTTCATCTTTATACTTGAAAATTTGATATATTCCATGATGAAAATATTCAAAAGGCATAAACAATCAATGGTGAAAAAACAAAGTGTTTTAACTTAACATTTGAATCAGTGCAAATTACAAAAAGAAGATAGTCAGAAAATAGCAAATAGGCTGGCAAGGGCTCAGCATCAAGTTCCAGGTGAAATAACAAATTTTAATCAAAAGACTAGTGTTAATAAAATTTAAATGTCATTCCTTATTGAATAATTTTACTTCTAGAAATGTACCTGAAATAGAGAGGTAAAGTATATATAAGTATATAGATACCAACATATTCCCTTCAGTGTAGCTTCAAATTTGGAAACTTCAATATTCAATGAAGTATAATTAAGTTACAGTATAACCACTGAACATCTCATTTACAAATATTTAATGAAATAAAATTCCTGTTTTTAAACAAACTACATACCATGATCCTCATTATATTTATTGATTGATTTTGGAAAGGAAGAAGGGGGAAGAGAAACATTAATTTGTTGTCCCATTTATTTATGCATTCATTTTTGATTCTTGTATATGCCCTGGCTGGGGATTGAACCCACAACCTTTGGTGTATTGGGACAAATAATTTTCTTAATGATTATTTCTAGGTATACTGACCATGGTAATTTGTATATTCCTTAGACCAGCTGTTGATAAATTACCTATGCTGTTGTTTTTTGATAAAAACCATATATTTTTAAATGCTATGAGTATAAAGTTTCAACTGTGAATTCTCTGTACTCATGTCATTCACTGTGGGCCTAAGACCACTGGCAGTAGTACTAGTATAACCCAGAAGCTTGTAAGAAACACAGATTGTAGGACCTCACTCCAGACCCACTAAAATAGAATTTGCATTTGAACGAAGTGATTTATAGGTATATCAAATTTGACAAGAAATGTTTTCACATCATATTTCTCCTAGCCAAAAATGTTTCAAATCATAATATCCACAAAGCTGTTTCATTATACTGCCAGGATTAATAACCATTATCTTACTTTGAAACCTAGTTATTATCCCAGCCATATTTAAACACTTATCTGTAGACTCCTGTGAAATGTAGACTATTAACTGCCAGTTAAGAGCCAGGCTTCTTAACAGTACTTTATATCAAATGAAAATAAGCCATTTTGTAAGTAAATAGGAACAGAAGTTTAAAAAGGATCTTTAATAAACCATAAAAATATGTAATTGTAAAAACTGCCATGAAGAATTAATATTGCCAGAAGCAAGGAACTACTGCTTAATAGGAGCTAGAGTCCCAGCCGTGGGCAAACTACGGCCCGCGGGCCGGATCCAGCTGTTTTATCCGGTTCTCTTGCTCTCCCCTCCGCTCCTTTACTTTGAATTTATATTAGTTCACACAAACACTCCATCCATGCTTTTGTTCCGGCCCTCCGGTCCAGTTTAAGAACCCATTGTGGCCCTCGAGTCAAAAAGTTTGCCCACCCCTGATAGACTGTTGAAGACTTACTTCAGTATGGAAAACCTATCACTCAAAGGTGCTTTCCCGGAGCCTCCCCCTCACTCTCCCCCCAACCCTGGTGTTTCCAAAAATCTTAACCAACCACTGTATTTACTGGAAACGTGTTATACTTATACAGACTTCCTGGATACTCCCAAATCTACAAAGCTTAATTAGGGAGGGCACAACTATGTAACATGGTATTTTGGGAAGCAGCTTCCTGGACTTTGAGGAGTTAGACTGTTTGTAAAGGGTGTGTGCCATACAGAGTTGTTGTTTTTTTAAAGCACTATTAGTTTAAGGTTGCTCCTCATAGTTCAATACTAGTGAGTACACACCCTGACTAAAGCACTATTAGCACCCTTGGGTTACATTTAAAACGTAACCACAGCATATTTTGGTCACATCTCTTTTGGACTAACATGGTTTTGCACACATTGACATTTGATCTGGAAGGCACAGATTAAAATTTAGAAGTTAGCTTATTCAATTGTCTCATTTTCTCTTGCATTCACGACTCCCAATTCTTTACTATGTTGCCCTATAACTGAATTCTGTTAGAGTAAAAGCACCAGAATCAATCCAAATCAATCTTTAAAAGTCATCCCCATAAACATTCTATAAAGTTTAAAAACTAAATATTTGCCACACACACAAAAATTAGACTAGTGTTTAGGGACCTCAAAATACACCCTTAGGCCAATGCTATAAAAAGAAACAGGGCTTGTCACAGATTTTCTAGTAACTCTCCTATATCCTCTTGTATGATTATTAAATCATCTTTTTAACCCTCTTTATGGTAAAATAGAAACAATTAGTCTTCATGACTACTAAATCAGTAAATTTCACCAACCCTCACTTTCCTCACAAAACAAGACTGGAAACTTGCAGTGCCAAACAAAAGTGCATAGAAGCGAACAAAAAGACTTAACTGATTATTCCAGCTTCGTGCAGTTTTGTTGTTTTACTGTAAGGAAACTTACCTTCAAAATTCATTTTACTACAAAAAGGAACAAACTTTCTGGGGTCTGAAGGGATTGGTACTTGAAGATACTCCAGTCAGCAGGGGGTCATGTTGAGCATTCTGCAGACAGAATTGTTTCAAATCTGCAGCTGCCTGGGAAACCTATACATAACAAAGTGGGAGGGAATGGGAAGTGATTAAGAATGTTTTCAGAAAAAGTTTTCTCAAATCTTTCAAAATACCTGCAATAAACATTTCTCTTAACTCAAAAGATACATACTAATTGGAGATTATCCGTCACATACTGAGCTCTTAAAGCAGGGCATGTAAATATGACTAGTTTGTTTCATTTTGCTTATTAGAAGCATTATCAAATGATTTAGTACAAACAGTACAATTCCATTTATCTGTAAAGTATAGCACATCTTGCTAGTTTATTAATAAGCAGGTTGCTCAAGTGCAACCTTGAGAAGCAGCATCTTTTTATTAAAAAGCCGTGCCCAAAGCAGTACACGTGACATAGAGTTTACGCAAAAAGCATTAAAATTCTAGCAAACTATTACTTCACCTTGAAAGCAGTATTACTGGAAAAATGCTACCACTGTGAATGAACATAAAGTTCTAAATCTAAACCATTCAATTCATTGTTTTGGTATCATGTATCATCAGCTGTTTAATGTTACAAAACTGGATAGTGACAGCTTTCTGCTCAGTGTCAGGTGACTGAAAAGCTGATAGCAAACTTCAGTTAATTTTAACAACTTCACTGAGCAGCCTGCAAGAAACTGTATTTGCCTTAAATGTGATTTTACTGGTGTTGTTAATCCTCACCCGAGGCTATTTTTCCATTGATTTTTAGAGAAAGTGGAAAGGAGGGGGGGAGAGAGAAACATCTATGTGAGAGAGAAACATCAACTGGTTACCTTCCATATGCGCCCCCTCCAGGCCCGGGATCAAGCCTGCAACGGAGGTACATGCCCTTGACCATAATCAAACCCAGAACCCTTCAGTCCACAGGCCAATGCTCTATCCACTGAGGCAAACTGGCTAGCGCCTTAAATGTGATTTAATAATTTTCATGTATATACAATGCCACCCAAATAGGACTTAAATAACTTCTATAGCTTTACATTTTACTTTGTTTATAAGCTGTATCATTTAAATACCTACTATCCTATATAATAAAAGGCTAATATGCAAATCGACAAAACGGTGGAACAACCAGTCGCTATGACATGCACTGACCACCAGGGGGCAGACGCTCAATGCAGGAGCTTCCCCCTGGTGGTCAGTGCGCACAGGGGGAGCGCTGTTCAGCCAGAAGCCGGACTTACGGCTGGCAAGCACAGTGGCGGTGGCAGGAGCCTCTCCCACCTCCCTGGCAGTTGGACATCCCCTGAGGGCTCCCGGTCTGCAAGAAGGCGCAGGCCAGGGACCCCAACTCCCCGAGTGCACGAATTTCGTGCACTGGGCCTCTAGTTTATACATAATTTGGTAAGGTGATGCAGGATACAAAAACAATGAACTGAATGGTTCAGGTGTAGAATATGGATCACTAAAAGATGCCCCAAATGAATAAAATATCCTAAGTCTTGAACTGAGGTTTAGGAAGATGGGAAAGATAATCATTTATTCTCAGTTTTAACTGTCCTCAAGGAGGGTGAGTGCAGTAGTCCAAGTCCAGTCCAGCTGGGGTATTTGGCCTTTGAAAAGGAGGTTAGGAACATCACAGATGCTCTCTATACCAAGAAAGCCTGCATATTATTGCTGTACCTGATAAAAGTACATTAATCTGATAAAATGATCCATCATCCTGAGCTGAATCTAAACTCTGCTCTCGAAATCTATTTGTATGTTTGGTTTATACAACGGTCCAGGGTAATGAGTTCCATAGGCTTATTTAGCAACTGTGTAAAGTAGTAGTTTTAAAATACCTGGTACCAAGCACTTTGATAAATGGCCACTCTGCTCCCTCCAAAAAGGAGGTAGGTATAGAGCTAAAGTGTTATTATTTTTCACAGTCTTATAACTTGATTTCATTCACATTGACTAGCAACAAAAATAGAGTAAAGTATCTGTTAATTTTTTGCCTAAGGTGTAGTAAGCTCCAACTTAACTCCCTTTCACAAACTTCTCAAGCACCACTATGTGCCAAATAGAAGTCTAGACATTGAGAATACATAAAAGCAACCAGGTCCCTGCTGTTATGGAGCTGACAGTGCAGAGAAAAAGACAGATAAGGTGCTCTAAAGAAAAAAAAAAAAGAGTTGTTAGATTGTGACATATAGGTGTCTCTGAGGAGGTGACATTTAAACAGAACTCAATGCCCCAAAATCCAGCCAAATGACCACCAGTGTGAAACTGATCAGTGAGAATTCCAAGGAGTGGGGAAAACAGGCAAAATTTCTAAAGAACTCACAAGCTGCTAGCCCCTATGGCGCTGTAATAATCACCAACCAGGAGACTGAAATCCTATAATCCTGGCATAATTACTAGTGCCCTCTTTCACTCCCAAAGGCATCCTGGGTTGGTAATCAAGTATATGGTCACCCTACATATGGGAGAATTTCTCAAGCATTTGTGACAATTTCTATCAACTGTATTCAAACAAAGGTTTAAACAGTAAACTTGTGCTAGCTTAAAAATATCACTGGTAAAAAGAAAGCATCTAGCACAGTCATGGATAAAAAAGATGCACAAAATGAAATCAAACTGACCACATTTTGCATCTAAAGAAAAGCTCATTTAAAGTCTCAAGGTTTGAATGCCACCCTCCTGCCTAGCCCTACCATCAGACAAATTGAGAACTCTAAAACCAAGTCACTTGGAGGTGGCTTTAATGATTTCAACCAGAAGCCTCCTAAAGAATTAAGTATAGGATGCAGGCATCACGCTGGAGAGTTACTGAAGGGGCCAAGGTTTTCATAATAAAGCCCTCGGTGTACTTCAGTCTGAGAACTTATCATTTTCTTTGGAGACTAGGGCTTAAGTACCCGTACTTAACACAACTTTCAACCAGCATTTTTTTCTTTCCTGGGCCATTCCAATGTATAATAAGGGCACACCTGACTGTCCACAAATACCACTGGGTAAGGTTAAGAATCTGGAGATTAGAGAAATGAATTCCAAACAGCAATGGAGTCCACAGCACTTACAGGACAGGGAGGGGAATCCCACACCAAGACTAATGGGAATTTCCCTTCCCTCCTGAGGTGAACACAACTAAGTTAGGTTCCGGACATTTCTACTTAAGGAAATAGGTAAGTGGAGCCATCTTACTCCACAAAACATTTCTGGGAGAAGTAAAGACTACCCTGATGAATACAGAATCAAATCATCTTGGAAAATGGCTGCTTCTTTGGACAAAGGGAATGATTCAAATTCTACTCTCGTTTCTTTTAATTACAAGGAGTGTTTCACATGTAAGATGATCTGTACCAGAAAGAAGCCAATCCCCTTGGGATTTTAAAAATCTGAAGGACCCTACTCGGTTTGGCTCAGTGGATAGAGCGTCTGCCTGCAGACTGAAGGGTCCCAGGTTCGATTCCGACCAAGGGCACATGCCCGGGTTGCAGGCTCGATCCCTTGCCGGAGGCAGCCAATCAAGGATTCTCTTTCATCATTGATGTTTCTATCTCTCTCTCCCTCTCCCTTCCTCTCTGAAATCAATAAAAGAACTATATCTAAAAATAAAAAAAAAATAAAAATCTGAAGGAACTTGGAACAGCACTTGAATGTCAGGTTGTCACACATCAACACATACAAAAGCTCCCTCCCGCCCCCAGCCCCAGGCCCAGCCCCAAAATAAAATAGCCAAAGACAAGGTCAATGCTAACCAAATGCCAAAATAAGTAAGACTGGTCCACCCTAATCACTTTCCACAGGCATGCGGACCTGGAGATATCCCCAAGGTCAGATCACCGCAAACTGTGCCAAATAGGTATGAAATGCACGCTTGGCACGAGACTGGTTATACAGGGCACCAGTGGTAACCTTACACACCGCGGACGATTCAAAAACAAACATATAGTTCAAGTTGTGCAAGAATTCGTCTCCAAGTTCGGTGGATGTGAGGAGCTGGAGGTAAGAATCTTCTGCTAAAGAGAGTGGGTTTGAAAAGGTCTGACACGAAAACAAAAAAATACGTCTGTTCTCTATCAACAATCGGATAAAGCCCCGCCGGGCGACGAGAGGCGGAGGAGGCTGGTAGAGGGACGGGAAGGGTGCGGACCGCGCGGAGGAGCAGCCGCGGGCCCGGCCAGCGCGGAGTCACCGCGCAGGGAGGGAGGAGGCGGGGAGAGAGAGGGGGGGGGGGGGTCAGAATGCGGAACGCCGCAGCTCAGCCCGGCCGCCGGCCCGCTTCGGGAAATCTTAGGGCGGAAGGGCGCACTAACCTGACCCCCAACCCCAGCGCCGACTCATGCCGCTAAGTCTCTAACATTCGCAGCTCCCGGGTCGCCAACGGCGTCCGGCGCGCACCCTCAGTCTGCCCGCCCCGGCCAGCTCGGCGGCGATCCCACCGCCACGTCCGCCTTCCCCTCCCCCTCGGCCGCCCGCCCCCACTCACCTTCACGCGGTTGAGCCCGGCCTCCAGCCGGAGCTGTTGAACCACTTTCTTCATAGCGGTGACGCTGGAAGAACCAGACATGGTGCACGCGAGTGCCGGGCAGATTGGTCGGTAGCGGGTCGCGGGTCCGCGGGGGCCAGACGGCGGGGCAGCGACGCGAGGGGCGGAGCTCGGAACTTTGTCTCCAAGTTTCCGGTTCTTCGCCCAGGGGCTCCGCCCTCGGCGCGCATGCGCGCCTCCTCCGCCGGCAGTTTCAGCGACACGCCCGGTGGGACGCGAAAGCTGGGAGGCGGAGACGGAGCTTGAGAGGCGGTGCGGCGGTGGGCGTGGCAGCCGCGAGCGCAGTCTGGATCAGCTTCTCCTCTCCCTCGGGTTCCGGGGAGGCGGATTTGGGAGAGGTTAGGAAAGCGCTGGTCCTTGGCCGCGGAGACACAAGAGGCACTCATAAGGAGACCGCGGAGTGGAGGCCGGACGCTTGAGGGAGTTTATCGAAGGCCTGGCGGCGGGTTGACCAGGAGGTTCCAGTTTTCCTGACGGAGTTGGCGGCAGAGGTTGAGGGAAGGAAAAGGGAGCGCCCTGCCGAGGTGTGGAAACTAGAAGTGCCCGCTTTCTCACTGTCACCCCATCCCCACAGGGGCCTCTAAGTGATCCGAGTGTGTCCTGTGGGCACCCTGTCCGCAGCCCGCTTCCCCACCGTGAGACCTTAAGGCGAGGGCGTGGCGGGCGCGGTAACCGACCGCGGGGAGCCGCCGGGTGGCGGGCAGCTGGGGCGCTGGTTCCCTGGAGAAAACAGGATCTTCTCAAGGTTCGGCTTCTGTTGCCTCTTACCTCTTGGTTTTCTGGAAGAGGTTGTGAAAAAGCCAAGGTGCTGGTTGAATATTTACACCTCTTATTATCTATTTCATTTTTTTATGTAAAATAAGCTTATTTTACTTAAAAAAAACAACTATTTTTTTGTGTTTCGGGAAAATTTGCTCTTTTTTTTTATATTTCAGTAACTTATCGACCTTGATCTTAAAAGTGGTTTTCTAAAGAGATAGGATTAATCAAGCAAATAGACTGTTTCACCCATGGGAAAGTATGTGTTATGTCAAAGCATTTAGGACAAATGTTTTCTATTCTTTTATATATCTACATATACCTATACAGATATATCTATATCCATATGTATATTCTTGTTGATTTCAAAGAGGAAGGGAGAGATAGAAACACCAATGATGAGAGAGAATCATTGATGGGCTGCCTCCTGCATGCCCCCACTGTGGATGGAGCCCACCACGGGAGCATGTGCCCTGATCCAGAATCCAACCATGATCTCCTGGTTCATAGGTCAAGGCTCAACCACTGAGCCAGGCAATGTTTCCTATTCTGTTGGAACAGCCCATTAACGAATATACTAATGACTTCAATGAATATTAATCATTTCATTATTAATGCATTTCAAATTTTTTGTATAGTGAAAAATCCCATATATAATTTGCTCTGTGTCAACAAGTCCTAACTCATTTACTGAACAATTTAAATAATTTTACAAAAATGTCCAGTGTACTTAAGCATTGTACTTTTAATTCATACAATGGATGTAATGACTAAGATTATAAACCAGGGTTTGAGTTCAGGCCCTATCTATCCTTGGTATCCCTGGGCAAGCCACTCAAACTTTGCTGAGATTCTCTTTCCTCATTTCAAAATGAAGTAATAAAACTCCCCAGAGCTGTTTGTGAGAATGAAATGAAATTATACACATTAAAAATATTACAAGTTATCTCAATATCACTTCTCCCTCTTCCCCAGCAGCATTTTAAATTATTTCACTTTTGGTGGCTTGTTGACTGACTTCATTCATACTTGACACATTTGGAAGATTAAAAATATATCTTTACTCAAAGAATGGAACATGAATGAATGGTTTTATAGATTATACAGAACTAGAAATCTGCTTCTCTGGCTCCCAATCCATTTAATTTTGTGTGAGATTCCACTATATTGGTATATTTAAATGTAGCCCATTTCAGGTTTTCAATTTTAGTATTTATTTAGGATTTTCTAAAGTTCACTGAGCATCTCTTTGTATACTCTATAATCAAATCAGACAGGAAATAAAAATCGCCAGAATTCTTATTTCTAGGTACTGCACAGAGTATCAGAAATTCTTAAGCTTCCCTGAAGATTCCACCAAAAAACTACTAGAAATGATAATTCAGTAAATATAAAATACAAAATAAATATCCAGAAATCACTTGCATTTTTATACACCAATAATGACCTAACACAAGGTGAAACTTAAGAAAACAATCCCATTTACAATTCCATTAAAAGAAATACTTAGGAATAAATTTAGCCAAGGATGTAAAAAATCTGTACTCAGAAAATTATAAAGCACTGAAGAAAGAAGTTGAAGAAGATACAATTAAGTGGAATCATATACAATGTTCATGGATAGGAAAATGTCTATACTACACAAGGCAATCTATAGATTCAATGCAATTTCTATCAAGATACCAATGGTGTATTTCACAGAACTAGAACGAATATTCTAAAAATTTATATGGAACTACAAAAGACTGAATAACCATAGCAATCTTGAGAAAGAACAAAGTTGGAGGAATCACACTACTTGATATCAAACTATACTACAAGCATAGTACTGGCAGAAAAAAACACATATATAGGATGCCCCCCCCCAAATGTACACAAACTTTGAATAATTATAAAGGCAGTGTTTATTAAAATACATTTCATTTTCAAAATGTAATAGAATCTACAGATAAAGTATGTAGATCAATGAAACAGAATAGAGTGCCTAGAAATAAACACACTTTTATGGTCAATATTTGACAAAGGAGGCAAAAACTTACAATGAGGTAAAGATAGTCTATTCAATAAATCGTGTTTGGAAAATTGGACTGATACAAAAAGATGAAACTAGATCACCTTCTTACACCATACACAAAATAAACTCAAAATGGATTAAAGACTTAAATGGTAGAGTCGAAATAAAAATTCTATGAGAAAACAGGTGGTAAAACAGACATTTTTCATAGCAATATTTTTTCTGAGATATGTCCTTTGGCAAGGGAAACAAATAAATAAATGGAACTACATCAAACTAAAAAGTTTTTGCACAAGAAAGGAAACCATCAACAAAATAAAAAGACAACCTACTGAGTGGGAGAACATACTCACCATTGATACATCTGATAAGGGGTTAATATCCAAAATTGATTAAGAACTTCTAAAACTCACAGAGAAACCAAGATGGCGGCATAGGTAAGCACCTAAACTGCTGCCTTGCACAACAATTTCAAAACTACAACTAAAAGAACGGACACCATCCAGAACCACAGGAAACCTGGCTGAGTGAAAATTCTACAACTAGAAGGAAAGAGAAAAGCTCACAGAGAATTGGAGGTACAGCAAAGGGTCTTTGTGCGCGCAGAGGGAAGGGCGTCTGAGAGCCTGGCTGACTTTCTCTGGCGGAAGGGGGAAGGAAGCCCCTGACCACACTGAACCCCAGTTCTGACTGCACTGAACCCCAGTCCTGGGCGAAACCCCGTGGACCCAGGCTCATACAGGGGGAGTCTGGACTGTCAGGTAGAGAGAAAGGCACCGGAGACTCGGAGACCCGGGGGAGACCCGGGAGAGCCCCGGCAGGCAGGGTTCTGGAGGTGCGCGCGCCAGTGTGCACAAAGGCTGCGGAGGTTGCCACAGGCTTTCCCTAGTGTAAGGGAGTCAGAAGCTCCTGACTGCACTGAGCCCCAGTTCTGACTGCACTGAACCCCAGTTCCAGGCGAGCCCCTGGGGACCCACGCTCTTGTGGTGGGAATCTGGAGTCTCGGGCGGAGACTTGGGAGCCGGGGAAGGCAAAGGTCTGCAGGCGCGTGCATGCCAGTGCACACAAAGGCTGCGGAGGTTGCCACAGGCTTTCCCTAGTGGAAGAGAGTCAGAAGACGGGGAAGGCAGAGGTCTGCAGGCGCGCAAGCGCACAAGGGCAAGGCTGACTGGAAGCCAAGACTATCTGCTCCGCCCTGAGACTCCACCCCATCCAAGCTGAGCACAGAGGCTATTGCAATTTGGCAAGTCTAATCCTATAAGGCTGTCTCCAACACCGAACTTCTCCCAGCGTAGACACAGCTGATCCTCACAGCCAACTGGCCTGGAGGTCAATTCCTTCCAGTGATACCAACAACAATCAAGACTTAACTACAACAAGGCTGTACACACAGTCCACAAAGGGGTGCACCAAGAGTGTCCACCTCAGGTTAACTGGGGAGGCCGACCCACTGGGCCATATAGAAAACCTAACACACAAATCTACCCTACCAACTCAGGGAAGCAGTGAAAATGCGGCGTCAAAGAAACAGATCACAAATGAAAGAAATGGAGGAAAACAAACGACTGGATATAGAATTCAAAACCACAGTTATAAGGCTTTTCAAGAATATCCTAGAAAAGGCCGATAAATATAACGAGACCCTCAAAGATATGAAAAAGGACCAACTAGAAATTAAACATACACTGACTGAAATAAAAAATATTATACAGAGACCCAGAAACAGACTAGAGGAACACAAGAATCAAGTCAAAGAATTGAAATACAAAGAAGCAAAAAACACTCAACTGAAAAAGCAAAAAGAAAAAAAAAATCCAAAAAGTTGAAGATAGTGTAAGAAGACTCTGGGACAACTTCAAGCGTACCAACATCAGAATTATGGGGGTGCCAGAAGAAGAGAGAGAGCAAGATACTGAAAACCTATTTGAAGAAATAATGACTGAAAACTTCCCCCACCTGGTGAAAGAAATAGACTTACAAGTCCAGGAAGCGCACAGAACCCCAAACAAAAGGAATTCAAAGAGGACCACACCAAGACACATCATAATTAAAATGCCAAGAGCAAAAGACAAAGAGAGAATATTAAAAGCAGCAAGAGAAAAACAGTTAATTACCTACAAGGGAGCACCCATACGATTGTCAGCTGACTTCTCAACAGAAACTATGCAGGCCAGACGGGAGTGGCAAGAAATATTCAAAGTGATGAATAGCAAGAACCTACAACCAAGATTACTCTACCCAGCAAAGCTATCATTCAGAATTGAAGGGCAGATAAAGAGCTTCACAGATAAGAAAAAGCTAAAGGAGTTCATCAGCACCAAACCAGTATTATATGAAATGCTGAAAGGTATTCTTAAAGAAGAGGAAGAAGAAAAAAGTAAAGATAAAAATTATGAACAACAAATACATATCTATCAACAAGTGAACCTAAAAATCAAGTGAATTAAAAACCTGAGGAACAGAATAATCTGGTGACTATAATAGAATCAGGGGCATAGAAAGGGAGTGGACTGATAATTCTCAGGGGGAAAGGGGTATGGGGGGGTTCAGGAAGAGACTGGACAAAAATCATACACCCATGGATGAGGACAGTGGTGGGGAGGTAAGGGCAGAAGGTGGGGTGGGAACTGGGTGGAGGGGAGCTATGGGGGGAAAAAGGAGAAACAATTGTAATAATCTGAATAAAGATTTATTTAAAAAAAAAAAAAAAAGAACTTCTAAAACTCAACACCAGAAAATCAAACACTCCAATTAAAAAGTGGGTAAAGGGCCTGATTGGTGTGGCTCAGTGGTTGAATGTCAACCTATGAACCAGGAGGTGATGGTTCGATTCCTGGTCAGGGCACATGCCCAGAATGCATGTTTGATCCCCAGTAGGAGTTGTGCAGGAGGTAGCTGATCAATGATTCTCTCTCATTGATGTTTCTGGAGGTAGCTGATCAATGATTCTCTCTCATTGATGTTTCTGTCTCCCCCTCTCCCTTCATCTCTGAAATCAATAAAAATATATTTTTTTTAAAAAATGGGCAAAGGACCTGAATAGACATTTCTCCAAAGAGGACATACAGATGGCTGATAGACATAAGAAAAGATGTTCAATGCCATTAATCATCAGAAAAATGCAAATTAAAACTACAATGAGATATCACCTCACACTTATCAGAAAGGCTATCATCAACAAATCATCAAACAAGTGTTTGAGAGGATGTGATAAAAAGCGAACCCTCATGTACTGTTACTGGGAATGAAGATTGGTGCAGCCACTGTGGAAAACAGAGTTACCTCAATAAATTAAAAATAGAACTGCCTTCTGACCCAGTGATTTCACTTCTGGGAATATATCTGAAGAAACCTGAAACACTAATTGGAAAGAATATATGCACCTCTATGTTCATTGTAGTGTTATTTACAATAACCAAAACTTTGAAGCAGTCCCAGTGTCCATCAGTAGATGAGGGGATAAAAAAGCTGTGGTATATTTGCGCAATGGAATACTACTTGACTGTAACAAAAGAAGTCAATCTTACCATTTGTGACAGCATGGATGGACCAGGAGAGCATTATGCTAAGAGAAATAAGCCATTCAGAGAAAGACAATGTATGATTTCACTTATATGTGGAATCTAATGAACAAACAAAATAGAAACAGACTCATAAAGAACAGACTGACAGCTGTTAGAGGGGAGGGGGGTTGCTGAAATTTAGTATACAATATAAAGCCAACATTTCATTCCTGCCAGGGGAGTGGTTAGAAAGCAAAATTATACAGTAAATGAGAGATTAGACTAGAACTCTATAGCCCCAAATATTTGGCTATCCAGCTATCAATCTTCTTTTGTTTGAATTGTCATTGTTTTGTTAATTAGCTAATTAATAGGTAAGGAATTTGAAAATACCAAAGATTATGTGGTAGGAGTAAGTGAAATGTGATTTGGTTAGGATCAACTACAAATTCTAAGCATGCCTAAAGAGGTTAATGAAGCCTCTGTTGGTTTTGATAGTAAAGACTTAAGTTACCTCAAGCAATGAAGAGATTATTGTAAAAATCAACATAGAGCAGTAGTGGAGTCAGTTATAGCCAAACTGGGATTAGATGCAAGGCTAGAGACCTCAACAGGAAAAATTTTGACTCTTATTTCTAGTGCTCTGCTATAAACATGAATTACTTATGTATCTCCTCAGTTACCTTCTCACAGCCAGTTAGTCATTCCGTCTATTCTTTATCTCTCTTCTATCTTTGTTTACAAATAATTGTAGCTTTCTCATAACATGGGCTTACCCCATGGCTATGCTACTACTTCATGACTTCCCCTTCCTCCCTCTTTCTTTCTTTCTCTCTCTCTCTCTCTTTCTTTCTTTCTTTCTTTCTTTCTTTCTTTTCTTTCTTTCTTTCTTTCTTTCTTTCTTTCTCTGTCTCTCTCTCTCTCTTTCCTTCCTTCCTTCCTTCCTTCCTTCCTTCCTTCCTTCCTTCCTTCCTTCCTTCCTTCCTTCCTTCTTTCTTTCTTCCTTCCTTTCTTTCATTCTTTCTTTCTGATTCAGTATCTACTAACTACACACTTTAATCTTGAGTTCTCTCAGTTCTAATTCCTAAAGACTCATCTCATGCCAGGCCATTTTATTTGTCTATGGCCAGCCAGGATTTGGTCTTAGTATTGATCCAATCAGAAATGGTAAAGACAGTTATAATTCAAAGCATGGCTTCTTTGCTATAGTATAGTGGGGCAGTTTACCTTAGGTCCTAAGGTAAACTGTTAAGGCTTAGGACAATAGTAAAGCAGGTTTTGATTGATCTGTGCTGAGTTTGCTTAATTAAAAATTTCTTCTGAATTAAAATATCAAGTGTTTAATGTATCCACAGGAGTTAAAAATTCTGGCCTCCCAATCTGCATACCAGTTACTGTACTGTATTTATTATAGATTATTATCACTAATTCTTATATAATAAGGAAGTTACTATAGATGTATCTGAGTCTTCTCTAAAAATATATTTATACTTTATAGAAAATACTATATGTATTTTAATTTTTGACCAAGAGAAAATGAATTGTTTAAAATGTGTCCTGGTTACAACTCTATTATAATTTACCACTTTACTTAGTTGTATAGGATGTATGTTCATTCCATTATAATTATTAGCCCTATTTATTAGTAATAAATCTATTTCAATTATTATAATAAGATTGTATAAATACCTAAGTTGTCATTTTGACTCTATTTTAAAGTCTTTTATATGTGTGTGTTTTTTTTCACTTTTTGAATGAATCAGAGTCCAGAAATGAGTGGAATACTATCTTAAACAAGTCAAAAATCTGTTACAACATTTATACTACTTGAATGAAGAAAGGTAAAAAATCCCACAAAATTCCAATTGATAATTACCCCATTCAGACATTGGTGAATTTGTCCCTCAATCCAAGTCAACCTTCCTTATCAGAGGTAAGAAAATATTTTTATACTAAAATATACGAAAAATTTGCTAATCTTGGGGAAAAAATTTTTAATTTTTTTTATTGATTTTAGAGAGAGAGGAAGGGGAGAGAGAGAGAGAGAGAAACATTGATGAGGGAAAGAAACATTGCTCGGTGGTGCCTCCTGCCTACTTGGGATTAAGCCAGAAACCTGGGCATGTGCCCTGACCAAGAATCAAACTAGCAATCTTTTGGTGCATGTGATGACACTCAACCACTGAACCACACCAGCCAGTGCCTTTGAATAATTTTGATAAAGCAAAAATATGGATTATATAAAGTGTTAGATATTCACTTTGAACTCAACTCTATGTATTCCTTTGTCTGATAATAGTACTTGTATCTCTAGCTCACTTCCTCTAAGTACCCTGATTATACTGGGACTACAATCATCTGTTTTTTGTTTGTTTGTTTTTATTCCTTTCAATGCCATCCATAACTGGCTTAAATACTGTAGAGCAGTCTTGATCACTCTCTGGCACATGTTTTGACTCCTTGCCCCTCTCTCTTTTCATTATACTCGTTAGCAAAACAAATAAGCTGATTAATCCATTTCTATACCTATACCTACAGCAGAGCATGGCTGGAGAAAACTATATCAGCATAAGGACTATAACTCACTTTATTTTTTATTTTTATTTTTTTAATTTTACCATTTATTTACTTATTTATTTATTTTTAGTGTCCAATCTCTTTTAGTACAGAAAGGGTGTAGTAAAAATGCATCCATGTGCCCAGGCCCTTGGGGTGGCCCAGAGCAGTCAGTCCCTCCACAGGTTCTTCTTTCTTTTTCATCTTAGCCTTTATTTTCTCTATCTTCAAATGATGCCTTTCTATTTAGTATTTTTTTCTTTTTCAAAAAAACGATCTTAAATATAATGTTACATGCAATAAACACCAATTATTTAAGAAAAAATGATCTTACACATATTACATACAATAAACATTAATATTTCAAGGATAAAAAGATTTTAAGTATAACAATATTACCAAAACTGTACTAACATAGTATGATATCACAAAAGTTGTAGGAAATATTAAAAATCTGCAAATAACAGGATTACTTCTAGTATATTTTCCTCCCTCTGGCTCTATTTTTGTTCATCAGTTTCTGTTGTTCGTTATATTCCACAAATGTGTGAGATCATATAATATTTATCTTTCTCCCACTGGGTTATTTTGCTTAGCATGATGCTTTTAAAGTCTATTTTGTCAGATATGAGTATTGCAACTCCAGCTTTTTTTTTTCTTTTCCATTTGCATGGATAATTTTTTTCCATCCCTTCACTTTCATCCTGTGTGTCTTTTGTTTTGAGGTGGGTCTCTTGTAGACAACATATTGTTGGGTCATGTTTTTGTATCCATTTGGCTACCCTACACCTTTGATTAGAGCTTTTAATCCATTTACACTTAGGGTTGTTATTGAGAGGTACTTATTTATAGCCATTTTAATTATGTTTGGCTAGGTTTCTCTCTCTGTTTCTTCTCCTCAGCAATCCCTTTAGCATTTCTCATAATACTGGCTTGGTGGTGATGAACTCCTTTAGCCTTTTTTTTTTTTTTTGTCTGAGAAGCTCTTTATTTGACCATTATTTTGAATGATAGCCTTGCTGGATATAGTAATCTTGGTCTCAGATCCTTGCTTTCCATTACCTTGAATACTTCATGCCATTCCCTTCTGGCCTGTAGAGTTTCTGATGAGAAATCAGGTGTCAGCCTTATGGGAACTCCTTTGTAGGTAACAGTTTTCTTTTCTCTTGCTGCCTTTAAGATTCTCTCTTTGTCTTTAATTTTTGGCATTTTAATTATGATGTGTCTGGGCATGGGTCTGTTTGGGTTCTTCTTGTTTGGGGTTCTCTGTGCCTCCTGAACTTGTGTGACTTTTTCCTTTACCAGGTTAGGGAAGTTTTCTACCATTATTTCTTCAAACACATTCCCTATTCCTTTCTCCCTTTCTGCCTCTTCTGGCACACCTACTATTCTAATATTGTTATGTTTCACATTGTCCCAGAGCTCCCTTAAGCTGTCCTGTTTTTTAATTGTTTTTTCTTTTTGGTTCTCTAATTGATATTTTCAACTCTGTCTTCTAATTCACTTATTCAATCCTCAGTTTCCCATAATCTGCTGTGTATTCCTTCCAATGTGTTCTTTATTTGTGTTATGTCATTCTTTATCTCAGACTGTTCTTTTTTCATAGTTACTGTATCTTTTTTCATACTGTTGAGCATTTTTACCATTATTACTCTGAACTCTGTTTCAGGTAAATTTCTTATCTCTGCTTCATTTATCTCTTCTGGAGAATTCACTAGTTCTTTCATTTGGGGGTTGTTCCTTTGTTTCTTCATTTTGGTGGTCTGTTTGGGTTTGTGACTATGTTTTAGGTAGATCCTCTATACCTCTCAATCTCTAGCGCAGGGCAGTGTTAAAGGCTGTTTCTGACTAATTGGATCAGGCAAAGACTCAAAGCCTCCAGAGACTGCCTCTGTCTATAGACTAATAGGATTCTGACTTGAATTGCCCCCAGGCAATTGTCCTCTGGAGTGGCAAGAGTTTTTTTCAACAGGGTGGGGTAGTTGCTTCTGCCTGGAGGCTAATTGTTACTTTTAATCTTTTAAGTGGCCTCAGGGCAAGGTGTTTTCCAATAGAGTGTGGCGACTGTCTTCCTCCCAGGCAAGGCAGATTATGTGGGAAAGATGTCCTCTCCTGTGTGGGGGAATGACTTAGCCCAGGAAATTTGGGGTGTCTGCCTTCTGAGCTCTATCCCCCAAGTCCCCAGTCCTGGCTTCTGCTCTCACAGCTCCAGTCCACTTCACCCTCCCTCTGCCAAAGTATAAGGTGGGTGGCTTCACAGGGAATTTTTGTGCATTGGCCCTTTAAGAGGGTGCGCCAACTTTCAGCTGCCACTCCCTGGCAGACAGTACCCACTACTTTTCACAACTAGATGTTATGTGGGTACCCTTCTCAGTTTGGTTTTCTCTGCTGGGAAGTCCACCTTCGGGATTAGATCCCAGAGTTTTCAGTGGCACACACCCCCACAGCTGAGATATCTCTCCAGGACTTCAGTAGCCGTCTGTGGGTGCCTGGCCAGCCCTTTCATGCCTCCACCCCTCCTACCAGTCTCTATGCAGTTTCCACCTTCAGTCTTTGTGTATCAGGGTTCTCTCCTGTGAGTTTTCCATTGATTATTCAGGAAGCCTTTTCATATTTCAGTTGTAATTCCAGCTTGTTCCTGGGAGCATGTCTGTGCAGCATCCTCCTACTCTGCCACCATTTTTAATCTATATCTCACTTTAAATTCATGACCATGAATCCCCAGTGGGACCTTTTGCTAGTAGGCAATCAAACTATCTTTCACTCATTCACTCTTCCATTGTTCTAGACAACTATTTCATTGCTTCACCCCATTTTTTCTTTAAAACAACTCCAAGCTTTTACTCCAATTCTCCAAGACTGCTATTTTTAAATTCACCTCTGCATTACTAAATCTATTGCTTAATTCTTATCCCACACATACTTAATATATCTGTGCACAACAGTTAACACTGTTGACCCCTCTCTTCCTTGATGTAATTCCTTTGTTTGGTTTTTAACATAAATATATCTTGGTTTTCCTCCTACCTTTTTTTGTTATTCATTCTCAGTCTTCTTTGCTGGGTTTTCTTCTCTCTTTTTTTAAGTATTATTATTTTATTTCAGAGAGGAAGGGAGAGAGAGATAGAAACATCTATGATTAGAGAGAATCATTGATTGGCTACCTCCTGCACGCCCCTGCTGGGGATTGAGCCTGCAATTCGGGCATGTGCCCTTGACTAGAATCTAACCTGGGACTCTTCAGTGCACAGGCCTATGCTTTATCCACTGAGCCAAAATGGCTAGGGCTTCTTCTTCCTGACTTTTAATATAGAAGAATTTCAGGGGCCGGCTCTTTGTTCTCTTCTCTATCTGCACTCATTCCTTGGTAATTTTATCCAGTCTAATAGCTTTAATACCAACTTTATGCTAAGGATTCCCAAATTAAATCCCCATCCCAGTCCTCTTTCCCAAACTCCAGATTCATATTTCAAGTGCTTAGCTTACTTATATCTCCACTTGCATGGCCAGCAGACATCTCAAACTTGACATGTATGAGATTGGCCTATGGATCTTTGCCCCTTCTCCAAAACCACTACTACCCATTCTTTTCTCCATATTAGGAGATGTCTAATCCATCCTTTCAGTATCTGAGGCCAAACACCTTGGACTCATACTCCACTCCTTTCTCAAACTTCACTACTAATGAATTGACTTGTAGCTTTCAGTGATAAAAATCTGACCACTTCTCATCACCTCTACTGCTAACATGTTGAACTGAGCCACCATCATCTCATTCTTGAACTATTCAAATAGCTTCATAATATTTTCCATTTTCTTGTCCCTTAAAGCCTGTTCTGTTACCCCTTTCGTAATTATTAAATACAGCAAAATTTGAAGTAGAGCATTTGGTGTGTCCTGATGTGAAACAATATGAAATACATGGCACCATTTATAAAATATTCTTGCCCCAGATAATTAATTTGTGTCGGATGAAGGCTATAGAGTTAACTGTTTCCAGGAGATAGCAGGATTGGAAAAATAAGTTAAATGACACCTTAAGGAGTTTATAAAGGAAATTCAGAATACAGAACATTTTGATAACTGGCCTGGTCTCTTAAAAGAGGGGGGGGAAAAAGCAGTCTGGGAAAAGTCTTCAAATTAAGATTTTTAAAAGACTTGACAAATGCTGTGTGTTCTCTTTGAATTCTAGATCAAAAATTTTTTTCTGAGGACAGTTGGACAATTGGGGAAATTTGAATATGGACTGGATATTAGTTGACATCAAGTAATTGTTAATTTTCTTAGATGTGAAAATGGTATTGTGATTATGTTATAGAAACCCTTAATTTTAGGGGAGGGATGCCAAAGTATTTAGGAGTATATTGTCTTGATGTCTGATTTACTTTGAATGGTTCAGAGAGAGAGGGAGAAAGTAATTGTGGCATAATGTTAACTTTTGAATCTAGATGGTAGGTATTTGGACATTCTTGGTATTATACCTTTTATTTGTATGTATATTTAGAATTTTTTATACTAAAACAACCTAATATATAAAAGGCCAGCATTGTAATGACCGATCACAACCAAAGGCTGACCAACCCAGAAGTCCTTCAGTCAGTGCTGGGTTGCAACCCAGCACTGACTGCCCAGAGCTGCAGTCTGGCAACCCAGCACTGACTGCCCAGGGAGCTGAGGCCCAGAGAGAGAGGCAGGGTCTGATCCGCAGCCTCAGTGGCAGCTGTTGGTCAGTACTTGCCTCTCTCTTTCTCTCCCTCTTTCTTTTTGAGCTTCGCCAGCAGCTGGGCTTTTCTTTCTCACCAGCCTCTGCGGGGGCTGCTGTTAAGCCCCGCCTCTCTGATCAGGTCCGGAGATGCTGACTGGCATAGAAACTGACCACTCAGAACTAAATGTGGGTGCTGTGAAGAACCAATGGCTGTCTAGGAGGTGGAGCTTTTGACGCTGACTGGCATTGGAACAGACCAATCAGAACCAAATCTGGGTGCTGTGGGGAACTAATGGCTGCCTAGGAGGCAGAGCTTTTGACACTGACTGGCATAGAAACCTACCAATCAGAACCAAATCTGGGTGCTGTGGGGAGCCAATGGCTGCCTAGGAGGCGGAGCTTTTGACGCTGGCATAGCAACCGACCAATCAGAACCAAATTGGCCAGCAGAGGAGGGCACTTGGGGGTGAGATCAGGCCAGCAGGGGAGGGCACTTGGGGGTGAGATCAGGCCGGCAGGGGAGGGCAGTTAGGAGTAATCAGGCTGGCAGGCAGGTGAGCAGTTAGGAGCCAGTGGTCCCAGATTGTGAGAGGAATGTTCAACAGCCGGGGATCAGGCCTAAACCAGCAGTCAGACATCCCCCAAGGGGTCCTCAAGTGGAGAGGGTTCAGGCTGAGCTGAGGAAACACCCCCTCCATGCATGAATTTTGTGCACCGGGCCTCTAGTAAAAATATAAAAGTCAGATATTTTCATGCTTCTATTAAAACCCTGTATTGACTTCCCATTTTGTGATGAAGACCTTAAATTGCCTGGAAGGCCCTATATAATTTGATCCTCATCCTCCTAATTTTTTTTATTTTATCTCCTCTTTCCCCTACATTCTATACTTTAATCATACTAGACAATTTCACCTTAAGGCCTTTGCTTTAGCTCTTTCTGGAGATCTTCCCTTCTACATCTTCCCTTGGCTAATTCCTTCTTTTCCTGAAAATCTTTACTCAGATTTCTCCTTTTCCATGAGACCTATCTGAACTATTCTTTTTCCTTCCCAATTTTTCTTACCCTGCTCTTACTTTTTTTTCCAAGTACTCATCACTTTCTAATAACTTATCGTTGTTTGATATTTATTGTTTATTGTCTATGTCCCTCACAGGATTAGGGTCTTGTCTGAGGCAGATGAGTCATTTTCCTTGGGTGCAAAATTTAAGGGTGGGGGGGGCACACAAATATTCAATAATTAAGGTAAATATTTTAATACTAGAGGGCCCGGTGCATGAAATTTGTGCATGAATGCAGTCTCGAGGCCTGGCCGGCGATCGAAGTGTGAGTGTCTGGTGTGGAAGGGCAGGTCCCAGCTGACCTCTGGGCCCTGGGCAGCACCTGGTCCCCTGGGCCCCCATGTGCCTCCCTCCGCCTGAGTCACAGCACCTGAATCCCCATGTGGAGATGCAGTGAGCACAGCTGAATGCTGTGGGCCGGGGTGCAGCGTAGACTTCTGGGCCACTCAGCAGCGCCACACACAAGCCTAGTGGGCAGCGCACTCTCTCCCGGCCTGCCTCACAGACCGGCTCCTGCACAAACCCACAGGGAGCCTGACCGGCCCCTCGGTCCCAGTGGTTGCAGCCTGGCTCACCTGGAAGAGGCCACGCAGGTGTGGGGCAGGCTCCACGCAGGCACCCAGCACCTGAGCATGGGGACTTCCCCAGCGCATGAGCCTTGGCATTGCAGGGGAGGGTAGCAGGGGGAGTGAGAGTGAGCTGCATTCTCACTGCACCTCCATCCCCATCACCCCTAACCCCAGGTAGCTGGCAAGAAGTCGCAGCATGTTGCCGACACCTGCCATGTTCCATGCTACTCCCTGGTGGTCAGTACACATCTTAGCAAGTGGTCAAATTCCCAGTCTCTAGGTCGAATTCCCAGTCGAACAACCATCCGAGGAGACAATTTGCATATTAGGCTTTTATTATATAGGATTAGAGGTCCGGTGCATGAAATTTGTGCATGGGGGTCCTCAGCCCAGCTTGCACCCTCTTGCAATCCAAGACCGCTGCTCCTAACTGCTTGCCTGCCTTCCTGCCTCATCGCCCCTAACCACTCTGCCTGCCTGCCTTATCACCCCTAACCACTTGCCTGTCTGCCTGATCACCTCTAACTGCCTCTGCCTGCCTGATCACCCCTAACCACTCCCCTGCCTGCCTCATCGCCCCTAACCACACGCCTGCCTGATCGCCCCTAACTACCTCTGCCTCAGCCCCCACCACTGTGGCTTTATCCAGAAGGACGTCTGGAAGGTTGTTTGGCTGTCCAGTCTAATTAGCATATTACACTTTTATTATTATAGATAATATTTTTTAAAGTAAACATTAATGCCAAAAAATCCATGATGAACAAGATATCAACATTTCCAATAGTACCATGCCTAACCATTTTAGAGCCTGAGAAAAAAATGGCAAAATATGTGCATATATACAATATACTAGTAGCCCTGTGCACAAATCCATGCACCAGTAGCTTTCTGCCGCCCTCCTGTAGCTCTCTGCCCACTGCCCCGCCCACCTGTAGCTCCCCCCACCTCCCCTCATAGCTTGCTGCCCTTCCCCCTCCTGTAGCTCTCTGCTCTCCCCCCTCCCCCCCCCCCCCCCCCCCCCCGCTTACCTGCTGCCCTGTCCCCTCCTGTAGCTCTCTGCCGCCCACTTGTAGTTCGCTGCCCCACCCTCCTGCAGATCTGTGATCCGGTCATTATGCAGTAGGTCATTATGCCTCACGGCGTAATAGATAATTAGCACATTCCTCTCCTATTTTTTTTTTAAATATATTTTATTGATTTTTTACAGAGAGGAAGGGAGAGGGATAGAGAGCCAGAAACATCGATGAGAGAGAAACATCGATCAGCTGCCTCCTGCACACCTCCCACTGGGGATGTGCCCGCAGCCAAGGTACATGCCCTTGACCGGAATCGAACCTGGGACCCTTCAGTCCGCAGGCCGATGCTCTATCCACTGAGCCAAACCGGTTTCGGCTCCTCTCCTATTATATAGTATTTTTTAAAAGTATTTTAATTTTTTATTTAATTTTTTTTTTTTTGAGAGAGAGAGGAAGGGACAGAGAGAGAGAAAGGGAGAAAGAGACATGTGAGAGAGAAACATTGTTGCCCTCCGACCAGGGATTGAACCGGAAACCTGGGTATATGCCCTGATCAGCAATCAAACCCATCACCTTTTGGTGCATCGGACAATGCTGCAACCAACTGAGCCACATCGACCATAGCTTGAACTCCCTTTTGATAACTTTTTTTTTGGGAGTAGCCTTTCAGAGATTTCTATTGGGTTGCCTGCCAAAGATTTCTAATTAGTGGGAATTTTTATGTCTATGTTTTGAACTGTAAATTTTATATTAGGAAGTCTTCTTTTTAGCGTGTTACTTTTTTTCTGTATGTCTGTTGCAGTTTCTAATTTATTTAGATTTCTATGTGTTATTTGTCACAAAGTTATTCTTATGTGAATATTAATATTACTACTTTTGCATTATGAAGTATTCTTCTTGGATTCATTTAATGCTTTTTTTTTTTTTTTTGGCCTAAATTCTCCCTTATTGCCTATCACTATTTGCTTTCTTTTTGTTTACTTATTTGTTATAAAACACTCCCTTCCCCCCCTCCCCCAATCTTTCCCACTTTTTTTTTTCAGCCTTTCTGTTTTAGGTATATTTTTTACATACAGTCTAGAGTTGGGTTTTGCTTTGTGAGTCAGTCTGAAAATCGTTTTTATTTAGTAGACAAGTTGCGTCTATTTACATCATTGATGGGACTGGTATGTTTGACAATGTCAGATTTGTCATTTTATTTTATTATATAGTTAGTGTGTATTATTATGTGGTTTATTTGCACTTTTACTTCCTCCTGGTATTAGAAAAGTTGTATTTTCATTATAGTGTTTTGTATTTTTGTTCTAGGATTCTTAATCATTCTTTTTCTTTTTTAATTTGATGATTCTGGTTTTGATTAGTTACCTCTAAAATTACCATCTGATTATTACATGTTACATTCAGGACAATAAAAAAAGTCACCTTTTCCACTCCTTTCTACTCTCATGTATTTTTAGTTGTGTCTTTTCTACTTTGTCAAATAATATAACATCTATGTACTTATATCTAGTTGTATTCTCCTCACCTCTGTTTTAGTCTCAGATCTAAAACTAAATATGTTCAAAATGTACTGCCAGTTCTTTTGCAGAATATTTTTCAATCATTGCCTAATTGGATTAATGCCTTAAGGGAAATGCTTTTAGTTTTCCCTGGTTGAGTATTATGTTAGCTATGGGTTTGTCATATATGGCCTTTAGTTTTTTATATTTTTAAAGAATTGTTAAAAAAAGAAAAAAGGAATTGTGACAGAGATTATATGTCACCCACAAAGCCTAAATTATTACTGTCTGGCCCTTTATCAACAAAGTTTGCTATTCCTGCTCTAGACCCTCGATACTTGGAGGATAGTTTGGCTATACCATCCTTGGCTTACACTTTTTTTCCCTTGAGTTTTTTTTTTTTTTTTTTTTTTTTAATGTTGTTCTACTGATATCTTGTTTTATGTTACTACTAGAGGCCCAATGCACGAAATTCGTGCAAGAGTAGGCCTTCCTTCCCCTGACTGCCAGCACCAGCTTCCCTCTGGCATCCGGGACCTGGGCTTCCCTCAGGCACCCAGGACCCAGGCTTCCCTCACAGCCCCAGCTTCGTCCAGAAGGTTGTCCTGAAGGACGTCCATGAGGACATCCAGTCTAATTAGCATATTATGCTTTTATTATTTTAGATTAATAAGTGTAACACCACCCTGATTCTTTTTTCTTTGTAAACCGGCTTGTGTGTTTCAGTCAGGAAGGCCAGAGGATTTCTTTAATATGTAATAATTTTACCAGGCTGTATCTCAGTTGAGAATTCTAGATCAAGTTTTTCTGGATACATAGTGGGCTCCTTCAGTATGAAAACCAGGACTTCTGTTTCAAGAATGTTTTCTAAAAGTAGAAAACACTTTATTTGTTTATTTGCTTGTGTGTGAGAGAGAGAAGAGAGAGACATTTAGCTGCGTTCTATATTTCCCCTACTGGGGATTGAGCCTGGGACCCAGACATATGCCCTGACAGGGAAACAAACCAGCAACCTTTCTGTGCATGTGATGATGCTCAACGAGCCACAGTGGTCAGGGCTAGAAAACACTTTATTTATTTATTTGTTTGTTTGTTTGTTTTAATCTTTATTGTTGAAAGTATTATCATGTCCCCCTCTTTTTCTCCACTGACTCCTTCTGGCCCACCCCCACCCCTGCCCCAGGCCTCCTTCACCACCCTATTATCTGTGTCCAGGGTTTACGCCTATATATATATCACTTCCCACCCACCCACCCACCCACCCACCCTTCCCTAGAAAACACTTTATTTTTTTTTAATCTTTATTGTTGAAAGTATTACATATGTCCCTCTTTTTCCCCCATTAACCCCCTCCAAGAAAACACTTTAAATAGCAGGTCCATTCCATTGTTGTTGTTTGTTTCTGGGACAACACAATTAAGTATTACTTTACTTTTTATAGCTGTTACTTTCTCTCTGACCTATTTTACTATTTTTTTGTGTGCTACACTGACAACTTTAATGTGAAAAAAAACTTTAGATTACATATTAGATAATAAATATGTAAATAATTAAAACAAAAGATATTTAATGTAAACTTTAGACACAGACCCTGATACATTTATTTCTAGAGCTGTCATAGATGATTAGACAAAACTAGCAACTGTGCTGGTCTAAACTGAAGCAGAAAAATGTAGCTAATGTGAAGCTTTAGGTCCAGTTTCTCTAAATTGTTATTACTAGTACTAGAGGCCCAGTGCATGAATTCGTGCAGGTGGGGTCTGGCCTGTCAGGTGGGGTCTGGCAGATCAGGCCTGGCCTGTCAGGAGGAGGAGATGGGGGAGGTTGGCCTGCTGGTCCGTCCCAATCAGGGCCGGGCGGCTGAGGGGAGGGCCGTGGGCAATTGGCTGGCGGGCCCTGCCCCCAATTGGGGTGGGGGAGGCTGATCCGGGGTCAGTGGCTGGGAGAGGAGGTCAGTGGCTGGGAGGTTGGCCAGCCAGCCCCCCCCCCATTGTTGGGTGTGGGGGGAGGTGATCAGGAGCTGGAGCTGGCTGGGGGGAGGGGTCATGGGCCAGTTGGGGTGGTAGGGGCTGATCAGGTGTGGGGCTGGCCATGGGGAGGGGCTGTGGACGGTGGGCTGGCCAGCCCCACCCTGAATAGGGTAAGGTGGGCCAATTGGGGGCCAGTGGCCGGGGGAGGGGCAATGGGTGGTTGGCTGGCTGGCCCTGCCCCTGATCAGGGTGGGAGGGCTGATCTGGGGTGGGGCTTGGCAGGGGGAGGGGCTTCAGGAGGTTGGCCGGCTGACCCTGCCCCCTATTGGGGTTGGGGAGTGATCAGGGGTGGAGCCGGCTGGGGGGAAGGGGCTGAGGGAGGTTGGTAGGCCGGCCCCACCCTCCATTGGGCCGGTTCACTGGCCACAGTGGGCGTCATAGCGACAGGTCGCTCCGGTCGTTCTGGCGTTCTGGTCACTGGCTTTTTATATATTTAGATTATTACTTTTAAAATTAAACTAATTGCAAATGTATGGAAACATTATAAAAATAATACAAAGAAGTTCCATATACCTTTTAACTTCATCTAGGTTCAACATTTGTTAGCATTTTACAATATTTGTTTTTTCACCTGTCTACTTTTTTTTCTGAATTAAATTGTAGACGACATACTCCTTTCTCCTTAAACATTTCTGCCTGTCTTCTGTGAACAAGAATTTTCTTTTACCAACCACAATACAGTGATCAAATTCAGAAAATGTAGCATTGATGCAATATGTAGAGTCCATATTTTATTTCTGTCAATTATCCCAATAATTTTCTTTTCTCCCTAGTGCAGAATCCAATCCAGATTCACATATCACATTTAGTTGTCATGTCCCTTTAATCTGGAACAGTTCCCCAGATTTTCTCTGCCTTTCATGATTTTGAGAGTTGTTCTGTAAACTATCCCTCTATGTGGGTATGATGTTTCCTCTGGATTATTCCCCCCAAACACACACATGTTATAGACATCTCTTTTTCTGTCTCCTTTTTAGTTCTACCGATTACTAAACATAGACACTTGTTTTCATGGGTGGATTGTTCACAACATAATAAACTTCTTTTATATTTTTTGTTTACATTGTTAAATCATATTACTTTAGTTTTTTATGGATCAATACTGAAGAATTTCAATAATTTAGAATTATATAAGAACAACAAGTGGATTCATTGAAAATACTTAAATTTACAGTTGGAATAAATTTTTTTTATCATTGTGTAAATACTTAAAAATAACTCTGTATAGCAAAATACAAATCATGGACTTATAAACCATCATATCTAGTGTAAGTCTGGCATTAATTACCAATTGCATCTTTCTAAAGCATCTATAAAACTTGAGCATGGAGAAATGAGGGCACTGTTTCTGTTTGTGAGGGTTTTCCTTTATCGTGCTGTCTTGATGTTGACCTTTCATGCTGGTTCCTTCCCTAATAATAGCTCACTGTTGGATTATATGGAGACTTGTGAGTACATAAAGTGAGAAGGTAAAGAACTAATTGTTAGAGAAAGATGAAACAACCTGAGAACAAACGGGTTATTAAGTACGTTTAATTTCAGGGAAGGTGGGGTGGGATAGGCATGGGTGGAAGGATTATGCTAAATATAGAAACAGACCTACATGAAACACACAGGAATATAATGTGCTAATTATGTAACAAAACATTCACCTCATTTAGCAGTATTTTAACCTCATGGTTCTCACAGTTACAGTATTTTTATCCCTATCAATATGCGTAACTGTTAGTTTATAAACTCTGAACATCATAATGCACATTTATTAATATTTGGAATATGTGTCAAGATCAAAGGCTGTTGCCCTTAATCATATACATATTTCTGATATATTTTTTCCTTTATTTTTATCACCATTTATCCCCCCTATATTTTACTATTTTCTTTATGTTTCATATTCTTTGCCCCTTTTATTTATATTCTCCATTATCCTTACTGTATGTTTAGTCATTTCTGTTCTTGGATAATTGCTAATTTATTCATTTCTGAGACAGTTTTGTTTTTTCTGTAATTTCTTCTGTTTGGCCAACTTCCATTTTACATATTTCTATTATTTTTCCATTTTTATTCTGAATTGTTAATTTATTATGATATTTGTTAATATCTGCAAAAACTTGCTTACTTATAATTTATTTAGATTAGGAGTGTTACATTTTTCTCTGCTTTATGGCTTCCTGTTTTATTTTGTTTTGGTTTAGTTATCAGTTTTGATGGTTTTTAAAAATTAACTGGATGCTAGATTGTTTTGTAGATGTTGTTCACGTTTACTTGTGTTGGATTTTCTTTATCAGTAATAACAGGTGTTCATGTAGAGGAACAGAGTGGTATTTTGGTGGCTTTTCTGCTTAGGTTATGAGCGCCCTCTTCTGTTGATATGGCAAAATGCAGTTGGGGGAAGGGGTCTGTTTTCTTTGGGGGTTTTATTTTTTTCTTCTTTTTTTCATTAAAAATTTTTAATTAATTATTTATTGTTGAAAGTATTACATATATCCTCCTTTCTCCCCCATTGACCCCTTCCAACCCACTCCTGTCCCCCGTCCCAGGCTTTCACCACCCTATTGTCTGTGTCCAAGAGTTATGCTGTATTTTGTTTTTTGTTTTTTGTTTTCTCTCTACTAATTTTATTCCACAGAGCTCTTATCTTAGTCACTTTCTTCTTTTCTCTTACCATCTAGGCCCAAAGGAATACCTCTCATTTTTGAAGCATTTTCCTCTCAGAAGCTATGTCTTCCCATGATTACTACCTCTAGCCCCCTACATTCTATAAGCTTCTTTCTTCTACATTCCTCATAGAAAGTGTTCCAATTAGATCTTATTATTATTTCTGTACTGCATGGGAGTGGCCTCTTATTCCAGACAAAACTATGGTTGATATTTACTGTGTTTGTCTGCTCGTTGTCAACTGAGGGTCATTGGCATCAGTTCAATGCCAACAGGAATCTCCAATTTGGGCTGTGGTAAAAAGGAAACTTTATTCAGAGCAAAACAGCTCAATTGTGATACATCAGGGCTGTATCCTGGGGCCAGATCCCTGTCCAAGTAGACAGCTTTGCTCTGCTCCTTGCTGTTCCACTCTGCTCTGTTCCTTGCCAGTCTGCTCTGCCCTTTGTTGGTCTGTTTTGCTTTGCTCTGGTGCTACATCTGTTTTAGCTCAGCCAGGAAAACAGTCTTCTTTCAGTCTTAGCACTTTCCTGATTGGTGAGAATGGAGCTGCTGTGATTGGTCTGTGAAGATGTTGAGGGAAGGGGGGGGGGCGGAGAATATAGCTGAGCAGCTCTGATTGGATGGGGAAAGCCTCAGTCCTATTGGTTGAAATAGGGTTCCAGGAACTCCCTTGTAAGGGCTGGCTCAGATGGCAGAAACAGCAGGCAGGCAGTTCAGTGCAGAGGTAAATTGTTCAGTGCAGAAGTCTCCATGAAATGCAGTTTGTGTGAGAGGCCCCTGTGTACAATTGGCTGCTAGGGTCTGTATTTTTAGAATGTGAGCCCAGTAGGCCATTAGGAGCCCTTCTTAATAGGCACCTTCTTTCTCAGGTTCAGGTAGTTCTCTCTAATGTATAGTCACATCTGACTCAGCTCAGTTGTCGGCTCCTGAACACACTATGCTGCTGGTCTAGGGTGTTTATTTCCCCACTTGCACATAAATTAAAGCATGTGTAAATTAAAGGGTTCTGCGTCCTAGTTATGCTGTAGACATAAATTATGGTTGGTTTTATTTGCTTCCTTTTTATAGTAGTTGGGAGGATGCATGGAGAGATTATAATTTAGGCAGTTACCATTATCCTGTGAGAACCTGGCTTTTATAAGTTAATAAAATAAAATAACATAAATTTGAAAAAGAATAATCAAACAGAGTAGTAGTAAGTGCTTAATAACGATTAAGTAGTACCTAATAATTTACAGAAATAAAAAAAAAACTAGCAGAATTAAAACAATTCAAGATCTATAAAGTGGCAGTGGGAGAAACAACATCATTGGAAAGGCTTGAAGTAGTTTATCAAAAATGGGCTGAGCCCAGCCAGTGTGGCTCAGTGGTTGAGCATCAATTATGCACCAGGAGATCATGGTTCAATTCCTGGTCAGGGCACATGCCCAGGTTGTAGGCTCAATCCCTAGTGTGGGGTGTGCAGGAGGCATCCAATCAATGATTCTCTCTCATCATTGATGTTTCTATCTCTCTCTCCCTCTCCCTTCCTCTCTGAGATCAATAAAAATGTATTTTAAAAATGGACAGAAACACAAAAATCAGGAAAGATAAAGGTGATACAGAAGAGAAAATATGTGAAAACAAAATGTATGCTAAACTTTGAAAATGTTATAGACACATTAAGCAGATATAGATGATCAAAATTGACTCAAAATGAAAAAAAAAATCACTAGCCATCTTAGAAAAAAATATATATATATTAAAGAAGTAACTAAGATCAGACATCTTGGAAGGAAATCACGTTTAGAAAGCAATATGGATTTTTTTAAATTAAACACATTTCTCATATTTTTAAAAATATATATTTTATTGATTTTGTACAGAGAGGAAGGGAGAAGGATAGAGAGTTAGAAACATCGATGAGAGAGAAATATTGATCAGCTGCCTCCTGCACCCCCTCACCCCCGCCAACTGGGGATATGCCCGCAACCAAGGTACATGCCCTTGACCAGAATCGAACCTGGGAACCTTCAGTCCACAGGCCGACGCTCTATCTACTGAGCCAAACCAGTTAGGGCACAATATGAATTTTTTAAAATTTTACATTTGGAGTCACTGTGTATAATGTCCAAGTAATAGTGGAATAGAGAAGCTGCAGCACAAGAGTCTATAGGTATAAATACATATAAGTAAAAAAAAAAAACACCATGTAAGTAAAAAAAAAAAGCATTGCTGTTGTACATTATCAAATGCTTACAGATGGGGGGAAAATAATGTGTCACCACACCAAATATTACTGATTTTCATGTTTTCTTTCAGATAGGTAAAAAAGAGTACATCACCTCCCCAGCTCTTATTGATTTTCCTTCACTTCCTTTCCAGGAATAACTGAAATCTCTTTATTACAGATTGAGAGTAAGTGTGATGACACCATAAGTATAGATGATTCTGTGAGATAGAGTTAAATGATGTTAATGGGGAATTATTGCATGATGAGTAACAAGTTTCAGTTTGGAAAGTTTAAATAAAAGTTCCAGAAATGGATGGTGGTGATGGCTGCATAACATTGTAAATGTATTTAATGCCATTGAACTGTACACTAAAAATAGTTAAAATGGTAATTTTATTATGTATATTTTACCAAAAAAAGTTATATTATTTTAAAGTATATAAATTTTATGTTAATTAGAGCATATGTTTAATAACTAAATGATTTTTGCTTTTAAAAATATAATCTAAAATTTACATTTTTTGATGTAAGATTTAAGTATAATAATTTTGGGGCCAAGATAAATTTACCAAAAGAATTAAACCAAGACATAAAACTACTTGATCTTTACCTGATTTTACACATATATGTAAATGCAGATGGGACATATTGTATTCTTCACATATATGTAAATCCCCTTATGTATCACTCTTAGAAAGTGAAATGACTCCTCATTGTTTTCCATAGGGGCAAATACTATATTGCAGGAAGAAAAATAAAATTTTGGGTAAAATTTATTCTTATTGTTTAAGCACTTTTAAGTTTTACACACTATATTTTAGGAAATGCACCATTTTTTAGCTTTTCGAGATTGATGAATATGGGTTATAATATTTTAGGAGAGAAGATCACCAAACAAATTAAACAAGTAAAGGAAGAAAGACAATATCTGGAAACGATAAGAAACGAATTAATATCGAAGAAATATCATGGTAAAGTTTATTACATATCTTTTATCACTGTAAAAAACTTAAGTTTTACAGAATTTATGCTTCGTAATACTTTCTGTTTTACTGTTATAGTTTAAATGGTACAGTTGATATAATTTAATACAGAAAACATGAAATCATTGTTCAACTCTTTATGTAGGGTGTTTTTAAATTAAAATTCAAGTATTTTTCATAAGTGACATTCATTTATTTATTCATTCTTCTATTTGTTTACTAAATAAGTAGTAAGTACTTACTGAACTTAGCTACTGTTAAAGGGGTTGAGGAGATACTAATAAGCAGGAACAACTTTGTCCCTGCCCTCAAAGAGCTTACAGTCTGAGGGGGAAATGATAATCAAGTTAAGCAGTAATGATACATCCTGATGAATCCTATCTAATAAAAGAGTAATATGCAAATTGACCGTCACTCCAAGACACAAGATGGCTGCCCCCATGTGGACACAAGATGGCCACCACAAGATAGCCTGCAGGGGAGGGCAGTTGTGGGCAGTTAGGGGTGACCAGGCTGGCAGAGGAGGGCAGTTGGGGAGGGACCAGGCCTGCAGTGGAGGACAGTTGTGGGGGACCCAGGCCTGCAGGGGAGGGCAGTTCAGGGGGACCAGGCATGCAGGGGAGGGCAGTTGTGGGTGATCAGGCCAGCAGGGAGGGCAGTTAGGAGTGACCAGGCTGGCAGAGGAGGGAAGTTGGGGGCAATCAGGCCATCAGGGAGGGCAGTTAGGGGTGACCTGGCCAGCAGAGGAGGGTAGTTGGGAGGGACGAGGCCTGCAGGGGAGGGCAGTTGTGGGCAAACAGGCAAGCAGGGAGAGTAGTTGGGAGGGACCCAGGCCATCAGGGGAGGGTAGTTGTGGGTGATCAGGCCATCAGGGAGGCCAGTTAGGGGTGACCAGGCTGGCAGAGGAGGGAAGTTGGGGGAGACCAGGCCTGCAGGGAGGGCAGTTAGGGGTGACTGGGCTAGCAAAGGAGGGCAGTTGGGGGAGATCAGGCCAGCAGGGGAGGGCAGTTGTGGGTGATCAGGGAGGGCAGTTAGGGGTGACCGGGCTAGCAAAGGAGGGCTGTTGGGGGAAACCAGGTCTGCAGGGGAGGGCAGTTGTGGGCAATCAGGCCAGCAGAGAGGGCCATTAGGGGTGACCAGGCCAGCAGAGGAGGGCAATTGGGGGAGACCAGGCCTCAGGGGAGGGCAGTCCTAGGGGGACCTGGCCTGCAGGAAAGGACAGTTAGGGGTGACCAGGCCAGCAGGGGAGGGCCAGCCGGGGAGCAGTTAGGCATCGATCAGGCTGGCAGGGGAGTGGTTAGGGGTGATCAGGCTGGCAGGAAGAAGTGGTTAGGGGCAGTCAGGCAGAGGCAGGCGAGCGGTTGGGAGCCAGCAGTCCTGGATTGTGAGAGGGATGTCCGACCTTCCATTTAGGCCTGATCCCGGTGGGAATGGGCCTAAAGGGGTGGTCGGACATCCCTCAAGGGGTCCCAATTGGAGAGGGTGCAGGCTGGGCTGAGGGGCACACACAGCCCCGCTCCCGTGCATGAATTTTGTGCACCGGGCCTCTAGTACTCTGATAAAGGAACTATAGAACTCTATGCATAGGATTACAGAATAAGAACACCTAAATTAGATGGAAAAGATAAGAACCACTTCCAGGAAAAGGTGTGCTAGAATTTAAAATCTGTGCTCTCAGATGCAAGCCTTCAGGTTTGTTTTCCCCTCTGCCATCCACATCTGCTTCTCCTACCTTCTTCTATCCCCTTCTTCCCAGTTAACCTGGCTATTTCTTACTAATCATTCAATCTCAGTTTAAATATCATTTCAGAAGCCTTGATTTCCTTAGTCTCCTCAAGGTGCTTATTTTTCTGGTATTTGTGTCTGTCTGCTTTGCTAAAGGGAATGAATGAATGAATGAATGAATGAATGAATGAATGAGAGAATTAGGTATAAGAAGTAGGTAGTTTTCTTGCAATAGAAATAGAAATAGTTGTTAGAACTGGTGGAAGTGGAAAAATGAGCCAGGGTGGAGAAAGTATAGGATAATGGTTTGAGAGATGTTTAATTATTTTAGAGTCCTGCATTTTGGGTTGTACTTGAGAATTATAAGTGTAACAGGTTTATTTCGAATTAACTGGTTTTAGGATTCTCAATTTACAGCAAAATTATTGATTCCATACAAGAATTGACTGAACATTATAGACAATGTCAGGAGATATTCCTGAAAGTTTTATCTCTTAATATTAAAATGTTATCCTGGAAGTGCTGGCAATGACTCAGCTTTGTTGTACTTTAAATGAGCAATTTTATTAGACAGATTCAAACAATGGACTAGAACTCAAAAGATTGATTGTAATACTAGATCAATCTTTTACGTAAGTAAGCAAGTTATTTCTACTCTTTGTTCCTTACTCTCTCTGTTTATAAAATGAGAATCATCAATCACTTTCTATTTCAACAGGAATGTTTCAAGTTTAAGGCATGTATCAGCCATCAAATATTTTTTATGCCTACTATGTGCTTCAATTCCCAGCATTGTTTTAAATACTGAGGATACAGCATTAAATGAGACCCTTCCCTTAAGGAGCTTGCTTCTAAAGGGGTGGGGATCCCTAACTGGTTTGGCTCAGTGAATAGAGCCTTGGCCTGTGGACTGAAGGGTCCCAGGTTCCATTCTGGTCAAGGACATGTACCTTGGTTGCGGGCACATCCCAGTAGGGGGGTGTGCAGGAGGCAGCTGATCAATGTTTCTAACTCTCTTATCCCTCTCCCTTCCTCTCTGTAAAAAATCAATAAAAATATATTTTAAAAAATGAAAATAAATAAAGGCATGGGAAGCAGGCAATAAACAAATAAGTAAGACAATATCAGCTGCTGAACAGAACTGAGAAGTCATTTGGTTTGCTCTAGCTGGTTTGGCTCAGTGTTGGCCTGGGGAGTAAAGGGTCCCGGGTTTGATTCTCATCAGTGCCTGGGTTGCGGGCTCGATCCCCAGTAGGGAGCGGGTAGGAGGCAGCCGATCAGTGATTCTCTCTCATCATTGATGTTCCTCTCTCTCTCTCCCTCTCCCTTCCTCATTGAAATAAATAAAAATGTAAATAAATAAGTAAATAAATAAATAAATAGTGATGGGGCAGGAGAGATACTTTAGCTAGGGTTTCCAAGAGCAGCATTTCTATGAAGATATTATTAAGATTTAATTATTAAGGTGGCAAGTATGTAAAGAGATAGGGGAAAAAGAGCAGGAACAGAAGGTACACTAAATGTGAAGGTCTGGAGATAGGGATGAGCTTTCAGTCTTAGGACCTAAAATCAGGCCAGTGGCTGGAGTGCAAAAAATAAGGAGAAATGTAGAGGGAGATAACATCAAAAGTTCAGCAAGGAACAGATGGGTCAATTCAAGGAGTTTGGATTTTATTCTAAGTTAGGTGAGAATCCATTGGAAGATTTTTTTCAGCTAGGGATTCACATGATTTTAAAAATTTTAGAAAAATCACAATAACTGGCTTATGGAATAGCCTGGGACAAGAACAGAAGCAGAGAGACCAGTTACAAAGAAATGCCTACTACACAAGGCATAAGCATTAGATATAGGGCAAAAATTAAAATTTTGAATTAAGTTCCCATATAGTATGTAATTTTAATCAAACCACCATATAGACTTTTTTAATATGGGGTTTACATTTCTTTGCTAATCTAAAAAGACAAACATGAACATAATCTGGTATGCTAGCATGTAGTTTGTGTTGCTGTTAAGTTTGTACTTAGAATCTGATCAGTGCCAAAGCAGTTCTCTAGCTGGCAGAGTTAAATTTCTAATTAAGGATCTCAGGTTGAGAAATTCTACCCGACACCATTTTGGGTATATAGTTGGAATAATTTCGATAAAAGATTAATCAGAATCAGCTGATCACAAAATATGTCATTTTGGGGGATGAAAAAAATAAGGAAAAAAATCTGAAAAGGTATGTTATGCCTCTTTCTTTCATAGTTATAGTTATAAATAAAAGTAATGAAAATAAAAAATATATGCATTTTGCTATACATAGTATTTTTTAATACAGATTTTCCAGAAATAATTATAAACTTAAAGAAAAACTTAGTTGTGGTTTTTTGATTTATCACCATTTTACTATATTTGTAGATAAGTACTTTTACCCTATCCAATAAAGAGGGAATATGCTAATTGACCCTCATGCCGTCGCAAAGATGGTGGTGCCCACAGCCAATAATGATGGAATAGGCTAATTGACTGCCATGCCCTCAAAGATGGCCATGCCCACAGCCAATAAGGAGGGAATATGCTAATTGACTGTCCTGCCCTCAAAGATGACAGCACCCACAGCCAATAAGGGGGGAATATGCTAATTGACTGCCACACCCTTAAAGGTGGCAGCACCCACAGCTACAATATGGTGGCGCCCAGTCCCCTCAGTCCCCCAGCCGCCAGGGCCGGCTGGAGGAGCAGGCAAGCCTCGGATGGAGGCTTCCCAGCTACCCAAGGCCAGCCCAAGGGACGAACAAATGACTGAACAAGCAGGCTGCGTGGGGCTTAGTGAGGGATGACCAAACAACTGAACAGCAGGCTGCATGGGGCGACCAGGCTGGCAGGGGAGCTGTGAGGGGCAACCAGCCTGGCAGTGGGGGCAGTTGAGGATGACCAGGCCAGCATGGGGGGCTGTTAGGGGCAACCAGGCCAGTCGGGGGGAGGCAGTTGGGGGCGACCAGGCCGGTGGGGAGGTGCATTTGTGGGCCACCAGGCCAGCAGGGGAGGGCAGTTGGGAGGCAATTAGGTTGGCAGGGGGGCAGTGAAGGGTGACTAGGCCAGCTGGGGGGGAAGTTGGGGGTGACCAGGTTGGTGGGGGGGCAGTTATGGGTGACCAGTCTGGCAGGAGGGGGCAGTTAGGAGCAACAAGACTGGCAGGGAGGGGGCAGTTGGGGGCAACCGGGCAGGCAGGCAGGTGAGCAATTAGGAGCCAGCGGTCTAGGATTATGAGAGGGATCCTGGATTGGAGAGGGTGCAGGATGGGCTGAGGGGACACCCCCTGTGCATGAATTTTGTGCACCGGGCCTCTAGTTATTTAATAAACATTTTGCTCTCAGCTCTGATTTTCTCAGGGAGGAAGTGGAAGGGAGTAGAAGAGTTTAAATAACTGTAGGGTCCTTTCCAGTTTTAAAAGTTTAATCCTTTAGTCAGACTCACACTATGTATAGCCTTTGCTTTTTTTATAGCTTGTGATAGTTGGAAGGAAAAATACTTTGAAACAAAGGAAGTCACAGCATCATTGGAAGAGGTTTTAACAAAACATCAAGAAGATTTAGAACTCTATTATAAAAAAGTGCTCCTGCAACTTGAAGCCAGGGAGGTCAATATGAAACCAAAGAATATGGCAAACACCACAGACTCTAAGGTGCTACTCAATGTGTTTACATTCCATTAGAGAAGTTCTATTCAAAATATTTGCTTTATAATTGTTAGTATTGTTATATTTAGGATGATTTGGGCTATAAGTCTAGTAAAACAAACTTGACTTGTTAACAATAAGAAAATTCATGATCTTATGTAATGGGTGCTGAGGAGATACAATAAGCAGCTTAATGATGTCTTTAAGGGCCTAAGTGCTTCTGGTATTTCCTCACTATTTTCGAGTGTTGGTTTCCTTATAAACTTGCTTTTCCCCATAGCAGTAATAGAATTGCCAATGGCAAGGAAGGCTATATACCTCCAAACCAAGAGAGAACCTCTTCCAAACACATGGGATATATAAAACTTTCCCTTTAGCTTGGTGGGAGATCAACAGACCTACTGTGGACTGATAATACCTACCAGGGGATACGATGTGTTGACTTAGGCAAATTATGAACAACTCTGTACCTGAGGGTAGGGCCACTTTCTATTATTGTATGGGCGATGAGCACATGGTGAAATACAGTGGGGACAAACAGTATTTACTACATTCCTCTTTTATGTATGGGGAGGTTAATAATATTCATGGAATCTAAAATTATTGAATTTATAAAGAAATTATTAGGTTATATTCAATTTTGTCAATTTAGTTTTTTCTTAAGATGGTCTTGAATATTAAAAAATCAGAGACATGAAGTTTATTTTTTTAAATATATTTTTATTGATTTCAGAGAGGAAGAGAGAGGGAGAGAGATATAGAAACCTCAATGATGAGAGAGAATCATTGATCAGCTGCCTCCTGCATGCACCCTACTGGGATCAAGCCCACAACCCAGGCATGTGCCCCAACCAGGAATCAAACTGTGACCTACTACTTCAACCACTGAGCCATGCTGGTCAGGCCCAAAAATGTTTTTATATGTTAATCATGATTAAAGAGTATGGAGTTAGACATGATGAAATATTAAGTTTCCTCATTTGTATTTTCCCAGTTTAATCAAGATATAATCCTATCTAATAAAAGAGCAATATGCAAATTGACTGTACCTCTGCTATGCCCACAAGCCACGCCCACAAGCCAATCAGGAGCGAGTATGCAAATTAACCCAACCAAGATGGCTGCAGCCACGGAGCGAGCAGGAGGCTTGGGTTTCCCCAGCAATGGAGGAAGCCAAGCTTTCCGCCTGCGCTGGCCTGCCCTGCCTCCTCTCAAGACTACAAAGTTTTAATTATAGAAGATAAATAAATCCCAACAAAAATGGCTGCAGCCACGGAGTGAACAGGAGGCTATCTAATATCCTATCTAATAAAAGAGTAATATGCAAATTGACTGTCATTCCAATACACAAGATGGCTGCCCCCATGTGGACACAAGATGGCCGCCACAAGATGGCCAGCAGGGAAGGGTAGTTGGGAGGGCAGTTGGGGGCAATCAGGCCAGCAGGGAAGGACAGTTGGGGGGGACCAGGCCTGCAGGGGAGGGCAGTTAGGGGCAATCAGGCTGGCAGGGGAGTGGTTAGGGGGTGATCAGACTGGTAGGCAGAAGTGGTTAGGGACAATCAGAAAGGCAGGCGGGCGAGCAGTTGGGAGCCAGCAGTCCTGGATTGTGAGAGGGCAGTCACACATCCCTCTAGGGGTCCCAGATTGGAAAGGGTGCAGGCTGGGCTGAGGGACACCCCCCCACCCCTGTGCATGAATTTCATGCACCGGGCCTCTAGTCGACATATAACATTGTATTGGTTTAAGGTGTACAACACAATGATTTGATATATGTATATACTGTGAAAAGATTACCAAATAAGTCTAGTTAACATCTATTGCCTCACAGTTACATTTTTTCTTGTAATTATAACTTATAAGGCCTACTCTCTTAGCAGTTTTCAAATATACAATACAGTATTGTTAACTATAGTTACCATGTTGTACATTACATCCCCATAACTTATTTATCTTATAAGTAGAAATTTGTACCTTTTGGTCCCTCTCCTATTTCCTTCCTCCTCCATGCCTGGCAACCACCAATGTGTTTCTATGAATAAAAGTATACTGTTTTAGATAAATTTAAAATATAAAATCCTAATAGTCTCAAGTAATGCTTTATCTATATTAGCAGATACTTTTCTTTACCATAACTGATACTTTTTGTCTTATTATTTTATCAAGTTAAATATAGGGTATTTTTTCACAAAGGCAGCTTGAATTTTTAAATAATTTCTTCGTTGACCATTATACTTCATAAACCTTTTGAACAAAAGTAATCAAAAATATTTCTTATATTAAATAGGTTTTCTTGAATTAAATAACTTTTCTTATATAAAATATATGATTTTATTATTAAATACATTAGTTCTAATCTCATTCAGCTAATAAAGCATTATGCCAATCTCTAAAGCTTTGCTAATATCTTAAACTCAGCATATTCCTTTCATATTAATAGTCATTGGTATTTGTGGTACTAATTTAATAGTAACTTTTATAAATATCTATTTATTTATTTTTTATTTATTGTATTATTTTTATAATACATGAATGATGGTAGTAGAACAAAAGAGAAAGCAGTCCCTAAAACTGAAGAAATCTATAGATTAACAGTAATTTAATCGAAAGCAATAAGTTTATTTTATAGAATAGGTCATTTTCATGATTTGCTTCTTTGGTTTTTGTTATCACATCGTAGTTTATGTTAGCAAGGCAGTTAAAAATAAAAATGCGTAGGTGTTATCCTTAATAAAGATATCTTACTATACCTCATACAGAATTCCCTTATAATCCAGATCACTGAAGTACAGCATGAAATTGACCAACTTAAGAGAAAATTGGTTACTGAGAAAATGAAGTTCATCATAGAATCTAAGGTAATTTGCATTTCTCCTGATTATAACATTTATCTTGAAATAATTTTGGTGTTTTAACTTTGGATGTTGCCCTACCCAGTTTGGCAAAGTGGATAGAGCATTGCCTGCAGACTAGAGGGTCCCAGGTTTGATTCTGGTCAAGGGCATGTACCTTGGTTGCAAGCTTGATCCCTGGCCCTAAATTTTAGTAAAATTCCAGTAAGAATTAAAGGGAAAGGATCCTGTGTATTAATACAAAGGCTCAATAAAATATTTTAAAAGATATAGTTTTCATATATTAGAGTCATTCATAAATAAGTCTGACAAACCACTGAGCTTTCTGAGCTCCCATTTAATGTTTTCCCCTCTCTTGGATAATTATCTCACTCACTCTGGTTATTTTCATTTGGGGTGAACGCAGGAGACAACCAATCAATGTGTCTCTATCTCTGTCTCCCCCCGACCCTGCCATGACCTCTAAAAATCTATGGAAAAATATCCTCGGGTGAGGATTAACCAAAACAAACAAAAAACAAAAAACGTTGGATGTCAATAGCATAAGGATAGTAAGGATTGACTCTTATTTATTAACTAGAGGCCCGGTGCACCAAATTCGTGCAGGGGGGTGGGGGTGTCCCTCAGCCCAGCCTGCACCCTCTCCAATCTGGGATCCCTCTTACAATCCAGGACTGCTGGCTCCCAACTGCTCGCCTGCCTGCCTTCCTGATTGCCCCTAACCACTTCTGCTTGCCAGCCTGATCACCCCCTAACCACTCCCCTGCCAGCCTGATTGATGCCTAACTGCTCCCCTGCCAGCCTGTTTGCCCCTAACTGCCCTCCCCTGCAGGCCTGGTCACCCCTAACTGCCCTCCCCTGCAGGCCTGGTCCCCCCCAACTGCTCTCCCCTGCAGGCCTGGTTCCCCCCCAACTGCCCTCCCCTGCAGGCCTGGTCACCCCTAACTGCCCTCCCCTGCAGGCCTGGTCCCCCCCAATTGCTCTCCCCTGCAGGCCTGGTTCCCCCCCAACTGCCCTCCCCTGCAGGCCTGGTCACCCCTAACTGCCCTCCCCTGCAGGCCTGGTCCTCCCCAATTGCTCTCCCCTGCAGGCCTGGGTCCCTCCCAACTGCCTTTCCCTTCAGGCCTGGTCGCCCCCAACTTCCCTCCTCTGCTGGCTTGGTCACCCCTTAACTGCCCTCCCCTGCAGGCTTGATTGCCCACAACTGCCCTCCCTTGCAGGCCTGGTCCCTCCCAACTGCCCTCCCCTGCTGGCCATCTTGTGGTGGCCATCTTGTGTCCACATGGGAGCAGCCATCTTTGACCACATGGGGGCAGCAATCTTGTGTGTTGTAGTGATGGTCAATCTGCATATTACTCTTTTATTAGCTAGGATAGAGGCCTGGTGCACGGGTGGGGGCCAGCTGGTTTGCCCTGAAGGGTGTCCCGGATCAGGGTGGGGGTTACCTTGGGGCGTGGAGCACCCTGGGTGAGGGGCCTGTGGTGGTTTGCAGGCCGGCCACGTCCCCAGGTGACCCAAGCGGAGGCCCTGGTATCTGGGGTTTATTTATCTTCTACAATTGAAACTTTGTAGCCTAGAGCGGAGCCAAGCCTTCTGCTTGCTCCGTGGTGGCAGTCATTTCTCTTGCGATTTATGTATCTTCTATAATTGAAACTTTGTAGCCTTAAGCGGAGGCCTGGGCCAGCCAGGGTGTGCAGAAACCTTGGCTTCCTCCATCGCCACGTGCAACCCTAGCCTCCTGCTCTTTCCAGCTCTGTGGCTGCCGCCATTTCTGTTTGGGTTTATGTATCTTCTATCATTAGCCTTGAGTGGAGGCCTAGGCCGGCAAGAGCAGGCAGAAAGCTTGGCTTCCTTCATTGCCGGGGAAACCCAAGCCTCCCTCCTGCTCTCTGTGGCCGTAGCCATCTCAGTTGGGTTTATTTGCATATTCGCTCCTGATTGGCTTGTGGGCGTGGCTTGAGGGTATTGGAGGAGTGATGGTTAATTTGCATATTGCTCTTTTATTAGATAGGATTATTATTATTATTTTAATCCTCACCCAAGGATATTCTTCCATTGATTTTTAGAGAGAGTGGAAAAGGGAGGGAAAGAGAAAAATATCTGTGTGAGAGAAACACATCGATTGGTTGCCTCCTGCTCACACCCAAATGAGGGCCTGGGTTGGGGAGAAGCCTGCAACCAAGGTATGTGCCCTTGACCGTGCCCTTGACCAGAATCAAACCCAGGACCCTTTGGTCCACAGGCCAGCGCTCTATCCTCTAAGCCAAATCAGCTAAGGCAGTGGTCAGCAAACTGCAGCTCTTAAGCTGCGGTTTGCCGCCCTGTTGACTAATGACTTTGCCGATCACTGAGCTAAGGCAAAGTTTGACTCTTTTAAAATTGTTACCTTAACAACAAAGAGCACATGTGAAAAAAATTTAAGAATAACAACTAAATCCTGAAAAGATGCATATTATATCAAAGTCAGAGTAAAATTTAGTAAAATTCCAGTAAGAATTAAAGGGAAAGGATCCTGTGTATTAATACAAAGGCTCAGTAAAATATTTTAAAAGAAATAGTTTTCATATAATAGTCATTCATAAATAAGTCTGACAAACCACTGAGCTTTCTGAGCTCCCATTTAATGTTTTCCCCCTCTCTTGGGTAATTATCTCACTCTCTCTGGTTATTTTCATTTGCATACTTATATGAATGCTCTCAATTCACCTCTTTATCAGAAATAGCTTTATGACAGAATAATGGCCCCTTTCCAGAATCAGCACTGTCCAGGAGAACCTTTTGCAATGATGGACATGTTCCAATCCTGCTCTGTCTGACACGGTAGTCACTAGGTGCAGAAGGATATTGAGCACTTGAACTGTAGCTTGTGGGTGACTAGGGAATTGAATTTTAAATTTTATTTAACTTAATTTAAGTAGCTACATTTGGCAAATGGCTAATATATGCACAGCACAGTTCTAGATTCTTTTCACTACCAGCAATCTCAAGGCTAATTCTTGGCTCAGCATTGAGAAGCTTAAAACTTAAAATACAGAAAAGGGAAAGGGCAAAGAACCATTTTTAACAATATATGAATATTTAGCATTCTTATATATTATGTACACACACACACATAAACCCAATTTGTTCAATTAATGAAAACTGTGTATTCAAAAAAGGAGAGAAAACCAGTGTGGAAACTTGATAGTTGGGTGGGTAAAAGACTAATAGAAATGCCTCCAGAGCCTTCAATCATGAGTCTCAATGCTCTTTTCTTTTGGGAAGCATACACATTAGATCATATCATCTTTGTATATTTTAACCCAATATCACTCACTTATGAATGGTTTTAACTCATAGAATTACTAGTACAAAAAGCAGGAAAGACGAATAGGAAAAAGGGAACCAAATTTTAAATTTACGGATTGGGGGAGAAAATCCTGTTTAACCGTAGTGCTTAATGGTACATAGTAAACATCATTATTATTTATTTAATTTTTTTTTTAATTTTTTTTTTTGTTAATCTTTTTTTTTTTTTAACGTATTTTATTGATTTTTTACAGAGAGGAAGGGAGAGGGATAGAGAGTTAGAAACATTGATGAGAGAGAAACATCGATCAGCTGCCTCCTGCACACCTCCTACTGGGGATGTGCCCGCAACCAAGGTACGTGCCCTTGACCAGAATCGAACCTGGGACCTTTCAGTCCGCAGGCTGACGCTCTATCTATTGAGCCAAACCAGTTTCGGCTCATTATTATTTATAATTGACTAGAGGCCCAGTGCACGAAATTCGTGCATGGGGGGTGAGGGGGGGGGAGAGGTGTCCCTCAGCCCAGCCTGAACCCTCTCCAATCTGGGATCCCTCTCACAATCCAGGACTGCTGGCTCCCAACCGCTCACCTGCCTGCCTGCCTGATTGCCCCTAACCGCTTCTGTCTGCCAGCCTGATCACCCCCTAACCACTCCCCTGCCAACCTGATCGACACCTAACTGCTCCCCTGCCGTCCCAATTGCCCTTAACTGCCCTCCCCTGCTGGCCCGGTCACCCCTAACTTCCCTCCCTTGCCAGCCTGGTTGCCCCTAACTGCCCTCCCCTGCCAGCCTGGTTGCCCCCAACTGCCCTACCCTGCAGGCCTGGTCACCCCTAACTTCTCTCCCTTGTCAGCCTGGTTGCCCCTAACTGCCCTCCCCTGCTGGCCCAATTGCTCCTAACTGCCCTCCCCTACCAGCCTGGTCACCCTAACTGCCCTCTCTTGCCAGCCGGTCACCCCTACCTGTCCTCACCTGCAGGCCTGGTTTATCCCAGCTGCTCTCCCCTGCTGGCCTGGTCCCCCCCACCTGCCCTCCCCTGCCATTCTGCTCACCCCCAACTGCCCTCCCCTGCAGGCATGGTCCCCCCTCAACTGCCCTCCTCTGCTGGTCTGATCACCCACAACTGCCCTCCCCTGCCAGCCATCTTGTGTCCACATGGGAGCAGCCATCTTTGACCACAGGGAAGCAGACATCTTGTGTGTTGGAGTGATGGTCAATTTGCATATTCCCTCTTTATTATATAGGATTTCTGAATAATTTACCTCAAACTTACCTGTAAGATTTAGAATTAAGGGGCAGAAAACCTAGCCTGAGTTTGTTGCAACCATATTCAAGTTAGAATAGCATAAGCAGTGCTTCTCAAAGTTCAGTGTGAGACCATCTGGACTGGGGTGAAGCCTGTGATTCTTGGTTCCTAAGAAGCTCCAGGTGATGTGAATGCCTTGGTCCACAGACTATATACATGGAAGAGTAAAGGTAGTGGCACCAGATGATTTGAGTTTGAATCCTGGCTGCATCACTAGTTTTATAGCTGGAGCAAGTTACTTAATTTCTAGGCATCTCAGTTTGCCCAGCTGTAGAAATGCAGATAGTAATAGTATCTGCCTCGATTCAATTTTTGATAGAATCAAGGAAGTTAATCCATTTAGAAGAGTGCTTGCCACAGAATAACACTATTGTATTGCTTAAGTACCTGTTCAGTTTCTCAGGGCTGGGATTTAAGGTTTTTTTTTGTAACTATGTTTTTGTTTTTTACTACCTCTTCACCTGAGAACAGATTTTGAAGCTCCAGCAAAAGATAAAAATATTTTTCTCTCTAATTTTTTTAGAACAGTTTAATCTTATTATGACTATATGCTAATAAATGAAATTATTTGATAGTTTATCTAGCAGTAAATAAGCATGCTTATTCAACAGGACTTTTGATCTATATATATTTAATGTAGTAATCCAGTGGAAGTGTTGAAGTTAACTTATAAAAAAAAAGCCACACCTTTATTTAAACGACAATTATGTAATTTTAGATGAGTAAAATGAAATTGAACTTTTAAAGATAATTTGTTTTATAGATGAGAAAACAAGCAATTTCAGATGTATGCATACTAAAAGCTGAACTCACAGAATAAAATTGATACATCTTTACAGCCTGTTAGGTATGTTAATTTAAAACTTTTATTTGTCAAAAATATTAAGTATTTATTTGGTCAGATTTGTTAAAACTTTGTTCTCCTTGGAAATGTTTTATGTAAATAATAAGGTTTATGTTTTTCACCAAATCCTTTAGTATTACAAAGGATTTTTGGAAATATTAGATGTATAAAAGTAAAATGGTGTCTATTTGGTTATTTTTGATGGTTTTAAATCTATTGCATATTATTTGACAATATTATATTTTATAATTTTCCTTTTTAAATAGTCTTAAAATTTAATATGACTGTAAAATATAATTTAAAATCATAGTTTAGTACATATGAATATATTTACATATAAATCAATATTGTTTAATTTATTCGTTGTACTTTAATTGAAAGCAATCTGGAAATATAAAAGAATAGGAATATTGAACTTGCATTTAGAGCTATGACAGAGCTTAATGTCTAAGAATTTAAATTGTTTTAGTAATTTGTTTTAGAAATATAAAGACATTAGAAATTCAGCATATTATACGGAAAATGGTTAGTCTTACTCTGCCATAATAATTGTGTAAATAGGAAATGGAATATTCTCATAACAGATGACTGAATCATCATGTATTTCCATTTAGAGGAGAAAAATGTGCAGGAAATGCAGGATTTATAAATCCAGAGTTCAAGGATGCAGACTTTTAATCTAAGTATTTATAGGAACTAATATACTAGTAAGTGCAACACAGGGTTCTCAATTGCCTTGAGAAAAAGAATAGAGACTTCTGTACTTTAAATAGAGAAAGGTACTTTGCACAAAATTTCTCTTTTAGCCTGGTTGGTGTGGTTTAGTGGTTAAGTGTTGATCCATGCACCAACAGGTCATTGATTTGATTCCATCAGGACACATGCCAGGGTTTCAAGCTTGATCCCCAGTAGGGGGCATGCAGGAGGCAGATGATTGATGATGTTTTTCTCTCATCGATGTTTCTGTCTCTCTCTCCCTCCCACTCTCTCTAAAAATCAATAAAAATATTTTTTAAAAAGACAAGCTTTTAAAAATATTTCTCTTTTAGGAAAAAAAAAACTACTTGAGAAAACAATGTCTTTAGATCATTAAAATGCAGATAAAGAAAAAGGAAAATCTATCCATGAAAAGAAAACTAGCCAAGAAACAAAGTATAGATGTCCATAATGGAGGAATTTTAATAATTAGAACATTAAAATTACAATTATAATTGTAAATAACAATGGATAGAATCAGGTTCACGAGCAAGTTTTTCCTAATATAAAATACCAGAAATAGCCACATTAAAAATTTAGTTGGAAAATAATAGGTAGGTCTAATTTAAAATATTACTAAATTATCTTATTATATTTTTTTAGTATTTTAATCCTTCACATATATACTTTTTCCTCCTGGAAGTTTGAGTTTAATTCATAAGCCTCAGAGGACATGAGTACTATATGGAGTCAGGGAGCAGGAAAATTATTTCTAACAGTTTAATGAACCTAAACAAGAGAGTGAATTGCAGGATTTAAGTTTAGATTTATTGAAAAAAACAAGTATAGAGGAAACTAGCCTAAACTAGACGAGGCTTTAAAAAAATCTCTTCTAAGTAAACATTTCCACTTCAAATTATACATATTTAAAAACTAGCATTTATTTGTAAGCATATATTTTAATATTAGGGGGAAATTTTAGCATAAAAATTCTGAAAGCAAGTGTTCTTAATTATAGTATTAAAACATCTTATAGAGGAATATTTAATACTAGAGGCCCCGTGCATGAAATTCATGCACTGGTGGGGGAGGTGTCCCTCAGCCCAGCCTGCACCCTTGCCAGTCTGGGACCCCTCGTAGGATGTCTGACTGGCAGACATCCCTCTCACAATCCAGGACTGCTGGTCCCCAACCACTCGCCTGCCTGCCTGCCTGATTGCCCCTAACCGCTTCTGCCTGCCAGACTGATCACCCCTAACCACTCCCCTACCAGCCTGATCAACACCTAACTGCTCCCCTGCCAGCCCAATTGCCCCTAACTGCCCTCTCCTGCAGGCCTGGTCCCCCCCAACTGCCCTCCCCTGCAGGCCTGGTCCCCCTCAACTGCCCTCCCCTGCCGACCCAGTCACCCCTAACTGCTCACCCTTGCTGGCCCAGTCGCCCCCAATTGCCCTCCCCTGCTGGCCTGATCACCCACAACTGCCCCCCCCCCATGCTGGCCATCTTGTGGTGGCCATCTTGTGACCAGTTGGGGCTGCCATCTTGTGTGAGGGCATGAGGGTCAATTTGCATATTACCTCTTTATTATATAGGATAGTAAGTACAGTTGTTTCTTACCTTTATGTTTCTGGACACTGAAGATATATCTATACCTATTATCTACATAATCATCTAGCTATAGTTCTATATACAAACAAAGCATCACTTTATTCTTTATCTGTTTTTTTAATATACTAATAAGTAACATATACAGTCATATGACAAAAATGTATAAATTTTCATCTTTTCAAGAAACTAGATCTGTTTGTACAGATCTTTTTCAAAATCTTAGTAGTTTGACAAAAGATGTTCACAGCTTTGGTTTTAAGGCTTCCCACATTTCTTCCGTTTGCTGTTTGGCTACAGCATCTCCAGAGTAGTCAAGACAGTTTGCATTCCACATGCCAATGCCCCGTAAGCCCCAGGTTTGTATATATGCTGTCTTTAAAGAAATGCTCTTTGGGTTATCATACCACACTTGATGAAAACGGCCAGCAGAATCCTATACAAACAAATGAAAGTGGAAATTTTAAGTATTCAGTACAATAAGGGAAAACATTTCTAAATTTCAAGGATTCAAAAAGTATACAATGAAATAATAAAAATGTAAGGGCACAGCACCTTCCGGCTCTATGATTGCATGGCTCTATATGTGATACTTGGTAGATATCATTGCTTGTGGCATTTTTACAACGGCAGAGATTACACAAATAGGCCTCCTAATAGCTTCCATTTAAGGTGTTCTCATGCCCTAAGATTCCTTCTTTGCCCTGATCTGATTGATGATTATCAACCAATATGTATATCTGAGTCATTTGTGGAGTTTTTGAAAGTACAGATTCCAGTTAATTTGTTTGACTGAATTAAAACCTTCCAGGGCTAGTGCTCTGATATGTATTTGTTTGTTTTGTGTTCTGTGTTCCATTAGGTAATTGTGATATTCAGCCAAGGCTAAGAAGATCGCTGCTGTGGTTCTCTGATACCAGCTTATACACTTTTTTATATTCCCTACAGTTTCTAGAAATGTGCCTAGTTAGGACCTTAACAGATGCTTTTGTTTATGATGCATTAGTTAAATCAAGAGGAATGGCAATAGACAAGGAAAGTAACTTCTAAGTCTTACCAAATTGATCTAAGAGCCTGTCAGGTCTGGACTCCATGGGTGCCTTATGCACACAGCTGATGAAAACCATAAACTAGAAAGTGGTCTTTTGCTCACCTTCTACCCTGTAAAGTCCTCCCCATAACACCTGTCTCTATCTAGCACTGACAGTCTTTCTCTCTTAGAAGGTATATCATTTATTGGATAAAGGAAAGAGAAAAAGAGCAGATCTAGGCAAAAGGGTAGAGGAAGGGGGGAAATAGGAGGTAAAAATAGAATGACCTGTGGTTAAAAATAATTTACTGATTTTATATACATCTTGGAAAAATTTTAAAGGCAGTTCTCAACTAATGCCGTTAACATTTTTTTTTTTTTTTTTTTAATGATAGCACCACTGCAATTAGAATAGTCTCCTAAAATAACTTCTTTGAAGGACAACAGTCACTGGTAAATAAATAAGCTATAGCATATTGAAGTATAATAGACTCATTACATACAAGCATATCTTATACTATATCTTATATTCTGTACTTTCAGATATTTAGATCTAGTAACAATTGTAATTCACAATTAAAAGACAACTTGAAGAACTTGTACCTAAATATAGAAATATTTATTTGTGAAGATTTAGGAGCAAATACAAATACCTTTGAATTTGCCATCATTTTAGCTAGTACTTTGAGCCTTTTTGACACTGTTAAGAAATTTCAAATGCCTCAAAATAGTGAAGAATCAAAGGATGAAAAACTGAGTACATATAGGAGTGATATATGCATGGTTCAGGCATAAATGCCTTTAAGAATATTGAGTACCAAGATGAAGCTGCTATTGCTGAGACAGCATAAGAAGGCAGAATGATTCTCTTCAGTCACATCAGAAACTTGATTTTGGTTGCTGCTAATTTTACAATCAACAAAAAGAGGAACAAAAGCAGTATGACTAGATTGTTGTCTAAAGTGCCATGGAATGAATGGTTTTCAAGGCTCATCAGAATGTATTCTGAATTTTAAGACCTTAAAGAATGTGTCTTCTTATTCATTACAGAAAAAGTAAGTCAGGGATTCAAAAACACTACATCACAGCATCAACTATTATTCTGTATTACATATTTCTAAATTATGTATAATTAGTTACATGCAGTCTTTACAAGACATATCCTTGAAACACTCTTCCCCCTGCATGTTCCTAAGAGTGTTGGAAACAAGGTTCTATGTTTAAAAAAAATGACGTATGTACTGCAGCACTTCTCAAATCCTTTCTTATAATGTACATTTTAAATCTCCAGGAGGGACATACTGTATGCATTGTTTTCCAAATTTATTTGGCCATGTGGTGTGTGTGTGTGTGTGTGAAATATTAACAGTTCCTAGAACAGGGTTCTATAAATACTATTTGGCAAAGGCAAGGTTACAGTATGCCATAGCTTAATTACTAGGTATGCACACTAGACTCTAAAGTTTAGAAAACTACAATAAAGTTTTCTACATAATCAATATATAGGCATGTATAGATATAAATCCATTATAATTTGTTAAATATGTGTGTTTGCAACCATTTTTTATAAAAGATTACCAGACCATTAGTTAAAAATAGGTATTCTTATTGGAATTAACTTATATCATATCCTTTTAGGGCTCCTTTTACAGTAATAATCCAAAGTGAAGTCAAAGCTAGTACTTAGATTTTTGAGGTATGAAAAGTTATGATGCTAAAGGTAAATTATGAAAAATATAACTTTTCTTTGCCTCTTTGGTATGGCAATTCCTGTTTATCAAACACTACCTGACAGAATTGCTTATCATTCACTCCATTTCTTCAAATCTCTGTAATATTTTTAGTTTCTAATTTTAACATTGTTTTTCCTTGGTCTCATATCACATAGTTTGACTGAATTGTGAAATAAATTTGAAATGATACCATTTTCAATTGTAAAGTCCATGATGGCATCTCTTGTTCTCAGCCTCATTCCTTCCTGCATAGGAGTCTCATCAGAGTCTCTATCTACTTTGAAAAGGAGGTTTTCAGCCTATTTCTTCCCAAAGCTTATTAGAAACCACAGTCTTCATACATATTTGTCAACTATTCAGGAAATCCTGTTTGTGATATGCATGTTTTTATTACACCACCTACAATGACAAGTGGCCACTGTGACCATAACTTGAATTGCTCATCAGGGAAGTAAAGTTCCTGATTAAACAGATTCAAAAACAAGTTTACTACTATAAACAGCAGTCAATATGTTGTACCTAAAAGAAAACTGATAATTATGAAAATATGCAATTACAAAAACTAATAGAAATAAATGCCCATAACTTGTGAAAAGTCTTACTTTATAGTTATAATATGGAGACTTCTGATTTTCATCCCATAGGATTCCAGAAAGAGAACTCTTTACTTGCTTCATAATTATTTTATAGGGCATCTGACGTCCTGCAGCATCACTACATGGCGCTCCCCGGAAAGGGACTTTTGCAATGGTACAAACATGGTCCTAGAAATGCAAAACTGTGCATGTTAGAAATTATCACTTAAGTATATGTTAAGAGTTAAATAAGAAAATATACTGAAAACTATTTATTAGAAAAAAATGTATACTATATAGATACACCGACTATACAGTATGAAAATTAAATTTCATTATTAAATGAAAATATAGAACATTCAGAAACATTCATGGGATTGAATATTTAAAAATAAACCCTTTCCTTTTTTAGTCTCAAACTATATTTCAGAAATCCTAAAGTTTATATACTCTATATATAGAATAGTTGGTATATTCTAAATAGAGTATTATATATTATATATTACAGCAAGGTCTAAAAATACTAAAGAAAGAGAAAAAAAATACGTAAGAAATGAGCTGTTCTTACCTCTGATAGAGTCAGGCAGGTATAATCATAACCATACCAGGGAAGACCCATTACGAGTTTCTTAGGGTTAATGCCCATCTTGATGTAGTCATCATATGCTAATCAAATAGGGACAGAAAAAGCATATTTTCCCCTTCATATGTCTACTAATATATTTATACAAGCCTTGCAGCATCTAAGTTTGTAAAACAGGTACACTTCTGCAAAATACTAATACTGTACTATGGATTCCTTTCTGCCCAATGCTGCAAAATGTGTTTTTCCACCAAGAGAAGTTCTAAGACTATGTATAATGTTAAGTAAATTTGCTACTTTTCTTAACCTTTGAAGTTATGGTATACCATTCAATAGCCAAGAAAGGGGTGGGTTATGCATCATTTCTGAAACATATTTGATTATGAAACTTTTTTCTTTATTATCTAAAATTTTACATATGTCTCCGTTTTTCCCACTTGACACCGCCCCACCCCCCCAGCCATTCCCACCCGGGGCAAGCCCCCACAGCCCCAGTGTCTGTGTCCATTTGGTTTTGCTAATATGCATCATACAAGACCTTTGGTTGCTCTCTAACCACCCCTCCCCTGCCATTTGTCTCTGGATGTATTCTTGTTCATCATGATTATGAAACTTTTATTGATAGAGCATAGTTATCATCTCTTCCATGAAACACAGTTTAGGAAGATTAGATTAAATAATTACTTTTTAATTATAACAGAATTAAATTATTTGTCAAATTGTTAATTATCTGTCCAAACAACTAGGACATGCTAAAATGGGGCCAGGTTCTAAAGTTTTACCTCTATATGAAAAAGAAGTAATTTTTTACTTAATAACCAATCAACAAATTAGTGTCAACTATCTGAGAAAAAAATCACTTGAGTCCATAAGATAGTAAGCAACCTTTGATTCAATTGGTTGATGGGATAAAAACCAATCCAAACTTTGGAAAGGATAATGCAAAGGCCCTATCATATGAATGACCGGTCAGACATACTCTTAATTGTGATGCTATACAGACATACCCTCCTTGTTGTACTTCAATGATGTTGCTTATTTGGAAACCTGATGACAGACTCTCCACCCACAAATAATTATGACTTCCTTTATTGCGATACTCACTTTATTGCTGTGGTCTAGAACCAAACCTATAATATCTCCTAGGTATGTATGTAACTTGTAATACAGCATGTACTAATAGTAAATGTCAAATGAGATAAAGCCAATCCTATCAATCATGTGTAGAAGGTATTCACATCATAACTATCTTTGCTATTAAATTATTTAACATTGGTTATTTCAACAAAAAATTTCTTGCCAAGTTCTAGATTAAAAAATATTTATTTATGTAATTTTGAGAGAAGTGTGTTGACTTGAAGTTAAAACGCTTGAGTTTCAACTATGTAATACTTCATAGCTGTGCAATCAAGATAACACCCTTCATCTCACGTGCAATAGATGATTAATAAATAACATACTTATTTAGAAGATTTTTAGAAGAATTAAATGAAAACTTTAAAATTTTTTGTAAACTTTAAAGCTCTCCAAATTAAATGTTTCTCATGTTTCAAGAAAGCATGGAAAAGGTATACAGATGCCTTAGAAATACTAAAATAAGACTTAGTGTTTGAGGTTATGGAATTAATATTAGCAGTAAATGATTATTTGGTGTGCCTTACCAGTTATTGTCTGATTATAGGGAGCATTGGCTGCTGCAATACATTCTGACCAGACCTGACTTTGTTCATCGTAAGACATCACAAAGAGAAAGTCACAAGCATCTGCAATTCCAGTATAATTATAGCACCTTCTGTCTATGCACTTTGGAGACCAAGCTACATCAAAGGTTACCTGTGGAGAAACGCAAACCATTTTATGTAACAGGATCAAATATGCATATTATGTTAGATGTTTTGTTGATTACATATTCTCATCTAATACTATCCAAGAAAACAGAACTGCTTTCATATATGAATGTAGGGTTTGACACATATGGAACTAGAAAAGTTCTAAGAAACATATATTTTTCTGCTTACATGGATTGATCCAGACATATATTTGGACAATATTTTGGACACTTATTTGGATAATGGACCTATATTTGCAACCAGACTTATTTGAACATATACAATTTCAGGAGCAGTGAACTGTGTAGAAGGGGAGTTTTAAACTCAAATGTCTTCAAAGGTTAGATTGGAAACTCAACAGATTGAAAGAAACAGGTATAATGACAGTAGGATGTGGTGGGGAAGCAAAAGGTATAATGACAGTAGGGTGTGGTGGGAAAATAAAAGCAGCACACTAAAATAATTCAAATACAAAAGTTTTTTAAAAATTACCCAGGCTGCCTGACTGGTATGGCTCAGTGATTGAGCATTGACCTATGAACCAGGAGGTCAGGGTTCGATTCCCAGTCAGGACACATACCCAGGTTTCGGGCTCGATCCCCAGTGTGGGGCTTGTAGGAGGCAGCCGATCAATGATTCTCTCTCATCATTGATGTTTCTATCTCTCTCCCTCTCCCTTCCTCTCTGAAATCAATACAAATATATTTTTAAAAATTATGCAGGATAAATTGGTCAGTCATATGTTGGTACAAGCTGACTGGCCTGGAAATAGGAGCCCCTGATTTACAATTACATTATTATGATGGGTTTGTTCCAACAATACAGTTAAAGAATGGTGGTGTTTTATAGCTACAGGTGTAGATAACCAACTAGAAATGAATAAATCACTTAAATGGTCCAATTTTATGGAAATATTCCAATAAAACTTGAGTGATAAATTATCTTTCATTTTGAATGGTGAGCCAATCTTCTACAACAAGTCTGTTTGCCTTAACCAAGTATTAATTAGCCTTATATGTGTGCAAATATTCTAAGGTTTCATTAAAAGTTCTTATTTAGGCTCTCAGTAAGCTTACTGATTAATTATTACAAATGATTGAGATACTTTAGTTAAAATTTTTACACTTTGGCCAATTTATTCTACTATTACTATTTTTAAGACTTTCTCAAAGTTCTTGCAATAATTCTCTGGATATTAACACTAAAGGAAGCTCTACAAAAAAACAACAACAAAGAAAAATCTTATATGTTATAAGGCAAAATTTTACTTCTTGGACCCTGCTTTATTGCTGCTTCCTATTATAAAATGGGAGCTATACTATTGTAAATATATTTCAAATCCATTTTGTAAGTCCTTACCTCTCCCCTAAACATTAATAGTATTTTCACCTGGATTTCATAGTTAACCTCATATTTTTGAGAAGGCAATATTAATATTTTAGACAAATCAAAAGACTTTGGTTCTAGTGTTGTCTCTGTATAACTAGGTCTGTGTAACTTAAAACATCTAAATCTGTGTTCCTACCTATAAATATAAGGATGTAGAAATAACTCTTCAGGAACATTTCTAGCTCTTTAATTCTCAGACCAAAATTCTGTAATCTTAAATCTCATATTTCCCCAAAAACACATTTCTCCTTCCAGATTCTATTTTAGTCTCTCTCTCTCTCTCTCTCTCTCTCTCTCTCTCTCTCTCTCTCTCTCTCTCTCTCTCTTCTCTCCCTTTTCAGGTCACCATTTTAAGAGCCTTTCTGATGCTTCTTCCCCACACCCCATTGCTAATTTCACATTTTCCTTTCCTTCTCATAATTCTTTAGCCACTTTCTTTCCATTAATTAAATCAATAAATATTTGTTGAACACTTGCTGAGTGTTAGGGTTATGCCATCATCCCAATCCAAACCATAAATCCTATTATTATATTACTAGAGGCCTGGTGCACAAAATTTGTGCACGGGAGGGGTGTCCCTCAACCCAGCCTGCACCCTCTCCTGGTAGGATCAGGCCTAAATGGACAGCCAGACATCCCTCTCACAATCCAGGACTGCTGGCTCCCAAATACTCACCTACCTGATTGCCCCAACCGCTTCTGCCTGCCAGCCTGATCACCCCCTAACCACTCCCCTGCCAGCCTGATTGATGCCTAACTGCTACCCTGCCAGCCTGTTTGCCCCTAACTGCCCTCCTCTGCAGGCCTGGTCACCCCTAACTGCCCTCCCCTGCAGGCCTGGTCACTCCTAACTGCCCTCCCCTGCAGGCCTGGTCCTCCCCAACAGCTCTCCCCTGCAGGCCTGGGTTCCCCCCAACTGCCCTTCCCTGCAGGCCCTGTCGCCCCCAACTTCCCTCCTCTGCCAGCTTGGTCACCCCTAACTGCCCTCCCCTGCAGGCTTGATTGCCCCCAACTGCCCTCCCTTACAGACCTGGTCCCTCCCAACTGCCCTCCCCTGCTGGCCATCTTGTGGCGGCTATCTTGTGTCCACATGGAGGCAGCAATTTTGTGTGTTGGAGTGATGGTGAATTTGCTAATTACTCTTTTATTAGATAGGATAGAGGCTGGTGCACAGGTGGGGGTCAGCTGGTTTGCCCTGAAGGGTGTTCCAGATCAGGGTGGGGGTTCCCTTGGGGCATGGGGTGGCCTGGGCGAGGAGCCTGTGGTGGTTTGCAGGCTGGCCACGCCCCCAGCGGCCCAAGTGGAGGCCCTGGTATCTGGGATTTATTTATCTTCTATAATTGAAACTTTGTAGCCTTGAGCGGAGCCAAGCCTCCTGCTTGCTCCTTGGCTGCAGCCTTTTTTGTTGGGATTTATTTATCTTCTATAATTGAAACTTTGTAGCCTTGAGTGGAGGCCTAGGCAGGCCAGGGTGTGCGGAAAGCTTGGCTTCCTCCATTACCAGGGAAACCCAATCCTCCTGCTCGCTCTGTGGCTGCAGCCACCTTGGTTGGGTTAATTTGCATACTCACTCCTGATTGGCTGGTGGGCACGGCTTGTGAGTGTAGTGGAGGTACGGTCAATTTGCATATTACTTTTTTATTAGATAGGATTGGGTTAGTCCTTACTGGTCTCCTTTTCTCCTCTAGAAATTTTACATACTGCTATACAATATTCTTCTCTAAGCACTTTCTACACATTTAACCTGTTACTTACAGAATAAAATGCATACTTTTAAGTCTGATATTCTTGACCTTCCACAATCTGGTCTATCTTGGCAACTGTACTTTCCACTAATCTACCTAACATGAATTTGACATAGAAGCCCAAATTGTTCTACTTGCCCCTCAAACATGGAAATAGTCCTGCTGTTCAATCTCTTCCTCCTTGACCTCTCACTATAGCTTAATCAGTACTAGCAAATAGGTTAATTTTTTCACTCACCAATTCTAGTTCTTACTGATAAAAGCCTAAGTAGTGGTCACGCCATGATGCCCTTACGCCATCACAAGATGGCTGTGTGCACAGTGCGCGCACGCAGGTGGGCGGGGCTGGGCTTGACACTGCGTGCACGGCACAGAGCCTGCCTGGGAGTCCCGCCTCCATGAGGTGAGGCCTGTCTGGGGGTCTCCTGGCTCCACGTGGTGAGGCCTGCCTGGTGGTCCCCCAGCTCTGTGTGGTGAGGCCTGCCTGGGGGTCCCGCCATCTCCTGGCTCCACACAGCAAGGCCATCCTGGGGGTCCCACCTCCAGGCTCCACACGGCGCAGAGGCAGCACCCTTGGCTCCAGCCTACCTCTGTGGGGCAATCCATCAAGGAGCCCCAGATGGGTGGATGGGGCCTACTTCTTTGGGGCGATTAATCGTGGGGCTCCCGCACTGTGACAGGGCACAGGCCAGGCTGGGGGACTGCTCCCCACCCCCCCCTCAAGGTGCACAAATTTCATGCACCGGGCCTCTAGTTTATCAATAAAAGCAATGTAAAGAATGTGGGGAGCCCTGGCCAGTTTTTTTCAGTGGTTAGAGCATTGGCCCTTGGACCAAAGGGTTAGGGCAGTGGTTGGCAAACTGCAGCTCGCGAGCCGCGGTTTGCTGCTCTGTTGACTAATGAGTTTGCCAACCACTGCGTTAGGGGTTCGATTCCCAGTCAAGGGCATGTACTTCCTCCCTCCCTTCCACTCTGTCTAAAAATCAGAGGAAAAACATATCCCTGGGTGAAGATTACAAAAAAAACACTTAAAAAACCAACACCTGACTATTAAAGTAAATGAAACCATAAAAAAAAAATGAGGGTTAAGTCTTTGATAACAAAGTATGTGAGGAGAGGAATCTGGTGGCCTGCATACCAGATATTTGCTATTCTCGGTCTAACATGTACTAATCTGAAAAGCTCATTTCCACATAGATCAATCCTTATATCATTTATTAATTTCTCAATAATTCTCAAATGTCTGTTGACCAAATGTACCAGGATCACCTTGCACAACTTGATTAAAATATAGTTCCTAGGCTCTATCCTAGATCTACTGAATCAATCACTGGGGATATTTTTAACAAGTATTCCCAGGTGATTCTGAGATAGGTTTAGAATTATTGGTTAATATTACTTACATAAAATATATTTTACATACTATATATAAAACATAAATATTTTCTAGTTAACTATATTTTAAAAATTTGAAAGGCAGGTATCATTCATTCACTTGATAAACAATTTTTTTAAATATATTTTGTTGATTTTTTACAGAGAGGAAGGGAGAGGGAGAGTTAGAAATATCAATGAGAGAGAATCATTGATCAGCTGCCTCCTGCACGCCCCCTCCTGGGGATGTGCCCACAACCAAGGTACATGCCCTTGACCAGAATCGAACCTGGGACCCTTCAGTCCGCAGGCTGACGTTCTATCCAATGAGCCAAACCAGTCAGGGCATTTTTAAACATTGTGTTAGACCTGTTTAAAGGAGCTGGTCCCTGTCTTCAAAAACGCACTGTCTAGGCCAGGGGTGGGCAAACTTTTTGACTCGAGGGCCACAATGGGTTCTTAAACTGGACCGGAGGGCCGGAACAAAAGCATGGATGGAGTGTTTGTGTGAACTAATATAAATTCAAAGTAAAGGAGCGGAGGGGAGAGCAAGAGAACCCTCTGCTCTTTTGGCTCCGCAGGCCGGATAGAACAGGTGAACGGGCCGGATCTGGCCCGCGGGCCGTAGTTTGCCCACGGCTGGTCTAGGCCTAATATTCTTTTTAGTTTTGTTGAGGTATAATTGACAAATAACATTGTAATATATTTAGTGTACAACATGATGATTTGATATGCATATATATTATCAAAAGTATTCAACTATCAAGTAACTAACACATCCATCATCTCACATATTTACTTTTTTTTTATTGATGATAACATTTAAGTTCCACTTTATAAGCAACTTTCATTTATACAATACTAGAGGCCTGGTGCACAAAATTTGTGCACTGGAGTGGGGGATCCTCAGGCAGGCCTGTGCCCTCTCAGAGTCCGGGAGCCCTCGGGGGAGTCTGCCTGCCAGCTTAGGCCCACTCCCTGGCAGTCAGACATCCCTCTCACAGTCCAGGACCCCTTACTCCTTACCACCCACCTGCTTGCTGCTCCTTACCGCGTGGCTCGCTACTCGTTAGCACTGCTGGGGAGACGGGAGAGGCTCCCACCACCACCGCTGCACTCGCCAGCCATGACCCCAGCTTCTGGCTGAGTGGCGCTCCCCTAGTGGGAGCGCACTGACCACTAGGGGGCAGCTCCTGCGTTGAGCGTCTGCCCCCTGGTGGTCTGTGCACATCATAGTGACTGGTCATTCTGGTCATTCCACCGTAATGGTCGCTTAGGCTTTTATTATATAGAAGATGGCATTATCAACTATAGTCAACATGTTATATACGGTAGTAATCCCCAGACTTTATTCACCTTATAATTGGAAGTTTATATCTTTTTACCAGACTCTCCTTATTCCTCCCAGCCCCTGGCAACCACCTACTCTCTGTTTCTGAGTTCAAATTGTTTCTTTAAGATTCCACACCTAAATGATACCATGCAGTAATTGCCTTTATCTGTCTGGCATATTCCCTGAGCAGAATTCCATTCAGGTTATTCAAGTAATGTCACTAATGGCAATATTTCCTTCCTTTTTCCTTTTTTTCTTTTTGAGAAGGAGAAACATCAACTTGCTATTCCACCATCTATGCATTCATTGGTTGATTCTCAAATGCACCCTGATGGGGGACCCAACCTGCAACCCCGGTGCATCTGGAGGATGCTCCAACCAACTGAGGTACCTGGCTAAGGCTTTCCTTCTTTTTTAAATCTGGATATTTCTTTCTCTCTCTTCTCTCTTTCTCTCTCTCTCTCATCATATTTTCTTATCCATTCATCTGTTGACATTTAAGCTATTTTCATCTTTGCTCTTATGAATAATGTTGCAATAAACATGGGAGTACAGCTATTTCTTTGAGAGAGTGACTTTGTTGTCTTTTTATATACTAGTTCTATTTAATTTCTTGAGAAACTAATTTTTGTGGTGGTTGTACCAGTTTACATTCCTACCAATAAGTAACAAGGTTGTATGTTTATTGGAATTTATCCATTTCTTCTAAGTTATCTAATTTGTTGGTATATAATTGTTCATAGTAGTTTCTTATGATCCTTAGAATGTCTGTTTTATCAGTTGTAATAGCTCTTCATTACTAATTTTCATTACTTTTTTTTAGTCTAACTAAAAATTTGTCAATTTTATCTTTCAGAACACCTCAGCTTTTAGTTTCATTAATTTTTTCTATTGTCTTTATAGTCCATTTCATTTATTTCCACTCTGATAATTGTTATTTCCTTCTTCTGCTAACTTTGAGCTTCATTTGTCCTTGTTCTAGTTTCCTTGAAGTGTTAAGTTGGGTTGTTTATTAGAGGGCTTTCTTCTTAATGTAGGCATTTATCAGTTTAAACTTCCCTCTTAGAATTGCTTTTGCTTCATCCCATGAGTTTTAGCATGTTATATTCTCTTTCATTTGTCTCAAGATACTTTTATTTCAATTTTGATTTCTTCTTTGACCATTGGTTGTTCAGTAGCATACTGTTTAATTTGTACATATTTGTGAGTTTTCCAGTTTTCTTCTTGTAAGCATAAAGAAGTCTTTTCTATCAAGGTTATAATTTAGATATTAACTCCCCTCATCTCCTGGCAGGTAGTTAACAATTTAATAAGTAACCAGACTGGCAAACATTCCTGAAGAAGAAATAGTTTGTCCCATTCCCCAACAGACATTCCATCTCCTTCCTCATTGCGCTGCTTTTCTCAGATTAGACATTCAAGCTAGAATGTGAAGCCACGTCTTTCAGCCAATCCGGGTAGGACGCAGTAACTCCTCAGGGAAGGAATAAAAGGAGAGCAGAATCATCATTGTGTGTACCTGCCCTTCACGTTGCTGGTGTATTGCACCCTACTGTGCAGAAGTAAATTTGCCTTGCCTATCCACTTTCGTGGGTTTGTCTCATTTCCGCAACAACGTTGACAAGCATTTCTAACATTCTTATGATTGATTTCTAGTTTCATACCATTGTGGTCAGAAAAGATACTTGATATAATTTCAGTCCTCTAAACATTATTAAGATGTGTTTTGTGGCTTAACATATGCTCTCTCCTGGAAAATGTTCCATGTGCTCTTGAGAAGATGTGTATTTTGTTGCTGTTGGATGGAATGTTCTGTGTATGTCTGTTAGGTCACTGTCCTCTAATACAGTTATTTTTAACCAGTGTACTGCAAGAATTTTTAAAACATGCAATACCTGATGATTTATTTAGTCAGGGGCACTGACCTCTTTTCCCCTAGATTGCCAAATAAAAAAATGACAACAGCCAACACAACAATAGCCTTCCAGCATGAATGCCCTGTCTTGAACTATAAATATATAGGTCATATAATACAGCTGCATCTTATTGGTCATGTCCCATATAAGGTTGCGTCTGATTGGATAATTCTTGGTACCAGAAATCCTTATATACAAATATATACAAATCCTTATATATATTTTTTTAAGTCACTTTGGAGCAAAAAGGGTAGGTAATTACTATAATTTTTTTTATAAATCAATCAAAATTATACCTATTTTTCTGTCAGATTGGCAAAAATATATTTTTTGGTGTGCTACAGAGTTTTAGTAGTTAGTTATGTGTGCCATGAAATGAAAAGGGCTGGAAATTGCTGCTGTAACATGTAGTTATTGAAGTCTCCCTAGTGATTATCTGTCTGCATAATCTATCTGTTACTAGAGCTAGCTAAATATTGATGGGAAAGGAAGCAGTGGGGGAGACATTGTTGAGCATATTCAGCTGGGAAGCAGAGGCCTGTTTGCTTCACCAGGAAGCTATAGCTTCACACTCCCCGCCAGGAACCACCAGTCCATTGCCCAAAGATCACTGGGGGAAGGGATAGAACAAAGGGGAAGTAAACACGTGGGCAATAAAATAAAAATGGCACAGTGGGAGGTGTTCGACCACAGAAGCCTGTCAGTCTAATCTGGGAAAAAGATCATTGACTAGGCGTGGACCCCAATACAAGCCCGAGAAAGTTTGGGAAGCTAATTGGTAATTTTGTTTGTTTCTTAAATATATTTTTATTGATTTCAGAACGGAAAAGGGAGAGAGAGTTAGAAACATCAATGATGAGAGAGAATCATTGTTTGGCTGCCTCCTGCATGCCCCACACTTGGTATTAAGCCCACAACCCAGGCATGTGCCCTGACCCAGAATCAACTGGGACCTCCTGGTTCATAGGTCGATGCTCAACCACTGAACCACACCAGCCAGGCTAATTGGTTATTTTGAATAAGTTTCTGGTTCCTCCCAAGCCTAAGAATACACAATTTCAGGTGAACAAAGAAGCTCTCTCTCTCCCTCAGTGACCTGCACTTGTCCCATTCATTCTTTTTTAAAAAAATTTTTTTTATTTCTTTATTGATTAAGTTATTACGTATTTGTCCTCATCCCCCCATTCCCATCCCAAACCCCTCCCCACGCATGCCCCCACCCCCCTGTTGTCCATGACCACTGGTTAGGCTTATATGCATGCATACAAGTCCTTCATTCTTGTTCTCCCCCGCCTGGATACAAATGACCAAGCAGGTCTAGTGGCCACCTGGCCTGAGGCAGACTATGCAGGCTCCTAAGGATTATGAAACAGGAACTCTGGGCATTTGCCTTTTATTTTGGCCCTGCTGAAGACATGGTTGGACTTTTTCAATGGTGGGATGAAGGGAGATTAGACATTGGGAAGCCAGGAGGAGAACTCTTTTAATATTGCACCACAAATAAACCATGCCACATCACAATTTCTTGTGTGTGGATCCTTGAAATGCTTTTCTCAAGATCCCATGAAAGAGTCTTTTTCTCACTGACAACATATCCACTGCTTAAATTGGAGTATAGAAGTCCCCTATTATTGTAGTACTAGAGGCCCAATGCACAAAATTTGTGCAAGAGTAGGCCTTCCTTCCCTCAGCTGTCAGCACCGGCTTCCCTCTGGCACCCGGGACCCGGGCTTCCCTCGCTGCCCCAGGCTTTGTCCAGAAGGTCGTCCGGAAGGACATCTGGTCTAAGTAGCATATTACACTTTTATTATTATAGATTGCTGTCTATTGCTTCCTTCAAATATGTTAGCATTTGTTTGATATATCTGGGTGCTCCAATGTTGGATGCATAAATATTTATAACATATATTGGTCCATTTGATGTGTCTCATAAGTTCCTTAAGCTACCTGCAGTCTTTTTCATCCTTTTTTCTTTTCACTGCTCTAATTAGATGAAATTCTCTACCTTTAGGTTTATCAATCCTTTCTTCTGCTTGATACAGTTTTTTATTGAACCCTTCTGATGAATCTTTCAGTTCCGTTATTGTTATTCTTCATTTCTATGATTTCTGTTTAGTACTTTTTAATATTTTCTATCTCTTTGTTGAAATTCTCATTTTGTTTAGACATTGCTCTCCTGATTCAGTGAGCCATGTTATGACTATTATTTTGAATTCACTATGGAGTAAATCACTTACCTCACTTTCATTAAAGTCTTTTTATAATGTTTGATCTTGTTATTTTGTTTGGAGTCTGGGGAGGGTTGCAGTCACTACCTAGATGTGTGCTAATTAGAAGTCAGAGCCTCTGGCAGCAACTTTATGCAGTCAAACCCAGAAAAAGACTAGGAGATACATTGTTGTTTTTTTGCCTGCTCTTTCTGAGCTGAGCCCTATGGGGGAGGAGGGGGAAAACACCCATTACAAGTGCTCAAGTGCCTTGGGAACCTCTTCTTTGTCAGCTACCATCCTCTGGCTTTCAGAGCTAGGCTTGGGGGGCCACCCCTCAGGTGGGAGCCTTAAAAATTGGTGCATTCCAAACCCTTCCTTCCTCAGAGAGAAGCTGTAGTTGGGGGTTCCCTCGCTATTAAATGGTGCTGTGTCAGGAGTGGGGTTTATGGCAAGAGTGTGTCTCCCCCTTTCCTAATCATTTCAATGTTATTTTCTCAGTTGCCAGATGTGTAGGCACTCAGTTAGGTCCTGGATTTCTGAGGAAATTGTTCCCTTTGCAGCTGTACATTTCATGTGTCCATTTCAGGTGGAAAATTCAGGAGTTTCCTATGTCTTCATTTGGTCTAGAATCTCCTAGCCTAGTAGTTCTTAACCATAATCACCTATGAAACTCGTAAAAAATATGGACTCTGGGCTCACTTAAACTGTGTGAATAGTAATCCCTGGGAGTGAGTTCCAGTGTGTGTATGTGTGTGTGTGTGTGTGTGTGTGTGTTTATGACTAGGTTTTAGAATTACTAATCTGGGGCCACATTATCCTTTGTTACCCATACATTGCCTGGCAAGATGCCCTGTGCTATGATCTGCTCTAATCACACTCATTATGACAGAGGGGAAGCACTCTGCCTTTTGTCATAACTCTGATTCTATGGAGTCAGTCCTTTGAGCCTTAATGGGCCTTGGATGTTTTACAAAGTAATTCAGTCGGTGGAGCAGCTGAAGTACCTCTACGCTAAGGCAAGAGCTATCTGTGTCCTGCACCGGAGAAAGCAGGGCCTAAACAACTTAGCCCTTCCTGATTCTTTCTGATCCCTTTGCCTGGCTAATATTTCTAGACCTGCTGCAAGGTTAAAATATCCATGTTGTATCTTTTTAAAAATATATATATTTTATTGATTTTTTTAAAGAGAGGAAGGGAGAGGGATAGAGAGCTAGAAACATCGATGAGAGAGAAACATTGATCAGCTGCCTCCTGCACACACTCTACTGGGAATGTGCCTGCAACTGAGGTACATGCCCTTGACCAGAATTGAACCTGGGACCCTTCAGTCCACAGGCCGATGCTCTATCCATTGGGCCAAACCGGTTAGGGCCCATGTTGTATCTTGATGTACATAGAGAACAGACTTAACATCTTAAAATTCTGTAAAACTTTTTAAATAAAACCTCCAAAGTTCCAGAATATTTCCTAGGATATAAGTGCTGAACTTTTTTCTACTCAATTACTATAAAACGGATTCTATTAATTATACCTTCATGAATACATCTTGATAAGGAAATTTAGGGATTTCCAAAAAACATCAAAGGAATTTTTACCTGTGATCCCTCTATTTCACGATGGAAAGACTCTGTAGTTTCTTTGACTAAAGCAGTTAAGGCATCATATTCAGGTGATAAATAATTAACTTCTTGCTCTATGTCTATATTAATTCCATCCATATATTGTGTTTTGGCCAAATTAACTTGTTGAGCTATCCAGGATGTTCTGAAATGAGGATTAATGATATCCTTTAAGGACACATCTCCTGTGAAATCAATACACACATTTTGTTCATATATGCTTTTCACAGTTTAATGACAATTACTTCACAACCCCATTCCAAAGAGATCAAAATGTCCTTTAAACATCTCATTATTTTGGAACTCTAAGCTCCCAATTTAAGTCTTCCAAATGAATAAATAATATACCAAAATAATAAGAAGTTATTACTCATTCATCTCCAAAGTAACTATTATGAGTAATTAGTAAAATAATTCTCAAAGTAGAAGCAGAAATTGTGGACTATGAACATGAAAAGGGAATTTTTTGGAAAGTAGGAATAGCAAATGATGCACGTAAACTTCCCAATTGTCTGGACACATCTGGTAAAAACTGGCACTCACCTTTCAGTACTACTCTGGCTCCTTTTGAATGAGCATAGCACATAAGTTCTGAGTCATATTTTCCAAAAAGTGCCACAGTTGTAATCTGTGACCAGTCATAAGATTTCCAAGTTTTGTCACCAACATCAAACACAAAGACCTGTCAGGACAACAGGGATAAGCAAGTATCATCAATTAAGCTAAGAAGAGTGGCATGCCAACATTAAACATCAAACATATGCTAGGCACTGAAAGTACAAGAGTGAAAAAGACATGGGGGTCAGGGTCCCAATATAATCGGTGGCAGGGGAAATTTGCCAGCCTGGAAAGTAGCTAGGAAGAGATAGTAGCAAGAGTCAAGGCCTAGAGGCAGAGAGAGCATGGTGGTTGTATAACTAAATACTGAGTATGGCTCTCACCTAGAATTTGTTTTTTGTTTTTTTGGGTTTTTTGTTTTGTTTTGTTTTGTGGGGTTTTTTTGGTTGTTTGTTTTACTTCTGACCTCCAGAACTGTTGGGGGGAAAAAAGTGTTGTTTTAAGACACAGAGTTTGTGTTAATTTGTTATAGTGGCAATAAGAAACTAATACATTTAAACCACATTTTTGCTATAGAACACTTGTTATAAAATTGAGTTAAACATTTCAGGAAAAAAATTAGAGTTTTCTTAAAGTCCTTCATATCAGACGAATTAGAATAGCAGAGAAGTGAAACTGTTCTGTTGATGAACGATGATGTATCGCCTAGAATTTAGATTGCGACAGCAGGGACAAACCAGAGAGTGGCAGGCAGGATTAAGTCATAAAAGGCCTTGAAAGCCCTCTTGAGAAATTAGTATTTTATACTGAGGGAAAGTGTTTAAAGGAGAAGTCACACATTTATACTTTAGGTCTTCATTTATGTATGCATTTTCAGAAAATCCCTTCAGCTGAAGCGGAAATGGATTCAAGAGAGGCTAAAACTGGAGGCAGAATGTCTAATAGGGAAGCTGTTGGAAGAATATAGGCAAGAGATGTTAGTGACCTCAACTAATGCTGTGGAGCAGCAAAGGTGAGATTAATGAACAGATCTGAAAGATCCTAAGGAAGCAAAATTTACAGGACCTTGTGACTATTTGCATGAGTAAGGCAAGAGAAAAAAAGGAGGTTGATAACCCTCAAGTTTCTGGCTGTTGTAGGTGGAGCCATAGATACTGCATTTCTTTCTTTATACACACACACACACACACACACACACACACACACATGTTTCAGATAGGAAGGGAGAAGGAGAGAGAGATAGAAACATCAATGGTGAGAATAACTGATCAGCTGCCTCCTGCATATCAATGGTGAGAATAACTGATCAGCTGCCTCCTGCATGCCACCCACTGGGGATCGATCCCGAAACTTGGGCATGTGCCCTGATTGAGAATTGCACCAGGACCTCCTGGTTCATAAGTCGATGCTCAACCACTGAGGCATACTGGCCAGGTGATATTGCAATTCTATGAATGATTTTTGGGGAACCTGACTTCTTAGAATAGTACTCAAGTTAAATTCTGAAGTAGATGATGTTATGTTTCTCCAGTATTTTTACCCCACAGATAATTCTAGAAGCACAGAAGGCTCACTGATTACTATTACTTTATCCCAAATAAGGTGTTAATTTATTCAGCAAATACTTACTGAATTCCATCCAGTAAGGTATAGGAAGAGCATATTGCTAGGCATTAGTGACAAAGGGGTTAAAAAGAAAGAACAGGTCCTTTATCTAAGTACAATTGTGGTAAGGGCTACATGGGAATGCAGGGGGCCATGGTAGCATATAAAGGGACCTGCTTCCCTACTTGGGCAGGAAAACTTCACTGAGGACTACACACTTAGGAGAGGACTGAAACCTGGGGAATGATCAGACCAGTGGTCGGCAAACTGCGGCTCACGTGCCACATGCGGCTCTTTGGCCCCTTGAGTGTGGCTCTTCCACAAAATACCATGGCCTGGGCAAGTGTATTTTGAAGAAGTGGCGTTAGAAGAAGTTTAAGTTTAAAAAATTTGGCTCTCAAAAGAAATTTTAATCGTCATACTGTTGATATTTGGCTCTGTTGACTAATGAGTTTGCCGACCACTGATCTAGACAGAATGGAGGAGACATACCTATGAACAAAAATAAAGCATTCTCAGCAGAGGAAAGAAAAGAGTGCAAAGGTCCCAATCCCTCAAGAGAATTTGGAATTTATGGAACCAAAAGAAAGTCAATGTGGCTAGAACACAAGATCCTGTAAGTATATGGAATCAGATGGATCTAGTAAGGTGGCAAGATCAAGTAAAGCTTTGGAGACCAGGGAGGATTTTGTATTTTATCCTGAGATCAATGGGAAACCATTAGAGTATTTTAAGCAAGGGTGGGGCCTAAGATGTGCATCCTATCTAATAAAGAGGGAATATGCTAATTGACCTTCACGCCATCGCAAAGATGGCAGCGCCCACAGCCAATAAGGAGGGAATATGCTAATGACTGCCACACTCTCAAAGATGGCGCCAACAGACACAAGATGGCGGTGCCCAGTCCCCTCAGCCCCCTGGGGGGCAGGCGCATGACAAGGCTGGGCCTGTCCCCAGGTGGGCCCGACCGCTCCATGTGCTTGCCTCTGGAGTCCCCCAGTCACCTCAGCCCCCCAGCCGCCCAGGGCCACCTGAGGCTCAGGTAACCAGGGCCAGCCAAGGCTTGCGCTGCTGGCAGTGGCAGCAGTAGAGCTGTGATGGGGCATTGCCTTCCCCTGATCGCTAGGTCACATCCTGCCCCTGAGGGCTCCCGGACTGTGAGAGGGGGCAGGCTGGGCTGAGGGACACCCCCTCCAGTGCATGAATTTTCATGCACCAGGCCTCTAGTACAGAAATAAGAGAGAGGAAGAGAAGGATATCCTATCCTATATAATAAAAGCCCTCTCCCTTCCTCTCTCTGAAATCAATAAAAACATATTTAAAAAAATAAAAAATATAAAATTAAACAGCTCATTGTTTTTAGATTCATATTTCCATCACAAAACTTATCCCTTACTTTAATTGATAATTAAAATTGAATTTGTTTTTAAAAAAAATACTGAGGGCTTGTGATATAATAGAAATCCTTAAAAAATAGCTGGATGAACCAATTGAAAATGCAAGGAGAAAAAAGCTATGTAGTCTAGTCTTGGGGTTTGAAAAACATAGAAAAGATCAGTAGAGAAAAAGACCATTAAACGTGAACATACAAATGAACACAATTTTAACTTGCTTGCATAATTGGTTTTCCAAATGCTCACAGACACTGTCTAACCTGCTAAGAGGTATTGTTGCTACAGTAAGTCTTTCAGATGATAGGTTTCCATACCAGGCATGTTCTCCATCAGTAACACTTTCACCACTTTTATTTTTTCTCCTAAACAATGTATACATGTTTGTTTTTATTGGCATTGAGCTGTCACAGCCTCAAACTTAACCTGACTAAGAACTGGTAACGGCCCCTTCATTACCAAACAATGCTCTCGGGACTAAGCCTTTCCACCTCTCTGATGTCCAATTCCCTGTGCAGTCATCAAACTATAGGCAATCAGGTTGTTTTCATGTTGCCTCTGAAGCAGTTTGATTAAAATTGTCAAAGGCCTTTCAAATTGTTAGGTGAGTAGAAGGAAAATTCACTGAAAGACCTAGTTTTACCTCCCTCCTTGGGTGGGTTTTGAGGTGCCTAAAGGAAAGGGGTGGTGGGTAGAGGAAAGAAAAGTAAGTAAAACATTCTGCTCTCCAATGCACTGATGGAGTGCAGAGATTCAAACTGAACCCTCATATTCCCTTCCCCCCTACGCCCCCGCCCCTCTCCCTCTCTCCTTCGCTCTTGTTAATCCTCAATGGATATTTTTCCATTGATTTTTAGGGAGAGTGGAAGAGAGGGAAAGAGAGAGAACATCTAAGTGAGAGAAACACACATTGATCGGTTGCCTCCTGCACGCGCCCTGGGCTGGGGAGAAGCCTGCAACCAAGGTACTTGCCCTTGGCCAGACCTGAACCAGGACCCTTGGTCCGCAGGCCGATGATCTGTCCACTGGGCCAAACTGGCTAGGGTTGAATCCTCATTCTCTTGAAAACCACGGTGTCTTGCTGTGTAGCAAATGTCTCATTATCCTAGCTCCTTGCTTGCAAGCTCTGCAAGCGACACAGCCGGATAATGAAAAAAGCTTGTGTTTGGATTCAGATCTGGGTTTGAATACTTGCTGTGAGACGTGGGAGGAATTACTCAATCTCCCTGAGCTCGAGTTTCCTTATTTAAAAGATGAAGGAAATCCAGAACTAGAAAAGTCCTGGGCACGTAAGTAGTCAAATTGGTTTCAGCACCCGCACCACCTCTTTTTAGGGCTCAGTTCGCCTCTAACGTCTCTTTGAGATCGGAGGACCAGACCCCGAGGGGCAGGCGAGAGGCGCCTACCTCGAAGTTGGGGCGGTTGCGGATGGGTTGGCACAGCGCTGGATCCTGGCACGGACAGTCGGCCCCGGCCCCGAGCGGCCGCAGCAGCGGCAGCAGCAGTAGCAGCAGCAGCAGCGGAACGACCCCAGGGGCGCTGCTCCACGGGCGGCCTAGGAGGCGCGGGAGTCTGAGCGACGCTCTGGACATGCTGGTGGGTCACCCGCCCTAGTGGGTTCCTCGGGCCAGGCCAGAGGGGCGGGGCCTGCAGCGTTGGTTCAGGCGGGGTGGGCGGTGCTCCCGGGGGGGAAAGGGCGGGACGGGGCGGGGCGTTAGCCATGGCTGGGTGCCTGGGATGCGTGTAGTAGGAAGGCCGCTGTGAAAGGTGAGCCAGTGCCTCTGGTCACAGGTGACCAGTTGACTCAAGTAAATATCACCTCTACCTTTTACGTCCCCACCAACACTCTGCAGCTCTTAGTTGTTTGTGCACAACTTGTGCGTCTGCTGGGGGAGGGTTCCCCCAGAATGGAGAAGTAGTGGTTCTTGGAAAGGAAGGAAGAGCAACGTGGTTGGAATGGCCCAAAGATTTTTAAGTTACAGACATCCGTTCTGAGTTAGGATGGCGGCTCAAATACAGTAGTCTAATTCTGCCTCCTGGAACGGTTCTGGAGCCGCAAGAGGTGCCTCAGAAAAATAGGGTTCAAGGAGGCTAGTGTGTGTGTCGGGGCGGGGGGGGGGGAGGGATTTCTGAAAAGAAGGGGGATTCGGTGAAAGCTGCTTGAGAAGCAGGTAGATCGCTAGATTTTTTTCCTCCAGCATGTGTCTGAAGGCAGCTGCCCCTTCCCACCGAGGCTGAAGTTTTGAGGTTTAATTTTCTGAAGAGAGTAAAACCTCTAGGAAGTGCTTGGGAGCTATACCTAAAAAGGGAGATAAGGGACTGTGTGCCTGGATTAAAGATATTGACATCAGCGTTCTCCACAAACAATACACCAGATCGCTCCATACTGACATTCAAAGTCAAGGGAGGGACCCACGCACTCAGAGCTCCCTTCCTTTTCACTTTTTATCTTTTTAAGTCATGGACAGCAAACAAGAAAACACAATGATACAAAGGGAAGAGGCCTAACCATCAGCAAGAGGGATATGGAAGAAACAGACACTGCAGGGTGAACACTTTTTAAAGTTCCCAGTAATATTCCTAGGAGGTTAAGAAAATATGTAGCCTCTATAGGATGCAATAAAAACAGGGGGTGGTGGGTAAATTGAGTTTGGGGAATTAGAAGGTAGCACAAGTGAGGGGGGGAACACTCACAGAAGATTTGAGGGAAATAGAGCAAAATGCTCTTCAAAGAGAAAGATAAGAAAATTGGAAGAGCAGTGCAGAGGGGAAGAAATCAAGTAATTCAATAAAACCTTTCAGGACTGAAGGACATGAGTTTTCAGAATGAAAGAGCAAAGAACAGATCCTAAGAGTTTCCAGAGAAGAAAAGAAGTCACATAGGATAGAGAATCAGGATGTCATCAGATTTCTCAACAGCAGCACCTGAAGCTCAGACAATGAAACAATCATTTGAAATTCTAAAAGAATATGACTCCACTTGAAATTCTGCCAAATTATCAATCACGTGGGAAAGTCATGCAAACTTTCAAAGTATAACCTATAATTCACTCTTTCCCAAGAAATTACTATAGAATGTGTTTCACCAAAACAAAGAAAGAGGAATAAAGGGATACAGGAAAAGGAGATCTAAAATAGGAGCGAGGAGATGTAAATAGCCACCAACCTCCCCCTCCCCCGAAAGATGGCGAGTCCCATAACTGCTGAGCATCACAGAGCCCCAGGTTCAGATTGGATCCTGCTGGAGAATTTGTAAATGAAATGCACAGCCACTCCTCAGCAGCCATCTTCTCTCCAGAGTGAACAGATCGTCAAGGTGTAAGTCAGGGAAAACATCTTTTTATTACTGAGATATACAATAATGGTAGTGTAGGGCTGAGACTGATTGATAAACTCAATAAGGTAGTACATTCTTAATATGGATGGTTTCACTGAATCTAGTTATCTTTTAACCAACAAGGACAGAGCCTTCTGATTCCCATAGTTTCAGACTATTCTGTCATACAGAAGAAAATACATACCCACCTATGTGGGGCGGTTCCCAAGACCTCCCAAGTTCAGTTATTCACTAGAAGAACGCATAGGACTCAGGAAAAACGTGTACTCACGGCTAAGATTTATTACAGCAGAAGGGTACAAAGCACCATTAGCGAAAGGAAAAGGCGCATGGGGTGGAGCATGGAGGAAACCAGGCGCCAGCTTCCAAGAGTTCTCTCCCCATGGAGTAACGTCGGACATGCTTAATTACTCCAGCACCCAACTGTGACAACACGTGTGAAGTGTTGTCTATCATGGAAACTCATCAGACTCGGAAATGATAGGAACCATCTGAAAGCCCAGTTCCCAGAGGCCAGCCAACGGCCAACCTTGCAAGCAGGCATTACTCACTCAGTTACATTCTCTCTTCTACCTACTACCCAAATGAGGAATTGTTAAATATGTGTATAAGCACATACATATATCACTATGGGTGCACAAGAAGCTAGTAATAGTGTTTGCCTCCGAGGAGGGGGAAAAGTGGGTACCTGAGAGAAAATGGGGGGAGGGAGACTTGCTTTTCACTGTTTACTCTTTTGTTCCTTTTAAAACTCATATATATGCACAAGCAGAGCAATATTTAAAGCACTGTCACTTTATGATAAGTACCTATAACTACTTAATTTTTGTTGCTTCTCTAGATGTGAACAGAACAAAATACTCCAACTTGCCCGAAACTGTTTCTTAGAATAAAGAACGCCTCCAAAGGCATATGCAGTTCGGCTTGGAACGTGCAGCTAGAGAAGTTGAACATTCAAAGCCTCAAGCAGTGGTTTCTGTCATCTTTAGTTAATATGTGGTGAAAAAACAGACTTGAATACTCCTAATAAAACTGCTGTGAAACCTGTGAGTAACCTAGTCATCGATAGTTATGCAAGTAACGCTGTCAGATGGTGAGAGTGCTCAGGCTGTTTCCTGTGGCCCATTGTAATCTTCTAGTTTTCTGAACTCCAGTCTTTCCCTCCTTTAATCCAAGCAATAATCGCATGGTTTTCAAACTTTAGTCTTGATAAGAATCACCTGCAAGGCCCCAAATGCAGAGTCCTGGGCCCCACCTCAAAGGTTCTGGTTCACTGGGTCTGTGTGGGCCCATGAAAATGAAGGTGAAACAAGTGCCCCGGTGCAGGCAGTTGTGGTGTATCCTTGGAGAGACACTGCCATAATTAGTGCTTTCATAATCTTCCTAAAGCACAGGCTTAGGGTTTTGTTTACATCCTACCACCTTTTCAAAAATCTCTCCCCATTTAGTACAGCAGAGTTTCCCATACGTATGGGAGCTCACAGTTCCTTCTGAGGATCTGAAGATAGCTATGAACTCTCTAGAAAAGTGCATGTACATATTCAGACAGGTTTTGTAAACAGTTTTTAAGTTTATCTATGGACTGCTACAGTACTTGATCTTAAGATAACACTAAGAAGTGAGTATAAGTTTTTAGTGGCACTCATATTTATTTTACTGCCACTCATGCCCCGTCTTTCCAAAACCTCCTCGGTTCCTCTCCTTCCCATTCTCCTTACCAGTTGCTGTCTTGTCACTCCCACTGCTAACATGTAGAAGTGTCACATTTTTCTGAACCAAGAATCAGGATTCTATACAAGTCATGGCACTTGATACACATGACAGAAAACTCTATTTGGCTTGGGCAAAAAAGGAGGAATTTATTAGTTTAAGAAACTAAAAGTTCATGTGTAAATCTTCAGGTCCCAATGACGGATAATATCACTAGTTCTCCGTCTCATTCTCCATTTCTTGCCTCTGTTTTTCTCTGAACTGGCTCCACTCTGAGGCAGGCTTTTCCCTTATAGTAAAAGTGATTGCAAAGCCCCAGGCCCCCAACATCTCCAGAGTGTCCCCTAACATTTGCAGGTCTCGGGGCAAGGGCACAAGTAAGTCCATACACCTGAAGACTAAATATTTTAAAGTTATAACCAAGCCAACAAACTATCCTCTACCTTGAAAGTATTGTGCACTCGAGAGAGCAACTAAACTGGTAAGATAAATACTTGGGTTTCGCTGGAGTGTCTCTTATATTTGATGTGTCTAGTATTCTCTTTTGATCTGGGGTGATCACTAGAGTTAGAGAGGGACTGAGAGCGCCTCCTTCTCTCCTTCCCCTGCCCCTTCAGGAATGCTGTGGAGCCCAGCTCTACCGCACATTTGGGGGCAAACCTCCTGCAGTGTGAACTCTCTGAAGGGGTGGGGTCCAGTGGAAGGGAAGCATGGGAAATGAGATCACAGCTTTCTGCCCTACCCAGTTTGGCCCAGTGTGCTGCGCCAGCACAGCCATGGGTGAACCTGCATTCCCCCAAACTCAGGCCCCTGGTCCCCATACTCAGCCCCACGTTGGGCACCATATGTGCCACGCCAGCACAGCCAGGTTCGGTGAGCCTGAGCGGGGGCAGTGAAGGATTAAGACAGACAAGAGAAGAAAGCTGGGGCTGGGTGGGACGCTGCACTCTCTGATGGAGAGACAGCGCCATGGCCTGCAAGCCGAGTCTTTAATTTATAGCAAGGTTCCACGAGGCAAAGTAAGGGCATGGTCACAACGTTCTCGCGGGTTTCGAATCTACTCAATTACATGCACCTGATCAAGCTTTGTTTACTTGCTGCACCTCCCTCAGCCTATATCACTCAGCCACGTGGGACCACAGGTTCGGACCATAATGTCAAGCTTACAACTATAGCCTTTGGCTATAATTGTGCTGGGACTTACACATGGCTTTGCCACAAGAGGATCGTGCCCTCTCATTAGTCCCAGGCTTGAACCTGTCCAAACGCTATAGCCGCTCTCCACAGCCCAGTGGATAGAGCATCGGCCTGCAGACCAAAGGGTCCCATGTTTGATTCCAGTCAAGGGCACATACCTGGTTTGTAGGCTCCTCCCCAGCCTGGGCCCTGGTTGGGCCCTGTGCAGGAGGCAGGCAACCAATTGACGTGTTTCTCTCATGTCGATATTTCTCTCTGTCTTTCCTTGTCTCTTCCATTCTCCCTAAAAATCAATGGAAAAATATCCTAGGGTGAGGATTAACAACAGCAAAAGAGATCACAGCTTTCTGTTCTGTGCCCTAATCAAATAAAGTCAATAGACTTAGAACTATGTTTAAAAGGGGACATATCTTGCCTTAAAAAGAGAGGTGCCCTGAACCCTAGAAAATTCTAATACTAATGAAAGAACTGCTGGTGTTCTCACTGATTAGAAAAATAAAATTATTCAATTTTGCTTCCAGGGAAGAGTATAAATCGTTGAGGAAACTGTGTATTTTTGCAAAGTCACAGAAGAAAGAAAGTGAAAGAAAATCATTGAAAAGGAGCAAATTTATGGATAACAAATGGGCCTGTCTGTCTGGTTTCTGTAACTTTTTAGCTCTTCTGACTCATTGACATTATAAAAGGCACCTGCCTGAGTCAAATTTATTTTGGAGATATTCCCGCTCCCTTACTGCTGCAAGGTGTTTGTGAAAAGACATCAAAGATTTACAGCAGAAATAAATAGTCCAGAAGGAAGGGAAAGTTCAAAAGTATGAGATCTCTAGCTAAAGGCCACACTCAGAACACTGCCTGCTCAGGAAATACCCCCACCAGTAATTAATACAAAGATGGATAAACCCGGTATCAAAGGAGCAGAGACAGACCAGGGGAGTAAAAGACACACATATCAATGAAATTATCTATAATAATAAAAGCGTAATATGCTAATTAGACCGGACAGCTGAATGACCTTCTGGATGAAGCCGGCGCTTCAAGGGCTGAGCCCCTTGCGTGAATTTCATGCATCGGGCCTCTAGTACTTTACATAAGTCTGAGCTTTATTTTAATTTCATCATTTAGACATTTTTGGGTTATATTGGCCACATCAAGAACAATAATGTATTTCCATCACATGAATTTTCTGTAAGCTGATTTTGTTTTTTTTAATCCTCATCTGAAGATGTTTTTATCGATCGACTGCCTCCCACACACGTCCCAATGGGGGATCAAATCCGCAATCCAGACACATGTGCCCTGACCGGGAATTGAACCCACGACCCCCCTTACATCTCCTACTTTTATTCTAATGTATAAAACAAGCGGTAAAACTGCCATTCTCTGGAGCACTTTCTCAATGTGTTGAAAATTTGCTTCCTGGCAATTGTTATCATTTTGGTTCAAAAAACATAAAAATTCTCTACAAGTTTGGACATTTCTTAGGTTGACAGCTCTAAAGAAGAAAGGGCTAAGATTCTTGTAGTAAAGAGTACATTCTTGAGAAGAATCAGTCCTGCAGAATTGTCAGGACTCCTGTCACTCCTGCCCTCAGCACCACGGACCCGGTTCTCACTGTACTTCCCTTTGGGGCATGAGGAAGTGTCCAAGAGGGCGCCATGCACAGGCAGCACCCAGAAAGTCAACCAGGTGTTCCTCAGTATCCGCGGGGGATTGGTTCCAGGAGATCCCCTTCAGCTTCCAGATCCACAGATGCTTAAGTCCCTCATGTAAAATGACAAAAAATAATGCATACCGTCGGCCCTCTACATCTGCAGTTGCTTGAATCTAAACATGCAAAACCTGTGGATACAGAGGGCTAACCACACTCAGTTCATTCCCAATATCCTGGCTTTGGGGACCTCATTTCTGAATACTTTCCCTGTCGAGGGTCAAACAGACCATTTTCTGAGCAATTCCAGGAGAAAATGCAGGCCAGGAGAAAAACTGAACAACTCCTTCCAAACCTCAAGGGGAAGAATATTCTGTGACCTTGAAGCAGAAGTGATAAACTCCAACTTATAAGTTGACAACCATCCAGCAAACCTGACCAACACCCGCAGCCCACTAGTAGCCTTTGAGCCTATTGGTATGTGGGCTCTAGATTTTCTTGCATGGCAGTCACCACAGGCTCTGGGATGGTGAGCTCTGGGATCCTACTGGACTACTGCAGTGGGTTTTCTTTCTTTCTTTCATTTTTTAAATCTTCACCAGTGGTTATGTTTTCACTGATTTTTAGAGAGAAAAGGAGAGAGAGAGAAATATTGATTGATGGCCTCCTGTACAAGCCCCAAACGGGAATCGAATCACAGCTTAAATATGTGCCCTGACCTGGAATCAAACCCAAAACCCATCAGTGCGTAGAATGACATTCCAACCACCTGGCCAGGACAGTGGGTCTTCTCTTGATAGCAATCTCACTGCACAGTCTAGTGTTTTTCCACCAAGCCTCACCTGGTGACATTCATGTGCACAGCACACGCCCCTACATGCTAGTGGTTAGTCCACACCCTTCTTTCACTGTCAAGAGACCTAATGAAATGCAAGTGTGTGGGAACGACAAGAGGAAAAAGTGTGAATTTGCTCTAAATAACATTTAAAAAGGAAATTCATTTACAAGCATTTATACTTTACTAGAGGCCCGGTGCACGAAATTCGTGCACGGGGGTGTATGTCCTTCAGCCCAGCCTGCACCCTCTCCAATCTGGGACCCCTTGAGGGATGTCTGACTGCCCATTTAGGCCCGATCACGGTAGGATCGGGCCTAAATGGGCAGTCGGACATACTGCTCACAATCCAGGACTACTGACTCCCAAGTGCTCGCCTGCCTGCCTTCCTGATTGCCCCTAACCACTTCTGCCTGCCAGCCTGATCACCCCCTAAGCACTTCCCTGCCAGCCTGATTGATGCCTAACTGCTCCCCTGCCAGCCTGTTTTCCCCTAACTGCCCTCCCCTGCAGGCCTGGTCACCCCTAACTGCCCTCCCCTGCAGGCCTGGTCACCCCTAACTGCCCTCCCCTGCAGGTTTGATCGCTCCCAACTGCCCTCCCTTGCAGGCCTGGGTCCCCCTCAACTGCCCTTCCCTGAAGGCCCAGTTGCCCCCAACTTTCCTCCTCTGCTGTCCTGGTCACCCCTAACTGCCCTCCCCTGCAGGCTTGATCACCCCCAACTGCCCTCCCTTGCAGGCCTGGTCCCTCCTAACTCCCCTCCCCTGCTGGCTTGATCGCCCACAACTTCCCTCCCTTGCAGACCTGGTCCCTCCCAGCTGCCCTCCCCTGCTGGCCATCTTGTGGTGGCCAGCTTGTGTCCGCATGGGGGCAGCCATCTTGTGTGTTGGAGTGATGGTGAATTTGCATATTACTCTTTTATTAGATAGGATAGAGGCCTGGTGCATGGGTGGGGGCCAGCTGGTTTGCCCTGAAGGGTGTCCTGGATCAGGGTGGGGGTTCCCTTGGGGCATGGGGCGGCCTGGGCGAGGGGCCTGTGGTGGTTTGCAGGCTGGCCATGCCCCCCGGTGACCCAAGCGGTGGCCCTGGTATCTGGGATTTATTTATCTTCTATAATTGAAACTTTGGAGCCTTCAGCGGAGGCCAGGGCAGGCCAGGAACTTGGCTTCCTCCATCGCCGGGGAAACCCAAGCCTCCTGCTCGCTCCATGGCCACTGCCATTTTTGTTGGGATTTATTTATCTTCTATAATTGAAACTTTGTAGCCTTCAGTGGAAGCTTGGGCCAGCCAGGGTGTGCAGGAAGCATGGCTTCCTCCATTGCTGGGGAAACCCAATCCTCCTGCTCGATCAGTGGCCGTAGCCATCTTGGTTGGGTTAATTTGCATACTTGCTCCTGATTGGCTGGTGGGCATGGCTTGTGGGTGTAGCGGAGGTATGGTCAATTTGCATATTACTCTTTTATTAGATAGGATTGTAACTAATTTCTTGCCACATAGCCATGGATGGAAACCACTGGCTTGGTCCATGGGATTGGGTTTCTGCTCATATACTGTGTGGACTGGGGTCTTCCCATGAGTCTGGGGTCCTGACCACCTCCACAGGCCTTTCCAACTGCTTCTCCTGGGGGGAAGGACCCTTTGCCCTGTATTTCGAACTAAAAATTGATATCCTGTTCTATTGGGACACATTGATAATGCTCTTTCAATGTATTGTTACACAAGTTGCCGAATTCTCCTTTTGCCTTTGTTACTTCCAACTGGGTCTCTGTCATTTATACACTGGATCAAACATAACCTTGCTATCATGGGAATGAGAATGCTAGTTATGGCCCTGGAGGACCAGTCTAGCAGCTGGGATGGTAACCCCATATCCAGTCAAGTCCACGACTGTCTCCCTCAAAAGAAGAATATTTTGAAGCCAATAAAAATTACATGAAATTATATTTCTGAAGCCATAACTAAAATTTCATACTGACAATAATTTTCATTCACTCATATACCATTATGATATTCATAATGGTATATGAGTGAATATGGCTTTCCTGCTCGAATCGCAGAGTTGAATAATGGTGGCAGGAGCCGTATGTGATGCTTGCATTGCTTTGCACTGCTGCTCAGTTATAACTGTGGACTGCAAATCGCAGGGATAGTTTGACAATGTTTTGGCGCCACAGGTTTCACCCTACAGTGACATTTAAGATTATTTTTACAACCTGTGCTTAGCCATCATGACCAAACAAGAAGAGAAAAGTGGATTTTTCATACTGTACTCTTGAGACACAGTGGAATTTGGTTACCAAGTTTCATATCAAAACCTGGTTTTATTATGCAATGACACTGGCTGTGTTGAAAGAATACAGCATATGTTGTCATTATTAGATAAGCACTCATCACAGTATTTCCAACTCATGGGAAAGCAGTGGTCTGAAAAATTAGGTAATTTAAAATGGAATATCCTATGGTATCCGAATTTCTCCATAAAAATAAAAAAAGGAAAATGAGGCTACAACCAAACTAAGTTTCCAAGAAGTTCATTTGTTAGCCAGGCAAGAAAAGCTCTTTACCGATGGTGAGTTGAAGATTTTAATCTCTGCCGCTGAAAAAATGAACATGCTTAAGGCTATTAGCTCTTTGGTAAGAACAAGTTATTCTAAGAACTAAGAACATTGGGAGCAGCATCAGTCGTCAATTTAAAAAACCAAGGCAAGTAGTTTCCTTGGCTTTTGATTCTTGATGAGTCAACGGCTGTTACTGATACTGCCCAGTGTGTGTGTGGGGGGGATGGGGGGAGGGGAGGGGGAGGAGAGGGAGTTTGTTTTTTTGGGAGTCAGTGGCAAGTTTGAAGTGACAGAAGAATAGCCTCTATCAATAGCTGACATGGAAGTACAGGGGAGAATATTTTCAAAGACATTGAGAAAACACTAACTCAGTATAATCTGGAGTAGAATTTGCAAAGATGTATTATTATAACTGACTAGAGGCTCGATGCATGAATTCATGCATGGGTGGGGGCTGGCCAGCCAGGGGGAGGGGCCTTGGGAGGTTGGATGGCCGCTGTGCGTGTCATAGTAACCGGTCATTCTGGTCATTCCAGTTGTTCTGGTCGCTTAGCTTTTATATATATAGATGGTGGTAAAAGTGTGTGAGTAGCAGATACCGTACAGAAAGATTTGAATCTATTTGGCCCTATTTTGCAATGACTATTGAACCAGTGGTCCCAATGGTGAAGCTCCTTCATTCTTGTGAACTTAATCATTGTCAATTCTGTGAAGGTTTGTCAGAAACGGGGAAGCGGGGAGAACTTTCCCAGCCACACAGCAGTGTGATGGCTTGGCAGGGGTAAAGTTTTATTATGATTATTTGAGCTCAGGGCCAAACTTGAACTTTCTCTAAGGAGGAAACAGCCTCACCCCCTATTATTGAATCCTGAAGGGCTTTAAAATTAGCTTTTGCTGTACATTTGATGTTTCTTAATGAATTCAACCTTTTTGCCTGAACTTTCTTGAAATTCTCTCCTGCCTAAAGATGATTGAGGACAACTTCTTGATATTCATTCTCAAAATCCTGGCTCGTCTGCTCCCATACATGCCTTTTAAATGCCAGTCATGCCCAAGTCTGAGACTACCTTTCTGCTTCTTGTTCTGTTAATGTTTTGACCTCAGGCATGCCCATCTATATCTACACTAATAAAAGAGAAAGGTGCAAATTGACCATACCTCCGGGACACCCACCAGCCAATCAGGAGTGAGTATGCAAATTAGCCCAACAAAATGGCGGGTTAATTTGCATACACAGGCACAAAGTGAAGACTGAAGGCTCTGCCTGAGCGAAGACTGAAGACTGACGACTGAAGGCTCCGCTGTGGCCCAGGTCCTGGGTGCCAGAGGAAAACCGGTGCCAGCAGCCAGGGGAAGGAAGGCCTATTGCACAAATCTTCGTGCAACGGGCCTCTAGTATATATATATTAAAGGCTAGTAGGCTACGTGTCCATCCGACTGGTAGCTATGATGCGCACTGACCACCAGGGGGCAAACACTCAACACAGAAGCTGCTGTGATGTGCACTGGCCATTTACAGAGAAATGGCACTGCAGACCTGGTGCCGCCAAAGCAACCCTCAGCTTCCCCCAAGTGGGACACAGGCCCTGCCACCACCCCACCAAATCACAGCCAATACTGCCAAGACTCCATGGTGCAAAATGCAGCCCACAGTCCAGCCCAGCCCAGAAATGTTCACTCTGGGCACTGGGTAATGATGTCACATAACAATGCCTGGCTTCCTCTCCCTAGCAACTAGCCTCCTTGGAATTTCTTCAGCCCAGGAACACAAATTGCTTTATAGCCAGGTGGAAACATTTTACACTTTAACCAAATGTCTGTGAAGCATTTTCCCATGCCTCATCTCATTTGATCCTCACAGAAATCCTGGAGTAGGTAGATAGGAGACTCGGTGGAATCCTATTTTCATTAGCCAGAAAACAGAGATTTAGAAAGCTTAGAAACTTGACCCAACTGAAAAGAAGTAAGAAATGGCGGACCTTGAAAATAACCTCAGGTTTTCTCACTGTGCAGAATATAGTCAAACACACTGCAGTTAAATATTTTACCCTTTGTTCTCCCTGCATGATCTACAATAATAATCTGTTTCATGTTGCTATTTACTGCTGTGTTGCTGACAATTACCTGAAAGAGAAGTTGGGGTGCTTCACTGGGCTGGAAAAAGTTTAGCTAAATCAGAAAGCAGGTCTAATTAAGCAAATTTATTCTATATATATAAAAGGCTAAGTTGACTCGCACATGTGCAATACATATAAAGCTCTCACTGGTGCCAATCACATGTGTGTGTTTCGATCTGTCATTGTTGATCATGAATTTTGTTGACACTTCTATTATAGAGAAAGGGTGAATAGCAATATTAAAATATTTCTTCCAATTAATTTCCCTTCAATGTCCACAAATTTGTGCACCGGGCCACTAGTAGCTTTAATAACCACATACGTTTTGATTCCCAGAACTCAGTATCTAGCCCAGACCTCTCTGGGTCTGCAGGACCACTCCGAGGCTCAATGATTCACTGGAAAAGGCTCAGAAAAGCTGTTATATTCATGGCCATGATTTACTACAGCAAAAGGATCTAGATTAAAAATTAGCAAAGGTGGAGGAGAAACCACTCACAAACCAGCGTTTAGCATTGCAGTCCTAACCCGGTACTCAATAAACATTTGAAAAATGAATAAAGAGCCCTAACCGGTTTGGCTCAGTGGATAGAGCATCGGCCTGTGGACTGAAAGGTCCCAGGTTCGATTCTGGTCAAGGGCATGTACCTTGGTTGCGGGCACATCCCCAGTGGGAGGTGTGCAGGAGGCAGCTGATCGATGTTTCTCTCTCATCGATGTTTCTAACTCTCTATCCTTCTCCCTTCCTCTCTGTGAAAAATCAATAAAATATATTTAAAAAAAAAAAAGAATGAATAAAGACAGTTCAATTCTGAGAGCAGAGAGGTGACTGCCTGCTTACAGAATCAGGGAAAACTGTAGATGTAAGGGCATTCGGGTTGCTATTAAAGGAAAATAGACGTTTAACAGATTAAGGAGAGAATACGTCATAATTTTCATACAATTCCTGTGTTCAAATGCCAGCTCCATCACATATTAGCTGTGTGACACTGGACAAATTTCTTTACCTTTCCTTGCTTCAGTTTCCTCATCTGCAAATAAGTATAATCATAGCTCCTACCTAGGGAGTTGTTGGAAGATGAATTATCTATAGAAAGCTGTTGGGCCTTTGGACAAAACAAAGTGGTCACTGTGACTGTAGTCACGGAGGGCCACGGTGACACACTAACCTTGCCGAGGCAGAACAAGCAGGCTGTCCAGGTGTATCTTGGATCATTCAGTGGCCTTTTGAGTATTATTTACTACTAAACTGGTAGTTCAATAAGAGCCTTAATGTCCTAATCTTGTCAGGATTAGGTCCAATTCTGAATAAAATTGCCATAGTAACCATCACAAAACAAGGCCGAGTCTTACACATGGACCACGTGATGAATACCTTTGGTGTTGATGATAGAGTGGCATATGAGGGGTTAAGAATGGAACAATATCACTTGAAAAACCATCCGAAAGGCACTGTAGCAGTCTGGACCACATTGGAAATTTAGAAATCAGATCTGGGGCTTTAAGTTCTATTGTTTTATCACTTACTAGCTATGTGACTTTGGATTCATCACAACATCTGAAGTCAGTTAATCTCTCACAGAGTTATTGGATCAAAAGGAAATGTGTGCTCTATGCACTGTAAAATATTTTAGTAACTGTGTGAAACTACCACTGGAACATTTTAAAACTTTGTATTATGAAAAGGTTAGAGAAGGTAAAGGAGTCTTAAATACATTCCTTACAAAAATTAAGAATATTTGAAGCCTTTAATAATCAAGCAATAAATCCCTTGCACAGAGTACTGTTTTACTGCTGTTTTTTGTTTTTTAAATAAGTCACTGAATGGATGAAATATCAGGCATCAACTACAATGTGTTAATGCTGTCATTGGTCACCAAGTAGCTGTTTTCTCTCCCAGCCTTGTTTGTAGTTAGGTTGGGGCCGCAGGCCCACGTTCTTAGTGAAGCAATGAAGGTGGAAATCATGTCTCTTCAGGCGAGGTCCTGATATCCAATGCCACGTGCCTGCTGGTTCTTTCCCCATGTTGATGACGTTGAGGCCAAGTGTTCCAGGTGTCATAACGATGGTGGAAGACTTCCCAATCCATATTGAACATTTCATGAACAAGAATTAAATTTTTATAGTCACACCAATTTTGTGTTTTTTATTTGTACCATGGCCTACTCTCGATTCCAATAATTACAGGCTGTTGTTTCTCGTGATTAAGCCCCTATCCCAGTGGTTGGCAAACTCATTAGTCAACAGAGCAGCAAATGGCGGCTCGTGAGCCGCATGTGGCTCACGAACCGCAGTTTGCCGTCACTGGCCTAGTCTATCCTAAAACTCTGTGGAGGAAACCAAGCTACATAGGGTTGGAAATATACTCCAAAAGTTCCCTACTCTCCTGAGAAAAGTTAGGATTTTAACCTGAAATTTATAGCCTGTTTATGCCAAGAAAGTGATTTGCTATTTGTTTCATTAGCATTTTATATTTCTCATCAACAAATATTATGTATTTCCTATGCGTTAAGCATCATACTGGGTATATTTCTGAACATAAAATAATGAATGTTGAAAATCTTTATGTATCACTGGCATTACAATAACTCCTAAGACCCCAGAATTAGTTATTTGTAAATGTTAAAAAATTTTTAAAAAAATCTTAACTAGCCAAATGGAAGTTTTTATACAAATCAAGCATTTTTTTACTTTTTTGTAGAGAATTTTGTTTATTTCGGCCAAACATATGACATATGCCAGGGACCAAGATTGCCAAAACTTCTGAAAATAAACAATTTAATCAACAGTCCACTCCACTTTTACTAGTACATCCAGCCTGAAAAAACACTGTATTTAGAAAATGACTAGAATAACCTATTTCCTTATCTACATGGCCCAAACCTTTAGAAGTACTTTGTCTACTAAATAACAATACATGTTTTTGTGGACAGAAAATCTTATCCTGCTTTGCAGGTCAAAATTTTGTTGAAAACAAACACAAAATGCAGCAAAACAAAACAGTAACATATCAATTCTGTAGCACTTCCCATAGGAAATAATGTCAAGACTAACTGGAATGGAAGCCTAGCCAGATCCCTGTTATGTAAGTCCTGGAGCAGAACAATCAGATCAGTCCATGTTTTATTAACAGGCAATGTCTGAAGAGCATTTATCATTGTTCTTACAACTTTGGCTTCTAGAGCTAGTCTTCCACTCAACTCCCAGAGTCTCAGTGGCAGGGAGTGTGCTGAGTTGTCTGCCGATCCCCATGGACTAGGGTGTAGAAATAGGTCCTGACATACAGCAGGTACTTCATAAATGCTTATCATGAGATTGAAAATTAAGGACAAACACCTGGAAAAGTGTATTTACTAGGCTTCCATGACCCATACTTATTTTAAATCCAATCTAGAAATAAGAGCATGATTTACATTGAGCAACATACTTACATTTTTCAACGGGGCACTCACACAAGGGGCTTGCCAGCCCACAGGGCTCGGGGAGTCCACACTGCAAAACCTCTCCTGCTCCACCCACCTACCCGGGGAGGCCAAGACTGGATTCCAGGGCACTTCTCACCATACACCGTGGAATACATTTCCCCACAAAAACCAAGCTTACCAACAAGTCCAATAAGGTAGGCAACATGGAACTCAATACAGTAGTACAATAGTATTTTAGTAATATTACAAGGAAAATAATTTGCTATGTACTGTTCTATGAATGTAAACATTTAATACATTGCTTCTACAAGAAAATACCTATTAAGTTAAATTTTAATTTTAATTTTCTGGCATGGTTCTTCTGTTAAATTTCTCATCACAAATTGAAGATACAAAAATTTAAGAGTAGGAAATAAAGTTTTTCTCTTAAATTTTCTTTGCCACTTTTATGCTTTGAAAATCCAAAATGGATAGGCCATGTAAAAAACTTCAGGTGCAAAATATTTCAGGTTTACGGATTGGTAAACAAGAAAACATTTCATGCTGAAATATACTGTGGAACCATTGTCCAAACACAGCAAACCTCAGACTGAGTGCAGCTGTATTATTACTATATTGCAAATATTTAGAAAAGGGAAATAAAATCCTAGGAGTTTTATGTGTGGAGTCAGTTTTCCAATATGGCAGCCACTTCCACATCCTGGGAAGTTTAGTGTGACTGAGAATCATTTTGGAGTTGGAATGTGGAGTACAGCAAAATTAACACTATTAAGTAAAACACAACTTCTAGCAGAGCTATGCTTTTATCCAAGTACAAGGAACCTGGCTTTCATTATACCATTTCTTGCATACCTTAGTTTTTAAGGTAAGTCTTTAGGAATTTTTTTCCCCCAATATGAGAATTCAACCAATTTTGAAATGGAAACAAAATAAAAAACAGATGCTGCTTTATAGCAATCCACTGTCATGGAATGCAATACTCCCTGAAGTAAGAGATTTACTATAAAAATTAGAATGTTTATTTCTGGCAAAGTATATCATGGAAACCCCTGGGGTGGGGAGGAATTCTTGACACATCATTGACACAAATTTGATTCCTTTTCTTTGATGTCATTATTGCTCAATAGCAAAAGAACTATATCCCAACTATTTTTTCCTTTGGAATATGGTACTGTCTCTGAAATGTATCATTTTCTAGTGTTTTAAATGGTAAAGAAATGACCATGCATAGAGCTAAAGGGAGTGAGTGACTAATTTACTTTTGTTCAAGAACTAGATTTTTTTAAAGAATAGTTTATTGACTTTTAGAGAGAAGGAAGAATAAGAAACATTGATGACAAAGAACCATCTATCGTCTGTCTCTTGCACACCCCCTACTGGGCATTGAGCTCACAACTTGGGCATGTGCCCTGACCAGGGATAGAACTGGCAACCTTTCGGTGCATGGGAATACACCCAACCAACTGAGCCACACCGGCCAGGGCAAGAGCTAGATTTTTTTGAGACTATAAGTATGTGGTTACTTTCTCATGAGTAGTTACATAAATCTTATAAGACACTCGATGTTATTCTATTAACCCAGAAAAAATGGCTGCTGTGACACAATTCCAAAGAGTTGTGTGTATATAATATATAGTGAATGAATGACAAAAATACTTTGTGTTTTAAACATGACAAATTTAAATGGAACAGCCATACAGGGTGAGTATAAGTGTGTGAACGCTAGAAATGGGCCTAAACTACAATATCTAGTAAGGATGGGATCTGTGCAGGCTTCTATGTACAGACAAATAAGGTTAGGCACTTAAACTTTTGATGAGAATCCTGGAAAGAGCCTAGGTCTGCATGTATTATTATTACTACTATCAATAATAATATATATGAAGAAACATGCAATCAGTTCTGAAAATATCATGACACTAGTCTGTCCAGAAAACATCTGGATTATAAAATCTGATGTTTGTACATTGTCAGAATTCCTTAACATTAGTGGGATCATTGAAAAATCACTGACAACTATACAAAGCCTTAGCTGGTATAGCTGGTGTAGTACTGGTACCCATCTAGTAAAGAAAATATCAGCATCCAAGCATCTTCAATATCTTAACATCTCCTATTATCCAAATATCTGGAGCCAATAGTCTTAAATTGCTTTATTCAAAGGTACTTTTGTTGTCTTGCCTCTATTACTCTATAATCAATACATCTTTGAAAAATTATATCCTATATATATTTTAAAAAATCAAATGCTGTAGAAGTCTCAAAAAATGTATGTTAGTAATGTTAATTATCTAAAGAACGAGCTTCATGGAATACCTTTTAAGTATTTATTGCTCTAATGAGTTCAAAAAATTCTTAAGCGTAATGTGGCAATGGCTCTAATACACCTGTAAACAAAATCCCACTAATAAAAATTTTATTGGCATGAAATACTATAATTATGAATGTGTAAAACTTTTTGATCTTAAAGCCTTAACATAATCATGTATATCTATGTACAAAACATAAATTTCACTTTATTTAAAACATGAAAGAGCAAATTTCAAATCACACTAAACATAATAAATATAGAACTTGCTTTGTTAAAAATCTACAGTATACATTCAAGTAAAGGCTAACCTCTCAATGCCAACTACATATGGGACAAAAGTAAAACATTTACAACAGTCGGTTTACTAAAAGTGCTATTTGTAATACCTATAAGAGGAAACTCACTCTAGTGCTTTTGTTTCCATCCAAACAGCTATACATTCCTTTATTCACAGAACCAGATGCTTCTGTTACTGAAAATACATATCCAAACCTATATACCCTTTTAAATAGATTTAACATTTTAGTTCTTTGGGGGAAGAACAGGAAGTCCAAACAAACAACTCAGACCATCTTAAATTATTAGAGATGACCAACTTTATGACACACCCTGTTTCAATTTAGATGTGCAATTTGATGAACATATTAATGACAAAAATTCCAGTCCACATGGCTAAGGTAAGCCATCTTTTTCTACATGAGAATTTGTGGAGGTCCAGGAGCACTCACTACAGCAACCTTCTTGTGATCCAGGTCTCGATGCCATACTCCATTTCTGATTTGCACATTCTCCTCCAACCTGATTTGGTCTAGTCTCTTCTGGAGTCATATTTAGCACATTGATTGAACTGTAGGGGGAAAGAAACGTAGGTCTTAATAATCATCTGCTCCTATATTTTAGATATGCCTCAATGTCTAAAGGCTGACTGATTTCTTGTCCCAAGCTGAGTAAATTTTGAGGACACGCTGATCAAGAACAAAGAAGTCTTTAAAATGGACTAATTCACTTTTATCCTATCCACCTATTTATTTTATTTATCTCTTTAGTCTAACTCTAAAGCACACTGCCCAACTTAGCATGCACCAAGCCCAAGGTAGACAGAGAGCATGTGGATTTTGAAAGCCAGTGTCTCCCATACCCTCATCTTTCTGCCACTGTTTTCTAATCTCTTTGTGGCTTCTTTTAGTACTTGTCCACTTGTTCAGGCGCGGTTTCATCTACCCATCCATTCACCCACACAGATCCTTAACGAGAGCCTACACACGTGTTAAGAGTCCAGTCCATAACCCAGCTGGACCACTTTGGCAAGTTAAAGCTCCCTGTTCTTCAGCTTCTTCAGTCGTAAAACAGACATAATAACACAGCCTATCTCATAGGATTGGGTGAGAACTAAATGAGTTAGCATGCACTAAGCACTAACAGTACTCAATTAACTGTCAGGCAGTAACAACCTCAGTGTCTGAATACAGACACAGCTTCCACCATCAGCAACAAAATCTGAAAGATATACTCTGCAACCAGCCTCAAAACAATGACATCAAGTTAAATGATCACTTTCAAATTTATGGGGTTGAACCAATGAACAATCAAGGGAGTACCTTATGTAACTTTTTTCATAAATTTTTTTCCTAAATGTTCATATTTTCTGACTTTGGTTTACCAACTCAATCTTAGAATGTGGCAAAATTAAAAAAAATTAACTTGCTTTAATAAAAAGTGAAACAAAAAACATAATTAAAATTACTTTTTAAAAAAGTAGCTTGAGGCCCTAATTGGTTTGGCTCAGTGGATAGAGCGTCAGCACTCGGGCTGAAGAAGGGTCCCAGGTTCGATTACAGTCAAGGGCATGTACCTGGGTTGCGGTCTCGATCCCCAATAGGGGGAGTGCAGGAGGCAGCTGATCAATGTTTCTCTCTCATCAATGTTTCTAACTCTCTATCCCTCTCCCTTCCTCTCTGTAAAAATCAATAAAATATATATATTTTTTAAAAAGTAACTTGCATATAATTCAGCCCTCAGAATTCCTGCCATCTCAGATAAGGTCAATGATCAACTGAAATCTCCAACTTAGTACAGAGCTACTTTGCATGGAACCCAGGCAGAGCCTTTATGTACATTTCCTACCTGTAGTGAAGGAGCAATGAGGATGCTACAAATACTCCTAATCACTTTGCTGTAACCTTACTTATTACAAAACCCAGATCCAAGGTGCTTCCGGAGCAAAAACACAAATTTACCACATATAAATATAAAATTTCAAGAACTACATCAAGCTGCAACTGACAGCCATTTACACAACTATCTCCCATGTTTTATCCTCCGAGGCCAGTAACTATGAATAGCTTAATGAAATTTAAGGTCAAAATTCTGTTTCTATGCGATTGATGTCATATAGTGCAAAACCTTGGAGTACAAGAAACAGAAAAGCCTTTTTATAATTTATTTATGTTTACATTTATTTTTATTTTTTTTTTATTTCCATAAAATTATATTTCTCAGTTGTCTCCCACCCTAAAGGTTTACAATTTTTATTTTTTTTTAAATAAATCTTTATTCAGATTATTACAATTATTTCTCCTTTTTCCCCCCATAGCTCCCCTCCACCCCTTTCCCACCCCACCTTCTGCCCTTACCTCCCCCCCACTGTCCTCATCCATAGGTGTATGATTTTTGTCCATTCTCTTCATGAACCCCCCCATACCCCTTTCCCCCTGAGAATTATCAGCCCACTCCCTTTCTATGCCCCTGATTCTATTATATTCACCAGATTATTCTGTTCCTCAGGTTTTTAATTCACTTGATTTTTAGGTTGGCTTGTTGATAGATATGTATTTGTTGTTCATAATTTTTTCTCTTTACTTTTTTCTTCTTCCTCTTCTTTAAGAATACCTTTCAGCATTTCATATAGTACTGGTTTGGTGGTGATGAACTCCTTCAGCTTTTTCTTATCTGTGAAGCTCTTTATCTGCCCTTCAATTCTGAATGATAGCTTTGCTGGGTAGAGTAATCTTGGTTGTAGGTTCTTGCTATTCATCACATTGAAAATTTCTTGCCACTCCCGTCTGGCCTGCATAGTTTCTGTTGAGAAGTCAGCTGACAGTCGTATGGGTGCTCCCTTGTAGGTAATTAACTGTTTTTCTCTTGCTGCTTTTAATATTCTCTCTTTGTCTTTTGCTCTTGGCATTTTAATTATGATGTGTCTTGGTGTGGTCCTCTTTGGATTCCTTTTGTTTGGGGTTCTGTGGGCTTCCTGGACTTGTAAGTCTATTTCTTTCACCAGGTGGGGGAAGTTTTCGGTCATTATTTCTTCCAATAGGTTTTCAGTATCTTGCTCTCTCTCTTCTTCTGGCACCCCCATAATTCTGATGTTGGTACGCTTGAAGTTGTCCCAGAGTCTTCTTACATTATCTTCAACTTTTTGGATTTTTTTTTTGCTTTTTGCTTTTTCGGTTGAGTGTTTTTTGCTTCTTTGTATTTCAATTCTTTGACTTGATTCTTGTGTTCCTCTATTCTGTTTCTGGGTCTCTGTATAATATTTTTTATTTCAGTCAGTGTATGTTTAATTTCTAGTTGGTCCTTTTTCATATCTTCGAGGGTCTCGTTATATTTATCAGCCTTTTCTAGGATATTCTTAAAAAGTCTTATAACGGTGGTTTTGAATTCTATATCCAGTCGTTTGTTTTCCTCCATTTCTTTCGTTTGTGATCTGATTCTTTGACCCCGCATTTTCACTGAATCCCTGAGTTGGTAAGGTAGATATTTGTGCTAGGTTTCCAATATGGCCCAGTGGGTCTGCTTCCCCAGTTAACCTGAGGTGGACACTCTTGGTGCACCCCTTTGTGGACTGTGTGTACAGCCTTGTTGTAATTAAGTCTTTATTGTTGTTGGTATCACTGGGAAGAATTGACCTCCGGGCCAGTTGGCTGTAAGGATCAGCTGTGTCTATGCTGGGAGAAGCCCGGTGCTGGAGACAGCCTTATAGGATTAGACTTGCCAAATTGCAATAGCCTCTGTGCTCAGCTTGGATGGGGTGGAGTCTCAGTCTTGGCTTCCTGTCAGCCCCGCCCCTGCGCGCATGTGCGCTTTCAGTCCTCCGCCTTCCCCAGCTCGAGTCTCCGCCTGAGAGTCCAGACTCCCCCCACAAGAGCGTGGGTCCCCAGGGGCTCGCCTGGAACTGGGGTTCACTGCAGTCAGAACTGGGGCTCGGTGCAGTCAGAATCCTCTGACTCCCCTCCACTAGGGAAAGCCTGTGGCGACCCCCGCAGCCTTTGTGCGCACCGGCGCGGCGCGTGTGCGCACTTTCAGTCCTCCGCCTTCCCCGGCTCCTGAGTCTCCGCCCGAGAGTCCAGACTCCCCCTACAAGAGCGTGGGTCCCCAGGGGCTCGCCTGGAACCGGGGTTCACTGCAGTCAGAACTGGGGCTCAGTCAGGATCCTCTGACTCCCTTTCACTAGGGAAAGCCTATGGCTACCTCCGCAGCCTTTGTGCGCACTGGCCCGTGTGCGCCTTCAGACTTCTGCCTTTCCCAGCTCGCGGTCCGAGGCTTCCTTCCCCCTTCCGCCAGAGGAAGTCAGCCAAGCTCTCAGCCGCCCTTCCTCTCTGCGCGCACAAAGCCCCTTTGCCGTACCTCCAATTCTCTGTGAGCTTTTCTCCTTCCTTCTAGTTGTAGAATTTTCACTCAGCCTGCTTTCCTGTGGTTCAGGATGGTGTCCGTTCTGTCTTTTAGTTGTAGTTTTGAAATTGTTGTGCGAGGCAGCAGTTTAGGTGTTTACCTATGCCGCCATCTTGGTTTCTCCTGTTTACATTTATTTTTATTTTTATAGCCTGTTACTAAAGGTTTACAATGGACCAAGTACTGTTTTAAGTTAAGTGCTTTAACAAATATTACACCTAACTTCACAACACCCTATTGATGTAGGTACTAAATATTGGACTTTTATTAAACACAAAACAATGTCGTCAAGAAATATTTGTCAAATATTTCACAACTACAAAAAATTATGTAAAAAGGTAAAAATTTAAAATATGTAAAAATAATTGGGGCAACTATCCTATGCTCTCTTTTATATACAACTAGAGGCCCGTTGCACGATATTCGTGCAAAAATAGGCCTTCCTTCCCCTGGCTTCACTCCCAGCTGCCCAGGGCCGCCTGGGAGCCGGCACGTCCCCGCTCCTACCAGGAACCGGCACGTCCCCACTCCCCGGCCGCCCGGGAGCCGTCAAGTTCCCGCTCCCCGGCCGCCCGGGAGCCGGCAAGTTCCCGCTCCCCGGCCGCCCAGAGCTGGCAAGTCCTCACTCCCTGGCCACCAAGGAGCCGGCACCTCCCCGCTCCCGGGCCGCCCGGAGCCGGCAAGTCCTTGCTCTGTCTGGAGCACCACTCCAGTAGCTCCCTCCACCGACCCCCTTCCCCTCATAGCAGGCTTCACACCGCTGCGCCCTGCGTATGCAAATTAACCTCCATCTTTGTTGGGTTAATTTGCATACTCACTCTGGCTGTGGGTGTAGCGGAGTGATGGTTAATTTGCATGTTTCTCTTTTATTAGGTAAGAAAAGTATTATTTGTAAGTGATAACTAGAATTTATGTCTAAAAAATATATATATAGTTCTGATTGGTCAAATCTCAATGTTTCAATAACATTCTGTGTAAGAAAATACTCTGAGCTTACATTATTTTTATTATAAATTAAATAAACATTCACTTCCCATATCCAACCCATCAGTCAATCTTTTGGCTTTAACTGCAAAATATATCCTAAATCCAAACATTTCTACCTTCATGTTCTGACCTTCATCCACATTACCATCATCTCTCACCTCTGCTCCACTAATGCATCCTAACTGAGTCTCCCAGCTTATATCACTGGCTCTGAGAATGTTTCCTACATAATATGGGTAATATTTTTGAAACTTAATTTTTTTCATTCTCCTGCTTAAAAGACTTGAATGCTTTTGCATTGCCCTTAGAATATCTGACCTACAAATACAGACTAAACGATTTTTTTATTGATTTCAGAGAGGAAGGGAGAGAGGGAAAGAGAGAAACATCAATGATGAGAGAGAATCATTAATCAGCTGCCTCCTGCATGCTCCCAACTGGGGATTGAGCCCACATCCCAGGCATATGCCCTGACCGAAAGGGCGCAGGCTAGGCTGAGGACCCCTCCTCCCCCAGCCCAATGAGTGCACAAATGCACCAGGCCTCTAGTATTTATATATATTTGAACATTTAATCCCAATCTACTCACCCAGGGCCTTAAAGGATATGACTCCTCCCCTCCACCTCCTGGTCTTGTTTGCTAACTCCACTCACATCCACAAACACACTAGTGTCCTCTCCTCAGGGTCCCTACACTTGCTGGGAGGGCCCTCAGCTCTTCTTTGCCCCAGTATTTACTTAGAGTCCTCATCCTTTCAAAAGTCGACTTTAAGTTAGAGTGTCTTGTCCTTTTAAAAGCTTCAATTTTTGTTTTAAAATTCATCTATTTGCCCTGACCGGTTTGGCTCAGTGGATAGAGCGTCGGCTTGCGGACTGAAAGGTCCCGGGTTCGATTCCAGTCGAGGGCATGTACCTTGGTTGCGGGCACATCCCCGGTAGGAGGTGTGCAGGAGGCAGCTGATCGATGTTTCTCTCTCATTGATGTTTCTAACTCTCTATCCCTCTCCCTTCCTCTCTGTAAAAAATCAATAAAATATATTTAAAAAAAAAATTCATCTATTTAACAATTCTTCTTTCAAGGGCTACTGCCTTCTTCAGCACTTCGCTCCACACAAGCCTCTCACTACCACAGGCCAGTGTGTGCAGGCTTCCTAAGGCGCCTGCCAAACTGGCAGGCCCTGGGCCGTCTCCTCCTCTCAGAGGACAGCGATCGCCGGCACTTTCCCACGCAGCCCCTAGCTCCGTTCTGCTCCTCTGCAGCACTAGCAATGGTCTAGCTGCTTAGTTCAAAGTTAATCTTGGAATAGGTTGTGAGCTAAAGAATTGGTATTAGAGCTTAGAAATGAATTTAACAACCTTAGAGGACTATCCCAAAATGCAGCAGTTAATAGCAGTATGTGGGTTTTCTGGGACGGGGGGCAGCTGTTCGATCCTCTCATCCTGGGTACTGACCCTCTTTACCAGTCAGGATGAGCAATGCTCTGCCCTTCAACACCAATGAAACGGTGTTGAAAAGAAACTCTAAATACGTGCTCTACAAAAAATTTCAAAACAATATTCTTCTAGTTAATAAAATTAAGTACTTAAAATATTAAGTGATTCCTGTAATTAAGACTATATTTTAAATTGTATTTTAGATATGAAATAAAAAGAATCACATTATATCATTTAGCTCCCAGAAGACAGGGACTGTATATGACTTGTTCACAACTGTATTCCTGATGCCTAATAGTTGTCTACAGATAATGGATACCCAATAAATATTTGGATAATGAATGAATCCATCTACTGAATTCCTCTCCAAACCCTCTACTGTTGCTAATACTACAAACATGCCAACTTTTCCTAAGCAATGCAACTCTAGCGCTGTTATGTATATGTGAGAAGATGACCTACAGACCAATACCTATGTTCAGATACACAGGAACGTGTCTGGCAAAAGTCTGAAGTTGAAGGAGAAGCAGGAAGAGATTTTGTGAGTTTAGAGGTACAAACTGGAGACCCGTTAGACACCCTGTAGGGTTTCTGTCGTGGCCTTGAGTGCACTGTAAGACTGTCCCGGTCAGAACCTGTGGGGCAAAAAAAAAAGGCAATATAGTGAAGGTGGTTAACTATGATGAATTATTTGTAGTTCTGAGTAAGGTGTGAGACAGAATGAGAGCCTAGCTCATCCTGTAATCTTTGTCACAAACATTTAAAAGGATTGTTTTAAAAAATATTTGTTTGTAGTAAATTTTCAAAAATTTGATATTACACAACAAAAGTTGTCTTTGGAATCCACAGCCCTCCTGTCATTCCCATTTGACTCAGTAAATAAAATATTAAAGTTGGCTTTTTAGTTTTAGTTAGAAAGTTCTTACTGGTGCTCTCCAAAGTTTTATATTAATAATTTACAGTATTTTTTACATGCATTTTCAGATTAAAGAGCTTATGAAATACTCACTTCCTGAGAAGGCACTGAAAAGTCTCACATTTTCTGAATTCTGGTAGTCAAAGGTAGTCATATTTAAGAACTGTTGCTTTAACCAGCTGGCTCTTTCTTCTTCAAATGCCTTTCTCTGTCACAATAAGCAAACCAAAGAAATATGATCAATGTTTCAATGCTCATGTAGTTGCCATTTTACGTGATTTCTCTAGTTATCTGTGTTTGCCTTCTGGCTACCATATATGTAATTAAGTCAAATGAATTAAGAACACTAAGAAAAATTTCATTTAAGAAAATTGTTTAAAAAATAAAAAGCCTTCCCTTTCATCTAATAAACCAACTAATCATTATTTTTTCACATCAATTTTGAATAAGTTCAAGTGGACAATGCAAAAATAGCATATTAGCATAACTTTTAAACATGCAGAATATGAACATAACTTTTGAATATACAGAACATTATAAATATAAAATCACAAACAACAGAAAAATACCCATTGTAAATTAATCACGAGAAAAGGAGGTAAGGCTTTATCAAGCATTACTGTCATCCTTCAACCTTCTACCAGCACGAGCAGCACCACTAAACCACAAGGGGGCGCATGTCAAACCTCCCCCTTCTGCACAGCTCCTGAATCCTAAACTACATTCTCCCCACCACTCAGGTTTCTGGTCCTTCTTTCCTTCCTATCCTTCACTGGCCCTGCCATCCTCTAGTGACCAGAGGCAAAGGGATTCCCAAGCAGAGGACTGGGAGTGGCATACAAAGTAGCAAGAGCATCTTAGAGGAGGGGAGGGGTGGGGGGTGAGGGAGAGATGGGCTCAGAAACAGAAGTGATCCTATAAAACAGAGAAAATACTAGTGCCAATTGTTCTTGTTTCCTGAGGAGAGCTATTGATGAAATTGACTTTCACAATTTGCAAATTGCTATTTAAAATGACCAACATATGTAGTTTTTCACTTATAATTATTAATACAGAATAATGAATCACTAAACATTTGAAGAAAACTAATAGCATAAGAGAAAAAAAAAAAAAAAAAGACAAAGAGAAATGATCATGGATAACAGTTTAGGACAGAAAAAAAATATTTTTTAAAAACCATAATAAAGATTTTAAATATATTACCAAAACTGTATTAACATAGTATAATATTACAAAAGTTGTAGGAAATATCAAAAATCTGTAAATAACAGGATTACTTCTATTATATTTAAAATCTTTTTCTTGAAATATTAATGTTTGTTACATGTAATATTATTATATTTGAAATCGATTTTCTTAAAAAATAATTATGTGCAATGTGTTAAAACTGTTTGATATAAAAAAATCCATAATACAAATTACTGGACAGATTTATGAACACCTATAAAATAATACAATGCTATACAAAGAAAACAAAAAAAAACAAAGAGGTTAAGCACTTAAATGATAAACTCTGAAATAAAAACTCAAGGGATGAAGAGAATAATAAAACTGACCATGCTGAAGACCAGGCTGCTGATGTACAAGATAAAGGGAGAGAATATCCCCAAATTCAGAACATAAAGTCAATCTATAGATAGAATCAGAAGGCTAACCATCTGTCTAGTAAAAGTTCCAGGATGTGAGAGAAGTCAAAGGAGGTAAAAATACAGCATAGAAGAAAATTTTCCTAAAGAAATATAGTATATCTTCAGGCAAAAAGAGCCATGGGGCCCAGCTGGCATGGCTCAGTGGTTGAGCATCGACCTATGAACCAGGAGGTCACGGTTAGATTCCTGGTCAGGGCACATGCCTAGTTGCAGGCTCGATCCCCAGTGGGGGGCATGCAAATGGCAGCCAGTCAATGATTCTCTCTCATCACTGATGTTTCTATCTCTCTCTCCCTCCCTCCTTTCCCTTCCTCTCTGAAACCAATAAAAATATATTTAAAAAAAAAAAAAGAGGAGCCACAGAGACAGGTTCTGGTAAAATTTCAGAACTTTAAGAATATAAAATCCCAAAAGCTTCCAGAGAGGGGGAAGAAACAAAACAGAGGGTATTTACAGAGTAATGTAGATTACATTATAATCAGGTTTCTTATTAGCAAAACTACATACCAGAAGAAATGGAGCTTTAGTCTGTTTGGCTCAGTGGATAGAACATCTGCCTGTAGACCAAAGGGCACGTACCTTGTTTGCAGGCTCCTCTCTGGTCCAGGCCCTGGTCAGGGCTCGTGCAGGAGGAAACCAATCGATGTGTTTCTCTCACATCGATGTTTCTCTCTGTCTTTCCCTCTCTCTTTCACTCTCCTTAAAAAACACTGGAGGGAGAAACCAAGATGGCGGCATAGGCAAACACCTAAACTGCTGCCTCGCACAACAATTTCAAAACTACAACTAAAAGAGAGAACGGACATCATCCAGAACCACAGGAAGGCTGGCTGAGTGGAAATTCTACAACTAGAAGGAAAGAGAAAAGCTCACGGAGAATCAGAGGAGCGGCAAAGGGCTGAGGTACGGAGACACGCGCGCAGAGAGGAAGGGCGGCTGAGTGCCTGGCTGACTTTCTCTGGCGGGAGGGGGAAGGAAGCCCCCGACTGCACTGAACCCCAGTTCCGACTGCACTGAACCCCAGTTCCGGGCAAAACCCCGTGGACCCAGGCTCATACAGGAGGAGTCTGGACTGTCAGGTAGAAAGGCACACGAAGACTCGGAGACCCAGTGGAGCTGCGGCGGGCAGGGGTCTGGAGGCACGTGCGCACGAGTGCTAGCAGAGAAGACTGAATGCAGAGGTTGCTGCAGGCATTCCCTAGCAGAAGGGAGTCGGAAGCTCCTGACTGCACTGAACCCTAGTTCCAAATGCACTGAACCCCAGTTCCGGGCGAGCCCCTGGGGACCCACGCTCTTACAGGGGAATCTGGACTGTCAGGCGGAAACTCAGGGGAGCTGCAGAAGGCAGAGGTCTGGTGGCGCGCGCGCAAGGGCAGGGCTGACAGGAAGCCACGACTGTCTGCTCCGCCATGAGACTCTGCCCCATCCAAGCTGAGCACAGAGGCTTTTGCAATTTTGCAAGTCTTGTCTCATAAGGGTGTCTCCAGCACCGAACTTCTCCCAGCGTAGACACAGCTGATCCTCACAGCCAACTGGCCTGGAGGTCAATTCCTCCAGGTGATACCAACAACAATCAAGATTTAACTACAACAAGGCTGTACACACAGTCCACAAAGGGGTGCGCCAAGAGTGTCCACCTCAGGTTAACTGGGGAGGCCGACCCACTGGGCCATATAGGAAACCTAGCACACAAAGCTACCCTACCAACTCAGGGAAGCAGCGAAAATGCAGAGACAAAGAAACAGATCACAAACGAAAGAAATGGAGGAAAATAAACGACTGGATATAGAATTCAAAACCACGGTTATAAGGCTTTTCAAGAATATCCTAGAAAAGACCGATAAATATAACGAGACCCTCGAAGATATGAAAAAGGACCAACTAGAAATTAAACATACACTGACTGAAATAAAAAATATTATACAGAGACCTAACAGCAGACTAGAGGACCGCAAGAATCTAGTCAAAGATTTGAAATACAAAGAAGCAAAAAACACTCAACGGGAAAAGCAAAAAGAATCCAAAAAGAATCCAAAAAGTTGAAGATAGTGTAAGGAGCCTCTGGGACAACTTCAAGCGTACCAACATCAGAATTATGGGGGTGCCAAAAGAAGAGAGAGAGCAAGATACTGAAAACCTATTTGAAGAAATAATGACTGAAAACTTCCCCCACCTGGTGAAAGAAATAGACTTACAAGTCCAGGAAGCACACAGAACCCCAAACAAAAGGAATCCAAAGAGGACCACACCAAGACACATTATAATTAAAATGCCAAGAGCAAAAGACAAAGAGAGAATATTAAAAGCAGCAAGAGAAAAACAGTTAATTACCTACAAGGGAGCACCCATACGACTGTCAGCTGATTTCTCAACAGAAACTATGCAGGCCAGACGGGAGTGGCAAGAAATATTCAAAGTGATGAATAGCAAGAACCTACAACCAAGATTACCCAGCAAAGTTATCATTCAGAATGAAAGGTCAGAAAAAGAGCTTCACAGATAAGAAAAAGCTAAAGGAGTTCATCAACACCAAACCAGTATTATATAAAATGCTGAAAGGTATTCTTTAAGAAGAGGAAGAAGAAAAAAGTAAAGATAAAAATTATGAACAACAAATATCTATCTATTAGCAAGTGAACCTAAAAATCAAGTGAATAAAAAATCTGATGAACAGAATAAACTGATGAATATAATAGAAGCAGGGGCATAGAAAGGGAGTGGACTGATAATTCTCAGGGGGAAAGGGGTGTGGGGGGTGTGGGAAGAGAATGGAGAAAAATCATACACCTATGGATGAGGACAGTGCGGGGGAGTTAAGGGCAGAGGGTGGGGTGGGAACCGGGTGGAGGGGAGCTATGGGGGGAAAAAGGAGGAACAATTGTAATAATCTGAACAATAAAGATTTATTAAATTAAAAAAAATCACTGGAAAAAGATCCTCGGGTGAGGATTAACAAAAAAAAGAGAGAGAGAGAGAGAAGAAGAAATGAAATTACTTTTTCAAAGTTTCAAGGGGAAAAGTTGGAACCTAAATCCTATATCCAGTCAAACCAATCAAGTATGAATACACTTCTGTATATTCCATTTTAAAATATTTTTCACTCACACACTACTTATGAGAAAATGAATAAGATAATATAGATTACTGAAAAAGGAACCTAAGAAAGAGGGTGACATGAGATGGAAGAAACATGACGGCTGAATCTGAGTCAGGAAATCATAAAGGAAGCTACAAAGACAGTCAAAGCATTTACTCCACAGCGATGCACAGAAGATCCTCTTCCAGGTGGCAGTCTTCATAATACAGAAGGTTTTCCATGTGTCCAAACATATTACTTGGTTACAAAATGAATAATATTTAGACAATTATGATGTTATCAATGTTCTTTCCTGGTTTTTAATTTTTAAGTCTCAATCTTACACAAAGTACTTCACTTGGATTATATTACAGGGCAGAATATGAATGTGATAACAGTTGACAGTGAAAAATAATTATCACATGGGAAGCAGAGGGGCAAGCGCAATGGAGTAAGTGTAACTAGGAGAATGCCTTCTGTCATTGCAAGGATAAGCTAATACAGTCTGAAGTTGAGCAAACATGAAGTAAATGCATTAAAAAGTTTACTCAACGTAAAAAGGTTAATCAGAAAAAGCAGTTTTTAAAAAAGTAGTGTAAAAAGTAACGATATTATAAAGAAGCCAGATGTAAGGAACAGTATAGATGGTAGTGAAGATAAGCACATTAAATGCCTACTCTTTCATAGTGGGGAATCAATAGACTGGTATCAAGAAAAAAAAAAGTTGAAATATATTAAAGTTAAAATAGTATAATACTTCCCAGAAGAATGACAAATAGAAACTTGTAACAGTGGTTACCTCTGAGGAATTAAACTGGCAATGAGAAAGGAGGGTATTTTCTCACTTTTTAGCTTTGTGTATGGGTTGATTTTATTTTTAAACCATGTCCTGACATTACTTCTATAATTGTTGAAAGGGAAATCTATAGGTGATACACTGCTGAGTAAAAAAAAACAAGCTGAGGACATGCATACACAATAGTCCAAACTGCTAACTGGGAGGCTCACATCCCTGGGTGAGGGCCCAGAAGGAGAAAGAATTTCACTTTTTACCACACTTCCTTTTATAAAAACAAAACAACAAACATGCTCTTGTTTGCACTGTCTTCTGACACTACCTATTGACAGTGGACAGACAACATATGCCCAAAAGAGCTCTCTTGTGAAGCTAAACACTTAATAGTAGAAAGCTAATCCAAAAGGGTTAATGAATGCTTAGTTGCTGTTTTTTTAAAAAATTTTCAATCCCCAAATCTGGTAAAGGCAAAAAGATATCCTTCTATAGTTCGCATGTTTAGCATCTCTTTCAAGTTATTGATGAAATCACTGGTAAAATACTTTTAGACGAACACAGAACTTAGATGCATTCTACTGAGGCCTCCCTACAATTCTCAAAAGCTCTTCAAGGAAAGCCAATTGTTTAAAATACCTCCAATCCTAGGCGAATGGCAGCTTCCGTAAAGCTTCGTCTTTCTTTCTCGAAATTCTTTTTTTGCTCTTTAAATAGGGACCACTCTTCTTTGAGGCGCTCCTTTTCTTCCAACAAATAACAGTCTCGTAGCAGTGAAGTGGTATCGTCATCACATGTAGTAGCAAGCTGCTGCTATTAGATTTTAAAACAGTAAGTTCCTGAGGGCCCCTGCAACCCTCCACCAAGTTGAAACAAAACAAGGGAGGGCAGGTCAAACTTGAGGGGATGTACAGAAATGAGGAAGAATGAGAACGTCGACTGAGGTGTGCCATTCCCCAGATGCTTCTACTCTAACTGGCCAAGACCAACTAAGCAATGGTATGAAATCTACCTGTTAGGAAGGAGAGACCTTAGATCAGACAAGTGTCAAATACTACAGAGCTTATGAAATAAAGGAATAAAAATCTAGTCAGATTCAGTAACATTCTGGTCCTTCTCAAGGAAGAATCGTTTTAAAAAGTAACTCACATTTACCTGTAAAAGTTGTTGTTGAGTTTTAATCATTTCTTTACACTGCTGAATTTCTAACTCAAGTTTTTCGGTTTCTTCCTCATGGTCTTGTCGTGAAATTACATCTTCATCGTTAAAACCTTCTAGGTGTACCTTTGAAACTAAAATAAAAGTAGTAATTTGACATAAGTTTAACAGTCACCACTTAGCTTATGGTGTCTTTTGGACATACACTTAAAAATCAAGGCTCTCAAAACTTTTCTCTTTCAGGAATCCCATAGGTTTTCTCAAAGATTACTATTTTCCTGTGCTCTTTAAAAATTCATAAACTATATTAAATTTATATTATTTTAACACTTGAAAAATTTAAAAAGCAACTATAAGGAGTGCATGACAACTATAAATTGGCACCCTTTTTGGACTAAATGATAGCCACGCAAACATACCTTCATTGCCAACATTTACTTTGTAATCCATATTTATTCAAGATTATGTCCTAATTAAAAATGGACAACTTATATTCACAGAAGAGAAAAATAACTGACCTGCATAAACTACGTGCTTTTGACACTTCCTCAAAGGTCATTGCAGTGCTACAAATCTCACTCTCTGGTTTAGACTTTGACAAACAGGAAGCCCAAACATACTTGCTATTTACTAACAGACAATGAAGACTCACCCAAGTCAATAAAATCTCATGTCAACTTATTTTGGTACTTACATAAGTTTGCTGATTGCTAGCTATTAATTAATTAATTATTTATTTATTTATAAAATGTATTTTTATTGTTGAAAGTATTACAGATGGCCTCCTTTTACCCTCATTGATCCCCTCCACACGGCCTGCTGATTATTTTTTATTACTGAAGACAACTGGCACTGAGTTTGTTATTTTTGACAATTTAGAATAATTTTTTAAAAATACACCACTTAGATGGAGAAACCAAGATGGCGGCATAGGTAAACACTTAAACTACTGCCTCGCACAACAATTTCAAAACTACAACTAAAAGACAAAACGGACATCATCCGGAACCACAGGAAGGCTGGCTGATTGGAAATTCTACAACTAGAAGGAAAGAGAAAAGCACACGGAGACTCAGGGGAGCTGCAAAAGGCAGAGGTCGGGAGGCGCATGCGAGCGCGAGTGGGGAAGACTGACTGCTGAGTGCGCTGCTGGCTTTCTCAAGTGGGAGGGAGATGGAAGCTCCCGACTGCGCTGAACTCCAGTTCCGGGTGAGAATCTGGGAACCCGGACTCATTTGGGGAGAAATTGGACTGGCAGCAGGCGAAACTCGAGGGCGGCTTTCTCTCAAAGGTGCTTGCAGCAATTACTGAGGGACACAGAAACCCAGGGGCCTCATAGGGCAGGGCTGACAGGAAGCCAAGGCTGTCTGCTCTGCCCTGAGACTCCACCCCATCCAAGCTGAGCACAGAGGCTTTTGCAATTTTGCAAGTCTTGTCTCATAAGGGTGTCTCCAGCACAGAAGTTCTCCCAGCATAGACACAGCTGATCCTCACAGCCAATTGGCCTGGAGGTCAATTCCTCCCAGTGATACCAACAATAATCAAGACTTAACTACAACAAGGCTGTGCACACAGCCAACAAAGGGGTGCACCAAGAGTGTCCACCTCAGGTAACTGGGGAGGCTGAGCCACTGGGCCCTATAGGACACCTAGCACACAAAGCTACTCTACCAACTCAGGGAAGCAGCAAAAATGCAGAGACAAAGAAACAGATCACAAACGAAAGAAATACAGTAAAGCAAACGACCGGATATAGAGTTCAAAACCACGGTTATAAGGCTTTTCAAGAATTTCCTAGAAAAGGCCGATAAATTTAGCGAGACCCTCGAGGATATGAAAAAGGACCAACTAGAAATTAAAACATACACTGACTGAAATAAAAAATATTATACAGAGACCTAACAGCAGACTAGAGGACCGCAAGAATCAAGTCAAAGATTTGAAATACAAAGAAGCAAAAAACACTCAACCGGAAAAGCAAAAAGAATCCAAAAATTTGAAGATAGTGTAAGAAGCCTCTGGGACAACCTTAAGCGTACCAACATACGAATTATGGGGGTGCCAAAAGAAGAGAGAGAGCAAGATATTCAAAACCTATTTGAAGAAATAATGACTGAAAACTTCCCCCACCTGGTGAAAGAAATAGACTTACAAGTCCATGAAGTGCACAGAACTCCAAACAAAAGGAATCCAAAGAGGACCACACCAAGACACATCACAATTAAAATGCCAAGAGCAAAAGACAAAGAGAGAATATTAAAAGCAGCAAGAGAAAAACAGTTAATTACCTACAAGGAAGCACCCATATGATTGTCAGTTGATTTCTCAACAGAAACTATGCAGGCCAGATGGGAGTGGCAAGAAATATTCAAAGTGATGAATAGCAAGAACCTACAACCAAGATTACTCTACCCAGCAAAGCTATCATTCAGAATGGAAGGTCAGATAAAGAGCTTCACAGATAAGAAAAAGCTAAAGGAGTTCATCAACACCAAACCAGTATTATATGAAATGCTGAAAGGTATTCTTTAAGAAGAGGAAGAAGAAGAAAAAGGTAATAATAAACATTATGAACAACAAATACATATCTATCAACAAGTGAATCTAAAAATCAAGTGAATTAAAAATCTGATGAAGAGAATAAACTGGTGAATATAATAGAATCAGGGGCATAGAATGGGAGTGGACTGACAATTCTCAGGGGGAAAGGGGTGTGGGAAGAGACTGGACAAAAATTGTACACCTATGGATGAGGACAGTAGCGGGGAGGTAAGGGCAGAGGGTGGGGTGGGAACCGGGTGGAGGGGAGCTATGGGGGGAAAAAAGAGGAACAATTGTAATAATCTGAACAACAAAGATTTATTAAATTAAAAAAAAATACTGACAGAAAAAAAAATAAACCACTTATTGAGCAGAAACTTAATTTTCTTGATTTAAAAGCATGTAAACTTTAATAAATATAAAATATTAAGGATATATTCATCAATGTAAATCTATCTATACTATCTGTACTGACAGGAAAAGATGTCTAAAATATTCAATTTTTGGTTTTTTTTGTGTGTGTATTTTTAAATAAATATTTTGCAAATGCAGAGAGAAAAGTCTAAAAAGATTTGCACGGAACTGTTAAGTGTTACATATAGGGAACAGAGATCTAGATATTCTACTTTACAGACTCCCTGACACAAATACATTGAACATCTATTACTTTGAAAATAATTTAAAAGTGGATTATTAGGATCTTAGATGCACGAATCTAGAATAAGCAAAAGGTTCATATTTATACTGTATGATGGTTACTACTTCTTGATTTCCAAGATTAGTAGAGACTGATCACTGTATCCAAGTGCACTCAGAGCACATGAATCATGACGTCCTCTTTTCAGAGAAAGAGGCACTCTGGGGGCCAAGTACATTTTCTTAGGGATATTCAACCTCATGACTAGAAGTAGGCAGTCTTGCTTTTTAAACCACCAAACTGGCTTTTACATGACTGAAAATTAAGTGTACTGAGTGTTACTACTCACTTTGCATGCATTTAGGCAGTAGTTACCTTGGTTATCAAGTTTTTCTACATGACTTTTCAAAATTCTCCACTGTTTCCTGATGCTGTTTGTAAGCTGCTCTCTCACAGTTTCACAGGAAAGGTCCCATATACTCTCTCTGCTCAGTTCCCCAGGATCTTCTTCAACATCAGAGATACCCTACAAGAGATAAAAAGACCAGTATCTTAAAATGGCTTTAGGCATATAGGCAGCAGTAATCAGACTGTCAACTACTTATCAAAATCATTTCTGTGCTGTATCTTAAGCGTATATGACCCAGTACTTAACATAAGTATTTTGAGAAAAAGCGATTAATATTGAAGGTAGAAATTCCCCAATTCAGGTCTCTTCAAACCTGAATTTGAACCCAAATAGTTAGCGACCAGCATCATGGAGCTGTGTGAGGAAGTTACTACCTGTCTAATATGTTAGATGCTTTCACATGTTAATTAATCTTCCAAACTCAGGCTTAGAGAAAGAGTAACTTGCCCAATGTCACACAGCCAAGAAGTAGAAGTGAGGTCAAGTTAGATCAACTGGTCTCCAATCTTACGCTGCTTAAACAAACCTGTGAAATAATCTCCGAAGTAAAAGTAACTATTAGTTCTATTTTTCTCATATAATTTTTAAAAATAAAATTGAAGGTTATTTTTCTTTGTGAATTCTACCAAGACATTAAATCATAGGAAAGTATAACAAACTCAATTATTGCATATGATCAAGTAGAATCAAAGCAGAATAAAGAACATATAGAAAGGATATTAAAGTAAGTATGTCATAATAATCTGAATCTACATAAAATGGTCCTGAGTCAGAAGAACTGCATCAATAGTCTGAGGTCAGTGATGGGCTGCAGAGGTCAAGGTCTCCCAGGGGAGGCAGTGGGAAAATGCCCAGGGTGTAGCTCACTGTGACTCTGGTTATTGCCAATCAATCTTCCAAAGCTATTTGCCAGTAACTTTTCCAAGGAGCTATCTCTTCTCTTCTATATATTTAAAAAATACTGCAAATCCATTATTTGAAAATAACAAACAAACCGCTACACATTTCCAAGTTGAAATTCTAAAACCACAAAATGAAAATAAAAAATTCATTTAATGTGAATTTTGAGTATAAATTTTGGCTACAATTAAGTAAGCAAAATAAAAAATAAATGACACTTGGATGCTACCTAGATATTCCAACATTACATTTTATTCCTCTTGCTATAATGCTCCAACTGAATTACTTCAATTTTAACAGGAAGAAGATGTAGAAAAACAGAAAATATACTTTTAAAAACAGAAAACACACTTAAGAGATTATTTCTCCAACCCTAAATATTTGAATTATGAATTACACAGATACTACCGCTGGCTAAATAATTGGGGAGAAGGGGAATTTAATTATGAGAAAGATCTTTATTTACCACTACTTTCGCTGAATAAAAGCTGGTAATGAGAGGTTAGTAAAGGTTGGGCCAAAAGCTAAGCAACCACAGGAGTAATGGGAACTCTGCTAATCCTGGAGAGGTATTAGTGAATGTTAAGAACTGACATGAAGAGAGAGACTTTGAGAGAAAAAGGTTAACTAAATATAAGGTATCAAGGAGGCCCCTAATTGTAGAGTTTAAAAGAACATTCAGATAATGCTGTTTTTAAAAGAAGAAAAAAAAAAAAAAGAAAGGTAAGAGGTGGGATGAGCATAGGCCGAATCTCTAATACAAGTAAACACCAGTTTTCCCCAATATCCAAAAGTAGAGTGCGCCTATGAAACCTTCCATAAACAGAAATGTTATAAAGTGAAGAAGCAATGACTATTAATTTAAAAGCGAAAATTCTCTTTGGATTTATTTTGGTTAGTGAAAACACATACTAATGTAGCTTTTTTGTAAAAGGGAAGTAGCGTAATGCAAACTTTAAAAATGGGGAATACAAAAATAAGTCCTGGTAACTTGCTGGTAATTAACATTTTCCACCAACACTATTAGTTTCAGATTTTAGTCATGCATCTTGAATCCAGAATTTAAACTTCTATGTAAAGCAAGAAAGTTAAAAGAACTTCCACCATTATATGACTTGCTTTTTATTCTCCCTTCATCAAATGCTTTCCCATGCTTTCTACCTCAAAAACACCTACTAATTTTTTAAGAGCCTACTCAAATGTCACTTACTCTGTGATGCCTTCCTTGGTTGCCATATCTGTTCTGTTTTACACACTGCACTAACCTATTATAGCTCTACAATAGAATTATAACTTCTCTATAGGTGTATCTCTCTCAAAAAGTGTGTCTTGCAGATGCAATGGACTGAATGTTGTGCTCCCTCAAAATTCATATGTTGAAATTCTAACCCCCAATGGGAAGGTATTAGGAGGTGGGGTCTTTGGGAGGTGATCAGGTCATGAGTAGCGCCCTCATGAATAGGATGAGTGCCTCTATAAATAAAAGGGACCCATGAGCTCTCCGACTCTCTTTCCACCATGTACAAGTCAGCAAACTGCAGCAAAGAAAAGCGCCCTCTCCAGGCACCTAATCCGCTGGTACCGATTTGCATTTCCAAGGTTCCAGAACTTGAAGAAATAAATTTCTGTTGTTTATAAACCAGTCTACAATACTTTGTTATAGCAGCCCAAACAAAGACCGAGGGAAAGTCAAAATCTTTTTAGAGACTTTTGCTCTGTCGGCATGGCTCAGCGGTTGAGCATTGACCTATGAACCAGGAGGTCACAGTTCAATTCCTGGTCAGGGCACATGCCCAGGTTGCAGGCTCAATCCCCAGGGAGGCAGTAGGGGACATGTGGGAGGCAGCCGATCAATGATTCTCTCATCATTGATGTTTCTATCTCTCTCTCCTTCTCCCTTCCTCTCTGAAATCAATAAAAATACATTTTAAAAAATATTTTTAGAATTTTCTTTCCAGGGACTGGAAAAGAAAATTGTGCACTCAATATATTTACGAAATGAATGATTATTTGGTTCCTAACGTTAGCAAAGGTTTCACTCTCTGAAAAGCAGAGCCTGCTTAAGTACACAGTACTCGAAATAAAATGTTTAAAGAACATTTTGCACAGTGGTTACAAACATGAACTCTGGAGGAGGAAGGACTTGGGACGCAAATCCTGGTTCAGTCATGTGTGACACTGGGCTGACCACTGTGCCTCAGGTGTCTTCATCTACACAATGGGGATAATTACTGTATAGTATCAAAAGCATCAAATTATAATAAGAATGAAATGACACCATGCGTATAAAAACCATTAGTGTTTGGCACATATTATGTCATCAGAAAATGATCTCCATCATTTCCCAGGACACGTCTGGAAACAGGGACATTTTTTTGGTTGTCACGATGACTGGTAGCAGAGATTGTCCTGTCCAAAATATCAACAGTGTCTCCATGGAGAATACCCATTTGTTGCTTCAACTGTTCTAATTAGCAATCTGAAAGGAAAGAGCCACTTACAGTTCCTGTGCTATCATCTGCTTTTTCTATAGGTTTTTGCTTTTGGGGAGAAAGAAGAGAAATCATTTCCTTTTTCATTTGCTGAAGAACCTTCTTAAGTTCAGCATTTTCCATTAGGATTTGTTTCTGACGATATTCATAATCATTCAAGAGAATTTTATACATTTCATCTTCATTTCTGAAAAAGAAACTGTCCGTATGAAAATGCAGCCTAGAAAGAAGAGTCTGGTTAAATTTATCAATTTAAACTGGACCTTACCTTGCTTCACTTTTACCAGTCCTCCAAGAGCCTCTTTTCCCATCAGCTCTCCCCACATAATTTAAAACTTCCATAGCTACAAGGAAGAAAACACAAAACAAAACCAATCCTCACCATACACGTTTAAGTGTTTAAAACCCTACTACATTCCATAACGCATCAGGAAGGTAAGTCAACCTGGTATATAGGCTGAAATTTGTTTTGGACTCTATCAGCCCAGATTTCAAATTTGTTTTGGACTCTTATCAGCCCAGTTTCATCATTTATAAGCACTGAGATCTTGGCAAGTTATTTAACTGTTGAGCCTGTTTCTTCATTGATACAAGTAATAATGAAAGTAGACACCAACGAGAAGTTGTGAAGAACAAAAGAAATGTTAAAGCACTTAACACAGTAAATACCTAATAAATGTTATTTTATTATCATTAATGTTATCATTAGGGCCTACATGCTGACTGCCTGATTTTATAAATAAAGTCTTATTAGAACACAGCCACACCATTTGCTTATATATTGTCTACAGCTACCTTTGCGCTACACTGGCAGAGATGAATCAGTTAGACACCATAAACCCAAAAATATTTAATATTTGAACTTTACAGAAGAAGTTTGCCAAGCCCTGTAGCAGCAGCATAGGTAAAGAAGTCAATCAAGGAAGGCCCTGTGCCAGCATTAATGCCTTGTCTGCACCACATGGAGACGGAAGCAGTTGACATAACAAGAAAGATGAGAGTAAGTTTTAGAACTGATAAAATTATTATGAACCTGTCACTTTCAACTGGGTTTGGACAAGGTAAAACAGCCAGACCCCCCATAAAATAAGGGCTCTGTTACCAGAGTAAAATTTTTAATCAACTTCTCTAACTGGGCGATACATTTTATACTTCTAGCATTTCATCCTTTAATATTATTTCCTTCATAAATGAACACAAGGTTAACCAACCTTAAAAACCAATGGGTGTCCAAGTGCAATTTTAGATTACCTCAGAATACCTAGAGATTTTCAACCTTGTCTTAATTGCTTATTACACTTTCATTTTTCAATGATATTAAAAATAAAATCTTTGAAAAACTGCAACACCTCTGCTATACAGCATGACAGTGATACAGTCAACACTGATTCACTGGCTGGCAGCAGGCAGAGCCCACCAGGTGACAGCTGGAAACATCTGCTCGTCAGCTATTGTATGCAAGTCCAAGTTCAGTTTAGAAAGACAGCTTAGGGGTGCGACTGTATAATACAGATTACAGGATAGCCTACTGTCCACTAGAAACCATGCTTCAATAAGTAAATACACAGATTCCCTGTCCCCTGAATCTTATCAGGCCAACAAAACTATCTGTGTAGCTCTATTTTTGTATAAGTGTACATCTACTTCTCAATCTATGCTATTTACTTGTAATTACTCATACATTGTCATGAAGTAAATCATAAATTAAAAAATACTAGCCCACACAAATATAAGTATAACTTTCATAGTTAATCCTTTTGAATAGTTGTTTCAAAATGCACAACTCAACTTAAAGAAACTCAAACTGACAAATTATTGGTGTGATGAACTATTTTCTCAAAAACATACTTCTATTGATACTAAACAACTGATCCTGATTTTTAATATTATTGGTTCTTTATTATGGAAGACTAGAGGCCCGGTGCACGAAATTCGTGCACGGGGGGGGGGGGGGGGGGGGACAGGTGTCCCTCAGCCCAGCCTGCACCCTCTCCAATCTGGGACCCCTAGAGGGATGTCCAACTGGGATCGGGCCTAAATGGGCAGTCGGACATCCCTCTCATAATCCAGGACTGCTGGATCCCAACTGCTCGCCTGCCTGCCTTCCTGATAGCCCCTAACCACTCCCCTGCCAGCTTGATTGATGCCTAACTGCTCCCCTGCCAGCCTGTTTTCCCCTAACTGCCCTCCCCTGCAGGCCTGGTCACCCCTAACTGCCCTCCCCTGCAGGCCTGGTCCCCCCAACTGCTCTCCCCTGCATGCCTGGGTCCCCCCGCAACTGCCCTCCTCCCCTGCAGGCCTGGTCACCCCTAACTGCCCTCCCCTGTAGGCCTGGGTCCCTCCCAACTGCCTTTCCCTGCAGGCCTGGTCGCCCCCAACTTCCCTCCTCTGCTGGCTTGGTCACCCCTAACTGCCCTCCCCTGCAGGCTTGATTGCCCCCAACTGCCCTCCCTTGCAGGCCTGGTCCCTCCCAACTGCCCTTCCCTGCTGGCCTGATCGCCCACAACTGTCCTCCCTTGCAGGCCTGGTCCCTCCCAACTGCCCTCCCCTGCTGGCCATCTTGTGGTGGTCATCTTGTGTCCACATGGGGGCAGGATCTTTGACCACATGGGGGCAGCCATCTTGTGTGTTGGAGTGATGGTCAATCTGTATATTACTCTTTTATTAGATAGGATTAAAGTGTGTCCTCTGGCTTATTTCTCCTCTATGGATAAACCCACACCTACCATGTTAACAAGAAATGCAATTCTTAAGTGCAAGTAATAAGCAAAGCAAAATTAACTCTTTTTTCCCTTACCAGTTGCCTCAATTTCTAGTAGTTTATGGACATATACCATCTTTAAAAATTGTATAAAGCATGAAAATAACATTTCAGAAATTATTGTGCTCAATGCTTTTACATTTATTTCTTAACATAGTATTAGCTTATTTATTCCTCTTGTTCTGTCTTAGTCAGCCACTTCTTACCTATTTTTTTATCCTTCTTGTTCATAACAAGTTGATGCAGACGTTCCTTTAGTTTATTATATTCACGCTCTTTTCTCTTCATATCATGATTATATTGAGTAGCTCGACTTGCAATAATATTCTGTAATTTTTGTACCTGAAAAAGAATTTCTATCAAATGTGTCCCTTTAGGATTGTTAAACCCAATTAAAATTCACAAATTCAAAACAGAAAAAAGGTCCTAGCATTCACTTCCCCATAAAATAGTTTAAAAAATAATAAAAAATAATCTAGGATTATTCTTGCTTCTCCATAACCACTGGAAATCACTCTTTAAAATATCAGTTAGCCCGGCCGGTGTGGTTCATCGGTTGAGCATCGACCTATGAACCAGAAGGTTACAGTTCGATTCCCGGTCAGGGCACATGCCTGGGTTGCAGGCTTGATCTCCAGTGTAGGGCATGCAGGAGGCAGCCAATCAATGATTCTCTCTCATCACTGATGTTTCTATCTCTTTCTCCTCTCCCTTCCTCTTCGAAATCAATAAAAAATAAATATTTTAAAATAAAATATCATTTCAATGAATCACATCAAACTTTTATTTTTAATTCTGAAATTTCCATTGTTGCTAACCTTCTAAATTATCTTCTATACCAAAGACTTTCAACCTTTTTCATCTCATGGCACACATCAACTAACTACTAAAATTCTGTAGCACATCAAAAAATACTATATTTTTTGCTGATCTGACAAAAAATGAGTATAATTTTGATTCATTCACATTGGGCGGCTATTATTGTGTTGCACTTTTTTTATTTGACAATCTAAGGGAAAAGAGGTCAGTGCCCCTGACTAAATAGTCAGGTACTGCATGTTTTAAAAATCCTTGTGGCACACCGGTTGGAAATTGCTGTTCTACACCTTTCACCCTGCATATATGACTCTTGATCACTTAGAAGCCAGAAACTCATTTATTGAAGTGTTACAGTGATTAAAGCTTCATCTGAAACAAATAGAATGCACCTGATCATTTGTAGTGACTTCCTTATATGAAAGACTTGAATCACTTTATTCCTTATCAACCTGTGACAAGGCAAATTAGCCATGGTTCAGTTCATGGCAGCAGGTAAACAGGTTCATTTTTCTCTGACCATAAACAGTTCTCAAATTAGAGTAAGTACAAACAGCAGAATCCGATTCAAACATTTGCTGAGTATCTATTAAATTCTGGACACTAGTGGTAAATGTTCATTTCTTCTATGGTTTCTCAGGCAGCCCTTAATGGAAAGTAAGTTCTATTCTACATAGATATTCTTTTCCCTTTTTCATTTTTAAATCTCACCTGAGGGTATTTTTTTCCACTGACTTCCAGAGAGTAGAAGGGAGAGAGAAGGAAGGGATGAAGGAGGGGGTGAGAGAGAAACATTGATGTGAGAGAGACACATTGATTGGTTGCTTCCTGCACAAGCCCCTACAGGGGCTGTGGAACTAACCTGCAACCAAGGTACTTGCCCTTGACCGGGACTTGAACCTGAGACCCTTCGTTCCTTGGGCTGACACTCTAAACCAGCCGTGGGCAAACTACGGCCCGCGGGCCGGATCCAGCCCGTTCAGCTGTTCTATCTGGCCCGCGGAGCCGAAAGAGCGGAGGGTTCTCTTGCTCTTCCCTCCGCTCCTTCACCAGCAGCAGTGACACGGCCGCAGCTCCTTCTTCTGAGTGGGCGGATTTATATCCGCCCATTCAGTAGAAGGAACAACCTCTCAATCTTCCAGAGGCTCCTTGTAATGCCCGCGGACGCGTCCCCCGACATCACCCTGGGAATGCGTAGACACATTATTGTGGTGATGTAGGGAGACACGCCCCTGGAGAGCACAGTATCAGAGCCTTTCTGAGGTAAGATTAAGAGCTCTACTCAAACACAATTTTTTCCTGTTCCCACATTCTGTACATCACAATAACTTGTTAATAAAACAACAAAGACTTTAAGCTTTTAGGGCTTGTATCCACTGCAGTGTTTTTTTTTTCCCACTGCGGACGCACGCTGTAGGGAAAAAGACACACAGAGGACATGTCACACTAGCCATGCTGTGGCTGCATTTTTTTGCTGATACGGATGCGGTATCATAACGCTACCGTGGCCACTAACCGCATGTGTTAGCGGCAAAACAAATGCATTTTGCGCTGCGTTTGCTTCTCCCCCTTGCGCCTGTAAAAATGCGTGCTACAGGGCATTTGTGTTAACATGCACCACTGCACATTAGCATCAACAAAAACATGATGGAAACCTGTGTACCCTGCATTAACCCTAGCTGTGCTGCATTGCAGTACTGCACCACACTGCAACGGCAGCACGGCTAGTGTGAACGAACCCTAATTCAGTGGGTTGAACAAAAAGATTGTATAGAAATGTGATGAACTAAAGATTTTATTACAAAATCGCTTAATTTCAGGGTTTCAGAAGTAATTGGACAAATGAAAAACTGAAAATCAAATGTTCATATCTAATACTTGGATGAAACCCTTTCCTGGTAATGACAGCCTGAAGTCTTGTACTTATGGACATCACCAGATGCTGGGTTTTCTCCTTTGTAATGCTCTGCCAGGCTGTCACAGTAGGGGTATATATATAAATATCCTGCCATTTCCAGCTTTTAATAAGAAAAACTGTTGCAATGGGCATTTAAAAGTGGCACTTGGTTGTTTTTATAGAGTCCAGTGGATGCTATCTGACATTGATAATGGGCTCTTTCACACTATGTGCACTGCGGCTGTTTTTTGCCGGTAATGGAAGTGCTAGTGGTAACTACTGGTTACCCATGTTTTGCACTGCTCTAGCACCTCCCATACAAGTGTGTCTGGAAGACACAGCAATGTGCAGCTACGTGTGTTACCATAAACAAAGGGCCTGTGTGAAAGATACACAGGTTTCCTATGGAGGAAAGGGGTTGTTCTCTATGGTCAGGGTGTGCCTCTGTCCCATGTCTGAACTTTTTCAGATGATTTTGTTATATATATATTTTTTAGAAGACCAAAAATGTTATAGTAGAGCAAATTTAATCACTTGTTTTTATACTTTACTGTCTTATTTTAGTAAAGAATTTAATAAGAGAACGGTACTGTTGGTTTTAGCCCAATATTAAACATGAGTGGACCAAAGAAAAGGAAAGTGGACAGTGAATGCCGAGTGTTTAAGAGGTAGTGGACAACAAAATATTTTTTCACCGAAGTCCGATCAATGCCGTATGTCTGATATGCCAGGAAACACTTGCAGTCTTCAAAGAGTACAATCTCAGCCATCACTTTGCCACAAAGCATGGCAACTATGCTAGCAAGCAGTCACCTCAAGAATGGGAGGCTACTGCACAGAGGTTGATGGCTAAATTACAGGCTCAGCAAAATGTCTTTCACAGACAAACTGCAATTCAAGAGACAACTACCAAAGCAAGTTTTATGCTATCATTCAAATTAGCAAAAGCTAGCAAACCTCTCTCTGAAGGCGAGTTTTTGAAAGAATGTATGATAGAGACAGCAGGTCTCTTGTGTCCAGAGAGCAAAGGCAAGTTTGAAAAACTCAGCTTATCGCGCAGGACAGTGACTCGTCAAGTGGAACTGATTGATGAAGACTTGGCCAGCAAGTTAAATAGTAAGGCAGAGTTCTTTAAGTTTTATTCACTAGCATTGGATGAAAGTAATGACGTAAAGGACACTGCTCAGCTCTTAATTTTTATCTGAGGGATTAGTGACAATTTTGAAATTACAGAGGAGTTTTTAGCCATGGAGCCACTGAAAGGAAAAACACGGGGAGAGGACTTGTATGACCGGGTGTCTACTGTCATCGAGAAAATGAAGCTACCATGGAGTAAACTTGCTAATGTCACAACAGATAAATCTCCAAATTTAACTGGAAAAAATGTTGGACTGCTAAAAAGAATTCAGGATAAAGTGAAAGAGGAGAACCCTAACCAAGATGTTATTTTTCTTCACTGTATTATTCACCAGGAATCATTGTGCAAGTCTATATTACAACTTAATCATGTTGTTAATCCAGTCGTAAAGCTTGTTAATTTCATTCGAGCAAAGGGACTTCAGCACCGTCAGTTTATTAAGTTTCTGGAGGAAACTGATGTGGATCACCACGACTTACTTTACCACTCTCGTGTCCGCTGGTTGAGTTTGGGCAAAGTTTTCCAACGAGGGTGGGAGCTCAAAGAAGAGATTGGTGCATTTTTGAAATTAAAGGGGAAGTCTGACGAATTTACTGAGCTGAGTGACAAGAATTGGCTGTGTGACTTTGCATTTGCTGTAGATATATTTTCACATTTGAATGAGCTAAATGTGAAGCTACAGGGAAAAGATCAGTATGTACATGACATGTACACTAATGTGAAAGCCTTTAAATCGAAGCTGATTTTCTTTTCCAGACAAATTTCTGACAAAGTCTTCACTCATTTTGCCACACTAGCCACACAGAAGGAGACCATCCAAAACGTGAAGAAATACAGCAAATCACTGGATGACCTGCATGCAGAATTCTGTCGTCGGTTTTCTGATGTTGAAAAAATTGACCAGTCACTTCAACTGGTGGCCTGTCCTTTGTCACAAAACCCTGAAACAGCACCAGAAGAGGTGCAACTGGAACTCATCGATCTTCAGTCTGACTTTGTCCTAAAGGAGAAATTCAGCTCCCTTGAACTAAGAGACTTTTATGCTTCACTTAATGAAGCCACTTTTCCAAACATCCGGAGGATGGCACAGAAGATACTGGTGCTGTTTGGGTCAACCTATGTTTGTGAGCAGACATTTAGCGTCATGAACATCAACAAAGCCCCTCACAGATCCAGCTTAACTGACGAACACCTCAGATCTATCCTGAGAATAGCCATAATAAAACTAACTCCAGACTTCGATGCATTAGCTAAAAAAGGAGACCAACAACACTGTTCCCACTGAAGTTGATGTTTTAAAGACCAAAACCTTTCAACCCAGTCTACATTGCCATCTACATCTACGTCCCGGGCATAATTTGGAAGTTGCACTAAAGAAAATGTTTAATTTACTGTTTACACATTTTGTTCTTTTCTATTTGTTTTAGTTTTAAATTATTTTATTATATTTAAGTTTAATTTGAAAGGCTTTTGTACCTTTCCTTTGTTAGGCAATTTTATTTTGCCTTTGCCATCTTCAATATAAGGTATGTTATTTTGCTATGATTCCTCCATTTTTTGAAGTTTCAAATTATAATAATTAGTGTTTACATTCTTCTTGTTAAAATGTTTGAAATGAATAAAACTATTGAAATAAAAAAAAAAGACCGTACCCTTTTATGTAATGATGTTTACTTTGAATTTATATTAGTTCACATAAACACTCCATCCATGCTTTTGTTCCAGCCCTCCGGTCCAGTTTAAGAACCCATTGTGGCCCTCGAGTCAAAAAGTTTGCCCACCCCTGCTCTAAACACTAAGCAAAATTGGCCAGGGCTACATAGACATTCTTTTTTCTTATATATAAATATGTTTTTATTGATTTTTTAGAGAGAGAGCAAGGCAGAGGACTAGAAATAGAAACATTGATGAGAGAGAAATATCTATCAGCTGCCTCCTGCACACACACCCTCGCCCCCTAGGGGATGGAGCCCATAACCCAGGCATGTGCCTTGACTGGGAATTGAACCCGGTGACCTCTTGGTTCCTGGGTCAACGCTCAACTGCTGAGCTGCACCAGCCAGGCTACACAGACATCCTGAATACCCGCTACAGATGATCATGCTTAACTTAATCTTAACTGAAGATGAATTATTTTCAAATCACTTACATGTAATCAACAGATCAAGTCAAAATTTTCTGAGAACTCAGGGAAATATATAAGCAACCTTATGGTTAAGAAACTTAATTAAGCACTTACTAAATGTACTATTAAATAATCAAATATGGTAAAATAATTGTCTAAATCACTGCAAGGTCCTTAAATAAATATGCTCCCCTAACAGTCCTTAATTATAGTTAAAACAATATATACAACACTGAAATTATATTAAGTATTCTATTTTTAGTTATCACATGGTCAAGGATCAAACTGCACAGCTATAAAAACATAATGGTTTCTTCTTACATAAATTTAAAAATAATTTCAAATGCATTAACTCTATAGATCCAAATACTAAGTAACCACTAAAGTAGAAATGAGATTAGAATTATAACATCTTTAGCCTCATAAACTAGATTTTTAAATGTGAATTGTGTTTTTAAATAATAACTTGTGTTCAGTTAAACAATTAATTGCTCGATTGGATGAACAATGTCAATATTTAAGAGAATGCAAGAGGCAGCAGGCCTGATATGAAGTACAGGTGTGGCAGACAATAAATGATCTGCATTTACAGCACCGTGTGCCAGAGAAGAAGTGACAGTGCCTGTGCACCCAGGGTGGGTGGTAGAGGACATTGGTTGCCACGAGCTACGACTAACAAGCTTAAGCCAAATGGATCCATTTGGCAGAGGGGACTGTGGGGGGGGGGGGGGGGAGTTCCTGACCACAGTTAAATATGATCCAGTACTGTACACAGAGGTCTACCATACAACTTAACACAGGATGAATAAATTGTCCTCGCTTGTTTTAAAGTGAAGTAGCTCTAATGTTCACCTCAAATTATATTTAAAAAATTACTTAAACTTTATCTATAATAACTGACAACTCACCTCATCTTTCTCATTTTTCAGTAACTGATGCAAATTCCTGTTCTTGCATTGTAATTGTCTGTCTCTTTCCTGAAGCCCAATCATTTCTCTCCTGGAGGTTTCCAGTTGTTCCTACAACATTCATGTGCAATTTGATTACAATTAACATAGCTTCAGAACAAGTGAATTCTTAAAATATTAGTAAAAACAAGCTATACATACTAGTGTTTGTTCACTACAATTGAAGTTTAGAGGTACACAAAATGTTTTTAAAGCACTTATAAAACTTGATACTATAAAGTCCTACAATTTATTTAAATTTAAGTATCAAATTTTATTTAATTAATGTACCAAAACTTTATGTCTATTCAAAAGAGCTTCAAAATGGATCCCTTAAAAGACTCTTCACTTATTCCAGTGAGTATTTTATTCCACTGAATATTTTTTTAAGTTCTTTTTTAACACTTTTTAGCCCTCCTATAGCACACTCTGAGAAAGCCAAAAATGCTTCAAAGCTAAGTGTGAGGCAGCCTCGTGAGCAAGCAGAGTGGAACACTTCAGGTCAGAGAGGGTGGGACTACTGCGTGCCACCACTTCTCCCTTGCAGGCGGTAAACTGAAGATTTCCCCAGAGAGAAATGGCGGCGATCCTGGAATCAGTATGGGGCAAGATGCCCGTTTTCAACTCATTCTGCACGTTTTTATAGAAACTGCGTCAAGTTGTGCATGAAGCCACTAGAGCATTTATAAAAATCCTCTTTATCTTTATAAAATACCAGAGCCTCTCAAGTTATGTTATAATTGACAAAGATAACGACTTTCACACAATGGATCTCAAGAAGATTCAGAGATGTAGGACTATTAAACTTGGATAATTCTAAGGTTGTCAAAAATGTTGGCATGGCTGACTTTACAGCCAGCCTGTGGGCCAGTTGATATGTCCCATATGTCAAATGACAGATTCCCTCAGTCATTATCAACACTCTATCTGAACTCATCGTCTTCCCTGTAAATCTTACACTGCCCTCCTGCATTTCTTGTGAATCATACCACCGTTCTTGGCAAACTCAAGTCAGAGACCTGAATGGTATCTTATATTCACGACTTATTTCCCAAATTCAATTTTTCATGAAATTCTACCTTCTAAGTTGTCTTCCTATCTCACTCTTTTTTTAAAATACATTTTTTATTGATTTTTTACAGAAAGGAAGGGAGAGGGATAGAAGTTAGAAACTCCGATGAGAGAAACATTGATCAGCTGCCTCCTGCACACCCCCTACTGGGGATGTGCCTGCACCAAGGTACATGCCCTTGACCAGAATCGAACCTGGGACCCTTTAGTCTGCAGGCCGACGCTCTACCCACTGAGCCAAACCGGTCAGGGCCCTATCTCACTCTTACTATCTCCATTGATACTACCTTTGTTCAAGTCCAGAACCTCCATGGTCAGGGACTGCTAAGCCTGCTACAGTGTCCTTTCCACCAGGCTTCCTGAGCGCCCCCACCACTTCCATTCCAAAGAAATCTGACCCCCCCACCCAACTATAATTTCTCCATCTACTGCCAGGTTGATATTTACACGATATATTCCTCCTGTTTACAATCCTCGGAGCCTCTGGGATTCTGCACAATGCCTTTCACATCATCTGGGGCCTGGACTCCAGCCTCACTGCTCACCACTCTTCATCTTACGTCATATACTTCGGCCCCTACAGAGCTATATGACTCCCTGAAAGTAAAATGTGCTCCAATGCCTCCAGACTTTTATTCAGGTTATATGCTGTGCCTAAAATGTCTTTTCCAAACACTAGCAAATTTCTGTGTTTCCAAACACTAGGAAATTTCTGTGTTTTCCGATGGTCTTAGGCTCTACAGCAGCAGTTCTCAACCTGTGGGTCATGGCAGGGTTGACCTTGTCAGCCTGGTTGACCCAGGGTCGCTAGCAGGGTTGCCTAAGACCATCAGAAAACACAGATATTTACATTACGATTCCTAACAGTAGCAAAATTACATTTATGAAGTAGCAACGAAAATAATTTTATGGTTGGGGGTCACCACAACATGAGGAACTGTATTAAAGGGTCACGGCATTAGAAAGGTTGAGAACCACTGATCTAGAAACTCTTCAAAGATAGATCAGCAACTCTTCCCACTGAACACACATTTCTGTCCTCCCAGGTCAGATCCTAAATTAGAAGGTATCCTGTAAAATATTCCATGCTCTGGGTAGTCCTAATAAATGATTACTTCTTAGAGAAAAGGCTTAATAGCTCCAAATTACCAATATCATTATGCAATTATTTAATAGCTACTTAAAGACACTTGGCCAACAGTGCTCAGATATAAAAGTTTTAAATCTTAGTCTAAGGTTTAAAACTCTGACTCAGCCTAATTCATTAGACCTTCTATAGGTCTCTTTGATTAAGATTAAAGTAGAATCCACAACTTGCAGCCTTTTAATAGGCCTGGAGGGTACCATCTGTGCCCTCCAGCACCCCCCCCCCCCCCGAAACCCACAATTTCCCAGTCTGCCAAGATACACAGTTGGATAATCTCTATCCCTGAGGCATATAGGATATACAAAAACCAAAAAATATTAAAGAGGGAACATACTGTTATTACTGCACATGAGCTAGAAGACAACATAAACTAGCCTTCGGCATTGATGGGCTGGTAGGAGCAGGTGTTGCTGAGGAGCTAAGATGCTTCTCTAAATCAATTACCAAATGCACCGAGTGTTCACATATAGGCCACTCCAGGCCTCTTCATTATTGTACAATCCCTACTAAAGGATTTTCAAATATTACAGATTCTGTTACCCTCCAACAGAGCTTGGAGATTCAAGATATTAAGTGGGGTTTTTTTAAACAGTAGAGGCCCGGTGCACGAAATTCGTGCACAGGGGCGGGGGGTGTGTGTGTGTCCCTCAGCCCAGCCTGCACCCTCTCCAATCTGGGACCCCTCGAGGGATTTCCGACTGCCCGTTTAGGCTCGATCCCAGTGGGTTCGGGCCTAAATGGGCAGTTGGACATCCTTTCACAATCCAGGACTGCTGGCTCCCAACTGCTCGCCTGCCTGCCTGCCTGATTGCCCCTAATGGCTTCTGCCTGCCAGCCTGATCACCCCCTAACCACTCCCCTGACAGCCTGATTGATGCCTAACTGCTCCCCTGCTGGCTCAATTGCCCCCAACTGCCCTCCCCTGCTGGCCCAGTCACCCCTAACTTCCCTCCCTTGTCAGCCTGGTTGAGCCTAACTGCCCTCCCCTGCTGGCCCGATTGCCCCCAACTACCCTCCCATGCAGGCCTTGTCCCTCCCAACTGCCCTCCCCTGCAGGCCTGGTCCCCCCAAATGCCCTCCCCTGCAGGCCTGGTCCCCCCAAATGCCCTCCCCTGCAGGCCTGGTCCCCCCAAATGCCCTCCCCTGCAGGCCTGGTCGCCCCCAACTTCCCTCCTCTGCTGGCCCGGTCACCCCTAACTGCCCTCCCCTGCAGGCTTGATCGCCCCCAACTGCCCTCCCTTGCAGGCCTGGTCCCTCCCAACTTCCCTCCTCTGCCGGCCCGGTCACCCCCAACTGCCCTCCCCTGCAGGCCTGATTGCCCACAACTGCCCTCCCCTGCTGGCCATCTTGTGGCGGCCATCTTGTATCCACATGGGAGCAGCCATCTTTGACAACATGGGGGCAGCCATCTTGTGTGTTGGAGTGATGGTCAATCTGCATATTACCTCTTTATTATATAGGATCATTTTATTGATTTCAGAGAGGAAGGGAGAAGGAGAGATGGTAACATCAATGATAAGAGAATAATCGATTGGCTGCCTCTTGCATGCCCCACACTGGGAATTGAGCCTGCAACCCTGGCATGTGCCCTGACTGGGAACTGAACCGTGACCTCCTGGTTCATAAATTGACACTCAACTACTGAGCCATGCTAGCTGGGCATGGGGTATTTTTTGTTTGTTTTTTGTTTTGTTTTTTGTTTTTCAAATTTTTATTAAGGTATTATATGTGTACATATCTTACCATTGCCCCCCCCACCCCACTCCCATACATGCCCTGGGCATGGGTTTTAGAAAATTGTTACCTGTTCTTGAAGGGAGTGGGGTTGAGGGGGCATATAGAGGAAGAAAAATAGAGAGGCATGGACCAACAGGAGAAAAACGAAACAGAAGCTGATCCTCTGGGACAGTGGTTCCCAACCTTTCTAATGCCGTGACCCTTTAATACAGTTCCTCATGTTGTGGTGACCCCCAACCATAAAATTATTTTCGTTGCTACTTCACAACTGTAATTTTGCTACTGTTAATGAATCGTAATGTAAATACCTGTGTTTTCCGATGGTCTTAGGCTCTACAGCAGCGGTTCTCAACCTGTGGGTCACGACCCACAGGTTGAGAACCGCTAGCAGGGTCACCTAAGACCATTGGAAAACACAGGTATTTACATTACGATTCATTAACAGTAGCAAAATTACAGTTGTGAAGTAGCAACGAAAATAATTTTATGGTTGGGGGGTCACCACAACATGAGGAACTGTATTAAAGGGTCACGGCATTAGAAAGGTTGGGAACCACTGCTCTGGGAGTATGCAGATTCAAAACTTATGTACACACACACTCAAATAAGGAAACCCCAAAATAGTAGCATCTTTAGAAAAAATTTTTCCCATGGATTGATTCATAATATACAATCATAATGTAAGTTCCTGCTATACTGTGATTTCGAACTCCTTCTTCCTTCTCCTTCTCAAATAAATGAATAACAAAGAATCCTATATAATAAAGAGGTAATATGCAAATTGACCCTCACACCCTCACAAGATGGCTGCCTACAACCAGACCGGCAGGGGGGTTAGTGAGGAATGACCAAATGACTGAACAGCAGGCTGCGTGGGGCGACCAGGCTGGCAGGGGGGTTAGTGAGGAATGACCAAACGACTGAACAAGCAGGCTACGTGGGGCAACCAGGCCAGCAGGGGTGGAGACAGTTGGGGGTGACCATGCCGGCAGGGGGGGGCAGTTAGGGGCAACCAGGCCAGCAGGGCGGGGGTCAGTTAGGGGCAACCAGGCCAGCAGAGGGGGGCAGTTGGGGGCAACGAGGCTGGCAGGGGGGGCAGTAAGGGGTGACCAGGCTGGCAGGGAGGGGGCCGTTGGGGGCAGCGGGGGCTAGTTAGGGGTGATCAGGCCAGCACACAGAGGCAGTGAGGGGCGATCAGGCTGGCAGGGGGGGAAGTTAGGGGTGACCAAGCAGGCAGGCAGGTGAGTGATTAGGAGCTCGTGGTCCAGGATTGTGAGAGGGCAGTCGGACATCCTCCAACGGGTCCCAGATTGGAGAGGGTGCAGGCTGGGCTGAGGGGAAGCCCCTCCCCCATGCACGAATTTCGTGCACTGGGCCTCTAGTTTTTTATAAAATGAAAGAATGAAATAAAAGAATGAAAGCAAAGTAGAAGCTGGCAACAAATTTTCTGTATTTTACTGTAGCAGGTCAATGACCCTGTGGAAAATATTTCCTTTGTTCAGAGAAACAAGCAAGTTTGCAAAAGCATTCTTCTGTGGTCTTCTCTAGAGCGCAGACACTTCTTAGAGCTAGAAGCCATGAGGCCTGCTTCCATTACTGAGCTTTTTAGCAACTTTGGCACAGATGCCCTCTAGAATATTTTTCCTGGATTAACTGATGCAGCCTCTCACAATAGGACTTCTGTAAATTAAGCATCTACTTTATTAAGCAAGATTAACTGGGGGGGCGGGAATCTTTATTTATTTTCCTCAGACATAAATATTTCCTAAGCCCGTGGTCAGCAAACTGCGGCTCGCGAGCCACATGCGGCTCTTTGGCCCCTTGAGTGTGGCTCTTCCACAAAATACCATGGCCTGGGCGAGTCTATTTTGAAGAAGTGGCATTAGAAGAAGTTTAAGTTTAAAAAATTTGGCTCTCAAAAGAAATTTCAATCGTTGTACTGTTGATATTTGGCTCTATTGACTAATGAGTTTGCCGAACACTGTCCTAAGCTAACTTTCTACAGACTCAGCAAGTCACTAAACAGTTCATGAAATCAATGTTGTCAATATGGTTATTAGGAAGCAGTATGGTGGATTTGCAGAAATCACTTTAAGTCCACTTTTACTTACTTGTTTAAAGAAACCAAAACAAAAAAAATTTTAACTCTAAAATGTGATAAAGCCTAAGAAAATTACATAATAATGGCAGTGAAATTCAGATTGGTGTAATTTCTACCTTGAGTTTTGCATAGCAGCTTTGTAGATGGTCCATATCACTTCCCAGTTTCAGATTTTGTGTTTCCACATTTTCCTGAGCTAGAAGGTTCTTCCGCTGACGAATAAGTAGCTCATTCATACAGTTTAAAACAGCAATTATATTTAATTCTCTCTTTGTCTCTTTACCTTTGGATTCTTCATATAGTGAAGGAAAACCGAAAGTAGTCAATTCCTGGTAGGAGAAAACATTTTTCTAAAAGTTGGTTACCAGACAACTTAGTAAAGAAACAAACGATAGACATATTTTCTGAGAAAACTATCCTGTGACAGTTAAGAAAACAGTAAATATCCCAAAGAAAAAGAATTGAGAGAACTGGACTCTTTTTGCCTCTGCCCTGCAGTCACTTAGAGTGAGGCACGCAGGTTTCTTCACCAGTAACATAAGGGTGAGACTCCCAGTGGAGGAGCCCCGGGGAGATGGGAGGCCAATCTGCTCCAGATAAAAATGTTTACCTTGTATCTAGTTAGGTGATCACCAAGGTTCTCCACAAATCTAATACAGTCCTGGACCAATGCACAACAATATACTTGTAATGACAAGTGTTCTCATAACTTCAATATTATAGAACATGATTTATACCAATGCTTCTTACAAAAAAACAAACAAACACCATTACCTGATCAAGATATGAAATACTTTGTTCAATATTCTCTTCTGTGCAGAAGGCACTGAAAAAACTGTGCACATTTTTTGATAAAGGTATTGAAGAACAGAGCACTTGCTGTGAGTATAGACTTGATGGAGACATCTTTGTTTCTGAGGTATATTGAGAGATATTTTTGCTTTCTGAAAGAATAAAAGGCACTTATGTAAGTAATATATTAAAATGCATGCAAAGTTAATATAATCTCCATTGCCAAAGATTTTTGAATTACATAAATATTTTAAGTATTTTCAAATTAAGACAAAGTTGGTTTTATATGAAAACTATGTACTATGTACTTTTTCTCAAAAAGACACAAATAGAAAGTGGTGATCTTACTAGGCATGTTAAGCTACAATATGCTACCTTAATTTGCAGTGTTTCAGATTTCTAAAAATAATAGACAAAAATAACTTGTCTATGCAAAGTTTATGCAATTAAAGAAATATATCAGAGAAATGTATTGAAGCAGCCAATGAATTTATTTCAAATGCATAAAAATTTCCTCAAAAATAGTAACAATCAAGTGATCAATCATCCACCCAAAGCAGTTAACCCCACAAATTATGGCACAATTCTTGGCTCTCCCTAATAATTTCACTGAAGATGGAAATTAGACATTTTACAATTATTTGTGTCTCTCATTAGTCACATCTTCAATATTTGTGATAATTATTTTATAGTTTTATTGAAAATAATCACTTTTACAACTGATTTGGCTTATAGTTATTTTAAACTCAATCACCTGAAGACAGACTTGGATCTGTAACCGTCATCCAATCTCCCATAGCAGTTGCCAGAGCCAGGATACCTGAGGAACCAGTTCAGCAGTGAAACATTTAGTCCAGCTGTTGTCAGTCTTCTATGTAGGCATCTCCTTAAAAAGCAAATCATAGAGTGACAGCAGCTAATTAAAAATATGAAAGCAAATATAAAACCAATGTGTAAGAATTAGTTCTATGTGTTTCAAAAAAGAAAGATTTTGTGTTATTTATTCTCATGTACACCCATATAGAACACGGTAGAACTCAGTAATAATTACTGTGTGTTTGTGGACACGTGTGTATAAGGATAAGCCTAAAGGCTTCTTTAGTTATACTGAGGTATTCACATGACCTCATATAGAAAGTACATAGTACATGATTTCACTCACAACATAAATCCAAGGTACAGCACTGTAGTAAGTAATAAATAGTTCTATAGTATATCCTTTAAAATAAAATATAGTTCTTATATATGTAGATAAGATGAAAAAATACTTGGCCAGCATTCCCATTTTTGTTTTTACAAACTATATTGGCAAAGTTTTTATTTTTCATTACAATTCCCAATGTTGACATAGACACAGAGAAATGAATACTCCCATACATTGCTTTCCAGAAAAATTATATGAACTTATATTACTACCAAGCAATTTGGCAATATGTATCAAAATTCTGAAAAATGAAAATATATTTTAATCAGAAATTCCATTTCTAAAATTTTATCCTAATAAAATGATTTGTACAAAATATTCATCTATTGTTCTTTTACAATATCAAAAAACAGAAATAACTTCTACATTCCACAGAAGGCTGTTTACGTACATGATACACTTAGGCAATGGGGCACTGTGCAAACATTAACATAACCAAGTAGAATTAGGGAGCCTAACAAGTACATAACATTCAAGAAATGCGAATGAATGAAGCAGACTAAGAAACAAATAACCTTTTTAGCCTACCATTCGTGTTTGCATTTTTTACATAAGTAACTGAATAAATATTTCTCCATCATAAAAATGCAATGAAACTATAAATGGCAACTAGAAACTGAATTCGAGGTCAGGATAGCAGGAGGAGAGGTAACGGCTGGAGGCCCACTGGAGAGCACACGCCAACACCGGACAGCTGCGTCTCAGCTACAACAAACTGTGGCCAAAGGGAAAGCAGGTCCTTTGCTGCTACATCTTTCCATTTTTTAAGAGATGTTGGAATTCTGGACTTTTTGTAAAATCTCCCAATTTTTAAAGATAGAAGTTAATTAAAAAGATGAACTATGCAAGTTATCCTGTGGAAAGAGTGGCTGGGAAGGATATGAGAGAGCCTTGATTGAAAGGTGGTTCTGTATAGTAGGTATACACATTCATGAAATTCATCAAATTGTACACTTAAGATTTGTACATCTGACTGAATGTAAGTTGTATCTTAAACAACACTTTTTAATTAGCCAAATAAAATGTGTGTTTAGGCCAGTTCTGGACTGTGGATCAAGAGTTCACAACCCCTGTTCTGAATACATAAGACTGTGGGGGAAATATTCACAATACAATGTTAAAGCAAGATGAAAATTTTATTCATCCAATCAATTTTAATTGTGCTACTAAATGCCAGGTAACTATTCTAAGCACAGGGGAGGTACTGCTCTCAAGAAGTTCACATTCTGGTGGGGACAGAAATAGATGGAAAGGATTAACTTCAATTCCTTTAACATAACACTAAAAGGGTGATAAGAACTATAAAGAAAACAAAACACAATAACGTAAGAGAGAGTATGGGGGTGATGGTATCTACATTAGTCAAGGAAGGCTGCACTGAGATGCTGACATTTGAACTGAGACCAAAATGATAAGGCGTCAACCCAGGTAGAGGAAACAGTAGGTACAAAGACCCAAGATGGCAATGAACTTGGAAAGTCTGAAAAACATCAAGTCAGTACTTTGAAGCACAGGAAGCAAGGATAGATGGTAGGCAGTTGGACTTTCTCTAAATTAAAATGCTGTTGAAGCGGATTTGGCAGGAAAGCAACACGATCTCTTTAGGCTGTGAAAAAAGATCACTCTGGCTACTCTACCCTCTGAGTAGATTATAAGTGAGTAATAGTTCAGGCAAGACCAGTGTTACACTGAAGTTCTAACAGTGGATGCAGAGACAGGTGGATAAATTAGGAATGTGGTCTGTAGATAGAACCTTCAGGACTTGCAGATAGGTTAAAATATGGGCAAAAGAGGAATCACAGATGATTCCTATCTACAATAATAAAAGCGTAATATGCAAATCAACCAAAAGACTGAACAGCGGAACGACTGCCTGGATGACCTTCCTTCCAGACGAGGCCGGGGCTATGAGGGCCTGTTCTTGCATGAATTTCATGCATCGGGCCTCTAGTGTCATATAACAGCATACTATTTATACTAATGCAAGTGATGTTATGTGTGTATTATATGTTATGATGTCACAAACATATACACAGAAGGTCATCCAGACTGGCACTGACCTTTTACCATTTTTCTACTCATTTTGTACTTCCCACTGCCCTTAAATGGGTGCCTTCAACAACAGGATGAGCAAGATAAAGGTTGAGTTTACATCAAGACAGACAAAGATTTCACTTCTGGCTTTCAGAGGTATGAGCTATAAGCAAAACAGGATCCAAAGGACAACAAACCCGTCTACTGTAACTCAGTTCTGCTTTGGGTCACTGATTTAACATCTTCAAGCCCTAGTTTCCTCACTGGTAAATTGCCATTATTATGGCTCTTACTTCATAGCTTCCTCTGGCATATGGGCCACACGGAATTAATATCAGTTGTTATCATCAAGATACTGATCTGGCCCGGCCAGTGTGGCTCAGTGATTGAGTGTCGACCCGTGAACCAGGGGATCATGGTTCGATTCCTGGTCAGGGCACATGCCCAGGTTGCAGGCTCGATCCCCAGTAGGGGGCATGCAGGAGGCAGCCAATCAATGATTCTCTCCCATCATTGATTTTTTTTTTTAATATATTTTATTGATATTTTACAGAGAGGAAGGGAGAGGGATAGAGAGTTAGAAACATCGATGAGAGAGAAACATCGATCAGCTGCCTCCTGCACACCTCCCACTGGGGATGTGCCCGCAACCAAGGTACATGCCCTTGACCGGAATCGAACCCGGGACCCTTCAGTCCGCAGGCCGACGCTCTATCCACTGAGCCAAACCGGTTTCGGCCATCATTGATGTTTTTATCCCTCTCTCTCTTCCTTCCTCTCTCTGAAATCAATATTAAAAAAAAAAAAGACTGAAAGATATAGATATGACTATTGAAATGAAAGGATTCTAAAACCTGTAACAAAATGCACTGTTGCTCTTAAAGTTGAACATAAAATCCCTAGAAGATCTGAAGACAGATATCCTTATAAAAAGCACACTGGGCAGTGGGTTAACTTTGTAACCATTAAATTGGGGTGGGGGGCAAGATCAGAAGGAAGCAGCCATGGCACCTTTCCAAATCCTTTGTTTTTCCTTTCAAGATGCTTGAAAATAAGACACACTAAGTGTCCTAAGTGTCTTTTCTCCTCATACAGAAAGATCATCCAACATCAAAATGTGTCTACTGCACATTCATTGTTCAAAATTATAATTTAAGTCATTTCCTCTTTCTCTCCAGTGTCCACAGGTTTAGACAATGAATTTTTGCCTGTCTTATTAAGAACAAAAACTACAACTGCAAAATAGGCAGGTGTAAAACTCCATTTTAAACTGCTATGAAACAAAGAACTTACTAACATTATATGATTTCACACAATCCCGAAGTTTCTATGTCCTCTTCTGCTCAATGATGCAACTAAGTATATACTATAAGGCTTGTGATAAAAGTTACCCAACCACCAGTTTTTCCAAGAAAGGAGACTTAATAAACCCAGAATTAAGTTTCATATCATATACACTGAGTGGCCAGATTATTATGCGTTCAGATATATATATATATATCTCCCGGTGCATGAATTCATGCATGGGTGGGGTCCAGCCAGCCTGGCCAGGGGGAGGGGACATGGGCGGTTGGCCGGCCTGCCTGCTGGTCGAACTCCTAGTAGAGGGGACAATTTGCATATTAGCCTTTTATTATATAGGATATACACTGAGTGGCCAGATTATTATGCATTCAGAGATCATAATAATCTGGCCACTCAGTGTATATATCCTGTTATTATATATTAAGTCATTGCAAATCATTATACAGTTTATACAGTAGACATGATTATCCATGACAAGTCATGTAAGAACAAATTTGGTTATGCTAGCATTGTTACTATAGTTTCATTATACAAGAAAGAAAAAAAGTTAATAATGATTCATGTTTGGGTTCAAGCAATCTGTAATCCCAAATTCTCTCTATATACCAGTGGTTAGGAAAGCTGCTCAGATTCCAAAATAGGTCAAAATCACAAGTGGAATTTATGAACAAAAATTGAAGCTTAATGAATTTAAACATCTTGTAAACATCATTTCATTCATCTAAGATTGTTAGGAAACAATTTTAAAATATATTAAAGCAAATAACCTATAAAGTATTTCAAAGTAAGAACTCTTTCTCCTCTCTCTTCCACTTTGCAAGGGTGATGAAAAAAAAAACAAAAAACTGAGAAGACAGACACTAATGAGAAGAAACCTGAACCAAGAAGGCTGATGCTGGCGGCAAGGTTAAGAAGGTTAAGAAGTGTAACCTCAAGGCCAAGATGCCTAAGAACGGGAAGCCCCACTGCATGCGAAACCCTGTCCTGGTCAGAGGGATTGGCAGATAGTCCTGATCAGCTCTGCATTCCCGAAAAGCCATGTACAAGAGGAAGTATTCAGCAGCTAAATCTCAGATTGGAAGAAAATTCTTGCTTCTCTCACAAAACCAGTTGATGGTGACAAGAATGGTGGTAACTGAGTGGTCAAATTTTGCAAAATGCCTAGATATTATCCTACTGAAGATGTGCCCGAAAGCCGCTGAGCCAGGGTAAGAAACCCTTCAGTGGGCATGTAAGAAGGCTGCAGGCCAGCATCACTCCCAGGACCATCCTCACTGGACACCACAGAGGCAAGAGGGCGGTTCTCCCGAAGCAGCAGAGCAGTGGCCTGCTACTTGTGACTGAACCTCTGTCCCTTAATCAGAGGATGAAGCACACCAGAAATCTGTCATTGCCACCACCACCAAAATTAGTATCAGTGGTGTGAAAATCCCCAAATATCTCACTGACGCTTACTTCAAGAAGCTGTGCAAGCCCAGACAGCAGGAGGGTGAAATCTTCAACACAGAGAAAGAAAAATATTTGAGGTTACAGAGCAGCGCAAGGTTAATCAGAAAGCCATGGACTTGTACATTCTGCCAAAATCAAAGCTGCTCCTCAGCTCCAGGGCTACCTCCGCTCTGTCTCCTCTCACAAATGGGCTTTTTCCTCACAAGCTGGTGCTCTAAATTTCTTATTAAATAACTGATCTACTTTTTTAAGTGTTGTGTTAGATTTATTTTCTTTTTTAATTATATTTTTATTGATTTCGGAGAGGAAGGGAGAGGGAGAGAGAGATACCAACATCAACGATGAGAGAGAATCATTGATTGGCTGCCTCCTGCGCACACACCCCTCCCCCACTGGGGATCAAGCCCGCAACCCAGGCACGTACCTGGAATCCTGACCAGGAATCGAACTGTGACCTCCTGGTTCATAGGTTGACACTCAACCACTGAACCACGCTGGCAGGGCAACTGATCTCTTTTTTAAAAAAGCTTTCCCCTATTCAGAGAGACATAGTCTTGTTCCTTACTGGTAGATAACATGTATATAGGCATCTAATAAAGTTCCTCATCCCAAGTATTTCTCAATGTACATTTCAATAAGGCTTCATAATAGAAAAATCTCACCAACTGCAATAAATCTGTAATCGTTTCAGGAAAACAACACATGTTATCTTACTATTCCTGAAGAACTACACCGACTTCCCTCTTTGTTGCTACAGGTCCTAAGTACCAGTGCCATATACCCCAGCTGCAAAATAAGCAAGGGTACTCTGGTTTGTTCTGGGTAAAATGATTTTGAAGAACATAAGAACTACCTAGTAGCATTTTCTAGGTTAGAATCCTGACAGAAAATTGGGAAGCAGCGAGACATTTAAACTTAATTGTAGCTTTTCTAAAAGAAAATAGTTACTAAGTTTCATAAATTTATCACGTTTTATGTCAAAGAATTTTCTTTCATATGTTTTTATCTATACTATAGACAGGAAACCTGAGCTCAGGGAAGTCAATAGCACTACCTGAAGTCACATTTCTAACGGGTTGTGAAACCCGAACACACACCTCAGTCTTCAAACTGTGCTCTTTTCACTTTATCGCTATTCAACCTTTCAACCCAGTATATTCAAATCTATCAATCTATCTACCTTCAAAGTAGACTATAATAAAAAAGATTTTCATCAAGTTTCTTTAAAAGACTGAGTTCCCATAATTTATTTTAATTATTCCATTTCTGAGCATACAATTTTAAAGGAACTTATCTACTACTAAAAATTCAGGCACGCATATAAACTTTTCTGCTATGCCACAAACACCAGCCTTTCTCATTTATACACGCTTTGTTTTGAAAAGGCATAAAAACAATTCCCAGAAATGAGATCAATTACATAGAAAGTTTAATAAGGATGGAATAACTTTACCATCCTATCTAATAAAAGAATAATATGCAAAATTAACCATCACTCCAGTACACCCACAAGCCACGCCCACCAGCCAATCAGGAGCGAATATGCAAATAAACCCAACCAAGATGGCTATGGCCACAGAGAGCAGGAGGGAGGCTTGGGTTTCCCCGGCAATGGAGGAAGCCAAGCTTTCCGCCTGCCCTTGCCGGCCTAGGCCTCCACTCAAGGCTACAAAGTTTCAATGATAGAAGATACATAAATCCAAACAGAAATGGCGGCAGCCATGGAGCTAGAAAGAGCAGGAGGCTAGGGTTGCCCCCGGTGATGGAGGAAGCCAAGTTTTTTGCACACCCTGGCCAGCCCAGGCCTCGCTTAAGGCTACAAAGTTTCAATTATAGAAGATACATAAATCCCCAAAAAAATGGCTGCCGCCACGGAGCAAGTAGAAGGCTTGGCTCTGCTCCAGGCTACAAAGTTTCAATTGTAGAAGATAGATAAACCCCAGATACCAGGGCCTCCGCTTGGGTCTCCAGGGGGCGTGGCTGGCCTGCAAACCACCATAGGCCCCTCGCCCAGGCCGCCCCACGCCCCAAGGGAACCCCCACCCTGATCCGGGACACCCTTCAGGGCAAACCAGCTGGCCCCCACCCGTGCACCAGGCCTCTATCCTATCTAATGAAGGAGTAATATGCAGATTGACCATCAGTCCAACACACAAGATGGCTGCCCCCATGTGGTCAAAGATCCTGCCCCCATGTGGACACAAGATGGCTGCCACAAGATGGCCTGCAGGGGAGAGCAGTTGGGGGTGACCAGGCCTGCAGGGGAGGGCAGTTAGGGGTGACCAGGCCTGCAGGGGAGGGCAGTTTGGGGCTAACAGGCTGGCAAGGGAGCAGTTAGGCATCAATCAGGCTGGCAGGGTAGTGGTTAGGGGGCAATCAGGCAGGCAGGCAGGTGAGCAGTTGGGAGCCAGCAGTCCTGGATTATGAGAGGGATGTCCGACTGCCCGTTTAGGCCCGATCCCAGTGGGATCGGGCCTAAACGGGCAGTCGGACATCCCTTGAGGGGTCCCAGATTGGAGAAGGTGCAGGCTGGGCTGAGGGACACACACCCCCGTGCACGAATTTCTTTTTGTGCACCGGGCCTCTAGTTTTCTATAATAGAGTAAATATTAAGACAACATCAAAAGTAACTTTATAGATCTTTAGTAAAAAATTTGTGGTTCAGATTAATTACACCTGTTTTATTTTTCCATCAGAGACGTTCCTTGGCTGGTTCTTCCTCTTCCTTCTACCCAAAGACTCAGGGGTTCTGTTCTCTATATGCCTCAATCGCTTGTAGGATTTTGGAAGAGGCAGCCTCTAAGATAGTCCTCAATTATTCCTGCTCCCAGTATCCATACCTTTGGGCTCCTCTGCTCCTTGAATATGGGGTGGATGTCGTGACTAGCTTCTAACAGTGGATGGAGGACCTAGAGAATGGAGTTTCCTGGGATGCATGGAGGGGATGATGGTGGGTGAGCTGGGCTTTGAGGAAGCATTCTTTTGGAAGAGAAGCATACAGGCTGGAGTGAGTGTGCCATACATTTAGCAGCTCATTCCAGCTCTACCATGTAGTCTTTAAGAACCACACATTTCACATTTCTGTATTCTCCCCACTCACCTTAATAGATGGAATGATCAATGAATACTCAAATAAATAACTGATGATAAATTAACATGTTCACTCCAGCAAACAAAAGCAGATAAAGGAAAAGACCAATGGAAAGGATGCAAAAGATGTGTCTTTTATAAAATGTACTAGAGGCCCAGTGCATGAAATTTGTGCATGGGTGAGGTCCCTAGGCCTGGCCGGCAATGAGGGCTAATCGAGGCCTTCCGGCTGCTGGCCGGGGCCTGCCTTCCTGCTGACTGCTGACTGGGGCCTGCCGGATGGGGGGAGGGATGGTGGGAGGTTGAACGGCTGCGGGAGGGACCAGGGGAGGTTGGCTGGCCGCAGGAGGTTGGCTGTGGGAGTGCACTGACCACCAGGGGGCAGCTCCTGCGTAGAGCATCTGCCTCCTGGTGGTCAGTGCGAGTCATAGCAATCGGTTGTTCCGGTTGATCAGGCGTTCTGGTCACTTAGGCTTTTATATATATAGACTAGAGGCCCAGTGCACGAAATTCGTGCATGGGGGGGGGCGTTGTGTCCCTCAGCCCAGCCTGCACCCTCTCCAATCTGGGACCCCTCTCACAATCCAGGACTTCTGGCTCCCAACCGCTCACCTGCCTGCCTGCCTGATTGCCCCTAACCGCTTCTGCCTGCCAGCCTGATCACCCCCTAACCACTCCCCTGCCACCCTGATCGACGCCAAACTGCTCCCCTGCGGGCCCGACTGCCCTGAACTGCCCTCTCCTGCTGGCCGGTCACTCCTAACCTCCCTCCCCTGCCGGCCTGGTCACCCCCAATTGCTAACCCATGCCAGCCCAGTTGCCCCTAACTGCCCTCCTCTGCCAGCCTGGTCACCCCTCACTGCCCTCCCCTGCCGGCCTGGTCACCCCTAACTGCCCTCCCCTGCCGGCCTGGTCACCCCCAACTGCCCTCCCCAGCTGGCCTGATCCCCCGCAACTGCCCTCCCCTGCTGGCCTGATCCCCCCCAACTGCCCACCCCTCCTGGCCCAGTCACCCCTAACTGCCCTCCCCTGCCAGCCCGATTGCCCCAAACTGCCCTCCCCTGCCGACCTGGTCCCCCCCAACTGTCCTCCCCTGCAGGCCTGGGTCCCCCCCCAACTGCCCTTCCCTGCCAGCCATCTTGTGACGCCATCTTGTGTCCACATGGGAGTAGCCATCTTTGACCACATGGGGGCGGCCATCTTGTATGTTGGAGTGATGGTCAATTTGCATATTATCTCTTTGTTATATAGGATTACTCTTTATCCCCCAAATCTCTCCTAACACATCAACACACTGAAAGAGAGCTCAGCAGAAACTTAAGTAATATCATGATTACAAGATTTCCTTAACATTGTAAACTATTTTAAGTGTTCGTTTTAAGTTCACTTGGAATTCAAACTTGAGAAGGTGCAATTGCTACCTAATCAAAATTCTAAAACAAACTTCACGTGTCAGAAAATAACAGTTTTCCATTATACAGGAATGTGGTAACATTGTACCACCTGGGCTTCTAAGTACTAGACAGGATTTTTCACAAATAGCTGAAGTCTGCTAAAATCTCATAAAGATAGAGCTACCAAATTGTTGGGTTAAAAAAATAAAATTATTAAAACTAAGTCTTTAAACATTAGTCCTATCTTATAAATCCTCCTATATAATAAAAGCCTAATATGAAAATTGTCCCCTCAACCAGGCGTTCGACTGCTCGCTATGTGTGCTGACCACCAGGGGGCGGGACGGTTCATGGCAGGGGTCGGTGACGCGGCACAGGCAGTGGTGGTAGTGGAGGCGCTGCTGGCCCCAATGGGCCCCAATGAGAGCGGGACCGCGGTGGGATGGTGAAGCAGGTGAGCGGGCGGCACCAGGCCAATGTGGGTGCGAGCAGGAGCGTGATCTCACCGCCAATCGCCCCGCAGACAGTGCCCAGCGGCAGGGGGTGGGGCCACTGCCTGGCTCCCAGGTATTGAGGGAGCCGGGCATGGGGCCCAGCCCCAATTGATCGCCCTGCAGGCAGGATGGTAGAGCAGGTGAGGGGATGGCTCCAGGCCAAGGCGGGGTGTCACAGGGGGCTTCGAGGCTGGGGGGTGCAAGCTGGGCCCCAATCCCCCCAGGCCACCCCAAGGGACCCCACCTAAGCACTAATTTGTGCACCGGGCCTCTGGTTTAGTTATAAAACTTGAGACTGTAGTTATCAGCATACTTTAAAAGGTGTTATTATTTTTAAGACTCAAATTATGATTATTTTAAAAATTAATTCACCTTCTACTATAATTTTATTCCAAAGGTGACTCTATATAGTTTTTAGTTCCATTACAAATGCCTCTGCTACCTTAAATAAAATCCCAATTCAGACATGCATATCAGACTAGAAACACAATGAAAATTCAACCTATAGAAAAATCTACTTTTTACAAATTTAAAATCTAAATGATTTCATCTGAGTGGCATAATTTAATAGTATAGCTATTTTCCACAGAAATAAATTATTCATAAATTAAATTTTAATATATATCTGAATGGTTGAGACTCAAAATCTGGTATTAACTTAATCATCTGTTCCCTTGCTGAGCTTGTGGCCATGAGGAGGATTGTGGTTGGAAAGGCTAGTGCAAACAACGCAAGCCTCACAGGCCTGGGTCAGACAGACTGCGGTCACATCCTGACCAAGTCTCTCTGAGCTAGCTTCCTCACTTGGAAAACGGAGTGATACGATCTACTCTGTAGTGTGGCTGAGGGTACATAATGAGGTAATGGGTAAAAAACTAAGCACAGTGTACCTAGGACACAGGGGACTGATTTAACATGTGCTAGGTGCTGTTCTAAATGCTCTGCATATATTATGGAAGTCAGTCCTCACAACCACCCTATGTATTACATTATTTCCTTTTTACAGATAAGGAATTGAGGATAGAAGGTTACGTAATTTGCCCAAGTCTTAGAGCTGGCAAGTGGCAGAGCAAGAGATATTCCCCAACCCAGACTCCAGAGCCCATTCTCTTAACCATCACGTGCTGTGGCTTCAGTGGATGCGAGGCTCAGGAAGCAGTATTTACTACCACCACGTATTAAATCAAATCTCCCAATGGAACAAAGACTGCACAAAATAGTGTGAAGACACAAATTATGGTAAAATAATTCACGTGTATCCCTTTGGACTAAGGGATACAATTTCAGTGAAGCTCCAAGCCAGAATTTGCCATTAGAAAGAGACCCTCTTAAGGAGTAGAAAGCTACATTAAATTCTTTATACACACCCTTAAACCAGTTATTACTACAGTAAAAGAAACAGTATGCTGTAATGACTAAAAACACAGGATCCAAAGTCAGACCACCTGGTTTCAAAACCCATTCCCAGCACTTACAACGTTAGTGGCCCTGAAAAGATATCTCTGACTTCATTTACCTCATCTGCAAAATAAAAGTAAAAGAATCTTTACCTCAAAGAATAATAATGTGGTTAAATAATAAAGTTAGTTGCAAAATTTACTTAATAACTTTATTGAATAAGTTTATGCATGTTAGCTATTATTAGATATTTTACTAATTTGCAAAGAGTTCTGTGATACTTTAAGTAACTTTTAAAAAGCTGCAGAATAATATCTAACATGATCTTATTTGGTCTTTAAAAATTATATATGGTTATATATGCACAGGTATAAATTCTGCTCTATAAAAACAGAAGAACAGGAAAAACTGGGAGCCACCAAGCTGGGAGTAGAAAAGGGAGGGGCAAGGGCAGGACCTTCATCCCTTTTTTCATTCATTTTCACACACATAAAACTATCATGGACAATCTTTACTTTTTGTGTATCTTCCAAATTTTCTATAAGTGAATATGTTTTTCATGTTTTTAAAAGGAAATCACAGGGATAAGCAAAGGCAATAGGGATGAATAGTACCAGTCACAAAAACCAAAACTATTGACCGAATAGCTTGAGTAATAAAGACTACATTTATTTCCAGATTAATCAGTTAACCTACAGTACCTTAACACAAATAGCCCTGTTGGGCAAAACCTGGTTAGAAAGTATACAAATGTCCCAGCATTATTCAGATAGTTATATAAAGGAAATAGAACATTACCAGGGGTCAGTAGTTTGTAGTTTTAGATGGGAATCTCACAGTCTACAAAAATTTGAAATGTGTAAATCCTTCCACTGATCAATTGTACTTCTAGGCATCTATTTACCACATATTCAATCACATACGTGAGCAAGCATGACATACGATATTGTTGACTGTAGCATTATTTGTAATGGCAAGAAAGTGGAGACAATCTAAATACCCATCAATAGAGAAACAGTTAAAAACCAGTATGTGTCTATGGTCCAGCCAGAAGAAAAGGTACTCTGGGATTACTAAAGTGGAGAAGGGGTACTCTAGGAGAATTAAAGTGAGGTAGATCTGTATGTAAAAAGTTATGGATAACAAGAATAGTATGATTTGTGTGTGTGTGTGTGTGTGTATATGTATGTTTTTTCTAAATCAAACTATCTAAATACATTTAGGAGAAAGGTCTAGAAAAGTTACTGTTATCAATGACATACCTGGGGAGTGGGACGGGTGGGTGGAGTGAGAGGTGGACCAGGGCTTTCTTCTTCCATAACACACCTTTATACAGCCGGAATGTTTTAGAAGCATGTATTATTTTGTAAAATATTTAGAGGCAGTGGGCTCATGCAGAATTAATGAGATAAAGTGTGTGAAAGTTCTCCCACCTCAATACCAGACAGCACCCCTGCCCTTCAGTAGAAATGTCAGTTTTGACAAATGATAAACTCTTTGCACCAACCAATTACACAGCTAGCACCTATCACACACATTCACACAGACGGTGAGCAAGGATGACGCAGGCTTCACACGGATACCCTGCTGTGTCAGAGCTTGTCTGCGGGGATCCAGCCCAACAGGGAGGCAGATTTGCCCCCATATAGTGAAGAGCAAAGACACAGAGTACTGGCCAACCTACCAAAGGTGTACTCTCCTCAGTTGTAATCTAAACTTGATAGGAGGAAAGAAAGGGGAAGACTGCCTTTTATTTATAATTAAGATTCTTTTCAAAAAAGAATGCTCTTAATCTATGAACCTCTATATAAGGTGCATTTTTCTGCTTCAAGAGAGCAGCTCATGAAGTTACATAGCTATGTACTTAGAGTCTATGTCACACCATCTGGTATTTCCTTATAGACTGACTTTTTATTGCTAATGTTTTCATCTGTGTTGGTCTTGGCTCTCCAAATAAACGGAGTTTTTCAGGGCACTGTCATTTCAGGGGAGCTGCACGGGCACCGAAAGAGCACCAGACCAAGTGGCAGGGCTGTGTTCTCGGTGCCACTTCCTTCACTTACTGCGCAACCGTGAGCTGGTCATAATTTCTTTGGTTCTCAGTTTCCACATCTGTAAAACCAGGAGGTCAAACTATGATCTTTAAAGAATCTTCCGTTCTATGATCTATGATTTCTACACTTCTCATGAGACCTAAAATGGAATTGAATATAGCTATTTATATCAAAATTTCTTCACATTTTTAAAACAGAATGTGCACACAGTCTTCCCGATTGCATGTTTAACTAATGAGATTCTACTTAATTTTAACAATAGAAACGAAGTTTATTTCGTTCCATTTACTTGGAACAAGTTAAAGCATATAAAAACATATAGTAACTCATTACATCTCAAAATACCTCAGTTATTTTTCCCCTCCTACAAACGAGGAAACTGAGACCCACAGAGTTTTCCTGCCCAAGGTGACATAGCTAGAATTGTGACAAAGCCAAGAGTCAAACCATGGCAGTCAGCATATTTAATGATCACACCCTGCTGGCTTTAATGTAGGAGAGGGGGCAATATACATTATGTGAGCTGCTTTTTCAAACTGCACACACACACAGGTACTCGCTTCTCTATCACCCCACCTTGAGACTAAATTACAATCAGACAGTAACTATTTCAACTGAGTAACTGGAATATGAACTGTATAAAAGCAGACAAAACATTAAATTCAAATAAGCAATTCAAAGGAAGCCAAATTGCCAGGATTTCCCCCAAACTACCTTTCCCTTCGCTTTGTGCTTCCAGACACTTTGCATTAACCCTATTACAGTACAGATCTAACTAAAATGAAACCCCCTTCTCCACCTAAACTGAGTTTCTGGTCCGCAGGCCTGTCATTGTACTGTTTGTACCCTGCTTTATTATGAGATATCATTATTGACCGATGGCAGGACCCCAATACAGTTTGCTGAATGAATGTCAATGAAGTTCAATGACATATTAGTGGAAAGCATGCTATTATAATATTATGATAAACAAGAATCAACTCTTTAGCCATGCTGAAACTTACAAGGGCTTTTTAAAAATTTTGAATATATTAGGGTGACATTGGTTCACAAAATCATACAGGTTTCAAGTGTACAACTCAAAACATCATCTGCACATTGCATTGTGCACCAATCACCTCAAGCAAAGTCTCTTTCCATCCCCATTCCCACCCCACTTTGCCCACCTCCACCTACTCCCAACCTCTTTTCCCTCTGGCTATCACCACACTGTTTGAATCTTGACTGGTGCCAGCTTAGAGAAACAGTGTATGAATCAAGAGCATGGCAATTTACAGACAGTATAACAATTTCAAATTCTTCCACGGCAGAGGAAAAAATAGCAGCAATCATACTCTTACATGAGAATTACTAAGAACAAAAAAGAAACACTGTCTTTAAATCTAGTTTACTTTGTAAAGTTGAAAGTCAACCAAGTCCAAATAAAATAAAAATCAAAAACCATTTACTGATATTTCATTCCTAAAATAAGTAACAGATAACAAAATCTACTAAAGGAAATGGAAATAACAAAGAAACTTAAACAGTGTTCGTTAATCTGTTCTGTAATAGTTTAACCATCTTTCTGTAATAGTTTTTTCAATGTTTAGCCCAAATTCAATCACTGGTTACAGTTCTCAAACTGCAGTTCCAGGACCAGGAGCATCAACAGCACCTAGGAACTTGTTAAAAATGCAAACTCCCAAGTCCTACTTCAGACCTACAAATTCAGAAACTCTGGGGGCAAAACCCAAAAATCAGTATTTTAACAGACTCTCATGTGATTCTGATGCATCAAGTTTGAGAACATGGTTGCATGGTTATAGTCTATAGATTGTGGTTCAGTCTAAGTTAGTATTCTGTTTATGTAGTTTACATTACGGAATGCCAAAAGGGTATTCTTTTCTAAGGGTGCTATAGAATGGATTCCAATAATAATTTAAGTGTTCCAAAGTACTAAATGAAGGTTGAAAATGAAAATCCTAGGGAACACCTGACTAAGGCTTATTAAATACTAGAGGCCTGGTACAGATTCATACACTGGCGAGGTCCCTCAGCCTGGCCTGTGCCCTCTCACAATCTGGGACCCCTCAGGGGATGTCGGATAGCCGGTTTCGGCCCGATCCCCACAGGCTCGATCCAGACAGGAGGGCGCCCCCAATCCCATAGGCCTGATCCCCACAGGCCTGAGCCCTGCAGGTCTGATCCAGACAGGAGGGAGCCTGATCCTGTGTGTTGAGCATCTGTCCCCTGGTGGTAGTGTGCATCATAGCGACCAGTCACTTGGGCTTTTATATATATATATATAGAGAGAGAGAGAGACTAGAGGCCTGGTGCACAAAATTCATGCACTCAGGAGGGTCCCTCAGCCCGGCCTGCGCCCTCTCACAGTCGGGGAGCCCACGGGGGATGGCCTCAGCTGTCAGTCGGACATCCTTAGCGCTGCTATGGAGGTGGGAGAGACTCCTGCCACCGATGCTATGCTCACCAGCCGTGAGCTGGCTTCTGGCTGAGTGGCACTCTTTCTGTGGGAGCACACTGACCACCAGGGGGCAGCTCTTGCATTGAGCATCTGCCCCCTGGTGGTCAGTGCATGTCATAGCGACTGGTCAACCAGTCGACTGTCTGCCCCTGGTGGTCAGTGCACGTCATAGCGAGCGGTTGAGCAGCCTTATGTCATTAGCATATTATGTTTTGATTGGTTGAATGGATGACCAGACAACCAGACACTTAGCATATTAGGCTTTTATTATATAGGACTAGTGGCCCAGTGCACGAATTCGTGCACACTGAAAGGGAATTAGAGGAAATATTTTAATATTGCTATTTGCCCTTTCTCTACAAGTGTTAGAGATGAAAGAAAATTAGTAATATGTATATGAAAATAATATATAAATTAATAAATAGTAACAACATGATATAACAACAAAGACATGATATAAAAACAACAAAAACATGATATAAAAACAATGATACAAACAATGGCTGATAAATTGATTAAACTTATTTTAATATCTCCCTGTATACATTAAAAGTGAAAACACTTTCAGAGTGCTTGACTAATTTCCCTTGTGATGAAGTATTTACAACTTTAACATCACACGCTCTTCAAACATGAGAGAAAGCAACATATAACTGACCATGTCCGAAAATGGGTTCAGGTAGGAATATTCCTATTCTATCTAGTTTGTCCTTGTGATTTATTAATAGTCATCGCAAATGCTAGAACTGTCTTCGGATTAATTTAAATGGGAGACCGGTGTCAGATGGGGACAAATCAATTCTTGGAATCAGAACAACCTCTCCTTCCGAAGATCCTGTTAATACTTCAGCTTCAATAATGTTAGGTTGCAATCTTTTGATAATAAATCTAGTACCATTACAAAGACCCCATTTACTATTAAGATTTTGCAATAGCATGATGATTGCACCTACTTTCAATTTTAATTTATGACACGGCATTCCCGAAGGAGTAATACTATTAAGAAATTCGATGGGAAGTTTTTCCTTTTCAGCATCATCTGTTGAGTCAATGGAATCATCACTCAAATATGTGTGAAAATCTCCATCGAGTATATCCAAAATTTTGTCATTTAATTTTTGAACGTGCTCATTTTTTGGACAAAGAATCGCACGTTTAGATATATTTTAATATTATCTATAGATATAGTATTTCCAAAGATAATAGATCCATTACAAATCATTGCACAGGGGATTTCAATAATATGCATTCCTAAATGCAAACTGCTATCAAGTTTGCCATCTCCAAGTTTTACTAACCATTCACTATAAGCAGAATCCTCTGATCTCATATTTGTTTTAAGAGACAACTTTCTGAAACATCCCCAAACATTACAGTACTTTAAACTCATTTGTATTATGGCTGATCGCATAGCATGCAGCACAATACTGAGACATTGTCGAAAATCCCCTCCAAGAAGGAGAACTTTCCACCAAATGCAACATTCAAATTCATAATTTCTTAGTAACCTATCTATGGCGTTTATAGCATGACTGGATGCCATGGTGCATTCATCAATAATGAGAAGTTGGGCCTTTTTAATGATTTTAGCAACTTCACTCTTTAGAGAGTCTAGAAACTGAAGTTTCAATTAAGGGAATTGGTAATTTATATTGACAATGAAAGGTTCTTCCACTGAGAAGTAAATCTGCAGCAATTCCTGTAGACACTATGGGTAAAACAATACCACCACGACCTCTAATATAACGTATTAAAACTTTATACAGATATGTTTTTCCACTACCTCCTGGACCATCCAAGAAAAAGAATTTGGGGTGTACAGTTAGATCTTCAATGGCTGAAGTTATAGTCTGAAAGGCTGCCAACTGTTCATCATTCAGAGAATTTATCAAAACCTCTGCCTGTTGTCGCTTGTACAATTCATCACATGTATTTCTATTCATTAATAAAGGACAGTCTGGAACTTTGAAATGTGAACATTTCATTCCATGCAATGTGAATACCTCTTGAATTTCATTAAGGATATGCATTTCAGAGTTCACACAGGGACCTTCTCTTCTTTTGTAATTTCCAACAAAAATCTTCAATAAAATGCGATTTATTTTCATCCCATAATTTGTCTGCATCAGAAGGACATCCAAACACACATATATGCAAAAAGTTGCTGCAGTTGTTTGGGCATATTAAGGATGATCACATCATCAACTGTATCTTTCCAGATAGTGTCATCGATTAATAACCCTCAATGGTTAGCAGCTTCACGAAATGTATCATAAATTACACCTCCTACAGTTCGCAAATCATCAAAACTTAACGCACCTTTTACATGCAGAAGCAAAAGTCTAAGGTAATAAATATCGTTCTGGTTCTCTAAAGCTCACAGTGAACAGTCTACCTAATGCTTCCCACCATTTTGGCGTTTTGTCCACAAAGAATTACTACACACATAATGTTGTGGAATCTCCCAATAATTATGCACATCAGAATCTTCTCTATTAAATAACAACAGAGCCATCAAAGTCGAGTTATGCCTTTTAGCTCTATCTATAACTTCAAAATCATCAGTATGATAATACAAATTCTGTTCATTTGGCAAATGAATAGCTAATCTTGTGATTGCATGAGATTGGTCATACATTTGCATTGCAAAAAGTCTTCAAACAGCCTCAGGAGCGCTCACATACCTGGAGTCAATGAAGTCCTGTACTTTGTCATGATTGATATTTTTTTTCAGAAATTTGAATATTTGCACAATTGTGCCCTTTATAGATGTATTTAAATAAATATTTGACACTTTTAATCGATGCGCAGACTTCAACATTTATATGACAGTTATACTTAAGGCACAAATACAGGTTATAAGGGACAATCCAAGTGTTATCGACAACTTTATTTCCAATAGACATGGTGCTACCAGATCTTCGTTTGTATTTGGGATATCCACCAATATTTCCAATGGTTGCACTTTGAAATTCTTTCAGATATCCCTTTGAACATTTTCCATTTCCCATAGAAGGGCTATTTGGATTTTGTATTCCACATGGTCCATGTATCATATTTGATTTTACAATTTGAAAAAGTCGAGGACACTGGTCTTTATCTGGAATTTCTGCCTTAACTATACAGTCAATGTCATCTTCTATTCGTAATTTGGATTAACTATCTAAATATCAATAATACATGAGCATGAGGCAGACCATGTTTCTGAAATTCAGTGACATGAATTTTAGCTATTACTTTGCCAAATAAATGGAATTTACATATATCATTTAAAAGAGCATTCAGCTTAATATTAAAAACTCTGGCTACCAAGTCAGGTCTGTTTTCAACTTTTTGCCAGTGTTTTAAATTGTTTATAATATCTGCCCATTTTGGGTTATGAATAAATCGGGCTTACCATACTTCATTACAATTGCCATAGCATCCTGATATCGCTGCTGCATATTTCTGGGACTACCCTCAAAAGATGATGGAAGTATTATCATTTTACCAATTGGCACACTGTCATTTTCAGATCTAGATGTGAGATAATACATCAAACCACTATATTTTTCAACTCTCAAGTTAGATTGGTTTGATTTAATGAAATTTATCCAATTGGCTTCCAATTTTGAATATGAATCGACAATATATTGTTAATTTTCCTGCATTTAAAGTAAGATTGAACATGTCCCGGATGGAGAGATGAAATCTGTAATACTGCATTTGTGTGATTCGTGTCCTTACATTTTGTCTAGTATTATTGTCAATTACACTGTCGTCTCTGAGTCTTAATGCAATATCTGTTCCCCAGCCTTTTTCACCATGTGGAAAAAGAAGAGGATATATCATGGTATCTAATGTAGGGAACAGGATACTGATTTGTTTCATTTTAGTGACATTCAGATTATTAAAATCTGGTTTACAATGAATGAGCAAGTCCCTTTCAAAAGGAGGTTCTCCATCTTTGTTTCTGAATATGATGGCAACCTCAGTTACATGGGGAGAATTATATCTACCTGGATCACTGTTACGATTGTATTTAATCACCACTGTTACTTCCGTGGGAGCTATAACTTTCATTGCTGCTTCAGATTGGGCTTCCTTTTCTACCGCATGTAGCATCTAGTATGATTTTGTTAACTCATTTATTTCATGCATGAGGTTGTGGATGTTGATCATGAGTCTTTCTGAGCAACCTTGGTTTTCTGGCATTGCTAATCTTTTACTCGTCGCTTCAGCTGTATCTAAAATATAGAGTTGAGCAAACTTCTGAGAAACACCATCCAAAGGATGTAAAGTTCCAGTACGGTGATAAACGTGTCCGTGTATTCTAAAACAGTATGGCCCATATACTGATGGTGATGCAATATTTGCACCCACTGAAGCAAAAGCAAAAGAACTAAAAATTTTCCATGAAATTTTTACTATCAGAATCTTTACCATTCATTTTTAAAATATGCCGGATATTCTGAAAAATGTATATCATTTGGACAAACTTTACCTTCGTTACAATATCGAGTAAATTTTCCATCAGATGGTTTTTCATCGGAGAAATTTAGTGATGGGCAAAATTGACATGTAACAGTCATTCCACCACAACTATGTTCGATAATTGCATCCTCATTTACTTCATTTTCGTTGTGAAGGCGGTTCCTACCAGTATTGGTAGTACTTGTTCTTTTTTTTTTTTTTTTTTTGCATCATTTGCTATTTTATTACAAATGTTTGGTAATTTAACAATTTTTGCTGTGGTTTGGATTTTTAATTACAATGTACATGAGTCCACACATTCTTACTGTAGAAGATTCAAACATAACAAGCCCACAGAAGAGAAGGCTACCCCCAGCCTTTGCCTTGTCCCTGCCCTCACTTGTGGTGACTTGTTATCTACTTCCTGTGTGCTGACAGGCATCCTGCTGGCAGGGATCGAGCCCATAATCTGGGCATATGCCCTGACCAGTAATCAACCAGCAACTTTTCGGTGCCCAGCATGATGCCCAACCACCGAGCCACGCCGGACAGGATTTTGCTTCTTTTCTACACACAAAACCATCCGTGTACTGACTTCTCAACATGCTTTCCCCCACTTTGTGTATCATACACAGCCTTCCCTAATAGGATATATCGACTGATTGATTGATCGATGGATATTTCACTCTTAGCAATTATTACCTTAACCTCTCTCCCCTTCACAGACTTTTGTTTCTAACGTGATACTTACACATAATGCTGGAATAAACATCCTTCACATATATACAACGAGTGGCCAGATCACCATGATCTCTGAACGCATAATAATCTGTACACTCAGTGTATATCCTATATAATCATCCTATATAATAAAAGGCTAATATGCAAATTGTCCCCTCGACCAGGAGTACGACGAGGTAGGCTGGCCGACCGCCCATGTCCCCTCCCCCTGGCAAGGCTGGCCAGACCCCACCCATGCACGAATTCATGCACCAGGCCTCTAATATATATATACTGAGTGGCCATATTACCATGCGTTCAGAGATCATAATAATCTGGCCACTTAGTGTATTTCTTTTTTTTTAAATTTAATAAATCTTCAGATTATTACAATTGTTCCTCTTTTTTTCCCCGTAGCTCCCCTCCACCCAGTTCCCACCCCACCCTCTGCCCTTACCCCACCCCCCGTCCTCATCCATAGGTGTACGATTTTTGTCCAGTCTCTTCCCACACCCCACACACCCCTTTCCCCCTGAGGATTGTCAGTCCACTCCCTTTCTATGCCCCTGATTCTATTCTATTCACCAGTTTATTCTCTTCATCAGATTTTTTTTATTCACTTTTTAGATTCACTTCTTGATAGGTAAGTATTTGTTGTTCATAATTTTTATCTTTACCTTTTTCTTCTTCTTCCTCTTCTTAAAGAATACCTTTCAGCATTTCATGTAATACTGGTTTGGCGGTGATGAACTCCTTTAGCTTTTTCTTATCTGTGAAGCTCTTTACCTGACCTTCAATTCTGAATGATAGCTTTGCTGGGTAGAGTAATCTTGGTTGTAGGTTCTTGCTATTCATCACTTTGAATATTTCTTGCCACTCCCGTCTGGCCTGCATAGTTTCTGTTGAGAAATCAGCTGACAGTCGTATGGGTGCTCCCTTGTAGGTAACTAACTGTTTTTCTCTTGCTGCTTTTAATATTCTTTGTCTTTTGCTCTTGGCATTTTAATTATGATGTGTCTTGGTGTGGTCCTCTTTGGATTCCTTTTGTTTGGGGTTCTCTGTGCTTCCTGGACTTGTAAGTCTATTTCTTTCACCAGGTGGGGGAAGTTTTCTGTCATTATTTCTTCAAATAGGTTTTCAGTATCTTACTCTCTCTCTTCTTCTGGCACCCCCATAATTCTGATGTTGGTACGCTTGAAGTTGTCCCAGAGGCTCCTTACACTATCTTCGTATTTTTGGATTCTTTTTGCTTTTACAGTTGAGTGTTTTTTGCTTCTTTGTATTTCAAATCTTTGACTTGATTTTTGCGATCCTCTAGAATGCTGTTAGATCTCTGTATAATATTTTTTATTTCAGTCAGTGTATGTTTAATTTCTAGTTGGTCCTTTTTCATATCCTGGAGGGTCTCGCTAAATTTATCGGCCTTTTCTAGGAAATTCTTGAAAAACCTTATAACCGTGGTTTTGAACTCTATATCCAGTTGTTTGCTTTCCTCCATTTCTTTCATTTGTGATCTGTTTCCCTGTCTCCGCATTTTGGCTGCTTCCCTGAGTTGATGGAGTGGCTTTGTGTGCTAGGTGTCCTATAGGGCCCAGTGGCTCAGCCTCTCCAGTTACCTGAGGTGGACACTCTTGGCACACCCCTTTGTTGATTGTGTACACAGTCTTGTTGTAGTTAAGCCTTGATTGTTGTTGGTTTCACTGGGAGGAATTGAACTCCAGGCCAATTGGCTGTGAAGATCAGCTGTATCTACACTGGGAGAACTTCTGTGCTGGAGACACCCTTATGAGACAAGTCTTGCAAAAGCCTCTGTGCTCAGCTTGGATGGGGCGGAGTCTCAGGGCAGAGCAGACAGCATTGGTTTCCCATCAGCCCTGCCCTATGAGGCCCCTGGGTCTCAGTGTCCCTTGGTAATCGCTGCAAGCACCTCTGAGAGAAAGCCGCCCTCGAGTTTCGCCCACTGCCAGACAGTCCAGTTTCTCCCCGAATGAGCCCAGGTCCCCAGAGTCTTGCCTGGAAATGGAGTTCAGTGCAGTCGGGAGCCTCCGTCTCCCTCCCGCTTGAGAAAGCCAGCCGCACACCCAGCTGCCCGCCCTCTCCACGTGCCTTGGTACCTCTCCTTTCCGGAGTTCCTCTGAGTCTCAGTGTGCTTTTCTCTTTCCTGACAGTCCAGTTTCCCCCCGTATGAGTCTGGGTCCCCAGAGTCTCACCCAGAACTGGAGTCCAGCGCAGCTGGGAGCTTTTGTCTCCCTCCCGCCTGAGAAAGCCAGCCGCACACCCAGTTGCCAGTCTGCACGTCTCAGTACCTCTGCCTCCAGAAGCTCCTCCGAGCCTCAGTGCGCTTCTCTCTTTCCTTCTAGTTGTAGAATTTCCACTCAGCCAGCCTTCCTGTGGTTCTGGATGATGTCCGTTTTGTCTTTTAGTTGTAGTTTTGAAATTGTTGTGTGAGGCAGCAGTGTAGGTGTTTACGTATGCCGCCATCTTGGTTTTCTCGGTAGTACTTGTTGATGGCTGTTCTTCAGACACAATCTGTCGATGACACTGGCTTCTTTTGGCTTCAGAGGCACATTGTGCCAACAGTTGGTCTTCAGACATATTCCGTTGACCGGTGGAGGGATGGGTGGAATCGGGCTCCCTCCTCCCTCCTGTCAGGGTCAGCAGTGGGGAGTGGCCAATTGGGGGCGGGGATGGTGGGGGAGGGGCCTATCAGGGCTTTCCTTCTCCTGGCTGCCGGCAGCGGGCCCCGCCCCCACCACTGTAACTGTTTGCCATATGTGTGGCACCCCCCCCCCCCCGCCACTAGTTGCCTCCTTCTGCAGGCGAAAGGCATGGGGTATGACCGCTTGGCTGGCCTGGGCCTCCCTCTACAAGGTGATAGCTGGCCGGCCCCACCCACCCACCACAGCGTTGCTGGCCGGTGGGCCTCTCTCTGTGGGGCGATGGATTACAGAGCCCCCAGATTGATGCCTCACAGAGGGAGGCCCCACCCACCGCCACAGTGCCGCCAGTTGGGTAGCCTGGGCCTCCCTATTTGAGGCAATCGATGGGGGGCTCCATGATCCATCATGGCGCACAGGGAGGCCCTGCCCACTCAGCCAGGACTCCACCATTGGTCGCTGCCCACAGGGAGGCCCTGCTCACCTGGCCTGGGATCCGCCATTGATCGCCACCCACAGGGAGGCCCTGCCCACCTGGCCTGGGGTCCGCCATTGATCACCACCGACAGGGAGGCCCTGTCCACTGGCCGGGCCTCCGCCATTGATAGCTGCCCATAGGGAGGCCCTGCCCACCCTGCCGAGGCTCTACGATCGGCCCTCGCAGCTGTGGTGGTTTGCTTCAGCTCTTGTGGGGGCTTGCCTCAGCCCTTGCAGCCCCAGCTTTGTCCAGAAGGTTGTCTGGAAGGATGTCCGGAAGGTCTTTTGGCTATCCGGTCTAATTAGCATATTAAGCTTTTATTATTATAGATTGGAGGGTGGGGAGAACCTTAGAAAAACAAACGGTATGGCAGCTGAAATTCATATATCCTATTCATATATTCTACAATTTCTAGTTATAAATCCAAGAAAAACCTCTTCCATGTTTACACCAGAATGTGTGAACATAAGCAGCAGCCCTCTTCACAATAGCAAACTAGCACAAGAGCATAACCCTGCAAGCAACCACACACCCCTCAACAGGAAAATGGAGAGACTATGGATTTTCTGCTAAACGGAATGTCATGTAGCAATCAGAAAATTTCAGTTACATACAATATAGATGAACCTCAGCAATATAATTTTAAGTGAATTAAAGCATTATAAAGTGGAAAATGTCTCAAAAGATAGGGCATGTAACATATACTTTTAATTGTGTAGTATATATGGAAAACTTACAAGATCCAATAAGAATATATTTTAAAAGCTACCAAGGAAATGATGAATATAGGATTCAGTAAATAGTTGCCTCACGTTAGGGAAGCAGGAAAAGGGGAAGAAGGGGCCCAGCTGGTTATATCAAGGTTACTGTCAAGGTCTTAGCTTTATTAGGTAGTGCCTATCCTATATAATAAGAGAGGAATATGCTAATTATCCATTACGCCGTGAGGCATAACGACCAACCGCATAACGACTGGATCACAGATCTGCAGGAGGGTGGGGCAGCAAACTACAAGCAGGCGACGGAGAGCTACAGGACAAGGAAGGGCAGCAAGCAAGCAGGAGGCGGAGAGTTACAGGAGGGGGCAGGGCAGCAAGCTATGAGGGGGGTTGGAGGGAGATACAGGAGGGCGGGGCAACGGGCGGAGAGCTACAGGAGGACAGCAGCAACCTACTGGTGCACGGATTCGTGCATAGGGCTACTAGTCCTATCTACACTAATAAATGAGAACTATGCAAATTGACCATACCTCCACGACGCCCATTAGCCAATCAGGAGTGAGTATGCAAATTACCCCAACAAAGATGGCGGGTTAATTTATATATGCAGGTGCAGAGCGCCAGGTGGGGCGGGATGCCTACTATGAGGGGGCGGGCAGAGGGCTGAGGGAGCTACAGGTGCGGCGCTCCGACCCGGAGCGAAGACTTGCAGGCTCCTGGGAGGCAGCTGGGAGCGAAGACTTGCAAAGGCTCCCGGGCGGCCGGGAGCAAAGACTTGCAAAGGCTCCCGGGCAACCAGGAGCGAAGACTTGCAAAGGCTCCCGAGTGGCCGGGAGCAAAGCCAGGGGAAGGAAGACCTATTCTTGCATGACTCTTTGTGCAACGGGCCTCTAGTATAATAAAATAGTTAATATGCTAATTAGACCAGACAGCAGAACAACCTTCCAAAATGACCAGTGGGTGGGGCCACGGGACTGCAAGGCAGCTGGGGCTGCGATGGGCCCAGGCAGCCGGGGCTGTGAGGGCTGAGCCCCTTGCACGAATTTCGTGCATCAGGCCTCTAGTTACATTATTAAAACTAAATAAATGGACCAATTATGAGACTGTGTCATCAGCCAAGAGCCAATGACCCTCCCTCCTTACAAGTATAAAAACAAGCAGTTTGGGCTCATTTCAGTGGATCCATGAAGCAACCACAAATTTGCAAGGAACTCCTGTACTAGCTAACTATGTGGAATTGGAGGAGAGAAGAATCACCACCTTGAGCCTCTATGGCAGCCAGATATGGCTCATCAGCTATGTAATTTATCCTTACAATGGCCCTAGTAAGAAGTAGATATAACATTACTTTATTGATGGAAGAATCTGAGGCTCAGAGAGATTAGTTAACTCATCCAGATACAAACTGGGAAGGCAGGTATAAAAACCAGCTATTTAATCTGGAAGGTAAGAATAAAAACTAGATATTTACGATTCCAAAGCCTCACTGACCCTAGCCTCCTCTTGACACTCAACAGGTATCCAGAGCAAGTGATATAAATTTTCCAAACCCATCTCCTCGTTAAAAAATAATACATTTGATGATGGTTTGTATTTACTGAAGATTTATTTTATATGCTAGATCCTATGTAGGATATTTTGAAAACTTGCATATAGAATAGAAAGAGTAATGCTGAAGGTGCCATCTTTTAGACAGCAAAGGACAATAACCAGATTAAAATCAACTGGCAATAGACTGACTAACCCAAGACTGGAACCTTTGTAACCCAGACCACTAACTTGAAGGTAAAAAGTACATGCAATGACTGGTACCCATCTATCTTGGTTATAGTATCTTCTGGCCACTCAAACTCTCTACATAATTTTATATAGTGCTACAACTTTTAAAACAATATTCGTCTAGCAGTCTCCTTCCACCTTAATATTTCCAAAATGGGCTCCATTTTCAGTAGCCCCCGCACAAAAATATTATAGCAAACTGGGCAGCTGATGTTCAGGCATGGCTCACTGACTTAGCCCGTAACAACGAAGAAAGGGAAGAAATACTTCAGAAGCTGAACGAATAAACAGCAAAGGGGAGGCATTTATTCTTCATGTAAAAATCTGTCTTTGGTACCAGACAGAAAATAGTGTCACTTAAAGAGAACAGAGGAGTAAGGTTGATAAAACTGGGTTTGGTTAAGTGTGCAGAGATAATGAGCTCCAAGTAGAATTCACTGGGTTTAGAGATGCTGCCATGAGACATTCAAATGGGGATTAAACTAGGGCCTGAAGGGCAATAGATAACAAGGCAGATTTAGCATACAAGTGATAGTTGCATCCCTACAGAAAAAAAGGGGAAACAAAAAGAACACCTAGAGAACATCAACATGTAACAGGTGAGTGAAGGTGACCTAGATGTAAGAAATAAAAATAGAGAGGTGGGCAGGCTTTAGGAAAGCCATGGGAAAAAAGTTTTAAAGAGGGAATGGTGAACAAGCAACAAATGCCATAGAAAGGGCAAGATCTAAATAGAAAAAAATAAGTTGGATTTGGAAATTAGTGACTTTATGATAAAGCTGAAGTGTAAAAATGGAAATGAGATTCAGAGAAGTGATCAGCAAATAAGGAGACAATAAACAAAGATCATTTATTCAGAAGTTTAGTTTAACAAAATGTATTTGGCTTCTCTGAAGTTCTTATTCAATTATAGCATTTTATATCCAATAGAAATATAAAGTGCTCAGTAAATGTAAGCTATTTTCCCAAGCACTATTCTAGATATTACTATATCTTACCTAATCATCACAACCCTATGAAGTAGTTATTATTATCCCTAATATACAGATGAGACAACCAAGACACAAAGAAGATACGGGCAAGTAGTAACTTATCCAAGGTCCCTTAACTAGTAGTGTGGTGGTCAAGCCCAAAACTTCACTCACAGAGTTAAGAGGGAGGGCAATATATGAAGTAAGTGTTAATACATGAACTGTAAGTGTTAGTTAAGATTACACTGATTGTTAAACTAGCTGCAGTTTAATTTCTATTTAAAAACTATTTTTAATTTGAATCTCTGCCTTCTCTCATGTCAGAATCCTACACTGCTAGGATCTGACATTTTTATGCTCTTATGGCACTCCGATTCTGCACTGCATTATAATTGTGTTAACTCTCCTACTGAATTGCAAGTTGCTTGAAAATGGGGCTCTTATTTATCCTTGCATCTCTACTCCCCCCAATCTTAAAAGCAGACAATACTAGACTTACTGTGGTCACTTCACAATATCTATACAAATACTGAATCATTGTTATATACCTGAAATTAATGTTGTCAATTATTCCTCAATAAAAAATACAAAAACAAACAAAAAGGTACTAAATAAAGGTTGGTTATAGGATAATCATTTTTGCCTTTTTAAAAGTTTTTAATTGCTATGTAGGGTTGTTGTCTCTGAAATATTACTTAGGTTGTCTATGTTCAGAACACCTTTGGATCATTCCAATTACTGGTTTTGATGTAAATACTTCTAAAGCAAACATAATTCCCTTGGATAAAACCTTTTATAGATTCCCTATCATCTACTGGTCAAAGGTCATACCACTTTGTGTGGGTTAGTGATAAGATTTTCCAACCTTATCACTAACCCACCCCACCTGGCTCTAACTATCAAACCACCTGTACTTCCCCAAGGGTACAGAACATGCCACTATGTGTTCAACAGGTGAACTACGACACCACTTCCTCCATCTCCATCAGGACAGAAATGAAATTCTTTTCTAAAGCCTTCCCATATTTGCAATTTTTACTTTCTGTTTTGCTCTCTCCCTTACGCTATAAATTTCCTAAAACAAATTTTCTACAAGGCAACACTCATCATATTTATCCTCAGGTCTGGCAAGAAGAGGCTTAGTGTTTAATAAATATTTATTAAAAGAACTAGAGGCCCGGTGCACAGAATTCATGCACGGGGTTGTTGGGGGGAAAGACGGGGTGGGGGGGGGCTCAGCCCAGCCTGCACCCTCTTGCAATCCGGGACCCCTCGGGGGATGTCTGACTGCTGGTTTAGGCCTGATCCCTGCCAAAGACATCCCTCTAACAATCCGGCACCACTGGCTCCTAACTGCTCGCCTGCCTGCCTGATCACCCCTAACGATTCTGCCTGCTTGCCTGATCACCGCTAACTGCTTGCCTGCCTGCCTGGTTGCCCCTAACCACCTCTGCCTTGGCCCCCGCTGCCATGGCTTTGTCCAGAAGGACATCCAGAATGGTGTCGGAAGGTCATTCGGCTGTCCAATCTAATTAGCATATTATGCTTTTATTATTATAAGTTATTAATGCGTAATTCAGTAAATCTGCTGGTTCTATATAATACTAACCCATATCAAAAGTAAAATTTTAGGTAGTTTTCCATTTTCAATAATGAATGGTGCACTTTTCTATTTTATCTCAATCTACAGATTCATGAATTCAAGACAACTTGTACCTTCATTAGCAGTTAGCCATGATCATCACCAAAGACATAACACAGACCCACAGCATATCAAAACCTCTCTGTGACCTGGTCAAACCAGTAAGGCATATATATTCACTGGCAAATTATATGGGAAAAAAGTCACTTACAAAGCTTTGAAATTGCTCCAATTTAAGCATGTGAAATGAATTAAAATTACACACTTCTGGGCAGGTATCTTTCTCATTTTTATCTCTAAGTGCATATTACATAGAAGATACTCAAATGCCTTTTACAAAAATTTTGTCATACCCAGCCCTAGCCAGTTTGTTTTTGTTTTTTTTTTTTTAGCCCTAGCCAGTTTGGCTCAGTGGATAGAACGTCAGCCTGGGGACTGAAGGGTCCTGGGTTCGATTCTGGTCAAGGGCCCATGCCCGGGTTGCAGGCTCGATCCCCAGTAGAGGGCATACAGAAGGCAGCTGATCAATCATTCTCTCTCATCATTGATGTTTCTATTCCTCTCTTCCTCTCTTCCTCTCTGAAAACAATAAAAAACATATTTTTTTAAAAAACCACACACACACACACACTCTCACACACACACAAAACTGTGCCATCCCCAGATAGCTATGTCAGGATTTTGGATAGGCCAAGAATATAATCTGATTTCGTGTTGGCCTTGAGGCCTTCGGCAAGTCGTCTGAACGATTAACATTTTAGTTTTCTCATATAACACCTCAGTGTGTTTGGAACATAGTATTCTTTAGCAAGTCTTGTCATAAGGTACAATGTGTTATGAAGAGATCTTCACATTTCATCCTAGAATAACTAAGTCCTTACAGTTATCTTCAAGCTGCTTCACTCATGTTACTTAACCCTTGGGCTTCATTATCTTCATTGTGCACATGGGGAAAGAGAAGTGGAAGGAAGGATATAAAGTGACTTGGCTGAAAAGACCCACCGAGCCAGTCACTTAAAAGAGCCTTCATTTTAACTACCAGTTCCTTCATCCTCTTTTCAAAGAACCATTTTGAGAAACTTTCACTGACAGCAGGCAGAACAGTGTCAAATTAAGTATTAGCTTTTACTTGTTTAAGTCTGAACGAATAACCTAAGCTTCCTAGACCTTAAAGTTAAGAGTTCTAGGATTGGATGGATAAAGTTTTGCTGACTGAATCCAAGTTCATAAGTCTAAATTTCAAGATAGCTTGACCTAAATTTTAACTGTAAAGGCATTTTTTGTTCTCTCTCTCTCTCCAGGTCTCTCATTCTTTTCAAATTTTGTTCAGTATCCTTTTAAATGTGTTAAGTCATACCCTACCTTTCCAGGTCAGGGTCAAGGCTGCCAGAATTTTCTTCTGCCTAAACAGGGAAGCAATCCCTCCTCAGTCTGAAGGATCCCAAGGCACCCATCAACACACATCAAACTTTAGACCTAGACTCCAATCTGAATTATTAGGGAAGCCCAGCATTTTCTAATTCCAGAAACCCGCCCCCCCCACCCCCCGCTTTTACACTGCTGAGCCACCCTCGGAGGAGTGCCTCTTCGAATCCTCACCCCATTATAGAGTCCAGAAAAGGGAAATCGCAATTCCGCTCAGATTCAACAAGAACTATATCAGAGTTGCAAGTAGTGATGTTTTAGCACTGATACGGGCCCTGAAGTGAGGTAATAATCTAAAGATTCCCGTATCACACGTGGAATATTAGGACATATTATTTAGCAGATTCCATTTCCTGGGCCCAAATGACTTGCATAACTGGGCGATCAGCACAGGCTCCAAAGGGGGCAGGGAGCTCCTAATTCAGTTTACTCTACTTTACTATAAAATTCTACACCGAAATAGTCTCACACACGCCTGCCCCTTATGATGTAAGTTCTTCCCCTAGCGTAGACATTGAACTATCATCAGGGCTCTCTTCCTCTGCAGCGGCCACGGGCCACCCAGAAACTCAATTCTAACCACAACTCGCGGGGCTCGAGCTAGCAAATCCCGAAGCCCCGCACGCCCCGCACGCCCCGCAGCCTCTGCCGACACCGCAGCCCCAAATTGGCCATCCCCTCCTCCCCCTCGTCCCCGCGTCGCTCATCACTCCACGCCAGGCTCCACCCTCTCTCCATCCTGGAGAGGGTGCAGGCACAGCCCTGCAACCGCCTGCGGGAGCGGTCCCCGAGCTGGCACCTACCTCCCACCTCCACCTCCGGGGCGCGGCCGGGGGGTGGGGGTCAACGCTCGCCCGCTCCTCCAACGGCCCAAACCGCCGTGCTGGTCTGTGCGCAGGGAAGCGGGGCGCCGAGCCAGGTGTCGACGCTCACCTCCGCGCCACCCCCACCCCTCCGCGAGCGCCGACCCCCGGCCGGTTTGCCCCCGACCCTGCCGGTGCCGTCGCCCCTCCCCAGGCGGGCGCGTCACTATCCCCGCCCCGGGGCTAGGCTCTCACCGTCACGTCCCCGAGAGCCGCGGGGAGACACCGCTCGGCGTCCTAGTCAGGACCGCGCAGCCCCGAGGGCCCGCAGAGGCGCGAGGCACGCGGCGGCCCCGCCTCTGCCTCCGGCTCCCGCCTTCCCGGTCCCCGCCGTGCCCCGCTCCGCCCCTCGCGGCCGCGTCCCCGCCTCGGCAGGTTCGCCAGGTTCCCACCCCGCCCCCGCGCCGCCGCGCCGCAGGCTCGGCCACCTCCCATTGGCTCCGCTCGTTGCTGAGCGACGAACAACCACCGCCGGCATTGGTCCGGTGGGTCCTCCCCGCCTCCAAAAAAAAAACCCGGAGAAAAAGAAAACCTTATCCGCGGAGCCGAGCGGGATGCGGGCGCAGCTGGGCTGCGGCACCTGTTACGCCCTGTGATTCACCCCGCCCGACTCCGCTCCCTGCCCCTCCTCCCGCCCGCAGGGCCCGGGGCCCTGTCGGGGGAGGGGGTTGTGGTTGCATTCAAGCACGTGTTTCGGGCCCCAATGAACCCCAACACGCACACGAGGAGCAAAAGTGAAGCTCCCCGAAGAGCCGCGTGCGCTTGTAAAAGTGGAGAAATAAACCAAACAACAGCCGGCACCCAGAATTAGGTCAGACCCAGGGGAGAGGAGTTTCGAGCGTCTGGAACCGTGGATGCAAACAACCCAACCAGGAGAAACTTACATGTAAAATTAGGGCAAAGAAAATGACCTAGGCGGGAGACAACGGGAAGACATAAGAAATGGCACTTAGGGTCTCGAAGTTTATGTAGGAATGGCTCACACCCACCCAGCAAAATACGTGAAAAGAAAATGTATGCCTGCTGCCACCGTAGCGGGGGTCAGGCTCCTCCCACGTCCCGTGTTCCATGTCAGCCTAAAATTCTCCAGGCGAGAAGAGAGGCCTGCGAAAGGAAAGATCAGATGGGGAATCGCAGGCATATGAGTTGAGTTATAAACACAAAGTTGTACTTTGATGGTGTGTGTGTGTGTGTGTGTGTGTGTGCGCGCGCGCGTGTGTGGATGCCAAGGGATTTATTTTACTCAAGAGGAGGAAAGAGGTTTGGTATTTTAAGGAGCCTCCTGAGAGCATTTTGAAACTAAAATACCAAAATATGAGACAAGAAAAAGAAATATTAACAATGTAGAACAAGAGAGGGACGAGTGCCCCCCCCCCCCCCCAATTTACACGCACATATCCCCAATCCTGGATGAAAGATCAAGGCGAGAAAGTGAACACGCCTGGGTGACAACTTCAGCATCCAAGGACATCCTCCTGTTTGCCTTTGGCCTGAGCGAGCAGGAGGCGGGGCTGGATGCTATTGAGTTTTCAGGCGTCCTCAAACTATGGCCCGCCGGGTGCCACTGCCTGTCCTGCTTAGCAGCCGACTGGTCCCGGCCTGCAGTGCGCATAGGAATTTGTTCACAGTTTTTTTTTTTAAACTATAGTCCAGCCCTCCAACGGTCTGAGGGACAGTGAACTGGCCCCCTGTTTAAAAAGTTTGAGGACCCCTGGTAGGTGAAGGACAGCCCAATAACTTGTCAGGGCCCATCATTAAGAACACTGTTAGTGCGGGCTGGTGTGGAAGAAGAAATCAATTTATTAGCAATAATTACCTTACTCCCTACCCCAGAGTACTGATGACGTGTGTATGTTGGGGAGGGGGGATACCTCTGCTCCAAAAAGGGGTTTTGCAATTTCAACTGTCCGCCCCAAATTCCCACATCCTTTCCCATCTTAAGAACCACCTTAAAGTGACAGGTTTTCTTGGAAATAGCACATAAGCCTTTAGTTTGACCATTTCACCTCCTCAGTCAAAAGCGAGAGCTCACTTCTGATTAGCTAGAAGAGTTGATTTGAGATGGATGAATTAAACAAGCAGCGTCTAGCACACCGGTTTGTGACCTAACCACTTACAGAATCAGATTTTAAGGTTTGGGCCAGGCTGTAGTCAACTCCCAAACGTTCGGCCCCGTCCCCAGTCCCAAGGGTGAATCCGATCTGTCTGCATCAATCAACGGTTTTCAACCTTTTGCTCTTAGGGCACACGTTTTATTCTTAAAAAACCTGCAAAGGGCTTTTGTTTATGTGGGTTATATCTATTGATATTTACCATACTAGAAATTAAAACTGAGAAATTTAAAAGTATTTATTTACAAAATAATAAACCCTGCTCTGGGTGCTCCTGGTCGGAGCGTCCTCCAGGTCGCAGATTTGATTCCAATCACACACATACCGAGGTTGTGGCTTTGATCCCTGGTCAGGGGCGCCTACCGGAGGCAATCGATCAATGTTTCTCTCACACATCTCTCTCTCTCTCTCTCTCTCTCTCTCTCTCTCTCTCTCTCTCTCTCTCTCTCTCGCTTTAAAAGAAAACACACAAAAAAAAAACACCAATAAACATCCTCAGGTGAGGATTAAAATAAAATTACATTTTACATAAATAGCACAAGCTAATGGAAATAACTATATTTTCCAAAAAAGGGTGGTATTACTTTAAAATTTTTCAAATATCTTTAATATCTGGCTTAATGGAAGGTAATTGATTTTCATGTCTGCTGCATTCAATCTGTTGCACTATCTCAGATAGCCTTTGGAAAACTGTACATTCATAAGAGAATGGGAGTAAAAGTAACATTTTAGTATTATAATAAAATAGTTTTGACTTTGTAGACTTCCTGAGATAGTCTTAGGGACACCATTTGTCAATGGTTTAGGAACTGAGCAGATAACCTAACTCTGGTGAATACATAATGGGAAGTGTATGTATGTGTGCGAAGAGGGGGAATCAGGGGAAAGATTTTAGCCCTGAGAGCCCATAAGAAGTCTTTTCCTTACTTCCTGCTCTGGACATCCTCTATTGAGCAAGACATGTTTGGAGTTGTGATGGCATATCCTGAAACAATAAGAGAAAAGGTTTAAAAAAACAGAACACCCGAAAAACTGGAAAGACAACCCAGAGGTCACTGAGTGGCTAAATTAACCTACTCTGGCTTTGTATACCTCCACATTTGAGCTACTAACTGGCCTATTGCTTAAGCCAGTTTGGGTCAGATATTCAGTTACTTGCAGCCAAGAAGATCTTGACTGATATATAGAACAAGATAAGGAACTGGGCGTCAGCCTGAAAATTGTGTAAGTATACTTTAAGCACAGTGCTAAAGGAATTGGGCTTGATAGAACTTTGCCATGGTAAAGAAAGGTAAAGGGAAAAGGTGCTCTCTCTATGGATATTTTTTAATGCTTTACTTTGGCTACTTACCCCTCGTTTGGCAAAATTAAGGGAATGTGATATCAAGTGTTGTTGTTTTCTAAAACACATCAAAACCTCCACCTCTACTCCATGTATACCACAGTGGTCAGAGTAATTATTTTAAAATATAATTTATATCATGTCATTTCTTTGCTTTGGCTTCTGTCATTCATTGCTGAAGCCCAAATTCTTCCATGTGTTACAAGATTCTTATGACCTGCCCTCCACCTCCTTCCCTCTGTGATCTCGTGTTCTATAACCGCTCCCTTACTCAAGTAACCATTAGCCTCCTCACTTTCCCTCAACCTTGCCGGCTACGTTAGTGCCTCAGGACCTTTGTACTGGCTATTCCCTCTGTGTGAATGTCCTCCCTCTCAACATCTATATCACTTACCTCTCCCCTTTCTAGTCTACCCAAAGTCACCTTCTTTGTGAGACCCAACCGACAACATTATTTAAAATTGGAATCCCCCCCCCCGCCCCCATAGCTTCCCAAATCTGTAACGTCCCTCTAATGCAGGGGTGGGCAAACTTTTTGACTCAAGGGCCACAATGGGTTCTTAAACTGGACCGGAGGGCCGGAACAAAAGCATGGATGGAGTGTTTGTGTGAACTAATATAAATTCAAAGTAAAGGAGCGGAGGGGAGAGCAAGAGAACCGGATAGAACAGCCGGATCCGGCCCGCGGGCCGTAGTTTGCCCACGGCTGCTCTAATGTCATCTTCAACCATAATGTAGCATTTACTTACTTTGTTTGTTTGTTTGTTTGGTCCATCTCCCTCTACTAGAATGTAATCCCAGCAGAGACGGAGATTTTGTTTGCTATTAACTGATGTGCCTGGTGCTCAATAATTATTTGGTAAATAAATGAACATAACTCCAAACAACTGTTTTTCATTTCAGAGTAACCACCTTGGCAGGCTACTGTATACTTATTACAATGATGTTGCTCAAAAGATAGCACATCAGTAGGTACTGAATTTGTTGAAAAGAATTCTTTCTTTGAGAATAAATCTAATTTTTGGAACAACCCAAAAGTTAGTCAGAGCCAAATCTGATGAACACATTCTGGAGCCACGTTGAAATGCCAAACCTGTGTTTGCCAACTAGGTTACTGCATTTGGGTGGACAGGGAAAGTTCAGAAAACAAGATGTGTTTGATTGTTTAAGACGGGCGGTAAATTGACTCTGAACATAATTTCAGGGAGGAATTCTAAAAATGTGCACCGGTAACAATTTTCAGAAACAGCATATATGTTTTTTAAACTCTGTATGTTTGTGTGAATGAATCTCTTCCAATCTGTCTGCAGACTTTCATTTTAGCCCCCATTACATCAGAGTCTTTAAAAAGTGAAAATCCACTCCTCTCCCCAAGCCTCCTGTATTTAAGGACCTTGAATGGCCTCTCATTTTATCTGCATGAAATTGACCTTTCTCCCCAATCCAGCACACTGGTCTGCCTGGTTCCTGTCCCCATCTTGGAACTCCCACTTTGGCTAGCCCCTTTTTGTGTCCCCTGGCCCTTTGCACCTGCCATTCAGTCGGCCTGAAAGGCTTTTCCCACAGGGTTCCAGACTATGATTCTTTTCCATCATTTGGATCCCACTTCCATATGTAAAGTTGGCTTCCCACTAGAATGTAAGCCCAGTGAAGACAGGGGACTTCGTTGGTTCTTTTTGCCTCAGTAGCCCCAGCCCCTCTATGCCTGCGCTGGAGGTTGGTAACCAAACAGTTAATAGTGAAATTGGGTAGGAGGTGGATAGGAAAGAAGGAGCACCCATTTTTAATTTTATTAACTTCTGTTACTTATGAATTTTTATAAGTATGTCATATTGTAATTTTAAAATATTTTAATTTTGCTGAAATAACTAGGCTCTGACTTCAACATGTGTTAATAACCTACTCTATGTGTTTCTCAGAAACCAGTGTTTCAAATCCCCCAGCAATCATTCAGGCCATACAGCTTCTACTAACACATACATTCAAATCTGGATAATAATGGGCTTTTATTACAGCTTTCTGTAATTCATACCATCTGGGTTATTTCAATAGCAGCAACAATTTCTGGATCTAGTGAAGAGCATTTCTTGTTCGGGCCTGTAGGCCATAATAGATGGGCTGAGTCACCTTTCCTTAATGGCCCCACATTCATTCACTCATTCTGTGCTTTAGCCAGGACTTTTCTTTCCAGCAGCGGCAGGACGTATAAACAAAGTCTTGCTAGATACTGTGCTGGGGACTCCCTATCCATGGTCTCATTTTACTCACAAGATAAATTTAAGGCTGTTAGTAATTAACTGCAAAATAGTATAGAACAGCTTCCAAGAGCTGCAAGACCTCAGAGGCCCACACGTGGGCCGAAGTGATGAGGGCGTACTCCATGGAGGAGAAAGAACTGGAGCGGGGCCTTGAGGCAGCCTTCACTCTGCAAACCCGGCAACACCAGGCCACCAGCTCTGCTTCCTGATTTCTAAAGGCGGTCTTACAGTGAGCTGGGCTTGGCTCCTCTGGCCACTGAGGGAATCTCTGCAACATGCTACATTTCCAAGGATGATTCATTCCTGGCCAATTCCTTTGGCTTTGGGCCAGTAGTAGTCCAGCTTGAAATGACAGTCCTGTGCCACTTACAAAGCGCTGACTGCGTTTGCAGGCTAAACGGGCCACTGCAGTTGCCTTTTTCTCCCACATCCACCAGGTGAAAATTCTCAGAAAAGAAAACTGTCCTTCCTCATTACCCACCCTGCCCCCCCCCCCCCCCTGCCCTAACTCACTCCGCCAGACACAAGCTCACACAACAGAAGACACGCCTGCTCATCTTCGAGGCACTTAGTACTTTCGATTTTTGTCTGGTCTACTGAGTGTTCTGACCCACTATTTCTTTTGAAAGTGTTCTTTTTGAGCAAGAATGCCTGACAGAATTTTGTCAAGCTCTAACACATTGGTGTCCAGCTCTCCATTTGTCCCCAAATTGCTTTATTAATTTTAAAATATGCCATGTAAAACTTGATTATGCATACATCACTCAAATAGTTTATAAGGTCCTATCATAGAAAAATGGTCAGGTACCAACCAGAGGAGTCCTCCAATTCTGTATTTCCAAGAGAAAAGCAGAACTTCTCCTTTAATAAATGCGGTGAACACACACACACGTGCACACCCACAATAGGCAATCATTTTGAACATCTTGAGCATTCAGGAGGACTGTCTTGAATTCTGATCTAACACCGCGACCATGTTAAACTAAAGTCCTTGACACAAATTCATCTTCTTCAATATCCAATCATAGTATACTTTTTATTTTTACTGAATTCTTATGGGGTCCCATCACACAGTGCATAACATTTCACTTTTGAAAACCTCACCAATCCTACATCTCTCCTCTTGGGTCTCTCCTCCTGCTGCCATGTTTTGCTTAAGGCCCATTCCCTTCCAGTACACACACACACACACACACACACACACACACACACACACACACACACACACCTAACCTTGCAGACTGAAGTGGTCTCTAAACCTTTCTTATACAGAGCAATTTAGCTCAGTCTACATTTCTAAACTTGTACATTTAAACCCACAGTATTGATCAACCAACAAAAGACCTACAAGGAAGTGAGGGAATTCACTATAAATGACCCAAAATATTTTGGGTTTTTTTTTTTTTCAGTTATACTGAAATTTATTTAAAAACCACAGAGCACAAAAGTCTAGCATCAACTTGAATAGTTCTAATTTAATTCTGCACCATGGTACCCTTTTATTTTACATAGTCTTAGTCTCCATCCCCCTTATTTCAAATTTTCCTCAATGGTTGAATGAATATTTGTTGAATGATTTCCATGTGCCAATGATTGCCACTGAGGGATATAAGTTCCCTGCTCACCACAGAAACTCACAGTCTCCCAGGAAGACAGAATAATGACAGTCTAATAATGCTGAGAAGTGGCCTGTAGCATAGGCACTTGAGTTGGACTGCCTGGGCTGCAATACTGGCTCAGCCTTCTGGGTCCAGGTTCACATCACTGGCTCCCAAACTAACCTGTGGCTTCCTTCCTCTCAGCATTCTGTTTAGTAAACAATAAATGCTTTGTGACCTAAGTCACGACTAGTTAGGTTGTTTGTTACTTGCAGTTAAAAGCATCTTATCTAATAATACACACACACACACACACACACACACACACAAAAGAACTCTCATAAAGTGATCTGAGGGTGTGATATCTCATTTTATTGGTACAATACACTTAGATGTCCCAAGTGGAAACAGCCAAAGAAAAAGTGAAATATGGGAGTTATTTACAAAGGACTGGTTGACTGGAATCATTAAATGAGAAGCAGAGAAAATGTGAAACTGTTTGTATGTTTTGAATTATAAATATATATCTAGGATATTAACATTTCTCTAACATAAATACATACAAATTTAACTAGGCCAGAACAATTAAAGCATATTGATATATATATACATATATCTTTTCACAAAATGATTTGCTATGCTGAGATTCTCAGAACATTGTGCTATATTTTCTTGCTAGTACTTGCTTTATATTACAGATCTTTTCTAGCAAAAGTCATGTGTAAAAATATATATTTAGAAGTCAAATCATGTCCTAAATATACTAGTGAAATTAGATGTTTAGAAGAAAATTACGATAATCTTTTTGCATGATGAATGATGTCTTTGTAGAACAAATAATCTTTTATCATTTATCAATCCTATAAGATTACATTGTAATGTTACATTTTCTTAAAAGATTTTTACGTATCATTATTTGCAACCCAGCCTTTTGTGCAACTCTTTTATTGAGTTCTCTGTAATATGAATCACACTACAGAAGGCTGAGGTGTTGAAATAAACAAAACAGTTCAATTTTTTTTTTAATATATTTTATTGATTCTTTACAGAGAGGAAGGAAGAGGGATAGATAGTCAGAAACATTGATGAGAGAGAAACATCGATCAGCTGCCTCCTGCACACTCCCTACTGGGGATGTGCCCGCAACCAAGTTACATGCCCTTGACCGGAATCAAACCTGGGACCCTTCAGTCCGCAGGCCGACGCTCTATCCACTGAGCCAAACCGGTTTTGGCCAGTTCAAATTTTTTAATTCTAAAACTGGCAATTCTGTTTTTCTTAGTTATAAATTTCCATTTGATTTTATTATTTATATTTTGGTAGGTGAAGTTTATGTTTCTGCATTCTCAGTGAAAAAGAAATCTGGTGGCTTGATTCCTAATGGATTTTATTTTCTGCTTTGTAAATCTCTACCAATGCTGTCATCAAATGACTGTTCAAATTGAAATATAGTGAAATAGAATCCTCTATATACTGGGTAAAATACCCATATAAAATTCAGATTTCATATCAATTAAAATATGGTATTGATTTAAAGCAATCATTTAAGACTTACAATCCAATATAAATCTGCCTGTCCCTTTAAAAAGAAAAGCAATTGGGTCTGGTTGCTGAGCTCCCTTGGATTTATTTTATCTTAGCAGCTGTTCCTGAAGTCAAGTCGCTGTTATTCAAATGAGGGTTTTCAAGCTCTTTGTTGAATTTTTCAACTTATGGTATATGCTATCAAGCATAAAACCCAAATTTACAACTAGATGGTTTGGGGGCAATTAGAAATAGTGGAGAAATAAAATGGAATTGAAAAACCTCTAATTTTCATTTAACAAAGATAAAACTGTTGAACATGATCTGCCTGCAGCCCCTGTAACAGTAGCAAGGCAACTGAACCTCTAAGCACCAAAAGTTGGATGATATATTTAGTAATAAATGTATGTGTAGGGGGAGGGGAGGTGTTCCAAATGGAACTCTCTGTGATCATAGAAGATGAGGAAAGAACACATTACTTTGCTTGCCGCTCTGAAATAAGCATATTGTAAATTTTACCTAATACAGGCTACCCATTGATCTAGAAAGGATAGCTTCACAGCTCATATACCTTCTATTTTTATTTATTTTTGTTGCATTTGTTTTTCAAGAGTCAGCATGGCAAGACATTAACAGTATAAACGCTGGATAAGAATCTTGGCTCTGCCCTTACTTGCTGTGAATACTTGTACTTTCTATTTAACTTACAAATTAAACCAATTAGCTTTAGCAATGGCAAAGTATATATGGAACTTTAATTTATTTAGGAGTTATCTTCATCTTTATTGTCACATATAATTATTTCCTAGTATTAATATGAAAAACTTATTGACTACTTCTTGTCAAGCACTGTTCTAAGTGCTTTACATACTAATTCATTTAATCTTCACAACAACCTATGAGGTAGGTGTCATTATTGCCTTTACTTCCTGATTAAAAATTAAGAAGGCAAGGTTACTAGTAAATAATCTGCCCAAGATTACCCAGCTAGTAAATTTCAGAGCTCCTCTCTTAACCACTGTGTCATCACCAATCTGTTCAGGACTGCCTTAATCTCTGTTGCTCTCCAACCATTTTTGTTCAAATGCCTGCTGATTAATTAAGAGAAATCTTCAAACTGGGATAGCTCCCTCTGCCCACGCACATGAAGACTCTCTGGGTGGTCCAGAGCCTGGCCGACTTTAAGGGAATCAATTTCACATCCTCAAGTTCATCTCTACACTTTCCTAAAGCATATCTGCCTGAGAACATGCTCGTGGTCTCTCTTCCACCCCTTTTCACAATTGTCATTTTTCCATTTAACAAAAGAAAGGCATTCTTCTCACAGATCCCACGTCTTACCATGGTGCTTTGACCCCAGGTGCACAAAACACAGAAAATTAGAAGCCGGTCTTAGTGTTGAGAAAAGGAATGACTATGATAGCTGGAAACAAAACTGTCACTTGACAAAGTATCAAAAATAATTTAAATGATAGATTATCACATGATTTTCGGCATATAATTGAAGGGAGATTGAAGAATTGAGTAACACTGCCACAACAAATTCCTCCCATTCCATTTTACTTCTTTCTGTGAACAAAGTGCCTCAGTGTTTATATCTATAAGAACAAATGCATGGATAGAATTGGGGCAGAACTCAGTCCCATACTAGCTATAAATAATATTCACCCACCAATCTACTGGGAATGGAAAAAGCCCCTTCCATTTCATTAACAGATGCATTTTCAATAAAATCGTATTTTTATGTTTAAAAATACACAGTTATCAATTGGCAATATAGCTACTGTTTCATCAATTGTGTATTACTAACAATTTTAAGGATAACTTCCAGCAGAGACATTTTTAACATCTAAAACCTCACAGTCACAGGAAAGTAAAAATTATGCAAATATCCTATATAATAAAGAGGTAATATGCAAATTGACCCTCACACCCTCACAAGATGGCTGCCTACAACCAGGCCAGCAGGGGTGTTAGTGAGGGATGACCAAACAAGCAGGCTGAACAAGCAAGCTGCATGGGGCGACCAGGCTGGCAGAGGGGGGCAGTTGGGGGTGACCAGGCCATCGGGGGGGGGGCAGTAAGAGGCAACCAGGCCAGCGGAGGGAGGGGGGGGCATGGGTGGCAGTGGGGGCAGTGAGGGGTGACTAGGCTGGAGGGGTGGTTGGGGCGACCAGGCCAGCAGGGGGGCAGTAAGGGGCAATCAGGCCAGTGGGAGGGGCAGTTAGGGGTGACCAGGCAGGCAGGCAGAGAGGTGAGCGATTAGGAGCCAGCGGTCCAGGATTATGAGAGGGATGTCCGACTGCCAGTTTAGGCCCGATTCCCCAGATCGGGCCTAAACTGGCAGTCAGACATCCCCCAAGGGGTTCCAGATTGGAGAGGGTGCAGGCTGGGCTGAGGAGACCCCCGCTCCGTGCACAAATTTTGTGCACCAGGTCTCTAGTGTAGTTATAATATCTGTTGTAAAGAATGATATAATGGTCAATAAACATTTGTCAAACATGAAAATATGCAGTAAGATAGCATCCTAGGAAGGAAATGAAGTGAAAATATGAGTTCAAAAAGGAGCAAGAACAATGTAAATTTTCTGTTAATGAGTAGTTCATCTATATTTAAAATAAATAATGTAAGGTAATAAATTATGTGAGATTTAGATTCTTTGGGATAAATCTAAAAGAGTGAGCTAACAGCTTTATTTTAAAATATCATGAACTGCAATATTCTGGAAATTGCACCCTTTGCAAATTTATGATGAAAAATTATAGGTAGCAACATAAAAATATAAGTTTTTCAAAATTCTTTCAGGGAGGTATGTGAGCAAAAGTTTGAAGATCATGGATCTTAACCACAGATCTCCTTGGTGTACTTACAATCTGGTCCAGATACTCGGGAACACTACCATTTCACACATACTATACAAACAAGGTGACATGCAAAATAAAATGCCCTTGATCACTGCTCTCTATGCCCTGGATGCTCAGCAAATGCTAACAAATAAGAACCGAGTAGACCACTTTTTCCTATGCTATTCTTTTATCTCTAAAGGCACTGTATGTAGCTATGTCTACCACACAGTGTTTTTCAGGAAAACAGTAACACAAAATACAGCTTTTAAGATAAATAAACGTGTCACAAGATTTTCCTGTGATTTCTCTGTCAATATAAACCTAGTCTATGAGCTACTTAGGATATATACTTCCCAAACTCAAATTTAACCCTTTGGAGGTTAAACAGGTAGTTTGCTGTAAATCAGAAAATTCCTGAAAATCCAGGGACTTAAGTCAAAATAAGTGGGTATACTCCATTCCACTCTGTTAATTTAGATCAGCAATTCTCAACTTTTTTCATTTCATGCCACCCATAAACTAATTACTGAAGTTCTGCAGCACACCAAAACATATATTTTTTACCAAAATATTTTGACCAAAAAAAAAGGTATACGTGCTTTTGACTCACTCACACCCGACAGCTACTGTTGTGTGGGCGTTGTCATTTTTTGATTTGACAATCTAAAGAAGAAGAGGTCAGGGCCCTTAACTAGTCAGCTATTGCATGTTTTAAAAATTCTTGTGGCACACTGGTTGAAAAATCACTGCCTTTGATTCAAAGTCTGACTTATTCTAGTCCCAAGCTTGGACTCTAGAAAGCTGGGGTTCTCATTTTGCTCTGCTACTAATCTTTAATAAAAAAAGTTTCTGGGCTTCATTTTCTTCATCTGTAAAGTAAGTGGGATTACTTACATGTCTTTTGTGTCTCTTTGGTGCAGAAGTTCTATTCATTCATTAATTCAACGAACCTGTACCGAGCACCCACTATGTACCAGTGCTGTGCAGGGTGCTGGAGAGTCAAAGGTGAAGGAGACCAAGTCCCTTTCCTCAAGGAGCTTTGAGACTTCAAGTTAAGACTGTTAACTTGCTTACAGGTAATTACCCACAGAGTGATACATGTTATACAGAGAAATGTGGAAGGCACAGTGGCAGAAAGTGTCAAGTTAGGGAAGACTTTCCACAGAAACTCTTAAGTGTATATTTTTTGTCCATTTGATGCTTTAAAATTTTTCTTAAGTTTTCATTACGTTTAAAGATGAGGCAATACATTCACATAATATAAAACTCAAAATACAAAAAAAGGACACACTGCCGAAACCGGTTTGGCTCAGTGGATAGAGCGTCGGCCTGTGGACTGAAGGGTCCCAGGTTCGATTCCGGTCAAGGGCATGTACCTTGGCTGCGGGCACATCCCCACTAGAAGGTGTGCAGGAGGCAGCTGATCGATGTTTCTCTCTCATCGATGTTTCTAACTCTCTATCCCTCTCCCTTCCTCTCTGTAAAAAAATCAATAAAATATATTTAAAAAATAAATTTTAAAAAAAGGACACACTGTGAGAGTTTCCCTTCTATCCCTGTCTCCCACAGCTCTCCCAGGCCTCCCTGTGTCCCTTCTCTGGAATACCCAGGACTGCCAGTTTCTTGTCCATTCCAACAAAGCTTTGAATTACATCTTTAAAGAAGGAATAGAAGATAATCATGGGAAAAGAGGGACCGAGCATTGCAGACAAAGGGAACAGCCTGAGCCTGTGGAGGAGTGGGGGCCCCGGGGCTGCAAGACAGAACAAGGCTCAGCTCCTTGAGGGGCCTTCCCAGGGCAAGGAGTTTGGATCTCATCCTGAAACGATAGGACAGTCATCGATGGGTTTAGAGCAGGGAAGGTACCTGATTAAATGCATGAGTTAGGAAGAGCACTCTGGCAGAAATGTGGAGCATGGAGAGGCGCGATCAATGAGGGAGACCAGTTAGCAGGCAACTGTAATAATCCCGGCAAGAACTAATGAGTACCTAAGTCAACACAGACAGAAGCAGTGCAGATTGAAAAAAGGGGGCCAACACGAGTTATGAAGGAAGAAGGATGGACAGCATTATTGGATCAACTGGATCCGGTAAGTTTAATTATTGTTCTCTCCTCACCTAAGAAGTGCCTAAGTCAAGTTCCAGGAATTAATTATCTCCTCTCTTTATGCTTCCCTCAGGGCACCTCATCTTGTCTTCGATGTTTATTCCAGTGACCTCAAGGTGTCCAAGCTTCCCAGGTCAATTTCATCACTCAAATCCTTATCCCCCTGTGTCCTCACAAAAATCCCCTCTATCCACACTCTTCTCTGACCAGTCCCTGCACCTTCTAGTTCTGGGGGAAACCTGGCTTTCCCCTGAGGACACGGAATTCCCTGCAGCCCCACGAGTGGTGGCCAGTTTCGCTCACGTATCCTGGGCCAGAAGGTGGTACTGGTGTCCTTCTTGCTCCTCACTGCTCCTTCCAAACCATTGTCCCTTTCTTGCTCCCCCATTGGCTGCCTTGAAGCTCCTGTCATCAGACTGCACCTCCCTGCTGCGTTCTCCCCTGTCCTCCGGGCCACTCCCAGGTTTTCTGTCTTTCTCTCCTCCAGCCTCTTGTCATCATTCTTGGTGATTTCAATATCTACATGAATGGTCCATCCGATCTCATGGCTTCTCCATTCCTCAGCCTCTTTATTCCGAGCCTAGCCAGGATTAACTACTCAAGTCCTCTGCCAAAGGCAGCACTAACACCATTATTCCCGCCAGGACCACGTGAAGTAAAGGAGGAGCAGTTAAGAGTCTGGTGGCTCTTACCAAAGACAAAGGAATGCAGGATAAATGATAACAACAGATACCCCTCATAAAATGCCCAAGGGGTAATAGGCACCTGGAAAAGTAGGTGGCAGACAAATCCTAGAAGACATGATTGTAGTATATTCAGATTAGAATTTATTCCATAACCAACGTGGAGTCCATGAAATAAATTTCAATGTCTGGTTCAATCATCTAAAAAATAAAATAATATATAAAACGTTTTTAAAAAATAATATTAAGCAAAGCCCTGTAAAGTAAAACTTCAGAAAATATAAAAGGAATATAATTTAAATGTTGCAAATCGGCAACACAAAACATATATTAAAATCAGAGCAACACAATTAATACCCTTCACTTTTCATTTTCATAAGAGTTTTAATTTAACTCACTTTAAATATCACACACTTTCTGCCAACCTAGTGTAGGAAATAACACACAAAGACATTCTAAAATATTCAAACAAACATAGCCTTAAGAAACAAAAATAAGATTTGGAAGAGGGGAGGGGTCTGGGGGGACTCGATGAAAGAAGATCAAGAGATTAGCCCAAAAACATAGCCCATGGACATAGACAACAGTGTTGATAGCTAGAGAGGGAGGGGAGGGGCAGGAGCTGGATGGAGGTGGGTAAGACGGGGAGGAATGGGGGACATCTGTAATAGTGTCAATAACAAAAATAAACAAAAACAAGCATTTTGAAGTTTTTATCTGTACAAAATGTTTTGTTATATCATTTGTTTTGTGTAAGAATAATTGTTGATCATAAAATATGCTCTTTTTTCAACTTTACAAAATTAACACACACATACAATAAAACAGGAAAAGCCATAAACCCTGCTGGAGGGTTTGAGATGCTAAAGTTCTTCAAACTGTTGTTTGCATTTATAAAATATGATACACTATTTATAATCTCTACATTTTCAGAATTCAGCATATTTAAATGGTGCTACCTGATGTTACAAGCCAAGGGATTTCAGTTATAACTGTAAGCATATGGATAGAAGAGCCAGACCAGATGGCTCTTTAAGTAGGCTGGTGGTAACATGCTGTTATCAGAGGACCCAAAAAAAGCACTTCAAAAATATCTCCCTTATCCAAGAGTCTTGGTGCCTGAAATTCCACCTTTAGCAACCGGCGAAGGTAGAAGACGTCTTGCTTTTGCTTGCTCGGCATCTACTTCTCCTTCTGGTAATAACATCCTGGTTTCCTTAGGAAAGTGCCTCTCCCCAACTCTCTCTGAAGCTGTTAAATGGAGTTGATTCCTACCCTAAATTTGGAGGTGGTCTGAGACCCAGTCTTGACCAAGCAGAATACGGCATCCCTCTGGCCATAGAAATTGGTTTAGGGACAGACATATAACCAATGAGATTCATTCCTGGGATTTTGAATGGAGGGTCCAAGAAAGAGACAATACTCCTTCCCCTGGGAAGCTAACACTGAGTTAGAGAGCCTGGGGCCACTCCCCTTCTCTTCCCCAGCCTCCCTCTACTCTCACTTAGACCAACCACTGTGGTGCTAGGATTGCGGAATGCCTTTGCAGATCCTGTCCCGCCCTCAAAGCCAACCAACACTGTTCCTTGATGACATTTTCCAGTGCTTTGAGATACTCTAGAATGATTTTAATGATGTCTGTTAACTACCAACTTCAATGTTTTCCACACAAATCCCAAAACACATGTTCTAGGAGAACCAGGTTAACCTATGTAAATATGTGGTATTAACATTACTGCCAATATTCATATAAGGGGGAAAGAAGGGCAGATATCCATTTATAAGAAATCACTTCCATTTTCTTCTTTGGGTCTGGCTTCTTAGAGTGAAGTTAAATGGATATTCAAGTTTTTCTAATTATAAAAATGGAATATAAATATTGAGATTACTGCATATACAGTAAAGATATCTGAGATATTGTAAAGGGCTTAGAGTGTTATAGTCAAAAGGACCTCTAAAATGGATCCATTCTCCTCTGTTCTTAGATGTCTTCCATGGTGACTAACAAAATGCCAACAGTGAGGACAAAGGCATGGCGAAGATATTCCTCTGAACATATTTCACTTCTCCCCCATTTCCAAATCTGCCACGGCTCCAGACAAAGCCACCTACAGAGTGAGGGGAGATGGCTGAGCAATTGCAAATATTTAAGAGTAGTGACTTGAGTTCTGCTACTTCCAATCCGACCTCCTCCCACCCCCTAAATCACAGTGAGACGGAGGGACACTGTGATAGACAATGTCCTAGACATCATGGCTATAGCAACAAGAAAGACAGATAAGACCCTTCTCTCATGGAGCTTATAGTTGTTGGATGAGCCGAAAAGCAAGCAAGAAAGTTAATAAAGTAACTTAACATGGTCTTAATAACATAAAGAAACAAAATGAAGTATGGGACAGAGAGTGATGGACAGGTGGGGTGCCCCAGGTGGGGTGGTCATTCTAAAATTTCCGGGCAGAGCACTCTCTGCAGTGGGAAGAACAAGTGGAAAGGCCCAGAAGCCAGAAAAAGTTTACGGTGTTAGAAGCACAGAACATCGGTTGCTGCTTTAACAAATGACCAGAGACATAGTGACTTAGAACAACACACAATTGTTATCTTACAATTCTATAGATCAGAACTCCAACATGGGTTTCACTGGGCTGAAATTAAGGTGTTGACAGGGCCACCTGCCCTCTGTAGGCTTTAGTGGGAATTCGTTTCCTTTCTTTTCTAATTCTAAAGGCTGCCTGCATTCCCTGGCGTATGGCCCCTTCCCCCATTTCCAAAGCCAGCAGCCTAATATCTTCAGATCTCTCTGCTTGCCCTCCCCACTGCCTCCTTCTTTTCCCTATAAGGGCCCTTGTGATACATTGGGCCCACTGAAATAATCCAGGATAATCACCCAAAAAGCCCCTCCCCACCTCAAGTTCCCAAACTTCATTAAATCTGTAAAGTCCCTTTGGCCATGTCAGGTAACAATTTCACAGGTTCCAGAGATTAGAACATAGACATCTTGGGCGGGGGGGTGGGGGGGGCACTTATTCTGACCACCACAGAGTGTAAAGGAGGAAAGTGGGGGGGGAGTTTGAGCTTGGTTAGCTAAGTGGGATGGGACGTCATCAGGGCAGGGACCTTTCTGTTACCAGTTTTAACAAGATTACTCTGAATGTTGTGTGGAAAATGGGTGGTGATGCCGAAGTGAAAGCAAGAAGACCAATTAAGAGGCTGTTGCAATGATTCAGGTGAGAGCTAATGGTGGTGCATAAAGTTGGGACAAGCTGCTTCCTTTTCTGTGGCTCAGGAGACTTACCATGCAGGCAGGTTGATGCTATAGGCTGTGTTGAGATAGCAACAACGCATGTAAAAGATTTCAGTGCAGTTCTTAACTCCAAATAGTGCTCAAGCTATTGTTTCCATTACCCTTTGAAGTTGTTTTTTAAATATGTTTATTGATTTTAGACAGAGAGGAAGGGGGGCAGAGAAAAAGAGAAACATTGATGTGAGGAACATAGATCGGTTGCCTCCCATATGCGCCCCACACCAGGGATGGAACCCACAACCTAGGTTTGTGTCCTGACTGGGAATTGAACCCGCAACCCAAATGATGGCAGACATGTCCAAGGACTATTGCAGGGTTTTGATCCCTTTATGAATCTTGTGATAGATGAATGTGTGGAGATGGTAACTAGTGGGCAAGTCATTTAATCTCCCTTTATCTCATTTATTTCTCTCAAAAATGAGCATAATGTCACACTCCACAAGGATGTCTTAAAATGATAGAGCATTTTGTAAATTGCCAACACTATAAAGTTAGATATTATTATGCCCTCCCTCCCTAGCATCTACTTTCCATTCCCTTTAAAAGGCATGGCACATGCTTATTTTTTTTTTTTTTTTTGTAATTCTAAATTTTATTTTTTTATTTTATTTTTTTTAAATAAATCTTTATTCAGATTATTACAATTATTTCTCCTTTTTCCCCCCATAGCTCCCCTCCACCCCTTTCCCACCCCACCTTCTGCCCTTACCTCCCCCCCACTGTCCTCATCCAAAGGTGTATGATTTTTGTCCATTCTCTTCATGAACCCCCCATACCCCTTTCCCCTTGAGAATTATCAGTCCACTCCCTTTCTATGCCCCTGATTCTATTATATTCACCAGATTATTCTGTTCCTCAGGTTTTTAATTCACTTGATTTTTAGGTTCGCTTGTTGATAGATATGTATTTGTTGTTCATAATTTTTCTCTTTACTTTTTTCTTCTTCCTCTTCTTTAAGAATACCTTTCAGCATTTCATATAATACTAGTTTGGTGGTGATGAACTCCTTCAGCTTTTTCTTATCTGTGAAGCTCTTTATCTGCCCTTCAATTCTGAATGATAGCTTTGCTGGGTAGAGTAATCTTGGTTGTAGGTTCTTGCTATTCATCACATTGAAAATTTCTTGCCACTCCCGTCTGGCCTGCATAGTTTCTGTTGAGAAGTCAGCTGACAGTCGTATGGGTGCTCCCTTGTAGGTAATTAACTGTTTTTCTCTTGCTGCTTTTAATATTCTCTCTTTGTCTTTTGCTCTTGGCATTTTAATTATGATGTGTCTTGGTGTGGTCCTCTTTGGATTCCTTTTGTTTGGGGTTCTGTGGGCTTCCTGGACTTGTAAGTCTATTTCTTTCACCAGGTGGGGGAAGTTTTCGGTCATTATTTCTTCAAATAGGTTTTCAGTATCTTGCTCTCTCTCTTCTTCTGGCACCCCCATAATTCTGATGTTGGTACGCTTGAAGTTGTCCCAGAGTCTTCTTACATTATCTTCAACTTTTTGGATTTTTTTTTTTTGCTTTTTGCTTTTTCGGTTGAGTGTTTTTTGCTTCTTTGTATTTCACTTCTTTGACTTGATTCTTGTGTTCCTCTATTCTGTTTCTGGGTCTCTGTATAATATTTTTTATTTCAGACAGTGTATGTTTAATTTCTAGTTGGTCCTTTTTCATATCTTCGAGGGTCTCGTTATATTTATCGGCCTTTTCTAGGATATTCTTAAAAAGTCTTATAACGGTGGTTTTGAATTCTATATCCAGTCGTTTGTTTTCCTCCATTTCTTTCGTTTGTGATCTGATTCTTTGACCCCGCATTTTCATTGATTCCCTGAGTTGGTAAGGTAGATATTTGTGCTAGGTTTCCAATATGGCCCAGTGGGTCTGCTTCCCCAGTTAACCTGAGGTGGACACTCTTGGTGCACCCCTTTGTGGACTGTGTGTACAGCCTTGTTGTAATTAAGTCTTTATTGTTGTTGGTATAACTGGGAAGAATTGACCTCCGGGTCAGTTGGCTGTAAGGATCAGCTGTGTCTATGCTGGGAGAAGCCCGGTGCTGGAGACAGCCCTGTAGGATTAGACTTGCCAAACTGCAATAGCCTCTGTGCTCAGCTTGGATGGGGTGGAGCCTCAGTCTTGGCTTCCTGTCAGCCCCGCCCCTGCGCGCACGTGGGCTTTCAGTCCTCCGCCTTCCCCAGCTCGAGTCTCCGCCCGAGAGTCCAGACTCCCCCCACAAGAGCGTGGGTCCCCAGGGGCTCGCCTGGAACTGGGGTTCACTGCAGTCAGAACTGGGGCTCAGTGCAGTCAGAATCCTCTAACTCCCCTCCACTAGGGAAAGCCTGTGGCAACCCCCGCAGCCTTTGTGCGCACCAGCGCGTACGCGCGTGCGCACTTTCAGTCCTCCGCCTTCCCCGGTTCCCGAGTCTCCGCCCGAGAGTCCAGACTCCCCCCACAAGAGCGTGGGTCCCCAGGGGCTCGCCCGGAACTGGGGTTCAGTGCAGTCAGAACTGGGGTTCAGTGCGGTCGGAGGCTTCCTTCCCCCTTCCGCCAGAGAAAGTCAGCCAGGCTCTCAGCCGCCCTTCCTCTCTGCGCGCACAAAGCCCCTTTGCCGTACCTCCAATTCTCTGTGAGCTTTTCTCCTTCCTTCTAGTTGTAGAATTTTCACTCAGCCTGCTTTCCTGTGGTTCTGGATGGTGTCCGTTCTGTCTTTTAGTTGTAGTTTTGAAATTGTTGTGCTAGGCAGCAGTTTAGGTGTTTACCTATGCCGCCATCTTGGTTTCTCCACATGCTTATTTTTAATTGTTGAGCTAATTCATTTTTTTCCACAAGGGTTTTAGACTAAGTGACAACCTCTGAGGTGCCTGTCTGGATAGTGGATCCAGTAATGCTCACCATCATCTGAGCACATCTATTTTTCCTTCAGAAGCTGACATTCAAACACAAAATGCACTTTCTCTAGTCATATGGTTCTGGGTTTTCATTTCTTCAAGTTTTTGTCTGCTTGCAAATTCATGTCATAAACTGGAACTCAGAAGCAATAAAAATAACTGTACTCTCCCAAAAGATAAAATACATTTGAAGCTACATGCAACTGGGAATTATTTATAACAAAGCCAGTTTAAGGATGCATTTAGCGGGCTAGCATGTACATGTCTCACATAACCGAGTTTGGAGAGGCTTTAAAGAGCACGAGAGATGACAGAATGTTGAGGCCAAATGAGTGGATTTAAGTCAATACTACTATCACCCAAAAGGCCAAATCTAAAATAACAATTGTACCATTGGGCATTCATGCACAAGCTGTCTGCGTGTGGATGGTATATCTGATTGTTAAACTGCAACTTCCTGCTCTGAATCCCACACAGTGCCCTCCCATCCCCCTCCCTCACTCTTTGTTCTTAGGAGTTCTCAGCTATGAGTGTATCAAATGCTGACTAGTATCAGACCCACCTTCTCCCAGGGGAGCATCCACTGTCTGTCTTCTCTACAGAGGCCTGAATGGAAATAAACCAGCCATTCAATATGTCTAATCAGACGAAAGCCTGCTCCCTGAGGGTGACCTCAATCCCACAGTGAGTGGGGAACAGATTAGCATATCGCAGATCCCAGGGCACCAGGCATTGTCTGGTAAACAAAACGAAATTAGAAACACAGGAGCGGGACACAAAAGCCAAGGCAAATTAATGCTTTATATGTGGTAATGTTTACCTTTGTTTAAATACAAATTTTGGAGACAAGTGGTGAGTCTTCGGTGAATAAATGTCTGGTTAGACCACAGCGTGGAGGTGGAAGGGGGCAATGCTCATTCAATAGAACAGTGAGATTAAAATTTCACAGGTGAAAGCTTCAGAATCATTCACAGTAAATATGACTTTGTCCTTTCGTCAAACTTTGTAATATAGTGGTTTTGTTTTTGGCCAGGGCTCTATTATATGTAGGAACATGTATGGCTAAAAAGATGGAGTCAACAGACAAAAAAAGAGACTGAAGATGAGGAATAACCATGGGAATCAGCAGTGGTCAGGGGAACAGGCTAAATGATTAGGTGAAGGTCTGCAAAACCCAGAATGTGGAAAAATCTACAGGATAGATGAGACGTGGATTTTCCAATAAATAAAATTCAAGGAGGAAAGTAAAAAGAGGAAAGGAAAACCTAAACAGTAAATGAGACATACCAACCAAATGCAATGTGTGAATGTTGTTTGGGTCTTGATTTAAGTAAACAAATGTTTTTTTTTAAAAAGCCATGAGACAATTGGAAACATTGAAACAGTGGATATTTGATGAAATGAAGCCTTGCTTTTTAGAGATACATAATGAATATATATATAAATAAAATGATGTGATGTCTAAAACGTGGTTCAAAAAATGAGACATGATTGATTGTCCGTGGTTAATAATTATTAAGGTGGAGAGGTTGATACTTGAGAATTCTTTATATTATGCTCTATACTTTTCTGTACGTTAGAATTTATCCATAATAATGAGCAGGCTCTGAATAATAACAGAAATTATTCTTGTCAGATATACACTATAGTACTTCTAATGTTCTTATATAAAGGCACTGTAAAAGTAAAATCGAAGTTCATAAACATAGAGGCTTTTTTCTAAATGGATTAATACACATAAAGCATTTAAAACGATGTTGGGTGTACACATGATAAATGTTCAATAAAGGCTCACCAGTTCATGTTTCCTTAAATGTAGTGGCTCTAAATCTTAGCCTACAAACGCAAGTGTGTAAGAAACAGCTTTATTTTTCTGCAACTGAGCATCTCTCTTTTAAACCCATTTTCTAGAAGAGTGGTAGAACAAACGTTAGGCGATTCTAAGATCCTCCCTAAGTTTTACCTGTAATTGTTTCTAAATTGCAGAGGTGTTTAGAGATCCAAGCACTTGAGTTGGGGGGCGGGGGGCGGGCAGGGACAGTCTATCTGATCCTCAATGTCTTTTTTCCCACACTTACCATCTGCTGAAACACCCATCGTTCCATATGGTCCCCTCACCTGTGTGTTCTCTCTTTTCTCCACCTTCAAGCTGAATTGGTCTCTAACCTGCTTGTAGGTCAACCTCTGGCCCCCGGGACTCGTTCATACTGCAGCTCCCACCACAGTGGGAGATGCTGTGAGACTCTCCAAAGCCACTTCTTCTCTGGGGTTTCCCTGCTTTCTGAGGGATGCGGTGCTGATCTCTACCTGAGAGATGAGGTGCTGATCTCTTCTTTGGCACCTACACACCTAGTTGGGGTTTTGTCCAGCTTCATTCCCGGCACTGCTCCCCCGTCCAGGCTGAGCCCAGGAGCTGGCACAGGGCTTCCTTTCTTTGAGATCCACCAAAATGATTTCCCACAGATCTGTCAGGTCCCCTCAAACCTGCCTTCTCTTGCAGCCTGGGAAGCCCTTGCTCTTATTCAGCTATATTCCCTCACATAATTTTCTGTGCCCCTTCAAAGCTCAATTGCTGGAAAAAAAAAAAAGGTGCCTTTTTCTCTGCTTTCCCTTGCCATATTCCTTCTTTGAGGCAATGAGTGGAGAAAGAGTAGCTGACTAAATGGGGAAAGGAAACGATGGGGGAATATGTCCGTAAGTATTTCAATTATTTTTCCTTCCATTCCAACAATGCATGAATGGAAAAAGCACACAGCTGAGTTACTTAACCTTCCAAATGCCCATAATTAGTGAAGACAGCCTTGGCTATGTTTCCGAACATCCAGAATGAGAATCATATTGAGTGTCTGCCCTCGAGCTAGCCCCAAAAGGACAGATGCATCCTCCAGTGTGGGCTTACGGGTACAAAGAAGATTCCCCCCTTAATAGTTTCCAAAAAGACATAAAATCTATTCCAATAGAACTACAACTAGGAAAAGTGAATAAGGTCTGGCCACAATAAGAGAAATGTGGCCAGATAGCATTCACCAATTGCTTTGGGGGAAGTTCAAATTTCAAGAAGACCCTTTTCTTTCTTTCTTTCTTTTTTTTTTTTTTAAATAGAATCTAGTAAAGGTCAATTTTGTGCTTTTGTGCTTTTAGTTCTGAGCCATCTCATTCTGTTGTGCATTTGGAGATCATGCCATGCTGGTAGTTTCGTTTATTTATCCAGGCATGCATTCAGTAAATATCTGTGAGGATCTATGTGGCAGGCACTGTGCTAGGAATTCAGTTACAACTAAGAGTGGGGCTGTTCTGTCTGTCTTCAGAATGTATCGGGCTTTGTTTCCTAATCTAACTTGACTAGTTTATGAGTCTGAATTTGAAAAACCATTCAACCAGGATTTTGGCCAGAACCATTAGTTATTATAGGCTAAGGATGTTAGTTAGGAGATGTGCTACTGATAAAAAAGAAAAAAAAAAAAACATTAACAGTGACTTTCAGCTAAACAGGCAGAAAATTGAATGAGAAGGCCCTTTATCAGTGTGTAACTGTGCAAACAGAGCAGTGATGAGCGTGCCTTGTGCCACGTGAACTTCAGGTTAGATGCCACTGCACTATTATCGGTCTGATGAATGTTAAAGGGCCAGTCTAACGCAAATCCGGTGAGCAACAAAGATTAAGAAATTCTGCTGCCACAGCTGAAAGCATTGCATTAGCAAGGCACTTTCTAAACCAGCATACCCACATTCTGGATTACACTTTGGATCCATTAGAAATGCCCTCCTCAAGACAAACATCTCTTTGAACTTGTAGTGCTTAGCCCGAAAGGCCAAGAGAAAAAGCACTAATTGTAAACTAACGATTAAGGGACCAAAAGGTTATGTATTCACCTTACTTCGTAGTCTCACTCACTCCCAGAATTTCTAACTCACTGAAAGTAAAGAAATTGCTACTTTTTCCCCCCTTACATATCATGCATTACCCCCACCAATGTGAAAAGTTAAAACTTTGTTTAATATCAATGAATTAGTGACAGTTATGGGGTTTATAGCCAGTTAACTCAGGTCATTGGTTAAAAAGAAAGGTCCTCTTATAGAAATTTTTTTTTTTTGTTTTGCCATGGCATAATGCTGTTTTTTTCAAATAGTTAAGGGGTCAAAGCTATTTCTATACGAAATGTAAACTAAGTGGGTATTCCGGTGAGATTTGTTCTGGGGATTAGTAACTCTGAAAATTCAATATATAAAAGAAAAGCAAGAGGAAAGGTCCTTTCTCAAATACTTAGACTGTGATATGACCTAACCCTATTTCACTGACACATGTCTATTCAAGCCTCGTTTTTCAGATAAAAAGTATGTCTTTGCAAATTTACATAGGAAAAAGTATAAATGAAGAACAGCTTCTTTGACTAAGAGCCATAAAACTCCTCTGTGGTGTCTGTAAGTACTTAGGGACCCCTGTTCCAGGCTGCCCCACGGACCACCTGATGGAGGAGCAGGAGGTGGGCCTCCCTCTCCGAATTAGGCAGGCACCCTGCCACAAAGTCCAGGGCCTCACTGCAGATCAATCACATTAAGAGTGATTTCCAATTATGAGTTTAAACTCGCTAAGATCACTTTCATTAGAAGCTCATAATTAGGTGTCAAAATGTGGCCATGTAAAGGTGGAACCACCATCATTTTCCAGGAAATGGCTGAGAGCATGAAAGTCACATACTGAGGGTGTCAGGGCACTGAGGGTGGGAGGAGCCTGTGTCCCTAGCTCCTTTGTACTAGCTCCAGATTCCCTACCTCCAGACTTTTTTCTATGAGGAAAACAAACATCTAATTTGTTTAAACCGCTGTTTTCAGAGGTCTCAATTACAACCAACTAGAATCTCTAATATGATATGCTATTTAAACAAAATAGCATGTTACCCTTGCAATGGTATTTCAAGTAATTTTTCTGTGAGATTATTCTGAAAGCATGTTGTTTCTCCTTTGAGATCCGCAAGTATTTTGAAAGAATGCTATTTTCCTTCTTTATGAAAATGAAAAAATAGATCCATATGTCATATATCTCAGTTTTATTTTCATAAGATAGAATTCATAGCTCAATATTTATAAAGCAGCTCATACTTCACTAGCTATATGCAAATCAAACCACAATGAGATACCACCTCTTTGCTTTTGTTTGTCTTATTGAGGATTCTCCAGAGAAATAAAACAAAAAAAAATGTATATCCATATATATATATATATATATATATATATATATATATATATATACTAGTATATATGATTTATTATAAGAAATTGGTTCATGCAGTTATGGAGGCCAGTAAGGCCAGGCTCTGCAGTGTGGACTGGCAAGCCGCGGAGACCCGGGAGAGCCCATGTGCAGTTCTCGCCCAAGGCTGGCAGCCTGGAGAATTCCCTCTTGCTATTTACAGAACAGTCAGATCTGTGCAGACGGTCCCATTCAGCATGCCCACACATTGCTAATGCATTCTTGATTGCCTAAATTTTTGGGTTAGTATACATAAATTTATTGATTTACACATAAACAATTTATTAAATATTTCTAAAATTCTCTAAATTGACATACAAAATTAACCATCACAGGGGTTATTTATTTGTTTATTTTTTAGAGCCAACTGACTCTGGGGTAAATGGAATGCCAAATCCTGGAGTTATTTAATTTTTTTCTCTCTAGGAATATAAACAAGATACAAAACATAGCTCCCTCTTAATAGCAATCATATTACTTCAGGATTTAAGAAAAAGTTAACAGATACATGGAAGTGCTGGTAAAACCTGCATTTATTGAAATCCTCAGCCTTCTTAAAATTTGCCCAAATGGCAAATTCCAGAGTGGCCATGGTTTGCCATGAATTTGTTGCTAACCAAGGGTAAGGGACCCACTGTGAGATATGGCAGGGAGCTCTGGGATTTAATTCTATGCCATAGGCCTGACATTCTAATTCTGGAATTCAGTGACATCACACATCCCTTTCTCCTTCACAGTAATAATTTAAAATGTCATGTAGCTTTCTGCAACTGAATTCTTAAGTATCCTGAGGGTTGTCATTAGTGTACACCTAAAATAAATTTTGTCTGATCTACCCATAGAAACAGAATTGTGTGTTCTTCAAGGCATTTGGGACATCTTACAAATATATATATATATATATATATATATATATATATATATATATATATATAAACATTTTAGTAGGAGACTTAAGAGTAAGGGATAATAAAGTCAGAGGTACAATTAGCACACAAAATATTTTTATGTTTGCTAGAGATGGGCCACAAATTTGGCTCTAACACTTCTTTCTAGTGGTCAAAAGAACATGAGAAATTGAATCAGTTACAGGATTCAGAATGCTCCATACATAAAAAGAAAATGAAATAGTCCAGAGAAGTACAATTATTCTTAATTTTGAGTCTCCTACAGATATAAAATGTCATGGGTAATACCCTTCATAATATTTCTACTGAAATATGTACATTTATAATTTTCACATCATTGTTTATGATAGGGTATCCTAAAATATTAATTCTGAAAAAAATTCTACAATGGAGCAAAATAATCCAGTGTTGGTATGTCACTGTCTCAAGCTTAATCTAAGGGCAAAACTTGAACTCTAGAGCAGTGGTTTTGAACCATGCATCCAATGGCTGTGCTGGTTGGGAGAGCAGGGCTGAGTCTGAGGGATTCAGGATCTTCTTACCATCTTATCCTTTTAATGTATGCTTGGATTTAATTTGCTAATATTTTTGTTAAGGATTTTTGTATCTATGCTTATGTGGCATACTAGAGTCCTGGTTCATGAAAATTCATGCACTGGAGGGGGGGTCCCTCAGCCCGGCCTGCCCCCTCTCACAGTCTGGGAGCCCTTAGGGGTGGGAGGCGACCCGGTGATCAGGGGAAGGCAGTGCCCCATCCCACCTCTGCTGCTGCCTCTGCCGGCAGCGCAAGCCTCGGCCGGCCCTGGTTACCTGAGCCTCGGTTGACCCTGGGCAGCTGGGCAGCCGCCATCCGAGGCTTGCCTGAGCCTCAGGTCGGCCCTGGGTGGCTGGGCAGCCGACATCTGAGGCTTGCCTGCGCCTCAGGCGTCGACTGAGCAGCTGCCATCCAAAGCTTGCCTGTGCCTCGGGCCAGCCCTGGGCAGCTGGGGGGCTGAGGGGACTGGGGGACTCTGGATGCAGGCGCGTGGAGTGGCCGGGCCCTCCTGGGGGCAGGCCCGGCCTTGCCCCACACCTGCCACCCCAGCGGGGCTGAGGAGACTGGGCACTGCCATCTTGTGGCTGTGGGCGCCGCCATCTTTGAGGACATGGCAATCAATTATCATATTTCCTCCTTATTGGATGTGGGCATCGCCATCTTTGAGGGTGTGGCAGTCAATTAGCATATTCCCTCCTAATTGGCTGTGGGCGCCGCCATCTTTGAGTAAGGGGCAGTCAATTAGCATATTCCCTCCTTATTGGCTGTGGGCGTTGCCATCTTTGTGACGGCATGAGAGTCAATTAGCATATTCCTTCTTTATTAGATAGGATTGGTCCAAGTTTCTTTGCTTGTAATTATCTTTTTCTGAATGATGCTGGCCTTATAAAATGAGTTGGGAGGTGTTCTCCCCTCTTGAATTTTCAGACTGATGCTTGAGAACCACTGCTACAGGTCAAGTGTTCAGAGTTCTTCAATAGAAGTGCAAGAAAAAGGAAGGATGAAGAGAGACTATAGATTAAAAGATATATATCAACATTTTAACAATGGCCAACACTCAGCCATAGTGTCTAAGGATATGTGCTTGGAAAAAAAGCCACAAAGAACCATAAGAAAATTATTAGTTAAAAGTCAAGAGTGTGCTTACTTTAACGTAGGTTGTGACTTTGCTTAAGTCTGAGCACTTGGAAGGGTTTCTGGAGGGCAGGCAAGCTTCTATTTCTTGACCTGGGTGGTGATTATAAAGGCATTTGTCTGGTAGTGCTTTCACTAAGCTGTATATTGGTTTTGTGTGGTTTTCTGTAATTTTGTATCATTTTACAATAAAAGTTATGAAAAAATTACTGTTGAATGACATGATTTAAACCTCTTGGGACTTTGCCTGAGCTGTGAAGATATAACTTCACGTTCATTCTGGAATTTTACTTTACAACCCAAATAATGTTGACCTTAGAGAAGTTATTTGTCATGGTTATGGAAAATGACTGCATACATTATAGAGCTCCAAGCCCTGCTTAAATCATGGTAGGGGAGTGGAGAGGACTGGCTTATTTTGACAATAATTGCCTCTACACTCTCATTTTTTCTTTACCACTGCCCGAGACATACACCCTCTTACCCACCATCACAGAAGAGGAGAAAGGTATAAGGTGGGACCCTTGGAGGCAGTGAGATCTTGGGAGCATGTATGTTTACAATCTCTACCACCCTGTCCTGCTTAAGACAGATCATCACCCAGCCCAGTGGTCAGCAAACTGCGGCTCATGAGCCACATGCGGCTCTTTGGCCCCTTGAGTTTTTAGCAAAGGCCAGTTTAGGAGTACCCTAATTAAGTTAATAACATTGTACCTACCTATATAGTTTAAGTTTAAAAAATTTGGCTCTCAAAAGAAATTTCAATCGTTGTACAGTTGATATTTGGCTCTGTTGACTAATGCGTTTGCCGACCACTGACCCAGCCAGCCTGCTGAGAGCTATCATGGGATTCACGGTTTGATTATTTCTTTCAGCCCCAATGAAGGGAAGGCCTGGGGGAGACTTCAGTGATGCTGCCTGGCAAGGTCCAACCCATCTGTGCCTGAGGGAGTTGATGTGGAGAGTTTGGCAGACAGGGCCACCCGGCAGGAGGTGAGAAAGACTACGGACTGGCTCTCCCCCTGACTGAGGGCAATGGGCCATACCTCTGCGGCTCCAGGTCAGGGAGGCGTGTACCCATGAGTCTTGGGGTTTGTCTGTAGACAAAGGTAATTATGAGGGAGCTCAAAACCACTCACTTGGTTTTGCAATATTTACATCCTTTATTTCTCTTTCTCTTTCTTACTCTTTGAAATAAATATTTATTCCTTTTATAAAATAAATATTTAACATCTTTACTATTTAATTTTTATATTAATTGATTTCTACTGTATTTCACAGAATTATCAGTCTATGATTGATTGGAAATTAAAAACAAGCAAACAAATAAACCACTGACAGAAGATATGCTTGCCATAGATAATTTAAGAAGCACAGAAACTCTCCAGGTTCCTCAATAAGCCAGTCAGAGAAAGACAATATCACATCATATCAGTGAGCTTATATGTGGAATCTAATGAACAAAATAAACTGACAAACAAAATAGATCCAGAGACATGGAAGCAAGGAACAGACTGAGGAGTCCCAGGGGAAAAGGGAGGGGGGAGATTAACGAAAGAATTTATATGCACATATGCATAACACATGGGCACAGACAATAGTGCGAGGAAGGCCTGGGGGTTAGGGTGGGTGTGAGGTGGAGAGGATCAGTGGGGGAAAGGGGGACATCTATAATACTTTCAACAATAAAGATAGATTTTTTTAAAAAAGATAAAGAAACTAGGGCTCCAAAGAGTTTTATAATTTGCTGAGATTGGGTATCTGAATAATAAAAAGGTCATATGCAAAAAAAAAAAAAAAAAAAAAAAAAAGCACTGAAAGTGACTACATTAAAATCAAGAAATTCTGTTCATTAAAGTCACTGTAAAGAGTGAAGAAAACAAGCCACAGAATGGGAGAAAATATTTGCAACACATCAAAACAATGAAGGACTAATATCTAAAAAGACATAAATCATTCATTCAAATTAATTCGAAAACTGGGCAAAAAACTTGCATAGTCAGTTCACATTAAGAGGGAATCCTAATGGCAAATAAGCATACAAAAAGGGATCAGTTCTTTTGGGAAATGAAAAATTAAAACCACAGTGAAAAAAACCAGATGGTCACCTGATCGACAAAAATTGAAGTCTCCCAGTTCTGAATGTTGGTTGAGGGTCCAGAAGGTCTCATATATTGATCACGAGAGCATGAAATTAGTGAAATCCCTTTAGAAAACTCTCTGACAGTATGAATCTACCAAAGCTTAATATATGCGTGCACCACGAGCCAGCAACTTCACTCCCAGACCTGCCACAGACACTCTTACAACTCTTTCCACGCTTCCCTTAAAACCCAGCTCTTGGCTGCCACCGAGGTCATGCCTCCCCTTTGCTGCCCCAGGCTGGATGACGTACCACCCCTCTGTGTGTTCACATCCCCAAGTATAACTCTGCATCATTGCACACAATGAGTATCTGCCAAATGGATGGATGAATAGCCAATGAATGAAGGTCTATTTTGCTCTGGGTGGGTACAAGTGATAAAGGTATGAAACAGATTTATTTTATGAGGTTGGGAGATTTAACCATGTTTTGCCCTTGCTCTATCGGCACAGTGATGAGTTAATTGCAACTCTTAAAAGTGAAAGCTTTGTCACTCCCACACACACAGTTACCGCCTTCCTATCCACGAGGAGCAGGGCCCTCCTGGTCGCTACCCATCTTACTGGAAAAAGCACGCCAGCTCCTCACAGCCCCTCGAAGGCCTCTCCTGGTGGTCCCCACTGAAGGAAAAAAGCTTCAGATTTTGCTTACACTCTGTCTGTGGGGAAAGGGTTATATTTGCCAATCCTATGAAACAAAAGGTAAGGTGTTATGCTTAATTACAAGAGTGGGAATTAATTTTCCGTGGTCTCCCCTGTGTTTCTTGGGGTGTTGCAGATGGTTGCTCATGCCTGTGACTGACTCACTGTTGAGAATAAACATCACTCAGGAACAGAGTGAAGATTAATGGTCTGCTGTAAACCCTGTTGGCTCAGTGTGAAAGCTTGCTTTGCACATATGTTAATACCGATGTGTGGCTTGAAAACGCTTCTTCATTACGCTATTGTTCCATTCCAATATCCCCTGTGGAGGGGTTTTGTCTGTTGTATCACTCAACTTCCTACACACCAGTTCTCACCTGCCGGCAAGAAACACAGTCCACCTCAAATATGCCAGATCATAAGCGGAGGAGGGCAACCTCCTTTCTGAGTTAGAAAAAAAACAACTACATTGTGAGGGGAGAAATTTATATGTAAGTATCCTATCTAATAAAGAGGGAATATGCTAACTGACCATCACTCTGTCACAAAGATGGCTGCACCCACAGCTGAGGCCAAGTTCCCATAGGAGCCTTAATGGGCAATTAGCAGGAACCTGAGGCTACGCCCTCCCCGCCCCCATAGGGCTTGACAGGGCACCTCAGACCACGCCCCCCATCCTGGCATCAGGCTGGGCGACCTCAGGCCACGCCCCCCACCCCGGCGCCAGGCCAGGGGACCTGAGGCCATGCCCCCCACCAAGTGGGGCTTGACAGGGGACTTCAGGCCACACCCCCACCCAAGCACCAGGCCAGGGGATCTCAGACCGCATCCCCTGCCCAGCGGGGCTTGACAGGGGACCCCAGGCCGCACCCTCCGCCCCAGCATTGGGCCAGGGGACCTAAGGCTGCGGCCCCTGCCTGGCTGGGCTTGACAGAGGACCTCAGGCTGTGCTCTCCACCCAGTGGGGCTTGACAGAGGACCTCAAGGTGCACCCCAGTGCTGGGTCAGGGAAATTCAGGTCGCGCCCCGCACCCCAGCACCAGGCCGGGGAACCTCAGACTGCACCACCTGCCTGGCAGGGCTGGACAGGGGACCTCAGGCCCCGCCCCCACTCAGCGGGGCTTGACGGGGGACCTGAGGCTGTGCCCCCCATCCAGTGCCAGGCCGGGGACCTGAGGCTGTGCCCCCCTGCCTGGCAGGGCTTGATGGGGGACCTCAGGCCATACCCCCCACCTAGTGGGGCTTGACGGGGGACCTCAAGGCATGCCCCCTACCCCAGTCTGGGCTGGGAGATCTCAGGCCACGCCCCTGGTCCTGGTGCCAGGCCAGGGGACCTGAGGCTATGTCCCCTGCCTGGCGGGGCTTGACAAGGGTGGGACTGGCCAGGTCTGGATCTAGCTCAATGGGGGGGGGGGGGCGGCTGGGTCTGGGTCTCATGCGATTTTGAGGCGCATGTAGGTGGGCAGGGACTTGACTCTGGGTCCCATGGTGCGCCCCAGACTCTGACAGGAGGATGGTTTTCATATACATTTTACTAATTTTCTTTCATCTCTGACACTTCTATTATAGAGAAAAGGCAAATAGCAATATTAAATTATTTCCTCTGATTAATTCCCTTTTAATGTGCACGAATTTCGTGCACTGGGTCACTAGTAGATTTGTATATTGTATCTTTCAATTGTATTAATCAAAATGTGTTAACGATCCGTGATGTGCAGAGATTGTCCTGAGGTGCGGGGGCCTGGCAAGAAATAAAGTTCAGTCTCCAACCTCAAAACCTAACAATCTAGAGAGCGTTAGTACTGGACTACCATAGAGCAAGGTGACTTCTAGCTTTTAACTGATCTGTTAAAATGCTATCTTTTTGTTTAGGTTCATCAGTCATCTGAGCATCAATCTCTTCTTTTAGATTTTGAGAAGGAAAAGCATCCACTTAGATGTATGTCCTTTGGTTCAGCTAACAATAAATAATTCCTGAGACGTTTTCCCTGCGGTGCCTTCATCTAAAGAAGAGCAGATGCACAAACCTGGCACTGATGTGGGTGGCAGCACCTTGTCCGTGGGCATGTCCACGTGCTATCATGTGACCACAAAGGAGAATGTTTGCTGTGCAAAACAGTGAAGAGAACTGGGAGTCCTTAGGGCCAATCCATGGGGGAGGAGGGCAGGAGGAAAAGAGCATCAAAGGAGGGAGAAGTCAGACGCTGGAAGCCATGTGGGATGAAATGGCCAGGGAACTGACCTCATTGGTGGAATGACCAAAAGAATGATTTCTGAGAGTCAATGTGAAGTAGCTTGAGTGGCTGCAATAAAGCATCCCTCCTCCCTGGCGATCTTCTCCACCCTCAGTAAAGTCTGCTGCTCGTACACATGGCTTGTATGAATGAGGAGTGAGCTAAGTGGTGGGCAGAATAATGGCCCCCAAACTTGTCCTAATCCCCGGGACCTGTGATTATGTTAGATGCCTCTGCAGTTGTGATTAAGCTAAGGATCCCGAGGTGGGGAGATGAACCTGCGTTATCTGGTTGGGCTTCCTTGAGAGTGGAAGAGGGAGGCCGAGAAGGAGAGGGGATGTGACTGCAGAAGAAAGGCACAGAGGTTTGTGACATTGCTGCTTTGAACACTGAGGAAGGGGGCCGGCCTTAAGATCTGGGAAAAGCAAGGAAACAGACTCTCCCTTGCAGCCTCTCTGAGGGGAAGTATCCCTTGTCAATGCTTACATTTTAGCCCTGGGATAACTATGTCAGATTCTGACCTCCAGAACTGTAAGATAATAAATTTATATTTTTAAGCAACTAAATTTATGGTAATTTATTAAACCAGCAATAGAAAATTAATCCAGTATATCAGGGAAAGGAGTTGAGTGCAAAGACAGGAAAATGTAGGGATGATTTAGGGACAGTCATTAGACAAGAGTGTTGCTGTGGGGAGTGTAATAGCATTGAGTCAGAAAGGTCAGTTTAGACATGACCTTTGGCCATTGGAGAGCCACTGATGGATTCCAGAATGAAGATGCAATGGGCAGAATTTCAGAAGCGAAGACCAGGAGAGTGCTGAGGGACCTCTCAGAGCACACTCTGCAAGGATGCCCAGGGCTGCCTCCGACCTGCACTGAGTTGGGGTAAGTGCACAGGCCCTAAACTACCATCCCCACTGCGCTGGGGCACTTTGCCTGCATATTCTGGGCTTCCACTTCAGATTTCATTTGAACAAGAGATTTATATCTAAAACAATAAAATGAAAACATGGACAGAGCATGACTCACTGTACAGAGAGGTTAAGTGTCTCACTCCAGGTCACCTGGACGGGAGCAAATTCTGTATCCCGACGTCGTTATCAAAGTTGAGTTTACGCATCTTCCCCAGGAACTTGATTCTCACTGGTCCCTTGCTCTACAGCCATGTGAAGAAGTTAGGAGTCTTGCCCCGTTTCCTCCACATGTGAGAACGTTCTACCTGGACCCCATGGAGGAATCCAGACGCCCCAGAATGGATCCTGTGGTTTTGTCCTGAAACCCCTGGCTTGGCCCCACTTAGGGTTAAGGGGAGGCCAGGGCCTGTCCTGTGCCAGCTCAGGGCACAGGAGAGGAACCAGGACAGGGACTTCAGGTGTCACGCAGGCTTACTCCCCTAAGGTACCCGGAGAACTGTTGTTTGTTTTTATGAGTTGCTTGGTTCGGGATCACCTGGAGTGCTATCAACACATTCCTGTGGAACTCTGATCAATTAGTGCGGTAGGACCTGGGAGCTGGTGTTTTTCAAAGCTCCCCAGATGATTCTCATGTGCAGCCAGGGTGTAATGATTTTCAAATTTCTGTTGGAATAAGAATTACCTGTGAGGGCTCCTGCGGGTCAGCAGGTCTGGGTGAACCTGGGAATCTGCTGGTTTAATGCAGCTCTCACCTGTCTGATGCAGCTGCAGCCCGCTGAAGGGGCAGGGGGAGGGGAGAAGACATTGTCAGTAGCTGTACCTGCAGGCCAACAGCCCCGCCCATCGGGGAGGCCAGGACATTGTTCTAAGAAGCAGAAACACCGGGCAGGGACTCTTGGCTAGGGTCCCTAAGAGAAAGGCTACAGCCATAAGCACTGATTTGTCTGTACCATGATGGCAACATGAAGGAGAGAAGAAAATGTGAGTATATGTTCATGTATATTCATACACAACACACCCTCCTTTCCCACCACATAATAAAAGTGAGTCAGGCCTTGATGAATTCCTCCTTTCCCACAGTTACCATGACCTGCCATGATGTAATAACACCATATATTTCAATAATAAATGGCAAAGGGGAGTTAAATGAAAATCCACCCACGAACTCACACTCCACACCACCTACATCCAGTTGTTTTAGATTCTTCCAGCTTCTGCTCATCCAGTTATTATTCACTCAGCTTAAATTTTGTAACAAAGTGTAAGGAGCCTCTGGGACAACTTCAAGCGTACCAACATCAGAATTATGGGGGTGCCAGAAGAAGAGAGAGAGCAAGATACTGAAAACCTATTTGAAGAAATAATGACAGAAAACTTCCCCCACCTGGTGAAAGAAATAGACTTACAAGTCCAGGAAGCACAGAGAACCCCAAACAAAAGGAATCCAAAGAGGACCACACCAAGACACATCATAATTAAAATGCCAAGAGCAAAAGACAAAGAGAGAATATTAAAAGCAGCAAGAGAAAAACAGTTAGTTACCTACAAGGGAGCACCCATACGATTGTCAGCTGATTTCTCAACAGAAACTATGCAGGCCAGACGGGAGTGGCAAGAAATATTCAAAGTGATGAATAGCAAGAACCTGCAACCAAGATTACTCTACCAGCAAAGCTATCATTCAGAATTGAAGGTCAGATAAAGAGCTTCACAGATAAGAAAAAGCTAAAGGAGTTCATCACCACCAAACCAGTATTATATGAAATGCTGAAAGATGTTCTTTAAGAAGAGGAAGAAGAAGAAAAAGGTAAAGATAAAAATTATGAACAAATACATATCTATCAACAAGTGAATCTAAAAATCAAGTGAATAAAAAATCTGATGAACAGAATAATCTGGTGAATATAATAGAATCAGGGTCATAGAAAGGAAGTGGACTGATAATTCTCAGGGGGAAAGGGGTGTGGGGGGTGTGGGAAGAGACTGGACAAAAATCATACACCTATGGATGAGGACAGTGAGGGGAAGGTAAGAGTAGGGGGTGGGGTGGGAACCGGGTGGAGGGGAGCTATGGGGGGAAAAAAGAGGAACAACTGTAATAATCTGAACAATAAAGATTTAATTTAAAAAAGTTTTGTAACAAAGATGTTTTGAGTTTACTGACGTAAGTACATTGGAAGTGTGTGCATTAGTCACAGTCAGGGTCAAGGCTGCTGTCAGCCAGGTCCGATCTGCTTAGTTTTCTATGGCTTCATTTTGGAATATTTATAGAGGCCATCTTACTCATCAAGGACAAACAAACATTGTCTTATGTAAGGCAGGAAGACACAACTCTCCCTAGTGCTCACACTCGCTCTTCCCAGCCTCTTTCATGGTTGGATGCAAGACAATGAGTCAGGCCGCTCATCTGCTGAGACCAGTGGGCCTCTCACCCCCTCATGCATGTGAATCTGGATGGTCCAAGTGGGGACTGGAGGCAGTGACACAGGGTAGCTCATCTCCAGGTCAGCTCTGCTCCTGAGAGCTCTGGGGATGGCGAGCAGACAGCCATCGGGCTGGGGGTCCTCTAGGACCAAGCTCAGTGCTGCCCGAGTTTGATGAGGGGGTGGGACTACACTGTCCTTTGAATCTCCCAGAGAAGGACTCGGAGTCTTGGAACAGAGGTGGCCTTGACTGACGGTGGGGTCGCAGTCTCCAAGATGGGTTGACACAGCCAGGCATCTGCAGCTTTTCCCAGCCCTCTAACCCTGCACATGACCCACAGTGAGTGGTCCCAACCCAGTCCTGTGGTCACTGCGCCTGCAGGGACACCAGGTCACTGCCGGAAGCCGATCATTGTTTCACTAGTAGAGAGGTGTGAACGGGGAATCCGAGGTCAGGGATAATCACTCAGTGTTTGATTGAGACATTGGTAGTTGAAGCAGCCTCCACCTGTTAGTCTTATGATTGGCTATTATTGGAATTTCCTGCCTGAGGAATATGGGTGTATCCCATAATCTTAATAAAAGGGATGGCGAAGCCAGAGCGAGGAGTAGTCCTCTCTTGGGCTTCCGCCTGGCCCCCATTTCCCAAATTAATGCTTTTCTAGTCTCTTTTCATTTGTGTGCGGCCTTCTCCAGAACCCGAACCCTAACTGGAACCCTGAACCATGCGGGACGTGAAAGGGGTTCCCACAGGTCACACCCTTCCCCTTCTCCAGGACAGCCTAAGAGTAGGAACTGCAGCATCAAAAATTACTGCTGGGATATCTTGAATTAATAAGATGTCTAGGAAACCAGAAAGTGTGAAGCAATGACAATTGTTCATCTGCATGCACTTGACCAGCTGGTTAGGTGCTCTCCCTGACAGCCGACACGGACAGGCAAACCCGACATGTTCCCTCTGGGATCTTACTGGATGCAGGCTGTCTGCAATTTGTGGGAACAGTGTAAGAACGATAGGAAAAGAGGGATTTGAAGCCATTTCCATACACACTTGGCCAAGGCTCACCTGCACTCCAAATTCCTCTGTCATGCTTCACGCATGCAGCATGTCATGTACTCTTTGCTGGTCAATTCTTCAGGTTGGCTTGGGTCTTATATAAATAAGGAGGGCAACCCCTTCTCAATGCCCCCAAGTATTACCTGCACTGCTGATGCTGAGACAGACTATAAAATGCCTTCATTTGTTGAGGAAGCAATTCGGTTCCATTTTGTTCCAAATGGACTCTTCCCCATAATTCCATCCTGAGGAGGAAAGGTGTCGCCACTGGGACTTGCTGAATTCTCAGTGTGACTTGCAGTCTCCGAGGGCAGAGACCATCCTTGTGCCTCACTGGATCTCCAAAGTGCTTTGCTCTTCCTGCGCCCTTGAAGGCGTTAACTGAATTAAAGAATTAACCAGCTAGTGTCAAGCTGTCCACTACTTGGTTCTACCCAAACTTAATTGTGCTCGGAGGGTTTCACAACCTATGTTTAAAGGCTTCTGTGAGACATTGCTAAAGTTGACAGTGGTAGTTTATGGAATCTGACTAAAATCTATTAGTGGCAGAAACCACATATTTGCAAACTCCTAACAAAATGGAAGTACTTTAAGAGGGTCCACGGCTCTGTGGGGCTCTGGCTGACTCCCTGGCTCAAACAGTTCCTGGTATTTCGACTTGTGTTTTGTGTTTTCCTGCCTGATGAGGCCCATTGCTTGGTGTTGACAGAGTGCAATGTAGTATATACAGATGTTGAATTAGAGTGTTGCACGCCTGAAACTTATGCAATGTTATAAACCAGAGTTACCTCAATAAAAGGGGGGAAAAAGTTTCTTTGGCCAGTCATGGGAGGCCATGTGCACACATGCACACACAGATGGAGAACTGGGACTATTTAGTGGCCCTCCAGAAAGACATATTTTTTCAAAAAATGTTTACCTTTAGCACAGAAATGTATTCTGCTTCCACTAAAGTGACGGCATGAATGCACATATTCATGGCCCCTAGAGGAGATCTACGTTTAAATCGAGAGCGCTCTCCTTAATTCTAAGAAAGATTGGAATCGCCATGCAGGCAGGGTACTCCGCAAGCTCATCGCCGCCTAGAGCCTCTGAGGAAGAACCACCTAGCAGGGCTGGCAGCTTTCCCACCTCACGCTGAACTGAGAAAAGGGTTCACAACACGACGTTTCCCTTCCCATGCAGTGCACCTGAATAATTCCCATTCTACTCTACTCCAGTTTCTTTTTTCTTTTTAAAATATATTTTATTGATTTTCAGAGAGGAAGGGAGAGGGAGAGAGAGATAGAAACATCAATGATGAGAGAGAATCATTGATCGGCTGCCTCCTGCACGCCCCCCACTGGGGACCGAGCCCGCAACCCAGGCATGTGCCCCTGGCCGGAATTGAACCTGGGACCCTTCAGTCCTCAGGCTGATGCTCCATCCACTGAGCCAAACCAACTAGGGCTCTACTCCAGTTTTTAAAATGCCGGCCACATCCACTCTATTGATTACCTGACTCACTAATGAACTGTGATGTTCAGTTGGAAAAATACTGCAGGAGAAAGATCAAGAGTGTCCCCAAACTAAAGACTCCAACTGGCAGCCACAAAGACTGCTTGGGAAAGTTGTGGCCCAGAACATCCATCCTCAGAACACACTCGTCAGCAGTGGCTGCTAGTCTGGGCACAAAGCTGTCTGCGTGCACTGGGCAGCAGTACCCCGTGCTCACAGAGTGGGGGGGGGGGGGGGGAACGGGGGAGGGAGAGGGCAGGCTGTGCATCCTTCCTCCTTCCACACAGAGTGTTCAGGAACAAGCCACCACTCCTTGCTCTTAGCAGAGGCCCACAGAGCTCTGTCACCCCAGAAGGACACCTCTCCTCCATTGAGATTAAACTCAATTGGCATGTTCATGAAAGCTTCCTTTAACTAGCACAGTTGAAAGTCCTCTTTCCCTCTTCTCAACACTTACAGCCCTTAACCCACACCTCACTCTGTGTACATAACACTTTCTAAACTGATTAGTTATGATTAGATCTTATCTCCTTTACCAACTGTAAGTAGTTTGAGGACTGTGACAATATCTTACTCCTTTTGTGTCCCTGATTGAGCACAGTGCCTCGCATATAGTAGGTGTTCGACTGATATTTGGTACAAACACAAGGATGCCAGGGAAATGCTTTTCTTATATCTGCAGGTTGAAAATGATTTATATTTGAGAAAGTGCAACAAAATTCTGCCGAAGACTCACCCATCCATTCATTCATCCATTCACCCATTCATTCATTCATTCATTCATCCATCCATTCTTCCACCCATCTATCTATCTATCCATCCATCCATTCATCCATCCATTCCTCCACCCATCCATCATTCATTCATCCCTCTGTCCATCCATCCAACACTTTCTGATAGTCTACTGTGTTCCTGAGCTAATGATTGTGGTTACTAAGATGGGTAAGACAGTCCTTGCCTCTGAATCTCAGAGTCTAGTGGTGCAGAAGACAGGGTTGAAAGCAATGACAATAGAGTATGAGAAGTGGTGTGAGGTGGGGCAATTTCCTGACTCATCCTAATGCAGTGCTCTCTCATCAATAGTCTATCTGCTTCTCTCCAACTTCGTAAACTCTGCCCCACCAGCAAAGATTTTGTTAAGCTTTAGATCCCATAGTTTGTATTATGAAAACCATATCTGTGTAGGAATGTAAAATTGTTACAATACTAAATGTTTTTTCCAAGTGTTTACATATATCTAAAGGGAAGATGATAAAATGGGAATTACAACACAGAATGAAAAGCAAACTGTTTAAGTCAAATAACCACTTGATTGCTAAAACTCTTCAAAGGCTTCCCTTCGCCCTAAAAATAAACCTGAGCTGGTTCTTACCATCACTAAAGGTTTCTGCATGATCTGGCCCCTATGGGCTTATCCCCTCCACACTCTTTTCCCCTGTGCCCTAGCCAAGATGGCCCCCGACTGTCCCTCTACTTGGCACACTCTCCCTCCATCCCTTGGTGGTGGTGGTGACTGGAGGGTGTGGGGTGCATCGCTTAAAAATCATCAGGAAGGTCTTCTCTGACCACGCGGTACAAAGGCAGTTGTCCACCATTATTTCCTCTCATAGGAGCCTGATCTTTTCCTTCACAGAGCTATCATAGCATGTAATCATTTCATTTGATTACTTGTTTCTCTTGCTAGATTATGAGGTCCACAAAATGTTCTGTTGTTCAGCAGCCTGTCCCCAGAGACCCACGTGGTTTCCGGTTCCTTGGAGATACATTGTAAATATATTTTGAACAAATGCATGTTACAGCGGTTCACAGAAAGAGCACCTGCTTGCAAAAGGGAGGCTATCTTTCGGGAACAGCAAGGGAAAGGACTCTGCAGAACCAGAAGTGGTGCAACAGCGCCACCAAGCGGTCCATCTCATTACCCAAGGCACCTGTTTCCAGAAATATTGTTCCTGGTATTTAGAGTAGAATCATAATCCACTAAGCTTGTTTCTTTCTTTATTTAAAAAATTACAAATTGCCCTCAAACCTCTCACACATCTCCCTCTCCACAGAGCAGGACATTTGAAGGCCTTTGGAGGCCAGCTAGCTAAGAGGACTTTGGGAGTTGCTATGGTAACTTTTCCTTTTCTTTTTTTTTTTTTGTACTAATCATTTGGAAACCTTACATTTTCAAATCTGCACGCTTTGAAAAGGTCTGCTTGCTTCTACTTTGTTGTTTTTTTTAAGCTTTGATTTAATATGCCTCGCCTTGTAATTTGTTAAATGACATGTTATTAAAATCCCCCAAGGAGTCAGCAGGAGTCTGCTGCCACAGAGAGACAAAACTGCATTCTGGAGGCGTCAGTGATTGCCATCTGAGCATCCCTTACAAGGTTTTCAAAGCCCATTAGGGTGTTATTGCTTGGCCGCTGTGGCCAGAGTGAGCATAGGCCTGGGTGATGCTGGAAAAGCCTGCCTTGTTTCTTCATTTCCTGCCCTCTGCGCCTCGTTCTCTGCTGCTGCTGGTCCTGATGCGAGAAGAGTGAACCTGATTACACCTGCTTGCTTTCTCTCATTAGTCATCCCTACAAGACAGGAAACCAGAATGCTCCGTGCTCAAATAGAATGACGCTAACATGCGCCGCTGAGGACTGTCCATCTCAGATATGAAATGAATGTAAGCAGCAGAACATGCCATCCGCGGTCATGAGCTGGGCCAAGGGCGGTGGGGAACAGGGTAATTCAGGGAGGCTGCACAACGCAGGACTGCCTCCTGGCGGTCGGCCATGGGAGTGTTAAGTGAAGGTTGCAAAAAAGCTGCTCGTGTTGCTAGTGGTCCAAGAGCTTCCAGGAGGAAGGCCAGGGTAAAACTGTTCTGCACTGTGAGAAAACAGATGCCAGCACCCTCTCAACATTACCAAACAATTTTAGGCTCCATCTTGTCCTTATGTAGATGGGAGGCAATGTCTTCCACAATTTAGGTGTACAATTAAACGTTAGATCTCCGTGCTCTTGTTGGGGTATTTTTATCGAGTGCAGTTTTTATTGTTGCTTAATTTTGGTCCAGTTTGTGTCTCATGTGCAGGCCTCCCTGATCTCCTGACTCCTCCCTTGTGGGGTGGCTCTGTGTGTCCTGGGCATGTAGTCAGGGTTTTGTTCATGCCCTTCTGCCTCCTTCAGGTTTTCTTCAAAAGCCCAGCTCCCAGGCTGACCACCATGCTTCCAGAATCACTTCACCCGAGTAAAATCCACCCCTCCTTTAGCTCCAGCGGCTGGAGTTGCCCAGCCCTTCCATGCTGTCTCCTTGTCTCTGGGTGTGACACAGAATTCCAATGTCTTCCCTAGGGTCTCTAATAGACCCGACACTCACCTGAGGTCTCTTTTCACCAACGTGTATCTCACTGTCTTAACATCAGGCTTGCTTCTTTCAACCCTAGGGTTTCCCAGATTCAGATCAATGGAGGGCACTTCCATCCCACATACAATCTATCTGGTTGGCATTTTGCATAATAACAGCCATTTTTGCTTAAGAATTCTTGGGGAGCCCAGCCGGTGTGGCTCAGTGGTTGAGCATTGACCTATGAACCAGGAGGTCATGGTTAGATTAGATTCCTCATCAGGGCACATGCCCCGGTTATGGGCTCAATCCACAGTAGGGGGCATGCAGGAGGCAGCTGATCAATGATTCTCATCATTGATGCTTCTATCGTTCTCTCCCTCTCCCTTCCTCTCTGGAATTAATAAAATAAGTTTAAATAAGTAAATAAGAATTGTGGGGGAGTAATGTACCTTCAAGGTACATTCAGGTGGTCTGATAATTAAATCTATATGAGACAGATTAACAAGAGAAAATAACCAAACTTAATTATGTATGTGTATGGGAGCCCTACACAGATAAGAGAGTCAGAGACTCCACATACATGAGAGGTTCAGGGGCAGAAATTAAAATGAGGTGTTATGCCATTCTGAGATAAGGGTGAGGTAGGTGCCTTGGGGCTTCCGAGGAGGGGAAGGTCATTGCAGCACAGTTAGGACAGCATGTATTGAGTATTTGGTAGTTTGCCCTGCCATATACTAGTAGATAATGTCAAAAAGGTTATCTCTAAAGATCTCGTATAATTGGCAAGGCCTCTAATTTAAATTCTTCTAGGTAAATAAGGAGTGGGAAAGCAAACATTTCTCTTGAGCCCAAAGGGTCTCAGTTGCCTTTAACTCAAAATAACCCGCACACCACAGAAGCACGTCCTGGTCGGGTGGCTCGGTTGGTTGGAGTGTCCTCCTGATGCGCTGGGGTTTGGGTCCAATCCCTGGTGAGGGTGCATGCAAGAGTCCAGCAGTGAATACCTGGATGGGTGGAACAACAATTTGGTGTTTCTCTCTCTCTCTCAAATCAATAATACATTTAAGAAAATTTTAATGAAAGAAGAAAAAATGTGTCCTTATTGTAAAGCTTGTCACAGTTATTCCACAATAAAATCATGTTGCATTTTGCTTCTAGGTGGAATTGTGATATCTATTTGCTGGGAGAATCTACCTCCTTTCAGATTCTTTATTTTTACCTATAATTTATTCGACATTGACCGAGACAGTAGTTATTCAGGGCGTAACCCTGTGCTAGGCACTGCCAGGGATATATAAAAGCCATGGGACCAACTCTTTTACAAAGGTGTTAATTGGACTTGCCCCATTTAAAACCCCCCACAGCATTTTATTTCCTAATTCTGCTTCTCACAGTCAACTTCATTTGCCTGTTTAATGCAATTTGCTTCTCGTGATAAGATTCTATTAAGTGATTATTAAGACATTCTGAGTTACTTCAGCCAAGCACGTCTATAATCATTGCCTACCTCCTGGGGATGATGCGAGGTGTAATTACCTCCCAGCATCCGGAACTGCAAACAGAGACGCTTCCACACAGCTGGTCTGCCAGCCCCGAGCTTGCTCCCCCAGCAGGACCCACGCAGCCTGTGCGCGTGCACACGCATCCCACACATGTGTTTGATGACAGCCAGTGTCAGGCCCGTGCAAACAGACAGCATACTGGAAGCTGGCGGTGTCTGTTACTGGAGAATTGAATTTCTCCATTGCTGGTGGGAGTGGGGTTCTTGGGGCACCGCTGGAATAAGCATTTCCAGAGGCTCCCGTGGGAGGATGAGATGTGGTACAAGGCTTTATCCCGCGAGTTCCAAAGTCCCATTTCCCTATCTGGCCCTGAAAAGGGTGCAGCTGGGGCTTTTGCAGAGCTAGAAGCAAAGCCCACGTCCAGAGTTTTCGTTCGGTGGTGGAGTTGGGTCGGATGAAGCATCGGCTGGTTAAAGTCCATTAGTCCACTGTGCGGAGCCCACCTGGCTCTGGGCCACATGGCGGGTGCAGAGCACGCGAGACCTACAAGCCAGGAGTGAGGCGCGGGCAGCAAGAGAGCGAGCCAAGAGACCCAGCTGCCCTTGTTCGGGAGTTTAAATACCGAATCTCCCGCTTGCCGTGGTCATGCTATGCTGGCGACTGACTCGGTCCCAGGTGTGACGGACAGGTAAGCGTCTTCCCACGTCACCCAGACCTTACCGGGCATGCGTCTAAACTGCCTTGGTCCAGTCCTTTCCCCCATCCATCGTCGGGGAAGAGACTCGGAGAGTGTGACATGGCAGCTTTCTGGCAAAGCTGTGTAAAGGGCATGCCTCTGCTGTCTCCTCTTCCCTTCAGTCCTTCCTGCTGACAATCACCAGGTTATGAATGGTATCATCTGCCTGGATATCAAATTCTGTTCCCAAAGGTTGACTTGTTTGTTTGTTTGTTTCTAAAGCACATTACATACCAGTTCCAACCGTACTGTTCCTAAAGCGAACCATAGAACCTTCCACTGAAAACCGAACGAGGCTGAGACGAGCCCAGCCAGCGCTCTCCTCCACCTTGGCATTCTCCCTCGGAAACACTGGCGGAACTCTCACCGAACACCGAGCCCTGGGCCGGGCCGGACCGAAGGCTGTGATGCTGCTGAGAGAGCCACTGCCCTCCAGGAAGTTATCATCCGTCAGCGACACAAATGGTGAGAGTGATTTTTTTGGCAAACGTTTACATTTGCTGGCACACCAACCCACCTGGTAATGAAGAAGGGTGGGTGGCTGGGAGGGGGCACGAGAAAGAAACAGCCCCTGTGTGGGTCAAACACGTCACTGATTAAAGGACCTGAGTCCGGTACCCGAGGCCCGGGGGCTAGAGTTCAGTCCGCAGCAGGACCAGACACATGTAATTGGAAGAGGGGTGCAGGGCCTCAGCAGGCACAGACCCCAGTGAGGAGAGACATGCGGGACATGCGGGACATCCCTGTGAGAAGAGAGCAGGCAGAAAAGCTGAAAAGAGGAGCAGGAATCTGCGGAGCTTGCGGCGCGGGGGCATTAGTGTAAGGGCATCGGCTCCGGAAACTCCCCCCCCCCCCCCCGCCCCGCGCGCTCTTCTCCCCCCCCCCCCCCCCCCCCCATGCTCTGCACAGCAGCACAGAGCACTCGCTCGTTTTCAGGACTAGCACACCAAGAGAAGGCGCCGCCACAAAGGATTCCTAGAACTTGAAGAGTGTTCTTAAAATGTGTTAAATCAGCTCTTAAAGTAATTCCTCAGGAATCAAATGCAGAAGGCAAATTCCGGTTCAGTACAAGGCAGTGTTTCTGGCCGTGTTAGCTGCCCCTCGGTGGGTCTGACCCCTTGGCGAGGCGGTGAGTGCTCTGGGGCTGAGAGGCATTTGAGCTAAGTCTTTGCAGACACGTGTGGAGCGGCTGCCACCTGCCACGCATTTCGTCCAGGCCGAGAACCAAGGATGGTGCTTACGTTTGTAAATGTGGATTGTAGAACCCCAAGGGCTATCAGCTTTGCGGTGAGAACGGGCAGCCCATCTCACCTCTGGACCCGGCAAGTGTAAGGTGTCTCCTGTCTGGTCTTTTACAGGAAACGGGCCGCCTCCTGGTCCCAGGGGCTGTTGTTTCTGGACACCGAGGTGCGGGGTCTGAAGCACCGCGTCTCCTGACGAGGCCTCCGAGCAGGTGGCGCTACAGCAAAGGTGCTTCCCGTGGAGCGGAGGCGTGGGCCATCCCCAGGAAAAACGGCGGTCCACTGCCAGGGGACGCCCGTGAGGCTATGCACACGCTGCAGCCCTCCTCCCCTCTTCCTTACAACTTACACTTTATGCTTTCGCATTCTATGCATCGTTGGGGATTTTATTCACAGGCAAACAGCAAGAACGGCCGTGTGTCAGTCGCCCAGACCTCCTCTCACATCAGTGCCAATGGTACACTCCCTGGGGCACCCACAAATAAAACCCACGGTCCCTGGACCATCCTTAGGGGTCCTTCCCGGGAAGGTGGTGGAGGCAAGGGGCAGGGACCGCCATGTCATTTTTACCCTAGAAAAGCAATATCCTTAAGAAAACGAAAGTGTACAGATTTCTCTAATTTTTTAAAACTTTATTTTATTTTATTGTTGACAGTATTACAGCTGTCTCCCATTTTCTCTCTTTTTGCCCTCCTCCACCCCCACTCCATGCTATAGTCTCTGGCCATAGGTTATGCATATATGCATATATGTTCTTTGGTTAATCTCTTCCTATCCGCTGAGATCTGTTATTCCATGCATCCATCCCTTTGAACCTGTTTTGTTCATCCGTTTATTTTGTTCATTAGATTCCATAAGTGAGATCGCATGCTACTTGTCTTTCTCTAACTGGCTTATTTTGCTTAGCATAATAGTCTCCAGATCCATCCATGCTGTGTCAAAGGGTAGGAGCCCCTTCTTTTACAGCTGTATAGTATTCCATTACAGCTTTATTATCCACTCATCTACTGATGGGCTGTTTCCAGATCTCAGCTATTGTAAATAATGCTGCTATGAAAGGGTGCATATATTCTTTCTGCTGGTGTTTCGGGATTCTTAGGATATATCTCCAGAAGTGGGATTACTGGGTCAAATGGCAGTTCCATTTTTAATTTTTTGAGGAACCTTCATACTGCTTTTCACAGTGGCTGCACCAATATGCATTCCCACCAACAGTGCACGAGGGTTCCTTTTTCTCCACATCCTCACCAGCACTTGTTTGTTGATTTTTTTTTGATGATAGCCATTCTGACAAGGTGTGAGGTGATATCTCATTGAGGTTTTAATTTGCATTTCTCTGATGAATAGTGACATTGAGCATCATTTCATATGTTTATTGGCCATCTGTATGTCCTCTTTGGAGAGTTGTCTATTCAGGTCCTTTGCCCATTTTAAAATATATATATATATATATATATATATATATATATATATATATATATTTTATTGATTTCAGAGTGGAAGAGAGGGGGAGAGAGATAGAAACATCGATGATGAGAGAGAATCATTGATTGGCTGCCTCCTGCAGGCCTCCTACTGGGGATTGAACCTGCAACCTGGGTATATGCCCTGACAGGGAATGGAACTGTGACCTGCTGGTTCATAGGTTGACGCTCAAACACTGAGCCACACCAGCCAGGCTGCTCATTTTTTAATTGGATTGTTTGTCTTCTTGGTGTTAAGTGTATGAGTTCTTTGTATATTTTGGAGATTAAACCCTTATCAGATGTATTATTGGTGAATATGTTTTCCCATACAGTAGGTTCCCTTTTCGTTTTGTTGACGGTTTATTTTTGTTTTGTTTTAGCTGTGCAGAAGGTTTTTAGTTTGATGTAGTCCCATTTGTTAATTTTTTCCTTTGTTTCCCTTGCCCTGTATCAGTGAAAATTCTGCTATGTGAGATGTCTGAGATTTTACTGCATATGCCGTTATTTCTAAAAGAGAAATACCCTTAAGAAAACAAAAGTGTAGCCTGGCCGGTGTGGCTCAGTGGTTGAGAGTCGACCTATGAACCAGGAGGTCACTGGTTCGATTCCCGGTCAGGGCACATGCCGGGGTTGTGGGCTCCATCCCCAGTCGGGGTCGTGCAGGAGGTGGCCGATCCATGATTCTCTTTCATCATTGATGTTTCTCTCTCTTTCCCTCTCCTTTCCTCTCTGAAATCAATAAAAATAAAAAAGAAAAAAAGAAAACGAAAGTGTAGACATTTCTCTAATACATTTTGTATTGTTTTTCTCCCAGTCTGGGAGGAAATAATCTTAGCTTAGAGAAATGCCTTCTCCACCTGCCCTGCCTTTGCTGAGGGATTGGCAGTCCTGGGAAGGCTCAGGTCTCTGGCAGCTTCGGGCAGGAAGAGGAGGGTCCTCTGTGACACCACAGGTGTGAGGCGGTGGTCTCAGTAAGGAGGGCGTCCCGGAGGCGGAACAAAGGCCAAGACAACTCTAACAGTGACCCTCTTCACGGAAGGTAGCAGATGCCACTGCTCAGAGTGTGCGCCAAGGAACAACAGTCTTCAGGGGATTTCATAACCTCCAAGGCCGTATTTGATTTTTAAAATGTGCATTTACGTGTTTCTTAGCACAAGGCACTCTGAGCACGACGACATGCTGTGTGTGGCATTAAAAAGCACACAGTCAAGTATCTTTAACTGTTTCAAGGAATCTTTCTCTCTGTCTCTCTCTCTCTCACACACACACACCAACTCCAGTTCTGACTTCACTCTGCTGTATGTCACTATGAATCCACGTCTTGCATTATGTTTATGTCACATGTTACTACACATTGATTTCATGACCCAAGTGCATTCCTCAAAACACAGTGTTCACCCCCGGTGGGTGCTTTCCCGGTGGCTGTCTGCATAAACATCTGTGAGAGAGGCTATGAAGGGGCCAAAATTCTGCCACGGGAAGCTGCTCTGGGGGATATTGATTTTAAGCTGTTTATTAAGAAACAAAAGGCTCAGGAAGAACCTTTGACCCTCCCCCTTTCCTGCCCAAGAGATTCAGACAGAGAAACCTGCTTGAGGAAGGAGGCCTTCGGATGCTACCTCGGCCTACTTTGAATTGTGTGGTACACGAGGGCTTCAGGCAGGTGCCTGGTAGCTCCATACCCCTGTGCCCACTGGTTCTGAGCCTCCCAGCAGGGATTTTCCTGCCAAGTGTGTGCAGCTCTTCCTCCACTCCCTGTAAATCGCCCATTGTCACCCCTGAAATCCGATGCCCTGCACCCCACTTTCTCCTTTGTCCAAAATGTCCTGTATACTCAATGTTGCCTCACTGCCTTTGGACTTTACATGCATTTATCATCTCTATGTGAATTTCCCAGGCACATGTATTAAACTGATTTTCTCCTGTTAATCCGTCTCTGTTAATTTGCTTATTGGCCCAGTTGGAAGAACTTAGAAGGTGGGAGGAAACGTATTAATATATTTTAGTCCCCACAGCTGGGACTACCACAATACCTTTTAGAGTTAAATTGTGGCCGGGAAGCTACAAGTAGCCTCACTTTGTGTGTCTAAGCTTCCCGTTCCTGCTCCGCCTTCTCTTTACACCCCTGCCCTTCACCTTCTTTCTTCCTCACACACACAATCTCACACTTCCCCCTGGAGAAAGGACTTGGGCCCACGGGTTCAATGAGTGGCGGCCTGGATGGGCACATATTCTCCAACACAAAAGGGACACATGCCTTTCTCATAGCCTCTCTCCTCACCCCTCCTCTCCTCCCCGAGGCCGTTTCAGAGAGAGAATTCAGCTGGGAGTGAGGAGATGGCTGCAGGCCGCACCTACCAGCAAACTGAATGCCCACAGAAAGATGGGGGGGGGGGGGCGGGGAGGGGTGCCACGTGGGAGCTGCTAACGTTGCCCACAGAAGGGAAGTTTTGTTCTTTTGTTGAGTTTGTTTTGAATGGAGAACGTAAACAATACACACCCACCACTCCTTCCCAGCAATCTGTGTGGAGCTTGCTGGCAGTCATGGTGGTAGTTTGGAGCACCCACGTTTTTCTTGAACATGGCTGGGTCCAAGTGCTGGCCTTGGCCACCCAATGGGTTAAGTCTGATTGATTGCCAGCAGTAAATAGTACTCCTATGGCTTTGCTCATATTTAATCAGTGAATGAGAGTGTTTGTTTTTGCTGAAACAGTTATGTTTCCCTATTAAAAATTAAGATCTTTGTTTTCACAAAACCCCCAAATCTCACCAAGTTATTGGAGCAATCGATGTCCCCACACCTTGGCCAATGTGTGTGTTGGGGGAGGGGAGGAATACAGGAAGGGGTGCATGCGGGGAGGAGGGGCAGGGACATCCCTACCCTCAAGGCTCCTGAGAAGAGAATTTTCCAGGAAGAAGCCCGCAGGCCCGCTCTGCCTCCTGCCTGCCAGGGTTGCTTCTCCGACACGCTTCGCAGTCACTCGTTTCAAGCTGTGCAAGCACCTGAAAGCTCTGGGAGGGCAGCAGGGCTTTGCTCAGGTCTTATCCAGTCCTAGGCACGTCAAGTTCTCCATCGTTCTTACTGGCTGAGTGAGTGAGTGATTAAATGAATGACTGCTTTCTGGGTTAAATAAATTTTTGATAGCTTAAAATGTGTTTTGGAAACACATTTAATGTGTGTGTGTGTGTGTGTGTGCGTGCGCTTGTATGTATGGGCACATGTACACAAAAAAGATCTAAAATAATCTAGCCAACATAATAAAAACGTTAAATATTATTTATTGTTGGTCTGTATTTTATGTTTTTCATGTATTACGTTTGTTATCTGAAGAAAATTAGCTTCATTTTGAAAAAGAAACAAAACATGTAACTCTAAATAAACCAAAACACCATCAATCATCATCATTAGAGCAATTGCAGGGTCAAAGGAAACCTTGAGTGAGTGCTGTGGCAGACTTCTGAGATCTTAGGTGCATTACCTCATGTCATTCTCATGAGCGCACTATTAAGTAGGAAATGTTATTAACCTCTTTTATAGAAAGGAAATCCATTACTGGTGTGGACGAAAGGAGCCACATGCTAACCTGACAAGCTCAGGGGAGGCCTGCGTGGCAGTCTTGCAAACTCAGAGACCTAAAATAACCACAAAAGATGGTTTGAAAATTAAATATTTAACTACAAACAGGTTATGGTGGGTAGTCATGTCCTAGGCAGATATTTTCCCTGACAAAGATCAACTTAGATCTTCTTTACTGAGCCCATTTGCCTTTTTGCCTCTGAGATAACATATCTGTGAGATGTCTGGGTAACTTGTAACTTCCTTTTTACCCCGGACTCCAAAGGGCACAACAAATGGCACCGGGACATTCCCTCATTGTTATTGTTATCAAGTTAATTGTCAACTGTTAATTACGTTAAAGTATCCTGTATCCATCTCTGTAAAAGAAGCACATGTCCATCATTTCACTTTTTACCCTATCCCAGAGGTTTCCCCGCTTTGCTTTATCCCACCTCCCTAATCTATCACCAATGAATTTCATGTCACTCACCTACATCCCTTTCCTTTGATTGCAGTGTATAAATACAGATGTAACCCTCCATTTCTCCGGAGCATTATTTCAATTCATTGAGGTTCTGCTTCCCGGCATATGTCCACAGTTTGGCTCAAATAAACTCACAACAATTCTTTACAGGTTTCAATGTGTTTTTTTTTTGTTAACACTGGAAATGATTTATGTCCTTTAACAGTATGCATATTGCAAAGATAAACAAATGAACACAGCGTGCAATTTACAACACATTTCTGGCAGTGCTGTGTAACTGACAACCAGCACTGCTGAAGGTCACCTGAAGGACAACTGCTGGCCTCATTGGGTTAGAGAGAAATAGAGAGATATCTAAGTGAGATGTCAAAGTTCCTGGCACTGTGCCTGGCTCATTGACATCATTAGTAAATTACAGTTCTCCTCGTCCACCCTTAGTCCAGTCCTCCCATGTCCTCCCCCAGCCCCCCCAGCTTTCTCAGGGACCCTTCAGAGGTGAGTGGTAACATCTCAGGCCTGACCTGCAGCATCTGGAAACACAGATAAACAGTTTGCGACCCAAGAACAGGTCTGCACTAGGTGTTCTGTAACCGTTACACTATTCAGTCTGTCTGGCCACTAACCGCCCCTCCAGTGGCAATCGTATCGACCCCATTTGCCAACACAGGGACTTTAATCAGTTTCCCTAGAGCACTTGTCCTGGCTTACTCGCCTGTCTCAACAGGAAGGAGTGGCAGCATGCATGCCATTTTCCCATTATTTCACTAGAAGCTTTCAAAGGGCACATATGTTCATTGTTGTGAGTGTAATATAGTCCTGGATGTTGGTGAGTTTTTGTAATCCTATCTAATAAAGAGGGAATATGCTAACTGACTGCCCCGCCCTCAAAGGTGGTGGTGCCCACAGCCACAAGATGGTGGCACCCAGTCCCCTCATCCCCGCCGAGGCAGCAGGCGTTCCGCACATCTGCCTCTGTAGTTCCCCAGTCCCCTCAGTCCCCCAGCAACATAGGGCCGGCCCGAGGCACAGGCAAGCCTTGGATAGTGGCTTCCCAGCCATCTAGGGCTGCCCGAGGCTCAGGTAACCAGGGCCAGCCAAGGCTTGCACTGCAGGCAGTGGCAGCAGCAGAGGTGTGATGGGGCTTCGCCTTCTCCTGATCACCAGGTCGCCTCCCACCCCTGAGGGCTCCCGACTGTGAGAGGGGGCAGCCCGGGCTGAGGGACTCCCCCCCCCCCAATGCATGAATTTTCATACACCAGGCCTCTAGTATAATAATATATTTTGGTGTTCTGAGCCAGTTTTTCAGCTGTCTGTTGTCCTTCCAATCGACTTCACATTGGACCCATACCAAGCTTGCACTTGTATAAAAGTTCCCATTATTCATAGCTCTGGCTAGATAATAAGAAAAAAAAGTTCTTAAAAAAATGCAGCTGGATTTTTGGAATGATTGAAGCATTATTATGATGTGTAAGCTTAGTTCTCAATGTCTGCGCTTCAAATGCTGATGATTTTCTGCACAGCTAATCCTGCCTAATGATGTCTCTACATTCAATTAATAACGTGTTCTGGACGCTTACCAGTGAAGCACAGTCTGATTTTCATCCAGCAATTTGGGAAGCAGATGCTCTTGTAAAAGACCAACTATACCTCTTCCCGTCCTTACTGGATTGGGTGCCCGCCTGCAGCGGGGAAATTTGCAGACGTCTGAAGCTCAAACAGGTGCCCTGTCTTTGTTCAGACCGTCCCTAATGAGGCTTCTCACCCGAGGAAGCAGTCCACTCAGTGTCTGATCACAGTCAACTCCGGGGAAAACAAGGAAGCCTCCGGAGTTAAGGCGAAAAGCAGGTTTTATACTTTCTGGGTGTTTTCCCCAAGTTCTTTATAGCTTTTAAAAGTGATTATCTTTTTCATCAGGGAAGAACCATTAAAAGGAATGCAATCCTTGTGAAGCCCAAGGGCACAGGGTTTCTCAGGCCGGAAATGCGGCTCACAACACAGGCGGCCTGGGACTCTCACTGCTGGGGACAGGGTGGGAAGGAGAACAGAGCCAGGACTCCAGCGCTGCGCCTGCCCGCGGGGAGGCAGCTGCCATTTGAACTAACGCTTCTGCAGGTCTCCTGCCGGGAAGGAGCGGGAAGTGCTAATGGATGTAATGAACCAAGACTCCCAGGGAAGCCAGAGAGAGCAAGCAGTACCATCGCCCAGTCATTTAAAAGGAGAACAAGGAAAACACTTGGGAAGAGAAACATATTGGGGCCATTGGGCGGGGCCCAGGAGATGGGCAGCAGCCCTGGAATCAAGGGCTAGTAATCAGCCCTTTGCCCAGAAAGAAGTTGTTTTGTGTATGTCTAGCACGGAGACTAGAGGTGGGCGATGAACTCCCAACAGGAGTCTTGCACCTGCTTTTGGGAGGGGCCTGGGGTGGGGAGAATAGCTTACAGATGTAGACTGTAGTGGAGGGGGAGCACAGAGAGCCCGGGCAGCTGGGACGTGTCCTCCCACCTGTGTCCACCGCACCTGGACCATCTCATCCTTGTCTGCGGGCATTCAACTGGGCGCCCACTTCCACCACTGTGTATTAGTGTCCTATGGCTGCTGCCCCAGACTGAGCGGCTTTAAACAAAACACACTTATTCTCTTACAGTTCTGGACGTAATGAGTCCAAAATGGGTCTTATTTGGCTAAAATCAAGGCGTCGTCAGGGCTGGGTCCCTTCTGAAGACCGAGGGAGAATCCAGTTCCTTGTCTTTCAGCTGCGAAAAGCTGCCTCCAGACCTTGGCCCATGCTCCTTCCTCCGTCTTCAAAGTCAGCATTAGAGTATCTTCAAATCTGTCTCTGCCCCTGCCCCCTGCCTTTTCCCGCATCAGGACCCTGGTAATTACATTGGACCCATCAGAATAACCCAGGATAACCTCCGCATTTGAAAGCCCTTCATCTCAGCCTGGCCGGGTAGCTTCGTTGGTTGTGGGTTTGTTCTCTGGTCAGGGCACATACAAGAAGCAACCAATGAATATATAAATGAGTGGGACAACAAATCGATGTCTCTCTCTCTCTCTCTCTCTCTCTCTCACCAATACAAATAAAAATTTAAAAATAAATAAAAGCCTTAATCTCATCTGCCAAGTCCCTTTGCCATGTAAGGTAACATATTTACAGGTCCCTGGGTTTAGGACTGGGTATTTGAGGAGAGCCATCATTCAGCCTACCACATCCCCTACAGTCTAATTTCAGCATCCAGCGTGGCAGAAATGCCTGGGTGCTCTTTACCAGTTAGATTGAGTGGTGAGCATTTCTTTACTCCGCTACCTTATCCCTGGGTCCCATCTGGCTCACTGTCCCCCTGGTTCCTGAGCTGCAGCTCTGGGACAGCCTGGCCCTCTGGGTAGACACATTCACCTGGAGCTTGGACCCTCTCTGCCCACACCCATGAGTTCAGGTCCCCTGAGGCATAATTCTTCTCAGTTATGCCTCAAGCTTGGCTCCCTACCTGGGGCTCCACACATGTAGAGTTAATAAGTTATTTCCCCACCCACTCTTCCTCACCCACTGGCTAGAAGCCCTTGAATCACCATGACAACAAGGGGCATTTGAGTCCTAGCATAGCCTGTCAGAAATTAAAATCCATTTTCCAATGAGAACAGCATTTAAAATCATGGTGAGAAATCACTGACATTGCACTATGCTCAAGGTACATTGCAAGTCTGTTGGATGACTGAGAACTGACCTTCCCCTTTAACTTTATTTCCATGGCAAAAATGATACTGAACAGCAAGCATTCATCAGCCATCCCTGTCTGAATGGTAGCGTTCCAGCTATTCTGCTGAACATTTCACTGCATTGCCTAGTCCACACAGATGCCTCCAGCACCACTCCTCCCTCGGAGTTCTATTATCTCAATGGTAGCTTCAGTTCCCTTGCTATGCTGGGGAGACTCTGCCCGTGCCTCTTTGCCTTAAGGAAAGAATTTACAATATTGAACCCCAATGGAAGATTAATGGGAAGAGCCAGGAAATACAATGAATGGGCAAGTTGCTAAACTTGATGCAGTCTGTACAGCAGGCGAGGGAAGCATCCAGTGGTGTGTGGAGTCTGGGCTCAAGATCAGACCTTCCTGAATTTTAATCTGAATTCTGTCATTTCCAACTGTGTGACTTGGACAAATATAACTGCAACCTCCTCATGTCTAGCTTCCTTGTCTTTAAGAGGGAGATAAAAACAGTACATTTCCAACCCCATCTTCCTGGCCTGCCTGAAACTAGAAGTTGAGTATGCCAGACACATGCCTTCCCATTCTCCTTTGCAGATAGAAATGAAGTCTGCCGGGGAAGTTGGGAATGTATTTTCCTTGATAATAAAAGTCATGGGAGGAGCTCTGGCCACTGTGGCTGGAGCTTTGTTAGTCCCATGCACCAGAAGGTTGCTGGTTGATTCTCGGTCAGGGTACATGCCCAGGTTGTGGGCTTGATCTCTGATAGGGGGCATGCCGGAGACAGCTGATCCATGTTCCACTCTCACATCAGTGTTTCTCTTTCTCTCTTCATCTCCCTTCTTCTCTCTCTAAAAATCAATTTTAGAAAAGGCAGGGGATGAAATTCCTCTTTCCGCTTTGGGTGCTGTCACGTGAGAATGCGATGTTCGGGACTGCCATAACCATGCCACCATGACAGGAAGGCCAGAAGAAGGTGGCCCTGCATCGCTGACTGCCCAACTAACTCCGGGACTGCTTGCCTCTCTGCTGGGTATGGCGAATGAACTCAGAGTATGGAGACCTTGGCTAGAAGTCAATGATAAAGATTTATTTGAGGTTCTTAGACGTTGCAAACTGGAAACACATCTAGGCAATACCCAACGTGTCCTGAAGAGAAAGACAAGCTAAGAGTTCTTAGAATTAAAAGTACATCCTTGAGAAGAATCAGTCCTGCATTTGTAGCTTCTGGATTGTTCTGAGGTCATCTCTAGATGACTGGTGGTCTGGATACATGAGCATTCTTTCCTCAGTCTTTCAGTGGCTAATCAGAGGGTTCTCTGGAGGTCTGATGTACTATATTCAGGCATTGATGTAGGACTGGAAGAATCAAAGGTTAAGTTCCCAGGCTAGTTAAAACAAGAATAGGATTATTTCCAATTCTGGGTATTTATCTTGAAGAAATCCAAAATACTAATTTGAAAAGACATATCCACCCTTATGTTCATTGCAGCATTATTTACAATAGCCAAGATATGGAAGTAGTCTCAGTTTACATTGATAGACGAATAGATACAGAAGAAATGGATGATGGGAAACCATAAAAATCTTAGAAAAATCCATAGGCAGCAAAATATCAGACATATCTCGTAGCAATATGTTTACCAATGCATCTCCTAGCACAATGGAAACTAAGGAGAAAATAAACAAATGGGACTACATCAAAATAAAAAGCTTCTGCACAGCAAAAGAAACATCAACAAAATAACAAGAGAGCCCACTGCATGGGAGAACATATTTGCCAATGTTACTTCTGATAAGGGTTTAATTTCCAGAATATATAGGGAACTCATACAACTTAACAAAAGGAAGATAAACAATCCAATCAAAAATGGGCCAAGGACCTAAATAGACACTTCTCAAAAGTGGACATACAGAAGGCCAAGAGGCATATGAAAAAATGCTCAAAGTTACTAATCATCTGAGAGATGCAAATCAAAATGACAATGAGATACCACTTCACACCTGTCAGAATGGCTATCATCAACAAATCAACAAATGACAAGTGCTGGCAAGGATGTGGAGAATGCAGACTGGTGCAGCCTCTGTGGAAAACAGTATGGAGTTTCCTCAAAAAATTAAAAATGGAACTCCCATTTGACCCAGTGATTCCAATTTTAGGAATATATTCCAAGAAATCTGAAACACCAATTAGAAATAATGTTTGCACCCCTATGTTCATAGCAGCGCAATTTACAATAGCTAAGAAATAACCTAAGTGCCCATCAGCCGATGAGTGGATTAAAAAATGGTGGTACATCTACACAATGGAATACTACACTGATATAAAAAAGAAAGAATTCTTACCATTTTACAACAGCATGGACAGACTTGGAGAGCATTATACTAAGTGAAATAAGCCAGTCAGAGAAAGATAAGTATCACATGATCTCACTCATTTGTGGAACATAATGAACAACATAAACTGATGAACAAAAATAGATTCAGAGGCATAGAAGCATCGAACAGACCATCAAACCCCAGAGGGAAGGCAGAGGGTGTGTGTAAAAGATCAACCAAAGAACTTGTATGCATATAAGCATAACCAATAGACACAGACAATAGGTGGAGGGGTGGGGTGGGGAGGGGAAGGCCAGGGCTGGGATTCAGGGGGTGCTGGGAGAGGTCAATGGGGGAAAAAAGGGGACATATGTAATACTTTCAACAATAAAGAATTTAAGGAAAATAAATAACTTAATTTTAAAAAAAAGAAGTGGATGAAACCTTGTCATTTGTGGCAACATGGATTAGAGGGTATTATACTAAATGAAATGAGTCAGATGGACATAGACAAATAATGTGTCATTTTACTTATAAGTGGAATCTAAAAAACAAAATAAATAAAACAGGAACAAACTAATAGATACAGAGAACAAATAGATGGTTGCCAGATGGGAGGGGTGTTAGAGGGATGGATGAAAAGGTGAAAGGAATTAAGAAGTACAAAAAAGCTGAAAGGGGTTAAAAAGTACAAATTGGCAGTTATAAAAAGTAGTCATGGAGATATGAAGTACAGCATAGTCACTAATCTATAATAATAAAACCCTAAGCGACCATCACAACTGAACGGACAACCGAACAGGCTGCTGGGGGCGACCAGGTCGGCAGGGGAGTTAGTGAGGGACAACCAAACGACTGAGCAGCAGGCTGCATGCGGCGACTAGGTTGGCAAGGGGGGCAGTTAGAGGTGACCAGACCTGCGGGGGGGGGGGGGGGGGCAGTTGGAGGTGACCAGGCCAGCAGGGGGGGCAGTAAGGGGTGACCAGACCTACGAGGGGGGGGGGGGCAGTTGGGGGCAACCAGGCAATCATCAGGCTTAAACCAGCAGTTGGACATCCCCTGAGGGGTCCCAGATTGGAGAGAGTGCAGGATTGGAGAGAGTGGGCTGAGGGGGATCCCCCCCCGTGCATGAATTTCGTGCACCAGGCCTCTAGTCTATAGTATGTATATATATATGGCTAATATGCAAATTGTCCCTGTGGGAGTTCGACTGGGAGTTCGCTCGCTTGCTATGACATGTGCTGACCACCAGGGGCGGGCGGTGTGGAATGAAGGAAGGCCCCAGCCAGCAGCCAGAAGGCCCCAATCAGCCCTGATCACCAGCCAGGCCTAGGGACCCTACCCATGCACAAATTTCATGCACTGGGCCTCTAGTATTATAATAATCATGTATGGTGCCAGGCAGTGTTAGATTTATCAGGGGGATCACTTCGTGAGGTATATACATGTCCAATCACTATGTTACATACCTGAAACTAATATAATATTGTATGTCAGCTGTAACTGAAAACAATTTTTTAAAAAATTAGACTCATTCCTCATGCATCAACCTACTTCATTTTTTAAAGTAATTCAGCAACTTGACTATTGTGATCTCATTCTATTTTTTCACTCTGTTCCTCAGGTCAGATGATTCAGTGACTATGGTTTAGGCCACTGTCAGCTGAATAATTAGATTTTTGCAACTTAAAGCATTCTAAAACTGATACAACTTTCTGTCTTGCGCTTAGCCCTTTGCCACTCTGCAGTACGGAAGCTGGAGGGGTAGTAGGAAGGTCCACTGTCGGCCGGGTCCTGGGTCTCGCTGCTGCCTCTTTCCGATTGTAGCACATGCAAAAGTGATAATATTTGTACAGCACGGAGCCTGGGCCAGGCCCCTTCTGGCCACATCTCCCACTGCCCCCTGGCCAAGGGACACTAATGCTCATTTTTGTTCCAGGCTCCAGTCCAGGACCCCACATTCCACTTAGTTGTCCTATCTCTTTGGTCTCCTTCAATCTGTGACAGCTCCTTCTGTCTTTCCTCATCTTTCATGACCTTGACACTTTGGAAAGTACCGGTCAGTTATTTTTGTAGGATATTTTGCAGACTGGGCTTGTTGGATGTTTTCTGTGGTTAGATTGATGTAATGCATTTTTATCAAGAATGTCAAGAATGTCATGTGCCCATCTCAGCCTATCATATGCGGGGGTACGTGATGTCAGTATGTCTTATCACTGGTGATGTTGACCATGATCATTTGTTAGGGTGGTGGCTGTTGGGTTTTCCCACTGTAAAGTGATTGTGTTTCCCTTGGCAATTAATAAGCGTCTTGGTAGAGATACTTTGACACTAACCTCCTTCAAATAAACCTGCCCACTAATTTCAGCGCCCACCTGTGGATCTTGGCTATGGTGTTCTAAAGATGATTTTTATCCTCATTCCCTCATTTATTAATTGTAATTCTTCTATAAAGAATATCTGTCCCTTCTCCCCTATTAAGATTCGTGCAATAGGCCTTCCTTCCCCTGGCTGCCAGCACCGGTTTTCCTCTGGCACCTGGGACTCAGGCCTTCGCTCCGGCTGGAGTATTCGCTCCGGCTGGAGTCTTCAGTCTTTGATCCAGCCAGAGCCTTCATTCTTCACTGTGGTTGGAGCCTTCAGTCTTCGCTCCTGCCAGAGCACTGCTCCTGTAGCTCCCTCCGCCCCCCCGCCACCCCCCCCCCCCATAGCAGGCAGCCCGCCCCACTTGGCCACTCCGCACCTGCATGCGTGCTGCCCAGAGGCCCGGAGTGGCTGAGGGGCGGGGCCGCTGCCATCTTTGTTGGATTAATTTGCATACTCACTCCTGATTGGCTGTGGTTGTCGTGAAGTGGCAGTCAATTTGCATATTGCTCTTTTATTAGTGTAGATTTATTGAACTATTTATATCACTATTGATTCAAGGATATTTCTTTTATTCTTTGAATTATAGTTCAATACTATCATTATTTTGCTGCTCAAATTGTTCTAGCTCTGGCCATTGGGGACCCTTTCAGGTTAGCTCCTTTGACACACCATTGTCCTGGGGAGGGAAGAGGTACCATTTCCCTACTTTCTGGTACCACCAAAAGGCTCCAGATTTATCCTGGATTTTTCCTGCCTTGATCCTATAATCATCCACTTTTCCAAATGGGCCCTAGTCCCTCTTATTGGAGAAGGGTATTTAGAAAGCAAGTTCTTCATGCTAGGTGGCCTTTTATGTCATTGTAAGATAGTTGAGAATCAAAGTGTGATTCCTATTCAGAGATGAGAAGTATAGAAATTAGTGAGGTTACAGGATTGCCCAATGTTACCCAGGTCACAAGTGGCAGAAAAAGTTCAAACCAGGGCACAGCCTGCACTCTGAACCTTCCACTAGTGTGAATGCCTCATTCATTATAAACTAGTGACCCAGTGCACAGATTTGTGCACATTGAAAGGAAATTAATTAGAAGGTGGCTGGCGGGGTGGGACTGGGTAAGAGGGGCTGGACACGCCCTGGAGCCAACCTCCCGCAGGGTCTATGGAGTGAGCTGGGTCCCTCTGGCAGGTGGGGTCCCTCGGCCTGGCCTGTGGGGATTGGGCAAAACTAGCTCTCCAACATCCCCCCAGGGGTCCTGGAGTGCAAGAGGACACTCTGCAAAGTTGCTGTGGTACAGAGGGTGGAATGCAAATGCAAGTATGCCCCAGCAACAACATAACCCATGGCCGAAGGTGGAATCTTGGGGCCCCGCGAGGAATCAGGCTCCCTCCTCTCTGATTTTGGGGTGTGTCACCCAAGAACTCCCACTGCCAAGTCACTGCAACTCGGCAGCTCCTGTGTTGAGCATCTGCCCCCTGGTGGTCAGTGTGTGTTCAAACATTTAGCATATTAGCCTTTTATATAGAAAGATAGGAATTATTACCTCACAGAAAAAATGCAGATGTGCTAAAGAAATGTGATTTCTGGTTGATAGAATGTCAAATAAAATAGATTCATATATCAAAACAAACTTGGTATCTAAAAACACTTTTGGATCTATTTTGTTCAATGAATCATCATCATTAACTAGTTCTTGATCTCTATCTCTAGTAATAAACTATCCCTACTGTTCAGTTGTACTTTCCTTTCCTTCTGGAAGATGGTAGGGCACATGTGAAAAAAAAAAAAAGTGAAAAACAGAAAAATAAAAACAATGGCAGGTTCACTTTCTGGGTCCCCATGGTCTTGGCTGGAAATTTGATGGCAGAAATTGACCCTCCCTTTGCCATGTTGCTTTAGTAAGCCAAGAAAACAAGGCTTAGGGATGTGAGTGGCTCACATTGGTGAGTGGTGAGCAGAGCAGAGTTTGCATTAAGATCCCCACCTGCCTTTGACCCTTATGATCTGACCAATTACAGTTTCACATAGGGCGACATACCCCCCAGAGGTACAGCTTGGGCAGGATCACAGGAGACTTCTCTATACCTTGTGGTATTCTCTGACTTTCGGTCATCTGTGAGGACCAATCCATACTGCTGGGTGTTAGGTCTGATCAAATAATTGAATGGATACTCCCTCCCCTGGGAACTGACCTTTAGGTCACTTCACCACCAACCTTCTCTTTCGCTTAGACCACCTTCCATTTGCTAAGACCATTATCTCTCCCCTCCGGACTTGTCCAGGATCCTGCCCAGAGAATCCCCAGCCGAAAAAGCCCACCTAGAGTCCTTTAAAATCTCTGACTCCCCATCACTGTGTGCTGGCACCATTTGTGGGCTCAGCCCATCTGGTATCCAGATGACCTAATAAATTTATAGGTCATCTTACCACTTCTGGCCTCCTGCGTTCTTCCTTCAACAAAACTAACACTGGGGAAGAGACCTAACAATTCCACTCCATTCCTGTTTTTCTGTGTCTAATCCTCAACACCAAAGCTTCCTCCTGCTTCGGGAGTGGCCAACAATCGGAGACACACATAACTAGAGAGAGAAATTTATGGTGGCTGGGCTGAGTGAGATGGGAGGAGAGGTAGGAGACCTGGTTTCCAGCCCCAGTTTTGCACTAACTAGTTGATTACATCAGGCAACATCTTTCCTCTCTCTGAGCATCACTTACCTGGCCTTGGGATGATAGGTTTGGACTAGATGACCTCTAAGGCCCTATCCTGCTTTGTTTGACATTCTTGGAAGCTTCAAATTTTCTTCCAGAATTTCCCTACGAGGGCCTTGGGCCAGCCAGAGTCTCATTGGTAGAACTCTTGCGCCACCTAGTGGCCAACTCAGATGCCTCTTTCTTCCCTAGGATGACTTCTGCTCACAGGTCTGGGCTCAACTGAAGCAAGAGAACAAAGGCAGTTCAGCCTTTCCTTTCCTGGAGTGTGGCAAACTGCCAGACCTGGGAGAAGCACATATTTAACTCACGTCCTATAAAGATATTTTCTGTGAACTCACTGCCACGTGCCATGGCAAAGGCCGTGGTGTGGTGGCCATGTGGTTACAAAGCGAGGCTCCCAACGTCAGGAGCACCCAGCGAGGTGTCCAGATGAATGCATCAGGAGGAGGTGTGTTTGGGCTACTCCCTGCGTGCTAATCTGTTACCTGCTGGTCCTTAATGCTTTCAGCTGCTCCCCAGTTAGCACTCATTAAGCATGCATGCAGTGCTCCCCTCCTGGGCCATCCCCTGCTGTCAGACCCTCCTCCAGACGTCTGAAGCAGAAAGAGGAGGAGGGACCCCTTGGGCCTCCTGCTGACCCTGGAGCAGTCCTTCATCATTTGGAAGGTCCTCCTGGGTTTTCCTTTCCCTGAAATTCCCATCTCAGTAAAGACCACTTCTGAACCCTGCCTGACCGCCACCCCCCCGCCCCCCACCACCCCGCCGTGTGAATCCCGAGTCATTCTGGAGCTGTACATTTTCCTGGCATTTGCCAACTGTTGCCACTGATCCCAGAATGACAGCCCCTACCTGCTTGCTCATGATGACTGCTGCTTTCCGGGAGCAGGAAGTTCCCTGACTGTGCTTTTATTTTCTCTATCCTGGGGAGGCAAGTACAGACAGCATTATTGGATCCCATTGTGCAGGCACAAAAAACAAGGTAAAAAATGGGTGAGGTGACCTCCCCAGCTATCCAAACAGGGAGTGGCTGAGTTACAACAGAATGAAGGATTTCTGACTCCCTGTTCAATTATGGAGTGTTTCAGAATTTATTTTTTATGATCTCAGTGAGGGGCCATTGGTTAGTACTTTTCACCACAGACACTATTGGAAACTATCAATTGCCTGTGCCTTAAATAGCTGTGTCTTTTTTTTTCCCCTTGCCAGGCAAGACAATAGAGTCAGGGGGTGGAGAGCAGGGGCTGGGAAGCAGACAGCATGGGTTCTTTTGCGACACGGCCACCACCAAGGTGAGGCGCCAGGAAACCCCAACCACTGAGGCTTTCATTTCCTGTCTGTGAAAGGAAGGGACTGGATAGATTCCTTGCCTTCCAACACTCCTTGTGTGTAAGGAAAGGGCATTTCTGATTTGTGAGCTCCAATACTGGTAACCCCGATCTACCCACATAAAACTATTCAGTGAGGATATCTTTGCTTAGTAATCATGTATCATTTGGGTGGGTTTATTGCTTTAATGATTTTTAACCTCCCTCCCTCCCTCTCCTTTTCTTTCTTTCTTTCTTTCTTTCTTTCTTTCTTTCTTTCTTTCTTTCTTTCTCTTTCTCTCTCTTTTTTTCCATCCTCCCTCCCTCCCTCCCTTCTTTCTTTCCCTTCCTTCCTCCCTCCCTTCTCTCTCTCTCTCTCTTTCTTCTTTCTTTCTTTCTTTCTTTCTTTCTTTCTTTCTTTCTTTCTTTCTTTCTTTCTTTCTTTCTTTCTTTCTTTCTTTCTTTCTTTCTTTCTTTCTTTCTTTCTTTCTTTCTTTCTTTCTCTCTTCTTTCTCTGAGTGACCTGGCCTGTTCTTTGGCACAGAACTTCATTCCCAGGTTAAAATTCCTTTAGGGCATGAAGATAGGTAGGTTTCACCTTGAGTGGCCTTCAAACCGGTGAGCATTGGCTATCAGGAGCTCTGTGTTAACGTTTCTGAGGCAGTGTCCTAAGACTCCACAGGAGAGTGATCAATGAGCCATGTCTTCCGTGGGCACGGGCTGGGTACATGTGGAAGGGCAGGGCTGTATCTATGACGCAGCGAAGCATTGGCGAGGGGCCAGGGAAACCCTGCCACGCTTAAGGCACAGGGCGATGTACAGGCAGAGACGAGGTGGGAATCCAGGCCTCCTCCCTTAGAGTTCCGCTGCCTCCCACCAAGTCTTCCTCTTGTTGGGTGTCACGGCGATCGGGTGCTTAGAAGGTGCTTTTTGATGATGACGTTGATAAGATTAATGGCACTGAGGCAGCAGGCTCTCTGCCGCTCTCCCTGAGAAACCGTGCACACCCCACAGATGTGTTTCTTCCTTCCTGTGGGACAGAAAGCCTCAACACTCACAGGGGCTTGACCGGGCGACTTTAATTAATGCTCCCTCTAAAGGCTCACGCCCCCACTAAAAGGTGCCTTTCTCCTTCCGGCCAGTTCCAAGAGAGACTTCTAAAAGCTATGGCTGCACACTGACCGGCAGCAGCAGCAGCAGCAGCAGCAGCATCAGAGCCCCAGGCTGCAGGTGGGAGGCCCAGGAGCGGGTAGGGCAGGGGGACGCCGAGGCCAGCCTGCACAGAGGAGCGTCTGCACGGACAGTGAGGGCTTGTTCCTCCGCCTTCCGCGTGGCAAAGGCACGGTCGCTGCGTGGTGAGCCCCGCCCAGGTGGGCTCGCTGTTCTGTGAAGGAACGTTCCGCGTTCCCCGGCTGGCAGCGAGTGCCCGTCCATCAGCCGCCCCTGACTGCACACCCAGGGCCCTGGCGGCTTTCTCACAGGCACCCCGGAGCGTGCCCCGAGCAGATGCCTGGGCTGCGGTTCCCACCGAGCAGAGCAGGCGTGCCTGCGGGGCTCCATCGGTCTTTCTCTCCTTCATCTGGAGGCAGCGCAGCGGTCCAGTGTGCGCAGGGGCCCTTCCCCAGGCTCAGGAGGGAGAACGCGGCTGGTGGAGCAGGCAGCCTGGGCCCTGGGCCTGGGAGACCTGGCACCCACGCATGGCCTTGGAGCCTGAATGCCCTTCTGTCCGCAATGAAATGAAATCTACTCTTTAAAAAAGCATCCACGTTGCCAACATCCTGGTAAAAGGAGTGCAGTTGACGTGCTGCTGGGGAGGAATTCCTCAAGCTCCGTGGGCCGTGACCCCTCTCCAGGTAGGCCTGGGCCTGGCTTAGCGTGAGGGGTTTCCCCAACACACTCACCTCCCTCCGCAGGGCGTGGTTCCTGAGACTACCCTTCTGTCCCCAAGGGTTCCCCCACACCTTGCAGGAGAGGAGGAAACACTCCATTGTTCAGGCTAAGCTGAGTCCCAGCTAGTCCAGCTATCCTTGCCCTTGGGATGGGATCAGGAAATTTTTGTAAGCATTCCTGACCCAAGGCATCTTTCCAGGTTTCTGTATCCACTGTCCCTATTTCGTGTTCAGACTCACATGTATTTCTCTGCATTTTATTATAGGAAGAGGCTGCTCCTGTGTATAAACTTACTTGTCTAAGGACCCTCAGCAGGAAGTGTCCTTAGACAAATAAGTGAGCAAACATGTAGTAAGTATCCAGTATGTTCCAGGCACTGTGCCAGGCTCAGGGTCCCCCAAGGGTGCTCAAGAGGCTTTCATACATACAAAATCACTACAACACAGTACAAAATGCTGCAGGAGCCATGTGGAAGGACGTATTGAGTTCAGGGGAGGGGCACAAAGTAGGAACCATTATTTCCTCTCCAGGGGAGGGGTTGAAGGAGGCAGGGGAACTTCCTACCGCCTGGAGTTGTTTGAGGAATAAACGTGGCTCCTCCATATGCCCTTAGGTCTACTTGCCAGGTTTCGGTCCTGGTGGTCACGGGCTGTCTGTCTGCCCGGTTTGGTGGGCACCAGCGTCTGGGGCATGGATCCAGTTCTCCAAGCCCCCAGGAGATGGTCAGGACAACAGGATCCTAATTTCCCAGAGTGGGAGCTCCGTTTATCCATCAGAGAGTATAGCCGTCCAGAGAGAGGCCACTCCTTTTCTGACACAACCTTCCCAGGAAATCCCTAAAAGCGTTTTTTTTTTGTGTGTGTGTTTTTTGTTGTTTGTTTTTGGTGGTTTTTTTTTTCATTAAGAGCTACGTTTATCTAAGAAATACTCCAAGTTGGGGGAGAAAAATCCTTTATAATAAAGAGCTAATATGCTAATTAGACCGAACAGCCGAATGACCTTCTAGATGACCTCCGGACAAAGCCAGGGCTTTGAGGGCCGGCTGAGGCTTAGAGGGGCTGCAAGGGCTGAGTCCCTTGCACGAATTTTGTGCACTGGGCCTCTAGTAAGTAAATAAAAGAAAGAGAAGAAACATACCACCCATGGCCAGGGACCTGAACATTGCCCAGGGAATCGGGATAGTGAGCCACAAACTTGTGATATCTGTGGGGCGGCTCAGGACACTTCCAGTGCATACTTCCGGCCTGCCCCACCACACCATCATGATGGTTTGGGTTCTCCCAACACCCACGTTCATGATCCGGGGTATTATAGCTCTTACTGATTGCATCCGTCTGTCCCTGTGCCCTATCCAGTAGAATCACTGTCATAGTTACATTATGTAGCATGTACATTACCATGGAAATGCTGCCTACATCATAGACAATAACTCTCCGCTAAGATCCAAAGGCAGCTCCTTCCTTCCCTTGCCAAGGTCACTGCTCAGGGTGGATACAGAGAAACTGAATTCTCACATGAACTATGCAATGGCTAGAGTTCAGGGAGCTCGCTCTCCCTTTTGCCATTTGTCATTTTGTTTCACTTTTTCTCTCGCTGGGTCTCTCTGCTCTCTGCAGGCTTTGGGAAGCCACTCGTCTCTTAGTACCATCTCTGAAAGTGCTTAGAATCTACAAGCCTTGCACTTTGGAGAAACTCCATGCCCTTTGGAGGCGCCTCTGAGTCAGTCTCTGCTGACGGCTCTCAGGCGCATTATTGTGGCCAGCTGGCCCCCTCTCTGGGTCCCAGGAGCCCCAGCAAGGAGCTGCCAGCATGTTTACCGCTCCGAACCCGGGTTCCTCTGGCCTTCCCCAGGCAGCAGCTGGAAGGAAGCAGCGCTTTGTCCACGATGCCCCATGCCGATCCCCACCAGGTGCCACCCACAGGGCATGACAAGAAGAACACAGGTGGCTGCACCTGAGTGGCAGCCAGGTAGAACCAGGAGCAAACCTCCCTTTTGCTTTTACTGATTGAAAACCATGCTCCTGGCTGCCTGCTGCCATTAAGAGATAATTCCTGGGTTTAAAAGCAGTAGCCTACCCATTGCCTCAGGCTACTTTTAAGACGTGCTTTTTGTTCTCAAGGAAGTTGCACTCAATACCCAGTAACAATCCTGGAGGGAGTGTGGAAGGGAGGAGTAAGGACGGGAAGCATTCATTCTGGGGAGGGGAGCTTCTGCTAAGTTGCAGGGTTGCTTCCATCTGTAACTTTCTGAGCAAATAAAACAGTGAGCAGGTGGGATCCCTGCCCCTGGCGCAGGGGTTGCTTTGCACTTCGGGGCTGTAGGGCTCCCTGGACTGCAGCTCAGAGCCTCCGTGGGTCAGGCCTTCTTGGGCATTCTGCTGGCAGCTCTGAAACTCATGGCTTGCCCCAGATATACAATAGCTCCTGTGCCCAATGTCCAGCTTTAGGCTGTGTCACTCACTGTATGGAATCATAACCTATTCAGAAGAGAGGCCTTGTACCCACATGCCTTCAGTAGGCAGCTACTCGGTACCTTCTCCCACCCCCATAGGGCAGACAAGCTCTAGGCACTAAAAATCCAACACAGTGGTTGTCATCACAGAGCTAATGTCCTCTGGAATGAGACAGGGAATAAACAAAGAAGCACAGTAACACATAGGATAGCACCTGGTAGTGGTGGTGCCATGAACAGCAGAAAGCAGGTGGGTGGATCCGAGCTGTTCGGGTGGGGTAGGGGGCGTGGAGAGGTTCAGGGGAGGTCTCAGGATCCTGAAGGGAGAGCATTAAGAGGGAACAGCAGGCGCTTAGAGGGATGAATCTGGCCAAGAGCACTGTGCTCCGTGCACAGCTGCTATTGTGAAGTTCTTCCTTCGTATGCACCATGCAGGCTGCTCACACTGTGTGGTCTGTGCACACCGAGTCTTCTTTCATTGTCACAACAGCCCTGCGACACAGGTGCAGCTGTTCTCCCATTCTATAGATGATGAAACAGAGGCTGAAGGATGACCCAGTTGTCCTCAGAGCGCATAGTCAGGACACGGCCGAGCTGAGGCTGAGCCTGCGTCCAGTCTGATTCCAAACCGCCAAGCCCCTGACTCTAAGATCAGGTGCGCGGTGCTGCCCTATCCGAGAGCGCCCAGGCCAGGCTTTGAGCGGAGGGCATAACGCGTCCAGGGTGCCTGATGCCTGGGAGGTGCGTGCTCACCAGGCAAATTGCTTTCTTTGACATTGTTTTTGATAGATCCTCCCTTCCCCCAACTGGTGGGCGGAGTATGACGTAACCTGCGTCTGCCGCGGGGACATTCCGGAGACATTGAACCACCAATCAGCGCGTGCCGAGCGCCCTGGGCCCCACCCATTCCCGTTCCTCCCCTCAAAAGGCGTGTTCACCTCTGCACGTGTTGCTGTTCTCCCCTGCGAGACAGCCCGGCTGGGTCCTTCTCCTCTAATCCTGGTTTTTCTACCCTCTTTTGTAATGAATCTCGCTCCTTAGTGCGGAATAAACTTTCTCTTTTAACTTGTCTTGGTCCCCGACTCCGTTTCCTGCACCTGGAACCTTACATATGGTGCCGAAACCCGGGAGAGGTGCATGGGAGCGTGGACAATCCTCCAACCTAGCCCGGAGCTTCTGACTCCTGCTCTGGCTCTGCTCGGTGGTATGGTTCTGAGTTGATTGGCCCACTCCAGACACCTCTCGAACCCTGCGGTACCAGGACACGTGGGGATCTCATTGCTTTCTCACCAGTAGGCTTCAGGGACTTTCCTGCCCACCCCCACCCCCCCGCATCGTTCCCTTGACCTGGAAGGGCCTCAGAGTTTTCCAGTTTACTTGGCTACACATGGGGGTCATCGAGTCGGGGCATCTTCAGCCTTCGGCCAGTCTTCAGTCATGGTCAGCGGTGGGTCATGACCTGGAAGGGCGGCCCCTCTACGCTGAGATGCAGAGGGCCTGTCACTTTTCCAGGGGCAGTTATTTTTCCAGTGGCCGCTTTGACCGCATGCCAGGCAGGGCTTGGTTGGAGCCCAGGGCCGGGGGCACTACTTTTCTAAATATTTTAAAATAGCATACAATACTGAAACATTGATTGTTAGACATGTTTAGAAATACTTAATAGATGGTCTGAGGCATGGTTATGCATTTTTGAAGGACATAGAAGGTTTGAAGGCTAATTTGAAAGTGAAATTTGTGAAGGTTGTGATGAGAAGGAAAAGAGAAATGCTGAAAGAAGGAAGTTCTAAATTAACTATTTACAAGAATTGTAAAAGGGCCATTTTACTCTGAGCAAGAAAGTGAGGCTTCAGTCTCCAAGCCTGGCAGGACAAGGTTGCTGGATACTTCTCCAACCATCCAGGTCCCTGGCTTCCACTACTCCTTCCCTTCCCTTTCCCTCCCACTTCCACTGCAATACAATCTCAACCACTCATCTGTCACTCCTTATTGGTAGTGCCATGGTGACCACCCTCTCAGCTTGGAGCGTGGAACTGGGAAAGGGAATCTCATACCCTTTAGTCCACCTCTTCTCCTTACACCTTGTCTCCGTGATCAGGGATTTTTCTTCCTCTGTGGGGAAAACACATACATCTGTCTCCCCATCAGCTGGACAGGAACCTGTACTCTCATCTGTCTCTCACACAATGTAGATGCAACCCCCAATGATCAGTCTTTACCTGTCCCCCTAACCCATCATATCTGACACAAAAGAGGAGTCCAGATCATCCCTCTCCTCATAACCCTCGGCATCACAGCAGGGGTTGGAACTGCCATAGAGAGCTTAACCACTGCTCTACCTATTTTGGATTCCTGTCTCAGGACCTGCAAGAAACATGTAGATGCCCAGCAAGGGGCAAAACTGGGAAAGCAAGAACCTTACCCCCAGGGTAACCTATTTTCCCCTTTCATATCACTAGTAAGGTAATTGAGATCCCTACTCTTTCCCCCCCTAAAAATAACATCTAGGTCTCAGTTGTCTTTCAGCTCCAGGCCCAGAAAAGCAGCAAAACCAGACAAGTGATGCTGTGGCAGCCTCAGGACCAGCCTTTACCTCCCAAGTGACTCAACAGGATCGCTCTCAAGACTTCACCAACCAGCCTCTTGGGGAACCCATGCTGCTGTATCCCTCGTCCAATACGGAAAACACTACCTGTTTAACAAATACCTCTCAAACCACTACTTCAACTACTCCTACACCTTACTACTGTGCGCAATCTATAAATTTACCCCCTCCCTTAGCCTGGCCTTCACCTGGTATTTTTCTCCTTTGTGGGACTATGGCCTACACCTGTGTCCCCCAGGACCTGTCACACTCGCTCTCTTTATGTCTTCCTAACCCCCAATCTTTCTATCAGAGCAGAGAGAGAACTCAAATCCTCTCTTGGTCTTCTCAGGCCTCGCCACAAAAGGGCAGCCCTTGTTCCCCTCTTAGTGGGTATGGGAGTCCTCACTGCAGTAGGGACAGGAGTGGGAGGCATTTCCTCCTCTGTTCATTTCTACCACAAATTGTCTGGAGAATCAGAAGATATCTCCATCATTAGCAATTCCCTTGAATCCCTTCAAAGACAGGTAGGCTTCTTAGCAGTGGTAGCCCTACAGAACCAGTGTGCTTTAGATCTCTTGACAGCATAAAAAGGGGGTACCTGTGTCTTTCTTGGGGAAGAATGCTGCTACTTTGTTAATGAATCAGAAATTTTCAAAGATCACATTAAATCCCTCCGGGATAGGATTGACCAAAGATGACGTAACCAGCTAGAAGGGGGGTATATTATCTTTGGCTCACTTACTCCATGGCTCCTCCCACTATTAGGCCCACTGGTATTTATTCTTTTAATTTTGCTCTTTGGCCCCTGTCTCATGTGCTGTTTCACTAGTTTTTTGCAGAACAGAATGCAGGCGTTCGCCAACCAGAAGGTGGGAGAGATCTATCTGGCCTTGAATTCAGAACCTAGAGACACCTATGTCACTAGAATCTTTGAGACCCCAGGTAGACACCCCAGACAATGCCCCCTCTCAGCAGGAAGTAGCTACAGAAGACGGACCTTCACCCCGTGACCTTGCCCGGACTCTCAATTTTTTAATATTACCAAAAGCCTGGAATAATAGATCCTCCCGTCCCCCAACTGGTGGGCGGAGTATGATGTAACCTGCGTCTGCGGTGGAGACATTCCTGAAATATTGAACCACCAATCAGCGCATGCCGAGTGCCCTAGGCCCCACCCCTTCCCGTTCCTCCCCTCAAAAGGCGTGTTCACCTCTGCACGTGTTGCTGTTCTCCCCTGTGAGACAGCCCAGCTGGGTCCTCCTTCTCCTCTAATCTTGGTTTTTCTACCCTCTTTCATAATGAATCTTGCTCGTTAGTGCGGAATAAACTTCCTCTTTTAACTTGTCTTGGTCCCCGACTCCGTTTCCTGTGCCTCGAACCTTACAGTTTTCTCTTTCTTACTTGGAAACATTGTCCCACCAAACTAAGCAGCTTCCCAGGTGGCTTCCCAGTCTGTGCTGCTTCACTGTGTCACAAAGTCACCGTGGTCACTACCAGGATGCCCACGGATGCCACTCTGGTGCTCAGCTTTACTGTGGGGTTCCTGTTGGTGCCAAAACGTTGCCCAGCTCTTCCCAGGCCCTGGAATCTGGGACTCACCTTTGATGGGCTTCTCAATGCATATGTTGACCACGAGATCAGAAATGACTTGCAAAGGAGCGCGGTCTCGGGGAATGCCTGGCCCAGCAGGACCACACGGACGCAGTGCAGTGTGGCAGAAAGAACAGCCACTGGGAATCAGTAAGTTTGCAGTTTTGCAGAGTCAGACGGGAAAAAAAAGTCTGCGTGATCCTGAGCGGTTAAATCAGGAATCCTCCCCGAGCCCGAGTCCTCATCTGAAAATGGAATAACCGTGCCAACGCCTCTCCACCTTGTCAGCAGTGGTGACCGTCCCCGGGAGAAGACGCTCCCTGTGAGGGCACCCCCTGCCTTCTCCCCCAGGAGGGTCTGGAGCCCAGGTCCTGCCCTCGATGCTCACTATTCGTGTTCACACAGGAGCTGTGGGTGCTGCGGGCTCTATTGTCTTCCGGAGGGAGAGCAGGGTCACTGAGGGTGTGACTTGAGGCAGAAGCAGCCTGGAAAGTACCCTGAGTCAAGATGAGTAGGAAATCATCTCAATGAACACATTTTGGATTTAGAAAACCCCCTATGACTTAATATACAAATATAGGTATGGGTGGCAGTGGGTGTGATTTGTGGCTAAGGTATGGATGTTGAGCCAATCCTGTTGAGTTCAGATTGTGGGTCTGCCACTTATTGTTATGTTACCTTAAGGGACTTAACTGACCGTTCTGTACCTTTATTTCACCCTTTGGATAATAGTAGCACTTACCCCAGGGTTATTGTGAGATTTAATAAGTAAATGTGCACACACACACACACACACACACACACACATACACACACACACACCACACAAAGAGCAACATGTAAGTGTGGCCTGTTGTTATAAGGAAAGGACCAAGTAAGTGTTGGTGCTTGATACTGGTGTCTAAAAACAAATGAAAGAGAAGAGGAAAACAAAACAAGACAAAACAAGACAAACTCAAGGGTCTTCCAGCTGAAACCACTGGGCTTACAGGAAAACAGTTCCCGGCCACGAGAAACGGCATTCTGCTGGAAAAGCAACCCTAAATGTGCCCAGGAGAAGTGGCACCGTGGCTGAGACACGCTGGCTGGACGCCTGGCGCGCGGAGGAGCCCCTGGCCTCCGCAGCCACGGGGAGTGGGAGGAACGGGAAGGGCAGGCGGCATCGTCCTTCCTTAATTCCCTGAGGGCTGCAGTGATCAGGAGGCTCCCTGACGTGTGCATCCCGCCTTTCACTTGGAGAAGAGTGAGTAGTGAATGGGAGTGCAGGCCATTAGAAACCGTACAAGGCATTCGGGCTGCAGCGGGAGGGGAGGGCCTGGGATGCCTCTAAGGAAGGGAACACCAGGAGGGCTCCTTTCATCACAGGAGAGAGGAGCGATCCTAATTCAACAGCAGCAGGCTCCCCGTGGCTTTTCAAAATATTACCCTTTGGATCTGGTTGTCCCCCTGCTCTTGTACACTGTTGAACGATGCCAGGCTTCATCCATATTTATATTCCTCTCAGCAGGGAGTGCAGTCCTGCCAGGCAGGGGCCAGGGGTCTGGCTCAGCGGATCTTCCTGAGCTCGCTGAGATGTGCAGCAGAAAGGGCTGGGGAGAGGAGGCCCCAAAGGTCCCCCACCCAGGCCAGGCTCGGGGCACAGGCCAGTGGCTTCTCTAATTCTTCAAGGCTAACCTCGGGCTGACACACACTCTCCTTTGCTCTGCTCTGGACCCCCCTGAGGAGGAGCTTGAAACCGAGCCCATCCCGTCTTCTCTGAGGAGGCAGCGTGTTTCAGAGGATCTTGCACAGACCTGGACCCACCCTTCTTCCCAGCGGGTCCTGCCAAATGGAAGTGTAAAGTGCCTGGAGCAATGCCTCGCTGACAGAAAGCCCTCCATGAGGGTTACTGTTCTCGTGTTGTCATCGCTAACCACCGGCAGACAGAGGTCGCAGGATCTGGGGGACTCTGTCCCTTCGTGTTCCCCACTGGGCTCCCTGACAGCCATCGCTATACAAGTCCTCACAGGACGAGCCGTAGCATCTTGGATTGTGACTCACACCTCCATCCTTCCTATTTCCCCATCTTCATCTTCGATCCACTTAGGTAGGTAACACCTCCTCCCATTCTTAGCCTCCTCCAGTATGAGGAGGCGGCTGGGCCTAGGCCTCTGCGGGGGAAGAGGGGTGAAGGTTAGCCCATAGGCAGTATTAGTACTAGGTGATCAAGGCATATATCCGGACTAGCTGCATCCAAAGCGTTAGAAATGAATATTAAAGTATTAATCACCACAGTACTCAGCAAGTGACAACCTGCTCCACAGTCCTTTTCTTTGCCACTATTTCTCGCCTCGGGAAAATGAGCAGGATGAGGGTCTTGGGGTAGGATAACCAACCCCAAACGCTGTCAACACTGCCGGCTGACCTGTCTCTCCAGCTTATCCCCGTGACCTCAAGGGAACCGGACACACAGCTCGTGTTCCCCAGGCTGTTGATTGCGCCGAGGTGCAAGTGACTTCTTCAAAGTGAAGAGAGGCCCTGCAGAGGCGGCCCCCTTCCCAGGTCAACATCCGCAGCAAGTTGGGGCACACTGGGCTGGCTCCATTCTCCCTTTCAAATAATAGGCCATTCAGTCTTGGAGAGAGGAGTGAGTCAGCCTCCCCAGGGCCGTTCCAGCAGCCCAGCCGGCTGCCAGCCGGCGGCCCACTTCAAACAGCCAATTAGTATGAGCACCGCAAGCTGACTCGAGCAAACGCAGGCCCCTCGGTCCATGCAGGCACGAGAAGGGCACGTATGTCTGCATGAAAATGAAGCTGTCTCACCTTCCGAGGCGATGTTCCACTCAGAGGAACAAGCCTTATGTCCTTCCAACCTTGGCTCCCCTCGACTTCCGATGAAGAATGATGTGAAGGCACGGGGCTCATCTGCTAAGGGGAATGAACCCGAGCTGCGTGAAAGACATGGTGCTGCTTTTGCAAAGCACATCAGTCAACCTGTCTCCTAAGCAAAATAGAATTTCGCTCTCAGGCAAAGCCAGTAATTATTTCAAGTAACAATTGTATTAGATGCAGAAGGTAATGAGGAATGAAGATGCTGGGCCCAGACCAGTGATTTACCACACATGCTTCTCCTTCCTGTTCTGGCTAAGGTGGCACAGAAACGCTTCGTGAAGCATCTGGGGGATGGCAGTGGCCTCCCTCCGCCCGCCGTGGACTGAAGCAGAATTCATCACAGCCCTGAGCCCAGCCAGACGTGACAGGCCAGCAGGGCCCGGTGCACCTGGGTCCAGGACTGCCCCGGGTACGCAGTGACTCTTGCAGAAAATGAAAAACTACGAGGTTGTCTGGTAGTGAAACGATAATTTAGAGATATTTTTGGCTCTATTGCTAAAATGAAATAAGGAAACTCCAGGGACCTGGAGTATTTTTATTCAACATCTTCATTTTCTTATTTTAAATATATGTGTTTCTGCCCTGCCGGCGTGGCTCAGTGGTTGAGCGTCAACCTATGAACCAGGAGGTCATGGTTCGATTCGTGGTCAGAGCACAGGTCTGGGTTGCAGGCTCAATCCCCAGTGGGGGACATGGAGGAGGCAGCCGATCAATGATTCTCTCTCATTATTGATGTTTTTCTCTCTCTCTCTCCCTTTCTCTCTGAAGTCAATAAAAAAATATGTATTTCTAGAATGGGAGGAAAGAAAAGAGAGGGGTGGGAGATAGAGCGAGAGCAAGGACCACCTTGTTCTGGGAGGACTTTGACCAAACTGGGGTAATGTGGTAGAAAAGGTGGAGGCAGCCAATAGTACTTTTGCACATACAGCACATTTGAAGTTTCTGCTTTGATTAGTGCCTGTCTGTGTTGCCTGAAAAGTCTATCCCTAAAGCAAAAAACTGACTTCAAGGAGTAATTGACAAATTCATGATCAGAGTGGGAGATTTAGCACATTTTTTCTTAGTAATTGATAGATCAAACAGCCATACTAGGCAGTAAAGTTATAAAGGTTTTGAACAACATGATCAACAAGTTTGATCACAGGACTTATATAAAACTCTGCACTCAATCATTGGTGAATACACAGTTTCCAAAAATCACACTACATTTATGAAAACTGATGATACATTAGGTATGGCACAAAGCAAATAAACATCTCAACAGATGTCAAAAATATCTATACTAATAAAAGGGTAATATGCTAATTAGACTGGGTCAACTGGCCATCTTTTAGGCATCCGTCTTCCTTCCGGACAAAGCCATGGTGGTGGGGGCTGAGGCAGAGGCAGTTAGGGGCAATCAGGCCGGCAGGGGAGGGCAGTTGGTGGCGAGATCAGGCCGGCAGAGGAGGGCAGTTGGTGGTGAGATCAGGCTGGCAGGGGAGGGCAGTTAGGGTTGATCAGGCAGGCAGGCAGAGGCAGTTAGGGGTGATCGGGCAGGCAGGCAGAGAGGTTAGGGATGATCAGGCCGGCAGGGGGGCAAGGTAGGGGCGATCAGGCCAGCAGGGGGGTAAGGTAGGGACAATCAGGCCAGCAGGCAGAGGGGTTAGGAGTGATCAGACAGGCAGGCAGGTGAGTGGTTAGGGGCCAGTCGTCCCGGATTGTGAGAGGGATGTCTGACTGCTGGTTTAGGCCCGATCCCACATCCCCCGAGTGGTCCCAGATTGGAGAGGGTGCAGGCTAAGCTAAGGAACCCCCCCTCTGTGTACGAATTTCATGCACCAGGCCTCAAGTGTATCATAAGACTGCATACAATTAAGTTAGAAATCAGTGAAAAAGATAAGTTAAAACTCCATACATTCTGAAAGTTAAAAGCAAATCACTTAAAAATCCAGAGACAGAAAGCTTATTAGTTGCCAGAGGCTGGGAGGAGAGAGGGTTGTGGAGTGACTGCTTAATGGGTAGGTCCTTTCGGGGTGATGAAAATGAGTTGGAACTAGACAGAGGTGGTGGTTGCACAATAAATTATACACTTCAATATGCTTAACTTCGTGTATGTGCACGTCACCTCAGTTTAAAAAGGTGCTCCTATCTTTGTGTATAAATCCTAATCTGTGGATACATGGGTATGTGGTTTGTGAAACTTTTTCAAGCTATACACTATGACCTAGGCACATTTCTATATCATATATGTGTATGTGCTTTCTATATTATGCCACAATAGTTTAAAATTAAAACACATTACTTAACTCTTAGGTCAACAAGAAAAATCATACTGTAAAGTATAAAAAACAAGAACTACATGACACTACACTCAAAATTTATGATGTGCAGTGAAGTCATTCAGATATCAGCCATGATAGGGGATGATGAGTTGTCCAAGGTGCACGTGAAAATAAATGTACAGCTTTAAATGTTTATTTTTGGGGGCGGGGGAGGCTTAAAACTAAGCCAATCATGAGAAACAAGAAGGTAGAAATAAAATAGAATATCTTCAAATAAAGTGAAAAAGGAGAAAATAATCTTAAAATAATGAAACAGATAATAGATACAATAAAGATGATCAACAAAATTAAAATTTGGTTTTTTGAAGAGACTAATCCCTGGAAAGATTGAATAAGGAAATAATATATATATATCTCCCTGGCCAGTGTGGCTCGGTGGTTGAGCATCAGCCCTTGCACCGAGGGTCATGGGTTTGATTCCCAGTCAAGGGCACATTCCTGGGTTGCCGGTTCATTCCCCAGTCCCAATCAGGGCATGTGTGGGAATCAACCAATTGAGGTATCTCTTTCACATCAGTGTTTCCTCTCTCTCCCCTCCTCCTCCCTTCCACTCTCTCTAAAAATCAATGGAAGAGATATCCTTTGGTGAGGAGTAACAAAAAAAGTAAAAATAAATAAGTAAATAAAATATATATATATATATATGAGAGAGAGAGAGAGAGAGGGTGCAAATAGTATTAAGAACAAAGGAGAAAAATATACAAATATAAAAAAGATAATAGAAATATTAGATGCAAAACCTATGCTGATAAGTTTGAAAATGTGCATTTTAAATGGAAATATTCCTAAAAAATATAAATTACCAAAATTGACTAAAAAAGAAATAGAACATAATCAGCATAAAAAATCTTCCCACAAAAGACATCCAAGGCTTTGAGACATTTCAATTATAGCTGCAGATTCTAACCAGTGCATTAAATAAGCAGAATTCATGGCTATACTACATTTTTGTCTTCTACTGTCCCTTTAAGTCTCCTCAGTAAAGGTAATCCCTACCCTGGCACTGGATGAAAACTCAGGCAAGCCCTTGACTTTATGGTTATTACTGAGTAATAAAAAATGCCTATACTTACTTTCAGACATAAACCCCGACTCCAATTAGTAACTTAAAATAATAAGCTAGGCTTTCAGTGTAAAAGTTAAGATCTCTCTACCTTCTCTCCCCCGCCAGGGCTGTGCAGGCTGGCCACCTCTTTTCCTCTCCCACCTTCTTAATCACCCTTCTCCCACCCTCCCTCTATCAATCAGGGTCCAAGTGGGAGACAGAAGACACACCAGTTATCCGAGTACAAATTTAATTTAAAGAATTATTAACTAAATGCCAAGTTACTAACCAGGGAACTGAGGAGACAGGAAGAGAATTCTAAAGTATTATCAATGTAGCAATTTCAAGAAGCAGCCGCCACCCGCAGGGCCGAAGGAAAAAAAGAAAGAGGTTTAAGTTTCTAACACGTCAGAGCTGAGACAAGGGATCCTGTCGCTGAGGAGGAAGTGGTGCTGGCTGGTGCTGGTGTCTCTGAGCTCAGAGAAACGAGCCTGGGAGGTGGGACCCACACTCTGGAAAGGGGGTGCTGGCCGGCATGCAGTGCTGCCTCGGGATGCAGGCGTGGATGCGAGGAGTCTGGGCCTGCACGTTTTGTAGAAACTGCACGTGGGATTGGCTGCTGCTCTGGAAGGAAGTGCCACTGACAGAGTGAAGAAGTGATGCTGCAGCGGCCCTCACCGGGACCGCCAGTGGACAAGCCGTCCAAGGAGAGATGCAGGGAGGGGTACATCCCTCTGCTCCTCCAGCCGCCCAGTCCCCTTTTAGCATCCTGATCAGCAGAGTCGATGGGGAGCAGCCGCCAGAGCAGAAATGCAGTCTGCAGGGTTGTGGCCCTAGTATCACAGACAGAGAATAAAAGGGCAGGTTTGGGTTGAAAGATAGCAACTTCGTGGCTGGCACAGCCCCATTCGCTCACTGTTGTTTCTGCTCCAGGTTTGGGAGATGGGAAGGTAGGGAGACAGAAAGCCCTTACTGAACTGCTCCTGTTTATTTTTAGGGTGCTTTGCTCTCTCGGGACCTGCTGGTTGTTGAAGCTGACTCTTTCTCTCAGGAGTGCTTTTGTGCGAATCTATGTTCCTACCCATCGCTGCTGATGTCCTCTGACCTGAATGAATGCACTGTATTCTGGAAGTTGCTTATTAACCCCCATTTAGAACCAAAAAAGCAGCCTCCATCTCCAGCTCCCTGTAATGAAATCTGTTCACCTCTCCACTGACTCGACTCTATGTGATACGATCTAAGATGACCCCATGCCAGCTCTTTTGTGCATGTCTAGCTGTAGAGGAGCCAAGGAAACACTCATGCATTCTTTGCCCAAATTCGGGGAAGCAAGCTGATTCAAGCCCAGCAGCACCCTTCTTTTTCTCCATCACCTAAGGAGATAGCCAGCCTGTTCTTGCCTTCTATGTTCTAGCTGAGAGCCAGACACAGTCCACTGGATCTGCCTAGTAGCAAAGAATACATACAGGATTCTCCAAGAGGAACTACTGGATCCCATCTTGCTCAGTTCATGTGAGCCAGTAACACTTTCCCCCCAAAATCTTGAAAAATCTCCATCAAACTCCACTGCTCTCAAGCCATTACATTACAAGAGGAGTTGACAATGTCCAGGAATGAATTCCTGGGTATTTCCTTTGAAAAGGCTCTCTTGGCCACTTTGGAAGTTCATGTCTCTTAAATCTTAGTGCTTCAAATGAAACTTAATGGAACAGCTTCTTGCACCAATCTTAAATTCTTCCAATTCAACCTATGAGATTAGTGTAACATTGGTCTTAAAATTAAATTTAAAAGACTAGGAAGGAAAGTTAGAGGCCAACTTTATTCATAACCAAAGTTGCAAAAACAAACTATTCAAAACAAACTATTATCAGCCAAATCCAGGAGAATATGAAAAAGATAATCAATCATACTAAATTGGGTTTATCCCAGGAATGAAAAATGGATTAACATTATACAGACCATTAAGGTAATTCCTTTCATTAACAGATTAGAGAAGGCAGACCATTTGGCTATCTAAAGAGATGCAGAAAAAGCATTTGAGAAAAGCAAACTAATTTGTAACAGAAACTCTGAAAATAAAAATTAGGAATGTAACTTTTTTAACAGGAAAAAGTCCAAAACAAAAGCTTATGACAGATACTAGTATTACTAATGGTAAAGCTTACAAGTATTCCCTTTAAAATCAGGAACAAGTTGACAATGCCCAATATCATCATTCTATTCAACATTATTCTCATTAGTAAAATTTAAAAAGAAAAATAAATAAAAGGCATACTAATTGGAAAGGAAGGAATTAAATTATCATTATTAGCAGATGATCTAATTGCTTATAGAAAATATACAAAAGAATCTATAGTCAAATTATTAGAATTAAGAAAATAATTTAGCAAAGTGGCTGAGTATACAAAAACCAATTGCCTTTTCACACAGCAGTCATAAAAATTATCCTATATAATAAAGAGGTAATATGCAAATTGACCATCACACCCTCACAAATGGCTGCCTATGACCAGGCTGGCAGGGGGGTTAGTGAGGGACGACCAAATGACTGAACAGCAGGCTGAGTGGGGTGACCAGGCTGGCAGTGGGGGCAGTTGTGGGCAACCAGGCCAGGAGGGGGAGCAGTTAGGAGTGATTAGGCTGGCAGAGGGGAGCAGTTGGGGGGTGACCTGGCCAGTAGCGGGGGGCAGTAAGGGGCAACCAGGCAGGCAAGCTGGTGAGCGATTAAGACCCAGTGGTCCAGGATTGTGAGACGAATGTCCAACTGCCTGTTTAGGCCCAATCCCTGGGATCAGGCCTAAACTGGCAGTCGGACACCCCCCGAGGGGTCCCAGATTGGAGAGGGTGCAGGCTGGGCTGAGGGGACCCCCCCATGCACGAATTTCATGCACCAGGCCTCTAGTAGCAATATAATTTTTAAAAGATATAGTAGAAATAAAACTATAACAAAATAAGAGCAAGATCTTAAATGCAGAGAAACTTTATTGAAAATGTTAAAACTAAGAGATATACTAGGTCCATTGGTAGAAAGACTCAATATCATAAATATGTCAACTCTCCCCAAATTCAATGCAATTTCAACCAATATCTCAATAGTTTTTCATAGACCTTAATAATCTGATTCCAAAATTCACATGGGAGAGCCAAGGTCCACCAATAGTTCTTATTCTTGAGGAATAAGAACAAGGCATGTGTATATAATCTTGCCCTGACAAATAGCAAGATTAATCTATGTATGTAAGACAATATAGTATTGAAACATGGATGGACAAATAGACCAAAGGAAAAAATAGTGAGCAGTGTGTGTGTGTTGTGTGTGTGTGAGACACAGGGGATGACAGGGAATGAATTATTCAATAGATAGTGTGGGAATAAGAGTTTATCCATATTGGGAAAATGATATTGTATTCCTTCCTCACACTATATATAAAATAAAGTTGGGGTGAAATAAAAACTTAAACACGAAAGGGAAAACTTTAAAAATCATATATATCAATATAGAAGAATATTTTATGATTTGGGGTAAAGAGTATTTTCTAAACAAGACCCATAAAATATAAACCATAAAGGAAAAGATAGATAACTTAACATATTTTTAATTGTTATTTGTTTTTTGCTAAATCTGGCAACCCTACTCTCAGGGAGTGCTGCTGATACTTAGAATGTTCTATTTCAGCCCTGGCCACGCGGCTCAGTTGGTTAGACCATTGTCCCAGTCAGGGTACATACAAGAATCAACTAATGAATGCATACATAAGTGGAACAACAAATTGATGTTTCTCTCTCTCTCTCTCTCTCTCTCTCTCTCTCAAAATCAATTATTAAAAGTTTTTTAAAAGAACATTCTATTTCTTAAGTTGGGTGGTAGGTGCATGGCTGCTCATTTTATTGTTTTATTTAAAAAACAAACCAACAAACATTAAAACAAGTCTGTCATTGTTTATCATTCTTCTTGGTGGATCCAAAGTTTTTGCCAAGAAATCAGCAGTAGTGTAGGCTGGGGCTGGGGTGTCAGGTGCTGCTCCTCCCTAGCCAGCTGGGGATGCGTCAAATTGCTTGTGGTAGGGCTTTCTCCTTGTTGCTCTCTTTGTGCTTCTGTTGGTGATTACTTCACCCACCCCACACCTAAACAGCAGCTATTGGAATCAGTTAGATAGGCTATCCACCATCCTCCTTTTACAGCGTCTGGAAGTGTGAGGTGGTATGCAATACAAAATCCACTTTAAGGTTGTGTCCCAAGCCATGAAAGATTTTTTTAACCATCAAAGGGCCCTGGTATCTCCCCAGTTCCTCAGAAAGAAGCACATCAGAAAGGAGACCACAAAGAACATCCAGATTAAAGAGCTATTAGTTGCAAAATCACTTGCCTAGTTCCATGGGAAGGAGATTACTAGAGGGAGAAAAGCCTTCCATAACATTTCATTGATGAAGACTCAATATCTAAAGACTCTTCTTGAAGCAAGTGCATAAGAAGAGGGTAAAGACTTTGCAAAGAATACTGAGAACCCCAAAACAAGAGAAGGAGATTCTAGCATAGCACCAATAGCAAGGGGTGGGGGGTGGGGGCTGCTCAGGACATACAGAGGAGATTCCCACCAGATAGGCCATTACCAAGCCCCGGGATTGTGAGCAGCTCTGTTTTGCTCATGTTGTATTTATCCCCTGTGCTTAATCCAGTGGCTGGCATAGACTTGTCCTCGGTAAATGTTTGTGGGTGGAATGCACGAATGCATCATGAATGAAAGGAATACTAAAGGGGTTTTAAAGATTATTACCAGATCCTTAGAAAAGAGGCATTAAAGAGTCGCATCAGACTCTGTTGATTGTCTTCTACATGTCCAGAGAGGGCAAAACCAAAGAAGCAGCTATTCCTAATGGATGTTCCTAACAGGTACCACCTTATCTGGGCCTGCTTTCTGCCTAGGTTTACTTAGTCTCTCTTGCACACTGTTTTATACATCGTTGGTGCCTTCTGGTTTCTTTTCCCATAAGGTGCTGATACACTGGCCTTCTCCATCAAGTCTTGCTTTTAGGTAATCATTCATCCAATAAGTATGTATAAGGCATGTGCCAGGTACTGTGCTAAGCCCTAAAGAGTTAGAAGTAGTTTTTAATGAGCACTTAATAAATCAGGCATCATGTTAAGCACATTGCTTAACTTACCTAATTTGCAGCCTGCAGCAGCAGGTACTAGTATTATCCTATTTTAAAGATGAAGGAACTCAGAGATGAATAAGACAACAGCTTCAAGAAGGAAGACGAACATTTGCAATAAACTGTTCTGAGGATTTTCCAAAGTGCCATGGGAACATAGTGTATATGTGACCTGAGATGCTGTCCCTTACCACCTGTATTAGATAACTACTACTGCACAGCAATATTAGCATCCAACGATCACCCTAAAACAACACACATTTATTTTCTCACAGTATCGGTGGAATCAGGGGTCCAGGTTTAGCTGAATTCTCTGCTTCAAGGTTTCTCACAATCAAGATATCAGCCAAGGCTGGGTTCTCATCTGAATGCTTGACTTGGGGAAGGAGATGCTTCCAAGCTCCTGTGGTTGTTGACAGCATTCCGTTCCTCCTGGGCTGTCAGACTGAGGGCCTATTTCTTGCTGGCTGTCAGCTGTCAGCTGCCCTCAATTCCTTGCCATGTTGCACTCTCTATAGGGAAGCTGGTGGAAGCCTGCTTCCCCAAAGCCAGCGAAAGAGCAGGTCTCCTAACAAGCGGGGCATTAAAGTCTTATGTAACACAATCTAGAAGGGACATCCTATCACTGTTTCCATATTATATTGGTCAAAATGAAGTCACAGGTCTGGCCACACTCAAGGATGTGAATATAGAGGTTGGGAAGCAGCTTTAGAGCCTGTCCACTTACCACCCTTGGCTCTTCTTTGTGTGCCCAGGTTAGCGGCCCCTCCCATCTGCCTCCAGAGCCACTAAGGCTGCCACAGGTGGCTGTGCATTCACCTAACTGCTATGTGAAAGGCCCCTGCCCTACCTTGAGTTGTGTAGTGCACCACTTGCTTATATAACCACTAGAGGCCCGGTGCATGAAATTCATGCACGGGGGGGGGGGGGGGCGGGGGGAGGGGGGTTGTCCCTCAGCCCAGCCTGCACCCTCTCCAATTTGGGACCCCTCAGGGGATGTCTGACTGCCAGTTTAGGCCCGATCCCACAGGAACTGCTGGCTCCTAACTGCTCGCCTGCCTGCCTGCCTGCCTGATTGCCCCTAACTGCTTCTGCCTGCCAGCCTGATCACCACCTAACTGCTCCCCTGCCAGCCTAATTAACACTTAACTGCTCCCCTGCCAGCCTGATCTTGCCCCCAACTGCCCTCCCCTGCCGGCCTGGTTGCCCCCAACTGCCCTCCTTTGCTGGCCAATTTGGTTCTGATTGGTCAGTTTCTATGCCAGTCAGCATCAAAAGCCCTGCCTCCTAGGCAGCCATTGGCTCCTCACAATTTACCCAGATTTGGTTCTGATTGGTTGGTTTCTATGTCAGTCAGCATCTCCAGGCCTGATCATAGAGGCAGGGCTGATCAGCAGCTGCCCCAGGTTGCTGGCGAGCGTCTGAACTGCTGACCTCTGGGAGAGAGAGAGAGGCTTGGCTGTTGGTGAGGGAGAGAGAAGCAGGGTCTGATCACCCTGCTTCTCTATTCACGCCTCGCCAGCAGCCGCTGCTGCTGCTGATCAGCCCCGCCTCTCTCTCTGAGAGGTCAGCAGTTCAGCCCACTCGGCTGCTGCGCACACAGCCTGGTGAACGGTCGAGCCTCCTGGTCATTGCGGATGTGATGGACCGAGGGTTTTTATATATTAGGATACCCAGCAGCCCTGCACTTCCACCAGTGTTCAAAATAATACATTGTGATTATGTTTACTTTTCCCTCTCTTCACTCTACTGAAAGCTCCTTGAAGTCAGAGACTAAAACATTTATTTATTTATTTATTTATTTATTTATTTATTTATTTATTTATTTATTGTAAGCATTGTTTTTAATTTTATTTTTAAATTACAATTTACATTCCATGCTATTTTGCATTAGATTCAGGTGTACAGCATGTGGTTAGACAAACAAACACTTCACAAAGTGCTCCCCCTCTATTTCCGGCAACCACCTGGCACCATACAGTTATTACAATACTACTGACTGCCTGCCCTATGCTGTACTTTACATCCCTGTGACTATTTGTAGCTCCAATCTCTACTTCTTAATCCCTTCACTTTTTTACCCAGTCCCCCAACTCCCCCCACCTCTGGCAGCCATCAGAGATGGAAACTCTTTTTTTTATAGCCCCAGTACAGCAGGTGCCAAGCAAGTGTTTGTCAGACAAATGGGAGACATTGCAGCCATCTCACCTGGAGTGGCCGGGAGGAAGTGTGAGGACGACGTCACAGAGGAGGCACCTTATGCTCTTCCTTGTCACTCAGCTCTAATTGGACACTGAACTTCCTCAGAGAGTCTTAAGGAACAATTTCCAACGACATATACTAGTAATAAAAGGAATAATTTCCAACAACATATAATAAAAGGAATAATTTCCAATGAGATGTAATAAAAATCTTGGTTTATTGTGCTTTGGTTTTTACCAAATAATCTCCATGGAGATAAAAACAAAAACACCCTGTTGATTCAATCCAGTTAAAACCAGTGTCCTTGTTTTCTTAATGTGGTCATGGGAGGCAGTAAGACCGGTGTTTCCTAGTTTTCTGGAACTGGCAAGTTGGACCCAGAGCAGAGAAAGGCCGCTAAGCTTCCTGCAGTCCAAGTTGGGACGGCATCCAGACATGGATGCACTGCTCTACAGGGCTTGCTGAGGTATGGATGCCTTCTCACAGGGCCATCTCACAGTGCCATCCCACAGTGCCATCCCACATTGCCATCCCACAGTGCCATCCCACAGTGCCATCCCACAGTGCCATCCCAGTGCCATTCCACAGTGCCATCCCAGTGCCATCCCACAGTACCATCCCACAGTGCCATCCCAGTGCCATCTCACAGTGCCATCCCATAGTGCCATCCCACAGTGCCTTCTCACAGTGCCATCCCACAGTGCCATCCCACAGTGCCATCCCACAGTGCCTTCTCACAGTGCCTTCTCACAGTGCCATCCCACAGTGCCATCCCACAGTGCCATCTCACGGTGCCATCCCACAGTGCCATCCCACACTGCCATCCCACATTGCCATCCCACAGTGCCATCCCACAGTGCCATCTCACAGTGCCATCCCACACTGCCATCCCACAGTGCCATCCCACAGTGCCTTCTCACAGTGCCATCTCACAGTGCCATCCCACAGTGCCATCTCACAGTGCCATCCCACACTGCCATCCCACACTGCCATCCCACATTGCCATCCCACAGTGCCATCCCACAGTGCCATCCCACAGTGCCATCCCACATTGCCATCTCACAGTGCCATCCCACAGTGCCATCCCACACTGCCATCCCACAGTGCCATTCCACAGTGCCATCCCACACTGCCAGCCACGTGCTCCTCCCGCCACCTGGCTTCTCTCACTGCCCCCCTGTTAGCCTCTGGAGTGCCCTGGGAGCTCTGAAGTGAGTATGAGATGGAAGTGGACAGAACTAAGGACAGTACTAAAGCTGGTTACACAGGGTGGGGCAAAAGTAGGTTTACAGTTGTGAGCACATGAAGCTTTTCTAGTACTCTTGTGTTATTATTTATTAATTTGTATTATTTTCCTTACAAACAACTGAAAACCTACTTTTGTTCCACCCTCTATATTTCCAAATCATTGTCAAGTGTCTTCTTAGTTTTTTCTTCTTTCATATAAAATCATTTTTGTTTCTTTATAGTTTACATGTTACAGGCCTTACATCATTTGCTGTGATTCTTCTGAGGACTGATAATGGCAACATTAAGACCAAGGCTGTGTATGCCAGGTCAGGACAGCAGCTGCAGGGCTGTCTCACCTGGACCTGACTGATGGGCCAACTGGGAGCCGATGGAAACTTCGGGACCAGCAGCCACACATGAAGAAACCAATGGTGCCTGCAGCAATGCAGGGATGGAAATGCACTAAAACCCGAAACGGCTGCCACTTCAAAATGACTCTTCTATGGGTTTCTCTGTGGGACAGAGTTGGTGCCTCAAATTAAGCTAATAAAGAAACAGAAAGTCAAATGCTTTCCTGAATGCCACACTTAGGGCACTGTCTTGGGGAGGAAAGCAGGAATGGCAGAGTAGAGCTTTGATGGAACTCAAAATGCTGTCTCTTCAGTCACTAGAGGCCTTTGGACCTGATGGTCCTCCCATGACAAGGAACGTCTGGCTCAGAGCAGCGGCACCCACCAGCGAAGTTCATGGCCCTCTGCTGTCCCCACCACAGCACAGGTCACCTTCGCACTGTCCGCCTCCCCGGCCCTGGCCTGAAGGATGACAGAGTTAGAAAGTTTCTTTTATGTTGCTTCTATTAAATGTGAGCTTTTTGGTGCCCTTGGGTGGTTTTGAGGCAATAAAAACCATTCAGAGGTTAGTATTACTTTTAAAATTAATATTTAATTTATTGAAGTTACAGATTAAAAAACTATTTTTCCTGAAGTTTTAAGTTTTGCATCAAATATTATTGTTCTTTGTATATTAGATACAGCCTGTCGTACACTTTTTAAAGCTATGTTAAAGGCCTTTGACTAGTATGTGATCCTGTTTCTAAGTTTAACTAAGTTAATGATTTCAAGCATTTTAAATTGCATTTATAAATCAATGTCCTCTATTTCTTTTTTTATTACTTTAGTGTTTGGATTGAACTAACATAACTTCCTGAGTACTCAAATAACACAGAAAACTAAAAAAAAAAAAAAAATCAAACTTATGAATAGGGTTAACCTTCGTTTCCTTTAAATATTTTAATACTGTACATAAACTAAGAAAAATGTAACTTAAAAACCTAAAGCAACTATTCACACATTATAAATTGGAGTTTATAAATATGTTAATTTTAGTGCTGGCCAGGTGGCTCAGTTGATTCAAGCATTGTCCCATACACCAAACAAACAAACAAACAAACAAATAAATAAATAAAAGGTTGTGGGTTTGATTCCCAGTCAGGGCACATACCTAGGTTTTGAATTAGATCCCTGGTTGGGGCAAGTATGGGAGGCAACCAATCTTAAAATCTCTCTCTCTCTTTTTTCCTCTCTCTAAAAAATATCCATAAAAACATACCCTCAGGTGAGAATTTAAAAACACAAATATGTTAATTTTAATATTAGACCAAATTGTCTTAAACATTACAGGCCCATAAAATACCAAATATGTGCTTTTTCTTCACACAAATATTAATATACAACAGGTTTATTTCCTTAAACACCACAATACTTAAATATAAACAAGCCTGGGGTTGAGTGATGCTTAACCATTGTATTGGTTTCTTAGGGCTGCTGTAACAAATTACTACAAACTGGTTGGCTTCCAACAACAGAACTTGATTCTCTCACAGTTCTGGAGGCTGGAAGTCTACATCAAGGTGTCAGCAGGGCCCTGCCCCTCTGAAGGCTTGAGAGGAGACTCCTTACTCTCTTCCTGCTGTGGTAGCTGTCGGCTTTCCTTGGCTTGTGGCCACATCACTCCAATCTCTGCCTCCAGCTACATATCACCCTCTCTGCGTGTCTCCTCTTCTGCCTCTTATAAGTACAACTGCCGTTGGATTTAGGCCACTTGGGTAATCCAGACAGGATGATCTTAAAGTCCTAATTTTATTACATCTGCAAAGATCTTTTTTTTTTCCAAATAAGGTAACAAGTACAGGTTCCAGGGATTTGGACATGGACATATCTTTTTTATTTTATTTTATTTTTTTTGGGGGGGGCACCATTCAACCTACTCCAAAGTGTCAAGAGTGGGGTAGGTTGCAGTTTAGATGGGATGGTTAAGGCAGATCAAATGGAGAAGGAGACTTTTTCTTAAATTAAAAAATTTTGTACTGAATGTATTGGAGTTACATTGGTTAATTAAATAGGTTTCAAGTGTACAATTTTATAATACTTCAACTGTATATTTTATTGTGTGTTCACCACCCATAGACTAATCTCCTTCTGTCATCATTTATTCCCCATTTACCTTCTTCTACCTCCCCCTCCCCCCATGCCTTCCTTCCCTCTGGTAATCACCATACGAATGTCTTGTGTCTATGAGTTTTTTTTTGTGTGTTTTTTTTCCCTTAATCCCCTCACCTATTTCATCCAGCTCCCCAGCCTCCCCAACCCTGACAACTGTCAGTTTGTTTTCTGTATCTATGAGTCTTTTTCTATTTTGTTTGTTTATTTTGCTCATTAGATTCCACACATAAATGAAATCATATGGTATTTGTCTTTCTCTGATTGGCTTATTTCATTTAGCAAAATACCCTCTAGGTCCATCTATGTTGTCTCCAAAGGTAAGATTTCCTTCTCTTTTAGAGAAGGAGACATTTGAGTAAAGACTTCAAGGAGGTGAGGGAGTGAGCTATATGTAGATATATGAGGAGCCAGTAATTCAGGCAAAGGAACCAACAGTGCAAAGGCCTTGAGGTGGGAGCGTCCTTGACATGTGCAAGGACAAGCAAGAGGATGATGTGGCTGGAGTGGTGTGAGTGAGGGGGAGACAGAAGGGAAAGAGGCAGAGAGGCGACAGTGTGGGCACGGAGGTCATTGGCTTCACTTTAATAAGATGGAAGGGCATTGCAAGGTTAAGGCCAGAGGGATGACATGATTTGACTTGAATTTTAAAAGGTGCACTCTGGCTACAGTGTGGAGAATAGATGTAGGAGGGGAAGGGTGGAAGCAGTGAGACGAATCAGATGGTATGTAGGAATCCGTGCAGGAGATGAAGGTAGCTCAGACCAGGAGGCACCGCTGAAGCTGGTGGTTGGATTCTGCTTTTACATTGAAAAGAGCTAAGGGAATCTGTTGGCTGATTGCATGTGGGGTGTGAGGAAAAGACAAGTGAAGGAAGACACTAACACTGTGACCTAAGCAAACTGGAGGATTGCGTTACCATCAACTGAGATGCGCAGGGCTATGAGCAGAGTGGGTTTGAGGTGGGAAGGAATAAATACTAGATATTCAAGGGGAATTTTCTTTTTAAAAATATATATTTGTATTAATTAAAGAGAGGAAGGAAGAGGGAGAGAGGGATAGAAACATCAATGATGAGAGAGAATCATTGATTAGCTGCCTTCTGCATGCCCCCCACTGGGGTTCGAGCCCATAACCCAGGCATATGCCCTTGACCAGAATTGAACCCGGGACCCTTTTTTAAAAATATATATTTTTATTGATTTCAGAGAGAAAGGAAGAGGGAGAAAGAGATAGAAACATCCATGGTGAAGAGAATCATGGATCAGCTGCCTCCTGCAAGTCCCCCACTGGGGATCAAACCCACAACCCGGGCATGTGCCCTTGACTGGAATCAAACCTGGGACCTTTCAGTTCACAGGCCGATGCTCTATCCACTGGGCCAAACCGGGTAGGGCAGAACCTGGGACCCTTTAGTCTGCAGGTCAACGCTCTACCCGCTGAGTCAAAGCGTCTAGGGTGGGACTTTTCTATATAAGCTTAGAGTTTGAGAGCAAGAGAGAGGTCTTGGCCATAGGCAGAAATTTTGGAGTTGTCAGCAGATAGATGGTATTCAGAGCCAGGTGACTTGAGGAGATGACCAAGAGAGTGAAGCTAGATGGAAGAGAGAACTGGGCCAGTGGCGGAACCCTCCAGCAGCTGTAGCCAGGGAGAAGAACAAAACCAGCAAAAGAGGCTGAGAAGTGCCAACCAAGATAATGTGGTGTCTGGAAGCCGTGGAGCCGTATCCTTTATGGCGCTGGAGTCTGTATTTAACTTTGGAATGCCCTCCGTGTGACGACAGCAAGCCCCTTAGCAGTCCAGGTGGCACCTGCCCTCGCCCTCCCTGTCCCCCGAACTCTTCCTCTCTAGCAGAGCATCCTTTGCCTTTCTGCATAGACTTCTGCAGGGGAATCAAGTGGATTTTAATAATTAAAAAATAGTAAAGGAAATAAAAATCAAGAAATGCACCTATAATAGCAATAATAATTTTTAAAAATGTATGCCTATAACTAATTCACATAATCTCTGTAAAATATGCACTTCAGATGCAAATACCCTTGTGGCCATTAGTTCTTAGGGAAATTCCAGTGGGTCCCATAGCAGTAGTAAATTTTACACCAGACCCTGCAGATTGTACAAAGGCGACCCAAGCGGCACTTCTGGGCAGTCATAAATCTGGTCGTGCATTTGGACAGTGTGGGCAACCCCTGAATATTAGCCTCTTTCTTGCCCCATGAATATCTGCTAGAAGAGCCCCAGTTACTAGTGTAAGGTCTTTTTGAGCTCAAGGTCCGTCTTATTTTCCTTGGTCTTATTTTCAGTGCCCAGCACACTGTCTGGCTCAGGATAGACACTCTATAAAAGTTTGCTCAGTGAATGAATGAGTAGGGCTGGCTGCATTAATGAATTACTTGAACTAAAAAGACTTTCTTGGTCAGAAATGGAAACTCAGACAAGTACAACAATCATACTTGAAAGCTATCTTTTATGTTGAATTTATTGCGTACTTTTTGACTGGATGATTTATACTTCTTTCCCAATAAATAAAAACTCGCAAGTGTAGGCTTTCTATTACAGGACAGGCAGGCTACTTTCCCACCTTATTTGGACCACATCTATTTCCCAAAGGAATAATGAGGCCGAGACGGAAGATCCAGCCCTCTAATCAGCACTACTGTTGAGGACAGGTGCTAGTTTATTTTTCGTATATCTCTCGTTTTGCTATTATTTCAGGAATTATGGTTTTCCCTATTCTTAAAGTAAAAACAAAGCAAAAATATCTCTGTGAGAAGGCAATCAAACTGATGTTATCGCTGTGTTCATCCCACAGGTGGGTCTGAGCAGCCAAAGAGGCATATAGTAGAGTTACTTGCAAACCAATCAAAAGGGCCATTTCAGGAGCAGCCGCCTTATTAGATGCATAATCAACAGTCTACTTAGGGCCTCTTTCCATGGGGGAAGCGGGGAGATAGAGATTCATTTTGTCATGTTTTCATATCATTCTTTGCTGTCTCCAGAATGTGTTGTGTGTTTTTTTTTTTTTTTTTTCAGCACTCAAACAGACAGATGGCTATAAAATTGATTGGCTTGAAAGCCAAATAAAATAAAACACAGTAGCCTACTTTATCATTTACTACTGGCTATTTATTATGAGCAGTGCTATGTTGGGATATCGACCCTGAGATTAAAGCTAGAGAAATATAGATGCTAAGATTCTGTGGACACATAAAGCTCCCGGCCGCGGTGACTGATGATAATGAGATTATGCTCAGAGGCCATCTTTTATCTCAATGGAGCCCAAGAGCTTTCATTTAGGAATTGTACAAACAATACAGAGGGCATTTGCTTAGCAGTTTGGCAATGCAGCTTCCTCAGGCCCCACGTATATTGGCAGGCAGCCCCACTCCGCTGTTGGTTGGTGGGTTGAATCATTTGTTCCTTCATTTACTTCATCCCACCTGGCCACGAGAGCCATCCTTCCCCCTGAATATTCCTTGCATTCATCATGTTCTTTCTCGAAGCCCCCTTCAGGCCTTTCTTCTCAAAGCATCCCTCGCCCTCTTGAATCTCCAAAATAAAAACTCCACTGCACCTTTAACACACAGCTCAAATCCCATGTCTTTCACAAAATCTTAAGAATAAATTGGTTCTGGATCTAAATCCTGGCTTTGTTACTGGTTAGTGGTGGAGCTGAGGGCAACTCACATCGCCTGTCTGGACCTCAGCTTATTTACTCTAAAGCAGAGGTTATAATTCTTATTTTATTCAGGGCTAAGTATATAACGTTCACAGCACAATTTCTAACCCAGAGCAGGCACTCAATCAATGCTAGTTTCTCCTCTTGGGCTCCTTTGCTCGGTTAAATTGACAGCCCACGTTTAGGTAATTTAATAGACACTGAATTTTTCACAGCAGGTGTCCTGGATCTCAGGCTCTTCTGCGAACTCTCCCTTCACCTTCAGCTTTATTTAATCCATGGTTCTGAACCCTGGCTGCACGGGTGAGCACTACGGATATGCACACTGGGGGATGGGTCCTAGAGATTCTCATTTAATTGGTTGGGAAGGAGCCCAGACACTGTTTGACGAACAATTCCACTCTCTGTCTGCACCTCGACTGCAGCCAGGCAGCGAGACAGGCTGCAGAAAAACATGGATTTTCGGAATTGTCCCAAGTCGGTGCTCACCGGCCTCCAGGATGGGCTTTGGTCTGGCAGCCTCACTAAGCCCCCTGGTCCACCAGCTCTCCCAGGCCCCCTGATTCTTCACCTCCGTCTCTCTCCTCAAACCTCCAGCTCCTCTCGCCTTATCAGTTAGTAAGCATCTGAAGCACTCACTCAGGAATGAGATAGGAGAAAACAATAAACACACCCCATCAGCACATCTTCCAGCGCCCTGCGTGCATGCCCTGCCTTCCCTCTTCTTGCTGTGGATGTGATGGTCTCTGCTGTCCCCACTCCTTCCAGGACTGATCCCCATGATCCTGAATCAGTACTTACTCCCTCTCTACTGGATCATTCCCACTGCTAATATGCTGTAATGATTCTGATCTTGAAATAAATCCCGTCCAGCTGGTGTGGCTCCACGGTTGAGCATCGACCTATGAACCAAGAGGTCACTGGTTCCCGGTCAGGCACATGCCCTGGTTCCTGGTTGAAGGCTTGATCCCCGGTGTGGGGCGTGCAGGAGGCAGCCGATCAATGATTCTCTCACCATTGATGTTTATCTCTCTATCCCTCTCCCTTCCTCTCTCTCTAAAAATCAATGAAAATATCTATTTTCAAAAGAAATAAATCCACCCCCCCCCTTGGCCTCACATGCCCCTCCATCTACTACCCCATTTCTCTGGTCCCTTTTTAGGAAAATAAAACAATTTAAAAACAGCTAGTCCTCACGGTCTCCAAGTCTCTCCTCCTGGTCTCACTTGAACCCCCTCCAATCAGGCTTTCATCCCCACCACCGCACTGAGACAGCTTTGTCAACCTCACTGAAAACCTCCCCGCCAAGTCAGCTGTCAATTCTCAAGCCTCAAGTTTCGGCATTTGACACAGCTGATCACTCCAGTCTCCTCCGACCCTTGGTTCTCTTCTTACACCACAGGCTGCTCCTTCTGTCTCCTCAACTGACTCCTCATTTCTTTACCTCAAACATTACAAATGCTCGGGGTCAGTTCTCAGACGTGTTATTATCTCTACCCTGGCTGTCCACGTGACTTAGGCTAGCCTTGTGACTTTAAATACCATTCCCACACTGCTGACTCCAAGTTAAATGCCTCTGCCTGCCCCTCTCCCCTGAGCTGCAGATTTGTTTACCCAGCTGCCTCTCGACATCTCCACCTGGCCCCGTCTCTGCAACAGCAAATGGCACACTGAAACAGAAGTCCTTCTTTCCCTTCCTCTTTCCTCCTCTCCCGCTCTCTCTCAATCTGCCATGTGAAGACTTAGCAAGAAATCAGCCATCTGCAAGCCAAGAAGGGAGCCCTCACCAGAAAACCAACCTTACACTCTGATCTCAGACTTCCAGCCTCCAGAACTCGGAGAAATAAATTTCTGTTGTTTAAGCCAACCCCCTTCCCCACCCAGAATGCCGGGCTCCCATCCCCCACCTCAGATTTGTCGGCTTTCCACCTTCTCTATCTCAGGAGAAAGAAATTTCACTTTTGTGGTAGTTTGGATCAAAACCCTGGGAATGACTGTAAGACATCTCTCTTGCTACCATATCCAATCCATCAGCAAGTTGATTTGTACATCATATAGGTTTTTCGATATTATTAGATTATCCATGCCCATAATTTTAAATTGCATCCTGTCAATAACAAAAACTGCACATACACAGTGCCCGCAGTGTTTTAAGGGCTCAGCATACATCATTTACTCTCCACAGCAACCCTACGAGAGAGGCAGAGTTCTATCCCCATTTTATAGGCTCAAAGCTAAGGCTCAGAGGACCTTGCCAGCATCGCACAGCCAGCGAGGGAAAGAGCTGAGATCTGAATCAAGGCAGCTTGACTCCAGAGTCATGGGTTTGACAGTGCTTGCATTTATTGTGCGCTGAATGTTTACATTGTTTAGAAGTTTCCAGTTATAAATCATGTTGTTTTGACCACCTTCCTGACCACCTTTGCCTAATTTAGAACATTACGTTAGCATATGTTCTCAGAAGTCGAATTGTTCAAAAAGCACAAACATTCTTAATTCCAAAAACTATTATTAGTAAACATTGACTTTTTGAAATCTTAAGTTATGTAAAATTATTAGGGAACTTTCTCATGATAAAGGAGAAGCTACCTAAGTATGATCTTTGATTTAGTCACATACTAGTAAATACTCATTCAATATTATGGACTTCAGTTTCCTGAACTGTAAAATTAAGATAATCCCTAGATTACAAGGATAGATAAATCAGGCCCTTATTTCTTCTACTTTTAAAAAAAATTACTTTTCTTTCTTTTTTTAAAAAATATATTTTTATTGATTTCAGTGAGGAAGGGAGAGGGCGAGAAAGATAGAAACATCAATGATGAGCGAGAATCATTGATTGGCTACCTCCTGCACGCCCCTTACTGGGGATCAAGGATGCAATCCAGGCATGTGCCCTTGACTAGAATCAAACCCAGGACTTTTCAGTCTGCAGGCCGATGCTCTCTATCCACTGAGCCAAACCATCTAGGGCTCTTCTACTTTTTCTTTTATTTTTTATTCTTTATTGATTAAAATATTACTTATGTCTCCTTTTTCCCCCATTGACCCCTTCCCGGCCATCTCCACTCCCCCAGCACATGCCCCTCACCCCCCTAGTGTCTGAGTCCATTGGTTATGCTTATATGCATGCATACAAATCCTTTGGTTGATGTCTTATCCCCTTGCCTCCCCTGCCTTCCCTCTGAGGTTTGACGGTCTGTTTGATCTATCTCTGGATCTATTTTTGTTCATCAGCTTACGTTGCTTATTATGTTCCACAAATGAGTGAGATCATGTGATATTTATCTTTCTGCGACTGTCTTATTTTGCTTAGCAGAATGCTCTCCATGTCCATCCATACTGTAGTAAATGGTAAGAGTTCCTTTTTTTTTTTTTTTTTTTTACTGCAGCCTAGTATTCCATTGTGTAGCTGTACCACAGTTTTCTAATCCACTCATCTGCTAATGGGCACTTGATCTGTTTCCAAATCTTAGCTATGGTAAATTGTGCTGTTATGAACATAGGGGTGCATATATCCTTTCTGACTGGTGTTTCTGATTTCTTGGGATATATTCCTAGAAGTGAGATCACTGGGTCAAATGTGAGTTCCATTTTTAGTTTTTTGAGGAAACTCCATACTGTTCTCCACAGTGGCTATACCAGTCTGCATTCCCACCAGCAGTGCACGAGGGTTCCTTTTTCTCTACATCCTCGCCAGCACTTGTTGTTGGTTGATGATAGCCATTCTGACAGGTGTGAGATGGTACCTCATTGTTGTTTTGATTTGCATCTCTCGGATGATTAGTGACTTTGAGCATGTTTTCATTATGTGTCTTGGCCTTCTGTATGTCCTCTTTCGAAAAGTGTCTATTTAGGTCCTGGGCCCATTTTTTGATTGGATTGTTATCTTCCTTTTGTTAAGTTGTATGAGTTCCTGGTAAATTTTGCAGATTAAGCCCTTATCAGAGATAACATTGGCAAATATGTTCTCCCATGCAGTGGGCTTTCTTGTTGTTTTGTTGATGGTAGACTTTGCTGTGCAGAAGCTTTTTATTTTGATGTAGTCCCATTTGTTTATTTTCTCCTTAGTTTCTATTGTCCTAGGAGCTGTATCAGTAAAGATATTGCTACGACATATGTCTGTTATTTTGCTGTCTGTAGATTCCTCTAAGATTTTTATGGTTTCCCATCTTATGTTTAAGTCCTTTATCCATTTTGAGTTTATTCTTGTGTATGGTGTAAGTTGGTGGTCTAGTTTCATTTTTTTGCATGTATCTGTCCAATTTTCCCAACACCATTTATTGAATGGACTGTATGCCTTTGCCTCCTTTGTCAAATATTAATTGAGCATAATGGCTTGGGTCAATTTCTGGGTTCTCTGTTCTGTTCCATTGATCTATATGTCTCTTCTTGTGCCAGTCCCAGGCAGTTTTGAGAACAGTGGCTTTGTAATATAGCTTGATATCTGGTGTTGTGATCCCTCCAACTTTGTTCTTCTTTCTCAGGATTGCTGTGGCTATGCATATCCATATGAATTTTTGGAGAGTTTGTTCTAGGTCTTTGAAGTATGCCATTGGTATTTTAATGGGGATTGCATTAAATCTATAAATTGCTTTGGGTAGTATGGACATTTTAATGATGTTGATTCTATCAATCTATGAACACAGTATATTTTTCCATTTGTTTATGTCTTCCTCTATCTCTTTTTTCAATGTCCTATAGGTTTCTGAATACACGTCTTTTACCTCCTTATTTAAGTTTATTCCTAGGTATCTTAATTTTTTTGGTGCAATGGTAAATGGGATTGTTTTGTTTTTCTTTCTATAAGTTCATTATTGGTGTATAAAAAAGCCATAGATTTCTGGGTGTTAATTTTGTATCCTGCTACATTGCTGAATTCATTTATTAAGTCTAGTAGTTTTTTGATGGAGTCTTTAGGGTTTTCTATGTACAATATCATGTCATCCGTGAATAATGGCAATTTTACTTCTTCTTTTCCAATTTGGATGCCTTTTATTTCTTCTTCTTGTCTGATCGATATGGCTAGTACTTCCAGGACTGTGTTGAACAGGAGTGGTGAGAGTGGTATCCCTGTCTTGTTCCTGTTCTTAGGGGAAATGATTTTAGTGTTTGCCCATGAGTATGATGTTGCCTGTAGGTTTGCCATATAAGGCTTTTATTATGTTGAGGTATGATCCCTCTATTCCCACTTTGCTGAGAGTTTTTATCAAGAAAGGGTGTTAGATTTTGTCAAATGCTTTTTCTGTATCAATTGATATGATTATGTGATTTTTATCTCTCAGTTTGTTTATGTGATGTATCACGTTTATTGATTTGTGGATATTGTACCATCCTTGCATTCCCAGAATAAATTCCACTTGGTCATGGTGTATGATCTTTCTAATGTAATGCTGGATCCAATATGCTAGGATTTTGATGAGGATTTTGGCACCTATGTTCATGAGGGATATTGGCCTATAATTCTCTTTCATTGTGTTGTCTTTATTTGGTTTTGGGATTAGGATAATGGTGGCTTCATAGAAAGAGCTTGGAAGTGTTCCTTCCTCTTGGATTTTTTGGAATAGACTGAGGAGGATAGGTTTTAGTTTTTCTTTGAATGTTTGGTAAAACTCCCCTGTGAAGCTGTCTGGCCAGGGCTTTTGTTTGCTGGAATTATTTTGATTACTGCTTCAATTTCCTCCTTAGTTATTAGCCTATTCAGATTTTTTTATTCTTCCTGATTGAGTTTTGGAAGGTTGTATTTTTCTAGGAATATGTCCATTTCTTCTAGGTTGACCAGTTTGTTGGAATAAAGTTGTTCACAGTATTTTCTTACAATCCTTTGTATTTCTGTGGCGTCTGTTGTTATTTTGTCTCTTTCATTTCTGATTTTGTTCATTTGGCTCCTCTCTCTTTGCTTCTTGGTGAGCCTGGCTTGAGGTTCATCAATCTTGTTTATCCTTTCAAAGAACCAGCTCTTTGTTTTTTTGTTGTTTTTTTTAAAATATATTTTATTGATTTTTTACAGAGAGGAAGGCAGAGTGATAGATAGTCAGAAACATCGATGAGAGAGAAACATCAACCAGCTGCCTCTTGCACACCTCCCACTGGGGATGTGCCCGCAACCAAGTTACATGCCCCTGACCGGAATTGAACCCGGGACCCTTCAGTCCGCAGGCTGACGCTCTATCCACTGAGCCAAACCGGTTTTGGCCAGCTCTTTGTTTTATTGATCTTTTGTATTGTTGTTTGGTCTCTATGTCATTTATTTCTGTTCTGATCTTTATTATCTCCTTCCTTCTGCCCACTCTGGGCTTTTCTTGTAGTTCTCTTTCTAATTCTTTAAGTTGTAGAGTTAGATAATTTATTCCCAGTCTTCCTTTCTTTCTTCCTTCCTCTCTCTCTCTCTCTCTCTCTCTTCCTTCCTTTCTTTCTTTCTTTCTTTCTTTCTTCCTTTCTCTTTCTTTCTTTCTTTCTTTCTTTCTTTCTTTCTTTCTTTCTTTCTTTCTTTCTTTCTTTCTTTCTTTCTTCTTTCAGGTATGCCTGTATTGCTATGAATTTCCCTCTCAGGACTGTTTTCACTGTGTCCCATAGGTTTTGGGTTGTGTGTTTTCATTGTCATTTGTTTCCCGGATGTTGTTAATTTCTTCTTTGATCTCTTTGGTAACCCAATCATTATTCAATAGCATGCTATTTAGCCTCTAAGTGTTTGAATTTTTTTGATTGTTTTTATTGTAGTTTATTTCTAATATTATGCCATTGTGATTTGAGAAGATTCTTCATCTGATTTCAAACTTCTTGAATTTGGAGAGACTTTGCCTGTGACCCAATATGTGTTCTGTCTTTGAGAATGTCTCATGTACACTTGAGAAGAATGTATATTCTGTAACTTTAGGGTGAAATGTTCTGAAGATGTAAATTAATTTCCTCTGATCTAGTGAATCATTTAGGATTGATGTTTCTTTGCTATTTTTTTGTTTAGAGGATTTATTCAATGATGCCAATGGGGTATTAAAGTTTCCTACTATGATTGTGTTTCTGTTGACCTCTCTCTTGATATCTTCCAAAAGTTTTTTTTTTTTATGTATTTGGGTGCTCCTGCATTGGGTGCATATATGTTTACCAGAGTTATATCCTCTTGTTGTATTGATCCCTTTAGTATTATGAAGTTGCCTTTCTTACCTCTTGTTATGGCCTTCACTTTGAGGTCTATTTTGTCAGATATAAGTATTGCTACCCCGGCTTTTTTTTTTCATCCCTTCACTTTCAGTCTGTGTGAGTCCTTTGTTGTGAGGTGGGTCTCTTGTAGACAGCATATATATAATGTTTTCTTATCCATTCAGCAACTCTATGTCTTGATTGGAGCATTTAGCATTTAGTTCATTTACATTTAAGGTTATTACTGATAGGTATTTGTTTGTAGCCATTTTTATTTTTTTGTGCCTGTGTTTCTTCTTCCCTTTCTATTTCTTCTTTTTACAACAGTCCCTTTAGCATTTCTTGCTTTGCTGGCTTGGTAGTGATAAACTCCCTTAGCCTTTTTTTTTTTTTTTTTTTTTTTTTTGTCTGTGAAGCTCCTGATTTCCCCTTCAATTTCAAATGATAATAGCCTTACTGGATAGAGTATTCTTGGATTCAGTTTCTTGCTTTGTATCACTTTGTATACTTCCTTCCATTCCTTTCTGGCCTGATATGTTTTTGTTGAGAAATCATTTGAAAATCTAATGGGAGATCCCTTGTAGGTAACTCTCTGTCTCTCTCTTGCAGCCCTTAAGATTCTCTCTTTGTCATTAATATTTGCCATTGTAATTACGATGTGTCTTGGTGTGGGTCTTTTGGGTTCATCTTGTTTGGGACTCTGTGTTTGTGTGACTTTTTCCTTCCCCAAATCCTTGCTCCTCTACTTGTCATTCTGGCACCCCTATTATACGTATGTTACTTTGTTTCATGTTGTCCCAAAGCTCCCTTAGGCTCTCCTCCTGCTTTTAAATTTTTTTCTCCAATTGCTGTTCAGATTGGGTGTGTTTTCTGCCCTTTCTTCTAATTTGCTAATTCAGTACTCAGCTTCTTCTAGTCTACTGTTGAAACCTTCCATTGTGTTTTTTATTGTAGCTATATCATTCTTTATTCCTCTTGATTCTTACATAAGTTGTTGATTTTCTCATCCAGCTGGTTTAGAAACTGTATGAGCCTTACTCTGAATTCTTTTTCTGACATATTGCATGCCTCTGTTTCATTTTAGTACATTTCCTGGTGACTCTTCCTTTTCTTTCCTTTGGGGATTGTTTTTTTGTCTCCCCATTTTTGCTCTCACTGAAGGATCTAGGTGCCAAGTTTCACGGGGCCTCTGGCTGCAGCAGTGAGCTTGGCAGGAGGGTTTGGCTCTCTGAGACTCCCTGGAGGGTCCAGGTGCTGGGATGCATGGGGCCTGGGGTTGAAATGGCGGGCTTGACGGGGCTCAGTGCTGAAGTGGGGGGCTTGGCGAGAGGTTTGCGCAGTGGCGGAGCCCAGGGTGGAAGTAGAGGGCATAGTGGGAGGATCATGCAGTCCAATACTCACTGGGGGTCCCAGTCATTGGGATGCACAGGGCCTGGGACAGGGGCCAAAGCCATGGTGGGTGGGAGGGGAGTGTGCTCTGGAACTCACAGGAGCCTGCAGCTGGGGAGGCTGGAGTTCCAGTGCCTGTGGGTCTGCAGCTGAGGTAGCAGGTCTTTGGCCAGAGTGCCTGTAGGGTCTAGGGTGGCATCTGAGGCCAGTCTGGGTGGTGGTGAGGCTGGGCTCCTAGTTACAGCAGCTCTCCCCTTCTAGATGGCATGGTTTCTGTGCTAGCACCAGCCATCTGGGAGTGAGTGTAGCAGTAGCAGGGGCTCCCCATCTAGGAGAGCCTGGTCCATCAGCCCCTGAAAGTCCTTCAGGATCTAACTGTCCCTCACACACACACACACACACACACACACACACACACACACCACATCCACATACTCCCCTTTTACTACATCCCTCACTCACACTCTCCCTCACTACTGTCCTGTTGGCCACCATCTTTGGTCCCTCTCTACTTTTTCATTTAATAATATGGAGTTCTTAGTTCTTTTCACTTATTTATTTTTTTTAAAATATCTTTTTATTGGTTTTAGAGAGAGAGGAAGGGAGAGGAGAGAAAGAGAAACATCGATGCAAGAGAGAAACATCATGCACCTGGACCAGGGATGGAACCTGCAACTTGAGCATGTGCCCTGACCAGGAATCAAACTCTGCAATCTTTCTGTGCATGGGACCACATTCAACCAACTGAACCACACCAGTCAGGGCTCAAGTTCTTATTTCTATCAGAAGAAAAAACTTTAGTGTTACTTTCCCCCAACAAACCACAAATTCTGAAACTTAGATCTATTATTGTTCCACTTTAGGAAGGGGTTAATCTATTGCATCTTTCAGACCATAGAACACTCAAGTCTGACTTTTGAATGCCTTCATACATGGAATTTGAGGCCTACTTTGGCTCACTCATTACTTCTCTTCTACTCATCATCTGGACCTGAAGGGAAAATTAAGTAGAGCTAACTTTGCCATGGTTGTATATTAACTGTGACTACAAATATTTTGTTTCTCATGCTCTAATCTTAACTTTGACATCACAGCTTTGGATAATGAATAGTCAATAGTATGCAAGCTATGCTCTTATGTTCTTTTTTGTCTTTTTCCCATTCAGCCTTCAGAAGATCCATGTGCAATCATGCAGATCCTGTAAATTGTATGCACCAACATTTCATTTTTTTTAGAGAATTTTCTCCCCTTACTCTAGAAGTAGCTATATTATCTTATACTCTCAGTCAAGAAGAACTGACAGGACCCATATCTCAGGAAGGGAAAGTCTCAGAAGCCAAGAAGACCACTTCCCTTCCATGTGCTGGGTTAGCTACTGGCAGTCAGCTATCTGCTGGTCCTTTCTATGCTCTCCCCTGAATCTAAAAGGTTGGGTGACTGGGAACTATACAGGGTTGAGCAAAAATAGTTGGATTATAGTTGTGAGTATGCAAAACACAGTTTATTCTTGTATTATTTCTTATTAATGATTGTATTATTTTCCATACAAACAACTGTAAACCTACTTTTGCCCCACCCTATATTTCCTAGACTACAAAGTCCTAGAATATCCCAGCGGCAGATGATTATGAGAGATGAGGAAGGCAGAAGGAAAGCAAAAGCTGTCATATTCTTTTTTTAAAATATATTTTTATTGATATCAGAGGAAGAGAAGAGAGATAGAAACATCAATGATAAGAGAATCACTGATTGGCTGCCTCCTGCACTTACCCACTGGGGTTTGAGCCTGCAACCCCAGCATGTGCCCTTGACTAGAATCGAACTCAGGACCCTTCAGTCCACAGGCCAACACTTTATCCACTGAGAGCCAAATCAGCTAAGGCGAAGCTGTCATATTCTTCCTGAAGCAGCAGATTAGAGATTTTACAGTGGCCTCTGGGGGTCCCTCCACAAATCATCTGTCTCAGGAGGCAGTTTCCAGATGTTCCTGACCTGTGTAGCAATATTTCCCTGAAAGTTAACTGCAAATATGAGAGTTAGCTATGAGCTCCTCTTACCTTTTCTCTTTCAGCCTCTTCAACTGTTTAACAAGCCCCTAACTGCTTATTTTAAACTAGAGGCCTAATGCACAAAATTTGTGCAAGAGAAGGCCCCAGCTGCCGGCACCGGCTTCCCTCTGGCACCCAGGACTGACTCAAGCTTCCCTCTGGCACCCGGGACCCGGGCTTTCCTCACAGCCCTGGAAGGTCATCCAGTCTAATTAGCATATTATGCTTTTATTATTATAGATACCTCTTGCTGCAGGTACCCAGCATGCTTTCTGTTTTTCTAACAGATGACTGACTGATATGTCCCATCTCCTAATTTATACAAATGGGTGGTCAGGCATCCATTTAACTAAGAAAAACACAACCCTGATTTAGATAAGTAGTTGCAGACCCCCAACCGATAGATTGTAAACTGATTTTAACCCAAAAGGTCACACGTTTATGTGACTTCCTTTTCTTCCCCTAGGATGGAGAACTCCACATACTACAGAGACCAGCTCTAAAAAATGTAACACCAGTACCACCCATCTTCCATGGTGATACCTTGAGGTTGGCTACACCCATACATGTTTCAGTTCCCTTTCACTTTATTTCCCTTGGATTATTTGTATATATGTTTTTTATTTATTATTATTATTATTTTCTTTTAATCCTTACCTGAGGATATGTTTTTATTGATGTTTTTAGAGAGAAAAGGGGAAGGGAGGGAGGGAGGGAGAGAGAGAGAGAGAGAGAGAGAGAGAGAGAGAGAGAGAGAGAGAGAGAGAGAGAGAGACATTGATTTGTTGTTCCAGTTATTTATGTATTCATTGGTTGGTTCTTCTTATATGTGTCCTGGGGATTGAACCTGAAACCCTAGCACACTGGATGATGCTCTAACCAACTGAGCTACCCAGCCAGGGCTTAATCTTGTACTTGCTTTAAGATGGTTGTCATGCTCATTTGTGTGAGTGAACTGAACAAGTCTATGTGTGCCAGTCATACCGAGGACATGCATATGTATTACCACCATCTTCTGAAATGAAGCAGTAAAGTTCTAACACAATTAGTGTATTAGATGATTTCCACTAGATGCAAGTAGAGTGTCTTAAGGGAGAGATACCATTTTCTAATATGCACAAAGATGTGACCTGGGCTTGTGATAGGCAGCCCCCCTCTTCCCCCCACTTTATCTTCAATGCAACCTTATGGTTAACAAAGAATGTGCATAGAATGTGTAATTTTAATAACAAATAATACAGTACAGATGCAGTTTATGGAAACTTAAATTATGCAAACTTGAAGTTGCTGCTATAGAAAAATTTTACCAAGTTTTGCTGCATAAAGCTCTCTAAAAAACTTCCCAGAACTGCAAATTCCAAAACTGGCTGGCCCAGTGGGTTGCAAACCATGTTCATGGACTGGCACACAGAGGTGCCACATTATACAGCATGATGTGAAGCACATGCTCACCGGTGTGTACTGGATGGCGCCTTCACGTGCATCTTCAGTGACCATTGTGTTATTGTTTGTACTATGAGCCTTTAGCTCAGAAGTTACACATAAAAAAGCTCTCTAAATCCCTAACCACTGCCTTTAGTCATTTGCCATCTGCTGATTTGGGAAACAGCACACTCTACACAGCACTGGAGAGGATGCTATGAAAATTAAATGTCGACTTAGCACCCCCTCCAAGCTCCCCCCCCCCCACACACACACATATAGTAACAGGCTCTCTATCCTAACATTATTCCTCTGTGATAACCGGTCTTAAATGATAAGTATTTCAAATTATATGGTGTGCTCAGGAGAGCGCCCCTCACACAAAATGCAGCTTCCCTTTAAAAATTCTTGTCTTTAAGTGATTCTAACCCCAATGCCTAAGCCTGAAAGATAATGTGTAAAACTGGAAGGAGCCCTGAAGTTTTCAATTTAGTATCACATTTAGTGATCCACCATGGGGATAGAATTCTCCGCTAAGCATTCCAGAAGTCAGATCTGTTTCTGGGTATTTTTTTTTTCTCTCCTTCATTCTTTTTAGTAGATGGTGAGAGGCTTCAGTGTGTAGAATGCTGCTTTGGTTACTTTTACTCTGGGCACTAACAGGGCTTGAGTTTGTTGCTAAGTCACCTTCACCCATGTCTACAGGGCTTACTTTCATTATGCTTGTTCATTCAATTAAAAAAGAGGGCCAAGCATTTTTATTGCCCCCTCCTGAATAATTAGAGGATTAATGAGCTAATAAGCTCATAATACTTTCAACCTCATGAGGAAACTAGCCTACAGTCATGGGGCAGGGCATGCCCTGTATGTAGTCTATGTGGGTTGCCATCAGCAGACAAACAGAGCTGACCCCCAACCCCCACCCACAGCCTGAAGCAGGTGCTGCTGATTCCCCCCAGTCCTTGGTCCTGGGCCATCCACCAATGGGCTGTGCACATGCTCAGTACCTGTGAAGCAGGGTCATTGTCATTTCTAAATTTTGATTTTTAGTATTTATCAAACGCATCCAAGTGCTGACTGTGAGGGAGATTGGAGCTTTGATGGAGGCATACATTTAGTGTCGTTCTTATTTGGAGTTACTAGGGCAGGGTGGTGCCTTAATTGTTCCAGTGCTTAGAGCTTCTAAAGGTTCTATTAGGGCTCCAAGTCTACCACCCACTTTTAAAACAATTTCCCCAAGAAATTTCAACAATTCACTTCCAAAGAAACCCCTACAAAAACCAGTCTTTCCTAGCAGGCAGCCTTCACAGTGGACTTAATTCTCCTCTAATACGGACTTATCAGAACACCTTGCACAGTGCTACAAAATTGAAGAACATTAAAGCTCGTTTGGCTAGGGAATAGCCCAGGCTTTGAGTCAAGAATTGATCTGAGCCCGGCGGGTGAGGCTCAGTGGTTGAGCATTGACCTACGAACCAGGAAGTCATGGTTCGATTCCCAGTCAGGGTATATGCTCGGGCTGCAGGTTTGATTCCCCGTGTGGGGCATGCAGGAAGCAGCTGATCAATGATTCTCTCTCATCATTGATGTTTCTATCTCTCCCTCTCCTTTCCTCTCTTAAATCAATAAAAATATTTTAAAAAAAAGAACTGGTCTGCAAGGTTTAAATCAAATTTTTAGAACCATCTGATCAACGACTTGCAGATAAGCTTGGGGTCCTAGAATTTGAGGAGAAACCTTCTTTTTCTATTTTTTCCCCCAAGAGAGGGGTTTGCTGTGTTCTTGGTGAGCCCTGTGACCAATGCCATTTGTCATTTCCAAATATACATGACTTCTCTACTCTTGCACCATCTGAGACATGTGTATGCATAGAAACAAAAGCTATATATTTCCACCACGAGTTTTCACACTTGGATCCCCTCCAGACACCATTCTGAATATGACACTCTGTTGCAGGGCACTAAAAATGGTGTTTTCCTCAAAATAAAACCTTTAAAGATCCCTTAGTAGCTATTTAGGGACTGAAATTCAATTTCAATTCCCCACCCTTTGGCCAGCTGTAGATTCAAAATGCTTACACAAAACAAAAAGGGTATGTACTTCATGGCAAATGTGATTTGTCCTCTGCAATAGAATGTGTGCTACAGTTACCACAAACTATATTTTCCTAGAAAATACACAAAGCAGCCCTGCCCGGTGTGGCTCAGTTGGTTGGGTGTTGTCCTGTGCATTGAGGGGTCAATTGTTCGATTCCCGGTCAGGGCACATACCCAGGTTATGGATTTGATTCCCAGTAGGGGCACGTGCAGGAGGCAACCAACTGATGTTTCTCTCTCTCCCTCCCTTCCCTATCCCTCCCTTCCTCTCTCATGAAAATCTATAAAAACGTATTTTTTTTAAAAAAAGAAAATACACAAAGCAATAATGCACCTCAAAAAGGAAGAAGAGATTCTTTCTTAAATTTTATTTCATAGATAGCTTTGATATAAGCTTCAGATAGGCCCACATACTACACAGAGTTTGTGAAATCTATACCTTCAAATCATAACACTCTCTATTTTAGGCCATTATATCTAAAAGCATGACAAACCCTTTTATTCAAATACTTTTATTACAAGTAGTTCTTGCACATAAATGTTACATCACAATAGCAAAAAAATGTAAACTTCTTTTGCAAACTACATAAATACTATATATCTGCCTTGAAGTTACTGTTACTTTAAAATCAGAATATACTCTAAATGCTTTACATAGAAAACTCTGGTCAGTAGCTTATGTGTATGAAACAGTTTCTTTTTCTTACTGACTTGCCTTTCATGTTGCCTACTTAAGTGAGGTCTTTGAAGAAGAAGCATTTTAAATATGACCCACATCAAAATTCAGTCCACAAGTAAGACAAGAACCAGATGCATGTCCATAACCGTGGGCAAAATATGAGATGTGAAAATCATTCCACCTGCTAACTCTGACAAGCCACCAACGGTATGGAGGTAGCTGAAAATGAGGACTTGAGTCAATCTCCTATTTGATCCCACATGGAAGGACTTCAGCCCGCTTGCTAATATACCTTCAGCCTGTTTCAAATGACTCACCTCTTTCTCTTTTCTTTGAGAACAAACACAACAGGTAATTTCTTCAGCTATAATCCTAGACTGGGAAGTCTAGGTGGCCAGTGAACTTATGTCATCATCACTGTTCTTGATGTCTTCAAATACAAATTTGAAATGTATGAATATACAGATGCATTTACACACTCATGCATAATTAAAGGACCACAACGGGACTTTTTTTTTTTTTTTTTTTTTTTTTTTCTTCAAGAGAAGTTTTTAATGTTGACCTTTTTTTTTGTTATTAACTTTACAGTAAATCCCTTTCCTCAGAATGTTCTTTAAGTTAAAAATCAAGTTTTATCTGAAGCCCTTACCATTGTGTTATTCTAAGATTCCTACTAAATACCTAGCTACTGGCCATGGTTTCTTGGAACAAAAAGAATATCATTGCTGAAGCATTTTTAAAAATTGTAAATGCATGCACAAAGAACTACCTAGGCTTTCCAAGCAGCTACATAAACTGGCTCAAGTAACAGTATTATTTATTGTGGCCTACGCCCTTTCCCAACATCTTTTAAACACAACGAGAATTGCTACAAGGTGGTGGCAGAGCCCAGAATGCGAGTCCAGGCCAGCAGGGCTCCGAGCGGCTCACAGGACGGCAAGCAGGAATCCACTGTGTGATCCCCCCTCTTTCTGTGCATTTTCTCTAAATGCATGGTGTCCTCCCTTTACTGCCCAGGCTCTTAAACTACGTAAAACAATTCCTTTAAAAAAAAAAATCTAGCAATGATTAATTGAGACCTCAAATAACACTGTACACGGGCTTTGTTAGAGACAGGCAACCATGCTCAACAGCTCTCCTCCCAGTGCAGGCTGGGTGGGCGGAGGGCACCGGGTTTAGGAGCTGCTCTTGTTGCAGACGGTGCTTTGGCTGATACCATCTTCCATGTACTGGCTGCCCGTGTCGCTCCTGCTGAGGACCGTGGAGGTGATGCGGGAGGGCCGCCTCTCCGGGTTCTTCTCCTGAGAGAAGCAGCAGATCATCTTCTTCATGGTGTTGTACATGTCCTCGTCCTTGTAGGAGTAGATGACAGGGTTCATGAGGGAGTTGAGCAAGGCCAGCAGCAGGAACCACCTTTTCACATGCTGCAGGCCGCACTCCTTGCAGTTCAGGCCATCCAGCAGCAGCACCACCAGGCCCGGCGTCCAGCACACCACGAAGGCCCCTGGAGGGAGAGAGAAGCAAGCAACAGGCGCTCAGACCTCAGGTTGCCTCTGTAGGGGTCTTCTGGCCCAGCCTCCTGTCAATGGTCAAGGGACCTTAGGAATCTGTTTTGACAACTGCAATGCAAATGCCCACCTTTCACCTGAGCATGTGAGACTGAGCTTGTGAGCGGCAAACAGCCGAGAACCCTCTGACTGTTCCACGTTCTATTGTACCTTCTTACCTGCTTATTCAGGTCTGGTCATCAGGGCTTACACCTGCCTCCTGCTTACACACACCTTATCTGTTAGTTCTCAGACCCTCACGAGGAGGCCGCTGCAGTCATTAAGCACGTTGTGCCAATGAGAAAACGGAGGCCCGGATCTAGGGGCATCTGCAGGAAGGCCGCAGACACTTACCCAAACACTCTGCTGTTCTCTAAACCAGAATTTCTAAACATCTCCCTGAAAAACAAGACTCAGTGCATCTATGGCAGTCTCCTAAAAATTTTATTCTTTAAGAATCCATGTCGGTGCTTAGTAAGCACTAACATATTCATAGGCCATCTGCTTAAAATCTGTTTTAGACTAAGATTTTTTTCTTTTGAGTCAGAAATTTCTTTCATGATGAAACAGAGATGTGCTTTTTAGCACATTTATTTATTTAGCACAATTTTAGCACCAATTGCACATGAAAGGCAGTATCTCTGAGTCTCTAGCCATCTGATTATACTCAGCTTACCTCTAAACATTCTGACATGTTTTTCCTAAAATCCAATATTCCCGTGCTCTGTCATCATAACCTCAGACCACAGTGCTCATACAGTACTTCCTATGAGCCAGGCGCTGGTATAAGTGCTTTCCTTTAGTAACTCATAGAGCCGCACCATGAGGTAGGCACCATTAGCATCCCCAGGAAACTGAGGCGTCAGAGAAGTGACTTGCTCATCATCAAATAGCTTGTAAGGGACATCTAATTTTGAACCCAGGCAGTCTTTCCCCATAGGCTGTGCTCCCAGCCACTATGTGACCTGCCTCCATACTAAATGCCCTTGCTTATCTATTCCATAAATACTCACTGTGAGTCTACAATGTGCCCATGAGCTCTGGGAGCTAACGGGCTATCGGGGGAGAGAATAAGCACGCAAGTCTACAAACACATCACCAACTAGTTCCTCTTATTGGTTAAAATTCATCCTGGACAACATTCCTCTTGTTGCTTTGTCTTCTTTCAGAGAGGAATAGTAATAAGCAAGTCAAGTCGAGAATTCTAAAGAGTCAGTGTGAGGCCATGAAACTCCATGACCTTTGGGGTCAGACAGCTATGCCCAGGTCCTCATTGTATGAGCTACATGATGGAGGCACATTGTTTATCAGAGCCATCATTCCCTTGCTGATAAAATCTAATAAAGAGGGAATATGCTAATTGACCCTCATGCCGTCGCAAAGATGGCGGCACCCACAGCCACAAGATGGCGGTGCTCAGTTCCCTCAGCCCCCCAGCCACCCAGGGGCGCCTGAGGCTCAGGTAGCCAGGGCCGGCTGAGGCTTGCGCTGCTGGCAGTGGCAGCAGCAGAGGTGTGATGGGGCGTCGCCTTCCGCTGATTACCGGGTTGCCTCCCACCCCTGAGGGCTCCCGGAATGTGAGAGGGGGCAGGCCAGGTTGAGGGACTCCCCCACTCCAGTGCATTAATTTTCATGCACCGGGCATCTAGTAAGGATAATAATATCAATTGTGCAGGGTGGTTGTGAGGGTCAGAGGTAATAGAAAGTGGTCCCACCAATGAGTTGGGTTCAGCAAGCAGTGGTTACCCTGCAATGCCTAAGGTAGATATCTAAGAGGTATCAGAAGACTTAATTTCCCATGTCATAATTAAAGCTCACCAACAGCTTCTATTTTCTCCATCCTGTATGACTTTTGGTCTGGCTGAGTTCAGAGATTTGGATCCCAACTCTTCACTTACTGTACAACTCGAGGAGACCCACGCCCTAAGTCGGGGCTTTGGCTTCTTACGCTGTAAAATTGGGACTTCAGGCTAGTTCTGGGTTTTTTACATTGTTTAAGGATTGTACACCCTTAGTGGTGTGCAATCAATTTTATGGGCTTGGACAAGTTTTTGTTTGTTTGTTTGTTTGTTTTTTAATGAAAGAAAGGAATGGAATGGAAAGGCTCATATTGTACTACATACTAATAGATTACGGAAGTACTCTTTCATGAAACTCCTGTTTCAATTTTACAAACTGTATTTATGTGTGTATTGGGTATTAAGTAAAACATTATTTCTTACTGTTAGACTAAAAAAGTTTTAAAAATACTAGTTTAGGTAATATTTAAGGCTCCAATCAGCTACACTGGTTTGTATTTCCCATAACAGTATCACTTTTGTTCTGTCTGCTCTTCCCAAGAAAGGGTTACTTGTCAAGAGGGAAGAACTAGTAAGAGCCAGGCATCAAAAGCTGTAGCTACTAACTTTGATGTCAAGAATCCTTTCCGTGTAAATTGCATATTTCCAAAGAAATTCCTTTAGGAGTGTTTAAGGTTGTTGTGTTAATGAGTAAAATATTAACTTTACTCTTTGTTAAATACATGTCTTCCAAACCAATGGGAGGGGAAGAATGGAACTAAATAAAAGGAAAACAGACCTCAAATAAAATAAAAATAAAAGAAGGAGGGTGGGGAGCAAAACACAGAAAAGTGGAACAAATAAAGAACAAAATAAGATGCTGGAAATGAGTCCAAATATACTGAACACCAAACTCAGTGTTAATTGTGGTATAGTTTTTTTTGTTTATTTTTATTGATTTCAGAGAGGAAGGGAGAGGGAGAGAAAGAGATAGAAACATCAATGAGAGAGAATCATTGATCAGCTGTCTCCCGCACGCCCCCTACTGGGGATTGAGCCCACAAACCCAGCATGTGCCCTTAACCGGAATCGATCCCAAGACCTTTCAGTCCTCAGGCCGACGCTCTATCCACTGAGCCAAACCAGCCAGGGCAATTGTGGTATAGTTTTTAAAAGCAGGTGAATCTGGCCCTGGCGGTCTGGCTCAATGGTCAGAGCGTCGACAGACAGACTGAAGAGTCTTGGGTTCAATTAGGGTCAAGGGCAGGTACCTTGGTTGCAGGCTCGATCCCCAGCCTGGTAGGGGTGTGTGCAGGAGGCAACCAATCAATGTGTGTCTCTCATTGATGTTTCTCTCTATCTCTTCCCCTCCCTTTTACTCTCTTTAAAAATCAATGGGAAAAAATATCCTCAGGTGAGGATTAACCAGAAAAAAAAATTTTTTTTTAAAGCATGTGAATCTAAACAATATGATGTCTAACAGTGCATCCATATGTGGTAAAACCATGAGGAAAAAGCAAGATGATTAATACACAATTTACAATCTGGTTACTTCTGCAGGAGACAGAGGGCCACTGGGATGGGGCACAGAGCAGGTTCTAGAGATAATGGTAATGTTCTATGAAATTGGGTGGCAAGTACACAGGTATTTAAACAATTTTTTATTTAAACTGTAGCTATATCTTCTATAATTTTGTTTGCTATATTTCACACACACACATATACACATTAAAAAAAGATAAAAGTAAACTGACAATATGCTTTCCTAAAAACTGTTTTATTAAATGGGATTTTTAAAAAAAAAAATCATAAAAGCTTTTTCCCCCTTCAGCATGAAACTCTAATTGGGATTAGTCAGAGAACTGAAATGCTCTAAATAAATTTTCAAATCTATGCTCTGTTTGTTATATGTGGTAATTCATACAAATTTTCCCTTTGTGTTGAATTACATAATTCATTCAATCAACACCAGACAAACTTTTCATTGAGCAATGCTTATATGCCGGGCACTGTTACAAGCATTTTATATAAATTAACCATTAAATCTTCATAGCAACTCTTGGAAATAGGTACTAACGCTATCCTCATTTTAAACCCGAGGAAACGGAAGCACAGAGAAGTGAGGTAATATGCTCAAAGCCACACAGCTGATAAGAGGAAGAGCCAGGATTTGAACCTACGTACCTGGCACCAGAGCCTGTGCTCCTGTCCACATGCTAGGCTGCTCGGCAGGGGGCCATAAAGGATCTTATTACTGAAGTGAGTGATGGAAGAGGGGGAAAGGGAAGCTACTTCTGGCCTTTAAAGTCCCCTTCATAGTGTGACATATCTGACTATGAGGCTGCATATTTCACAATTAAGTCATTCTCTGGATTGCTAACAGAAAGATTTTCTGGTCATGGAAGGAAGGAGGGAGGGAGTGAGGGGAAGTGGGAAGGGGAAAGGGAAGGTAGTGGAAAAGAAAGGAAAGAGAAGAGGAGGAAGGAAGGAAAGAAGAATTCCAACAAAAATATAAACTGATCATGGGAGTAAGAAGAGAAACACAAATCTGACTTTTCCTTTATGCTGTTTCCAAGAGTAACAAGAGGCAAGTCTTTGACAGAACAGCCCCAACACGCTGCTAAGCTAGAGAGAGGGCGCTTCAGCGGTGTTGTCTGAGATCATGGTTACACTCGGGCAGTGACCCTGGGAAACACCACTTGGCTCCATGACCCCTCCACCCGGCACATCTCAGAGCAGGTGCACAGTTTATCTAACAGCTCGTTCTTCTGGGTTTTTACTGTATGTCAGCAGCTAGATATGAGGCTGCCCAAAGAATTTCAAAGGAGAACATGTCAGGAATGGTTTGGCCTTGGAAACTATAATCTTGGAGGATCCTTGGAGAATGTGTGAGATGTCAGAAATATACAAATGGGCCGTTTCTTTCTATCCTTTTTATTTATTGATTTTGAGGGAGAGGAGAGAGAGAGAGAGAGAGAGAGAGAGAGAGAGAGAGAGAGAGAGAGAGAGAGGTTGATTTGTTGCTCCACTTATTTATGCATTCATGGTTGCTTCTTGTATGTGCCCTGACTAGAGAATGAACTCACTACCTTGGTGTGTCAGGATGATGCTCTAACCCAGTGGTCGGCAAACTCATTAGGCAACAGAGCCAAGTATCAACAGTACAACGATTGAAATTTCTTTTGAGAGCCAAATTTTTTAAACTTAAGCTTCTTCTAATGCCACTTCTTCAAAATAGACTCACCCAGGCCGTGGTATTTTGTGGAAGAGCCACACTCAAGGAGCCAAAGAGCCGCATGTGGCTCGCGAGCAGCAGTTTGCCGACCACTGCTCTAACCAACTGAGCCACTGGGCCAGGGCTATTTCTTTTCTTTTTTTTTTTTTTTAAACATATTTTATTGATATTTTACAGAGAGGAAGGGAGAGGGATAGAGAGCTAGAAACATCGATGAGAGAGAAACATCGATCAGCTGCCTCCTGCACACCCCCCACTGGGGATGTGCCCGCAACCCAGGTACATGCCCTTGACCGGAATCGAACCCGGGACCCCTCAGTCCGCAGGCCGACGCTCTATCCACTGAGCCAAACCGGTTTTGGCTGGGCTATTTCTTAAAAGAGCAGCAGATGATGGGTCCTGGGAAGTATATTTCAGTCAGTACCCCTTCAATTCCAATAAATTTTGGAAGAAAAAGCTAATATATTTTGGTTTTTTTTAGTAGACGCAATGCTCAGACCGTAACAACTGGGAACAAACAGTTTTCAAAGAGAGCATGCCAGGCTCAAGCCACATATTTTTTAAAAAATCAGGCATTAACAAATAGGAGTGGAAATCAGGTATGTTTCCCTTGGAGAGGAAAAGGCTAAGGAAAGACGGGATGTGTTGTTAACTGTCTCCAAAACCTAAAGGGCCATCACATAGAAAGTGGAAGTGCAGACTTGTCCTGGTCCAGAAGGTCACCTGAAAGAAATGGAACAGCACAGAGAGGCAGCATTTGGGTAAATGAAGCTGTTTAGGAGGGAACTGGCGGCTCAGAGGCCAGACAGCCTCCCTGAGCAGAGTGCTTCCTTGCCTGGATTATCCTGAGATTTTCAAAGGGTAGCGATTTTTCCTAAATGAGAGGAAGGAAGCGGCTTCTGAACTCTATTCCAGGTAGAAAATTGCTAAATTCTGTAAAACTATGCGTTTCCACTTCCCATAAAATTAAAACATAGGTGACTTGTTTCCCAAACATAAGACTGTATAGCTAACCACTGATCAAGGTGAATTCTCTGAGCTGACAGTTCTCAAACCTGGCTGGCCATCAAAACTACGAGGGGAGCTTTTTAATCATGCAGGTTCCCTGCTCCCAGTCAGACCCAAAAGTCGCAGGTGCTGGGTGGTGCATAGAAATTTGTAGGACTCAAAAGTTCCTTGGGTGATTATGATGCGTAAGCCAGTTTTATAAACCACTTCTCTATGCGGACCCAAAATAGTTTATTCAAACTAATCCTATCAGCAAAATACAGACTCTATCAACGCACCAAAAAGTCATGGGAAAGAGAAAGGAAGCAGAATTCTTTAAAATAAAAATACAAGCATCTCTCACGATAAATACCTTCATCTTCTATCCGGACATATGTCTGAGCACATCATACCCATAAATAAATGCACAAACACTAATGCCCGTCTACAGACAAGGCATACACAGTCCTCCTCTGGCCTTTGCTGGTTCGCTGGTTCACCCTACCAGGATGCCTTCCCGCCTCCTAATCTAAGATCTACTTTTCTTTCTAAGCTTAGCTCACATCCCGCCTCCTCCACCGGACCTCGCCCATCTGCCCAGCCCACGGTAGCCATCACCTCCTTTCAACTCCTGCGCCACTTTCCACCTACAACCTGCACGTGGCACTGGGCACGCTATCAGCCTGATTCCCTCTAACACTCCCCGAGAGCTCCGGGCCAGTGTGCGTAGGGCATCCCACGTACCCGTCTTTTAAAACCCCAGCCCGATGAGATGGTTCCTCTTGTTATTATTCCAGTCTTCCACATGACGGATTGGGAGGTTAGAGCGGCTCAAGTTTGTCTCGGTCCAGAAGCCAACAAACAGAAGAGTCATAATTTGAACCCAGGCCTGACTCCCCCAGACAACCTCTTGAACATTGTGCTATGCTGGAGGTAGTTTTAAAATACATATGTCCTGGCCCTCATAGGCTAAGCTCCCTAAGCATGTAGGCTGTGCTTCATACCTGGCTGTATCTTTAGAACTAAGTCTGGAGCCCCACACTTGGAACAGTGAACGTAACTCAAGTTTATTAGGTGCCCACACGGGGCCAGGTACTTCAGTAGCTGTAGCACCTGCTAATGCAAACAGTGTAAGTCCTGCCCAGGCACTGACAGGCACGGAACCTAGATGTGATGACTCTGACTACGGTCAAGGAAGGTCTCGGTGAACTGACACTCAGCTGAGCTGAGTGCTGAAGTCAATGATGACTGTGCAGAAATGAGAAACAGCATGATGTATTTGGGGAATTCTAGTTTAGGATGATTTTAATCCAGGTAGGTAACTGAGGAAGTGAGATGACGTCTAAGAGATGAACCTAGGTTAGATTTGGAAGGACGCTGTGGGCAGTAGTCAGGAGTATAGATTCGTTGTATAGATCTGACCCCATAAGCCTTTTTTTTAAACCAGGAGTTTATCAAGAGAATTAAGCTTGAATGCCCTCAGGTACCCGTTGTATGTAATGGGTTAACCTATCTCCCAAGCATCTAGAAGGGTCTGGTATGAGTCATATACCATATTTGGGAGGATTAAGAAAACATTTCTAAGGTCCATGGTTCATAAAGGAATCCCACTGAAAAAGGCTAGATCAGGTTTCTCAGGCTCAGTTGCAACTCACTAGAAATCAAATTTGCAAATTTTCAATTTTTGCAGAATTGCAACCAGCAATTTTTTAAAAAACAAAATAGAACAGAACAGAAAACATGAGTGTACAAGTATAGTAAAGGCACTTTTCATGAAACTTGTTTCAGTTATACACAAAAATATGTGTGTGTATTAAACCATGATACAGAATATACATTATTTCTTATTGTGAGTACCAAGTTAAAAAAAAAAAAAAGAGTTGGAAATCCACTTCTATAGATAAGTGGTTTTTCAAATAATTCTTTAAAAAAGTAGAGGAATACTTCCCAAAGGAAATCTCTTGTTAAACTTCAAAATCAGAGCTGCTCTGACTAAAGAAAAAAAAGGGGGGGGAGGGGGAGTTTGACTAAAGCCCTTTGCAGCAAAATTCAGTCTCATCTTCATACTATATACCCCATCCTCACCCCCATACTCACACACACCTCTGAGGAACCCTTGGGAACCCCACGGAGCATAATTTGAAAATTGCTGCTATAGAACAGCAGTTCTTTGAAGATTGCTGATCAGGGCATAGTGAAGTCTGATATTTCAGAGTGAAGCGTTGTCTGAGTGCTCAGGATGGACTGGAGGTAGGTGAAGCTCACAGCCTGTTCCCACCTGCATCAGAATCCCTTGGGTGCCTGCTCGAAATTCACATTTCTGGGCCCAACCTAGACCTACCAAATGAGGAACTGATGAAGGTATGACCCGGGTATCTCCAGTGTGTGTGTGTGTGTGTGTGTGTGTGCGTGTGCGTGTGTGTGTGTGTGTGTGTGTGTCATTGATTTCAGAGAGCAAGGGAGAGGGGGAGAGAGATAGAAACATCAATGATGAGAGAGAATCATTAATTAGCTGTCTCCCGCACTGGAGATCGAGCCTGAAACCCAGGCATATGTCCTGACCAGGAATCGAACTGCGATCTCCTGGTTCATTGGTGGATGCTCAACCACTGAGCCATGCCAGCCGGGCACATCTCCATTTTTAATCAGCTCCTTGGGAAATGCTTTAGTGTCATTAAGTGTAAGAACCACCGGCCTAGGCAGGGAGACCCATCCAAAGACTGGTTAAAACTCAGGAGAAATGACAAGGTTTGCAAAAGTAGTGTGGTGGAGGAGAGACGCGATGGGTTAGAGTCAGTAAGGAGGAAAAACGTTAACCCTTGATGAAGAACTGGATCTAGGAAGTGAGGGAGAGGAAAAATCCAGGGTGACGGGGTAGCTTGTGGTTCTGACACCAAGTGGGGGAGAGAGAGAAGGGGCAGGTTTGGAAGGAGAAAGCGGTTCGGTTCTAGGCACTGGGCACTTAGAGGGTCTGTGGCTCCTCCCGGCAGAGACATGGGGAAGGCAGCCAGATGTGTGTGAGAACTCTGTGAGCTCCAAATGGAAATGTTGACTTGGGAGTCATCCGCAGGGGGCAGGCACTGAAGCCATATGTTCTTCCATTAATAAATATTTACTAAGCAACCACCTACCATGTGCCAGCTACTCAGAGTGAATGTCTTCATGATGATTGCTTTTGGGTAACAATTCTCATTTCCTTCTATTGCCGAGTGACGGGTCAGTTATATTGATAAGAAGCATTTATTTTTCATTTTAATGATGTTCTATGTTCTTTCAGTGCCCGTTTAAGAGACTCACCCATCATCCAAATAGACTATAAATGAGCTTTCCTCTAGTAATTAAATAAACTAGCGTCAGTGCCATATTCAAAAACCAATATAAGTTCAAAGTTAATTTTTAAAGTATAGTGAATCTTATACTAGACTATCCAATTAAGTACTGAAATGATATTTAATGACTGCAATTTAAGACAGTCAGAAACATCAATTTAAGGAATGTCTAACACTGTGGAAGATACAATTACAATGAAATTATTGGTGACAAGTGAAATAAAAGATCTTTCCAAGTCCCCAGTCTATAGTATGTTTAAATAATCTATAACTGCCACCCCTCTTTTTTGAAAGTTTTCAAAATATCTCAGACAATACTCTGGTTAATACCTCATCCACATTATAGGACATAAGAAAGAAGACTACCTTCTCTGGGAGAAGGGCCCCTCACTGGAATGTAGTTGAGATAGTTCAGCATTCTTGGGATTTTAGTGACAGGATACGAAGAAGACTGAGGCCTTAAGTTGCATGAAGCCTGTTCTTCCAGACTCAGACTTTTCTAATCCAGCTAGTTGCCCATATTTTCATCTGTTTAAAAATTCACACATGCAATTAAAATGAAACCTTGACATGAGAGTGGCCCACAAATAAAGCATCCGTAACAAAAGCAATCACTCACACTGAATAGTTTCGCTTTGGCACATGGACTGCTCATTTCATCAAAGAGGAGGATATATTTTAAACATGTTCACTCTGTTATTCTTTGTGTTTAGTCCAGAAAAAAGTGGCCGGGCACATGCAATGATGCCAACCTCGTCAGCCACAGGACTGTCTGATTTACTGAAATAGAAAATGACAACTCTCCATAAAAATCAGGTTGGGAACCTCTTCTCAGGGAAGCTCTCTTCTTATTTGAAAAGAATTTTAAAGCTAAAATTGAAAAGTAAATGGCTCTTGGTCAGAAGCATTACAACGTGTAAGTTACACACTAACAGAATATTCAAATGAAATGCTCTGTCCATACTAAGAATTTATTTGATAATTTAAAAATAACACTTGCACATGTGGTTTGCATTCAGATGCATACTCACTTACCCACAGTGTTTTAGAAGTTCAATAACTCAGAAAATAGATTGTCACGTATGTGAAAGGAATGAAAATAAACACCTTTGGTAAACCTGATTTATTTTTATTGCAGAAAACAAGAAAACACCAAGACACTTCAAATAGATGATGAGCCGTTAAGCGTTCCACAAATGATTCATTTAACACTATTGTTACCATGGCTGGATCTTTTGACTCTGACAACTGGTTTTAGACACTTGTTTTAAATTTATGGCCAGCTTTGGAAAATTGATAATCTTGGTGCCAAGTGGTTATGAAATAAAATTTAAAGCAGAGGCATACCAGCTAGGACCACAGCCTAGACCTAATTCTAGTGTTTAACTCGGGGCAACAGCTGGAAGTCATAAAGTGCATAAGAAAACACCATCTCCTCCTCCAGATTCCTCTTTAAGCATCGCAGGCCCAGACCAACAAGACCTCAGCACCTCCCTGTTATGTCCAGGGCTCTCTGGCATCTAAGAGAAGGTGTAAGGAGAGCCATGTGTATTGCTATATTGGCTGGTATACTCTCACAACTGACAGATCCCAATTAGCCTGCCCAAAGATCTGAAATCCTTCTGGCCAGAGTCACTGCTTTGAATTAGAAGGCCTATGCTGCCTCTTATCTAAAAATATTAACATGTTACGCTGTAAGCATGTACTATTCTATCACATGAACTGCCATTAGCACCGAGTATCCTGGGGCAATGCAAAAGGGGTACCTTTGGGGAGGGTTAAAATTTTTGAAAGGGTTACAGCATAAGACACTGCATGCTAACCTGACTAGGAGACAAGATTCTGGACACCCAGATGCCACAAAACACCAGTCTAAGCTCAGAAGAAGGAAACAGGAAGTAGTAGGAGCTGGGGGAGGTGAGTTAGAGATAGTGGGGCCTGGAAAAGTGACAGCATGGTATAGCTAAGGAACTACAGTGTCTTGACATACGGTTACCACTTTCCATCCTCTGCCAAGGCTGCCATCATGAATCCACCACACTACTTGCTTCTGAACCCCGATGTGCCTGGATCCTTCGCAGCACAGTGCTCCGAGGAGCCTTTAGCCATCAGCTGGAATTTGCCCCTGAAATGAACCCCACTTCCATCCCTGTATAGTAAAAAGAGCATGGGCTTGAGAGGAAGCAGACCCTGAGTTGAAATTCTGGTTTTTGCCCCCGGGGAAATCAATTCCCCCTCCTGGGCCTCCCACCATTTTCTTAGCTATGGAATGAGCATGTGGATACTGACCCAACTGGATTTTTCTGAGAATTTAATGAGATAATGTGTGGAGAGTGCCCTCTCAAAAAACACGCAGAAAATGTTAGCTCCGACTGCCCAGAGAGGGTGGCTACTTCCCCTGCTGCACTTCCTGAGGTAACTTATAAACACATCTGGTAGGGTGCTCCAGCGGCTCTGTGTGCCCATACCTGCATGCACTCACACACACAATTATTACACTGTACCCTATTCTGTGTGCATGTGGCTGCTCTGTTAGACTGACAGCCTCAGCAGAAATCCCTTTTACATCTTATTTAACTTGGGTTACCCAGGGATTAGTCAAGTACCATATACACAGACGGTATTTAATAAAAAAGCTTGTCATATGAAGAAGTGAGAAATCCTGAGTCAAACCCGGACCACTGGACTAGAGTATGCTTTTTCCAAGTCCATTCTATTTGTCTGCTTACAGTGTCCTCATCCATGTATTAATGAGGTTGGACTGAATGACCTGCAAGGCTCCTTTTGATGATTCTGGGTCTCACTCATAGGTAGCTTCATGGCCAATGTATAGTCCAAGTAATGGAGCAGAAAGGCAAAAATAGATGGTCTGTACGGTGCCAAGTGAGAGAGATAATTTTGTAGCAAATTTAAGATGCATGTATGTCACATGATTCCAGCTGAAACTGGCACCTGGAGATGGGACTATCTCAGATATTTGGTATTTATCCAACTAACATAACAGTGAGCAATTGTGAAGTGTCAGGCGCTGTGAATAATGAGACAAAGGAGACAGAGGAGTTGATGATTACCATGCAGGGTACACACAAGATACCGTAAGGCCATACTGCTTAATGGTCTCAACAACCGGTAGAATTACTGCCCTCTACGGGGTCACCATGGGTTGAGTTTTTAAAGGAACAGAGATGTTAAGAATAGCAGCTACTATTACACTGTTTTCAATATAAACAATATTTTTGAAATAATATTGAAATAATTGAAAACATTAACAATATTGAAATCAATAATATTGATTAATAATATTATTAAAACAATTATAATATTGCTTATTGAACAGCTATTAAAACAATAATAATATATAAAAGATGCTCATAATATATTGCTAAGTTTACTAAAAGAGGTTACAAAATACTATAAATAGTAAGATTCCATTCTGATTAAAAAAAATAAATTAAGCATGCATTTGTGCATGTACATATGGGCACTTAGAAAAGATCTCGAAATATATATCCAAATATTCTGGCAGATATAGGCAGACTGACCCAACAGGTTTGTCCTTCCTTATATCTTTTATCGTTGTCTTAATTTTTTGCTTTGTGCATGTCTTTTTTTTTTTTTTTTAATAATAATAAGCTCTCATTAAAGCTATTTCTGTTTTTATTTTGGGAACAAATTTACTTGCATCCACTAACTTTCTACTGTAAAAAAAAAAAGTGCCATAAAGTTGATCCCACGTAGTTGAGAAATGAGGTAAAGACTGCCTTTCCCAAACAATCTCTTCAAGGCAATTTCACTCCCTTTTACCTTCAGGCAGTTTACTAAGTAGAAAAATACACAGCAAGAGTGTGAGAAAGTCATTAAATCATAAAACCATGCCATAACCCTTGAAATGGAATCAATAAAAATCAATTGTGTAAAATCTAAGGTTTGTTACTGCAACATTCAATTACTTCCCATTAGTTGTACATTAATCACAAAAAGCACAAAGGTAAAGAAAGGGAAATATACTGTGCTATACACTGAGCCAAAGGTCCCAAAGAATCACTCCCTCTCCCACCGAGCATAACCAGGCTGGTCTCCACTTGTAAGCAGGGGCTAGCGAGTTGGAAGCCACCAGAGAGTATACATATCAGTGGGTGATGCTGGCTAGATGCCCTCATTGATCTTTTATCAGAGAACAAGAGTCCACATACTCCCCTTTCCGGATAATGAAACTTAAAAACCTTTTAAAAATGAGCCTTCCCTCCCTTCCTTAGGAAGGGGAGCCCACGGATCAGACCTCTGCCTTTCCCTTATACCTGTGTCACCACTGCGAGCATCCTTACCCCCATAGTGGGTGACATCACTTGACAGCTGCCCTTGCCTTGTGCCCTCGTGGTGGAGGCCATCAGCCACCCACAGCCAGCAGTCCCTGTGCCTCCGACAAGCCCTTCTGCCCTTCAGTTTGCTGCTTATAAGGTTCTGTGGACTTAGAAGGTGCAGTAAGAACGGCAGCTGAATCAAGTCAATAGAGCCCTGAAGAATGACATGGGTGGGGGAGGGGAGAGCACATTAAAAGGCTTTGAGACAACTATTTGTGCTCAGAGGACATTTTTCACTATGGAGGTAGGAGCCAGAGATTGTTTTAGAGATTAAATAAATGCAGGGACACTCAGAAAACATAATTCATCTCTATATGGGCTAATTTTAAGGATTCACTCCTGCTTGGCCAGTGTGGCTCAGTGGTTGAGTGTTGACCTATGAACCAGGAGGTCACAGTTTGATTCCTGGTCAGGGCACATGCCTGGGTTGTGGGCTCAATCCCCAGTAGGGGGCGTGCAGGAGGTAGTGTGATCAATGATTCTGTCTCATCATTGATGTTTCTAACTCCCTCTCCCTCTCCCTCTCTAAAATAAAAAAAAAAAATCTATCTATATAAATATATATTTTTAAAAATAATTTTTATTGATTTCAGAGAGGAAGGGAGAGGGAGATTGAGCCTGCAACCCGAGCATGTGCCCTGACCTGGAACCAAACCCGGAACCCTTCAGTCTGCAGGCTGACGCTCTATCCACTGAGCCAAACCAGCTGGGGCATGAAACATGAAAACTAGCTAACCACCATTCATTTTTTTTTTTTTAAAGCAAGCAAACAAAATGGTTATTAAGCAAGTCATTTGTAGCTCAGTTCCAAAGTGTCATCTGAGATCTGAAAACCAGTACAAGGGCACAGGGAAACAGATTCACATCTTTTCTTACATTTCAAGCCCTCGCAGTGAAAGCAGGCTAAGCAAGCTTTGGACACATACACACAGATGTGGAGATATTCTGTTGTGAGTACACCCTGGTAATTTTTAAACAGCCAGCTTCTTCTCCAATAACTCAGTTTGCATTGTTTATGCTCTCTGCTGCCAAGAGGGGGGAAATGATCCAGTGACAAACATCTACAGTTTTAACTCGGCAGGAGTATGAATCAGAGCACCACTCAAACTGTGTAGAAATATCTTCCACTTAACATTTCTGATCACATTAACTTTTCCCTAAGCTAGTTGGAATTGGTATTTACCATAATTTACTTTAAAGGAATGTAATATGATTACTTTGTAATATACAAAGCAATGCTGATAAGAGCATACTGCTCAAATCCCAAGAAAATGTCAGTATTTACTGATTTACCTATGAACCAGCAGTACATTGATGTTAGATGTGCAAACATGGATTTGTTTTCTTTTTTAATTAATTTCAGAGAGGAAAGGAGAGGGAGAGAGAGAGAGAAACATTAATGATGAGAGAGAATCATTGATTGGCTGCCTCCTGCACGCCCCACACTGGGGATTGAGCCTGCAAGCCAGGCATGTGCCCTGACAGGGAATCGAACCGTGACCTCCTGGTTCATAGGTCGACCACAACCACAGAGCCATTCAGGCTGGGCATGGATTTGTTTTCTTACTCTCTTTATTTTTCACCCCCTTAGCTGCCCTGCTGCCACCCCACCCTGATGTCCTATTATTCTCAAATGCTCTTCGTTATCCAATTTTCTCCAGGAATTCTGCTTGTATCCTATTTGTGATGATAGCCCCACCTAACTTAGCAAACTTTTCAAATGTAAACAGCCCTCATTTGATTCCATTGTTCAGATTCTATCCCAGGATTTCATGCATCATCCAACAAATATTTATAGAGCCTCTATAAGGAGTCAAGGAGAGTGCTGATTACCCAAGGATTACCCAGGACATGGTGGTAAACAAATTAGACACAAGCTCTTCCCTATTCCTGATTTCACCAGTTCCTTCTGATAGCCCCCAAAGTGCCCTTGGGAGAGGTCTTCCTTTGTGTCATAGAACGTAGCACCCAGCCCAGCCATCCCCAAACATCATCTGTTTGATTTCCCTGTATCACTCTCTGCACTAGTTTATTGGTGTACCAATTGATTGACTGATTTACTAATTCACATCACCCAATGGGAACTTTGCCCATTTTATTCACCTACATACATCTTCCATGTACACAGTACTTTCTAGATCCTTTCCGGAAGTTCTGACTCTAGGGATCTGGAATGGGGCACAAGCATCTGAATGTTATCAGTCAGGCTCATACTCAATAAAAAGAACAGTATTGGTAAAACATGAACTGGTTAATAATTTACTATAATGAACAAATTATGCAATCTGAAAAAAAATATCATGCTATTTGGAAACATATTCTTAGTTTGCTTTGAGCAAACTTTCAAAGTTTGATAGAATACGAGGAAATGGGTGGCTGAAATCTATAGTAAGGATTAAAACAGAAGAAGGTAAAGCAAGATTGGGAAACACAAATAGAACACATGTGGAAGGTGATGATGAAAGGAAAGATAGACACTGGGAGCAGTAGAGGAGATGACATTAAGGTCTCCCATGGGAACCTGGAAATGAGAGAAAAAAGGTTAAGCTCTACACCAAAGTCACCTTAAAGAGATCTTACTCATCCCCAGACCTGCAGGACCTTTACTGAAATCTGACTGAAGCAGTAACATCTTAGAAGAATGAATGTCACGAGAGCCAGGATGTCTAGAAGGACCCTATGCAATTCCCAGGGAGAAAAGTGCTTGGTCAAGATCAGCCTATTCTGATTCTGTTCAAAAGGCAGCCTCTGATTGTAAGTGACCTTATCATGTATTGAGTATCCAAAAATATGTTGGCATTCTAGTTAATTATACACACACACACACACACACATGCATGCACGCGCACACGCACATGCACACACACGCCATCCAGAGAGAGGGCAGGCAAACAGAGGAAGGAAGGAGGCAAATTAGTTCTGAGGCCCATGCTTTATGCATGTTCTTCCCTCTCATGCCTTCACTGCCCATGTGTTACCTTCTCTGCGAAGCTTTCCCTGGCTGCACCTCTCAGGTGGAGTCAACTGCTCCCCATTCCATGCTTCCAAGGCACTCTCTACACACTCATTGTCAAATCAGACACCATCAGTGGATATCCCTCCATCTGGCAGCCAGTCTGAGAGCACCCAAAGGCAGAAATGCTGCCATATTCACCTTGGGTCCCTGCACCTGATCGGTCTGTATGCTTAGTAGGTGCTCCATTTTCAAGGAAGTAGGAAAGCTGAAATGTCACAGACAGGAATCGCAGAGGTAACACAACAGAAAATTAGATGCGCTGCTCACTGGATTTTCACTTAGAATGATCCATTGCAATCCACTGGCTTCAGATAGATCATTTCTCAAGCAACAGGCCCTGATAACTTCATATATATATATATATATATATATATATATATATATATATATATATATATATATGACCCTAATCTGCAAATAGACCAAATGGCTGAACAACTGGTCACTCTGACGTGCGCTGACCACCAGGGGGCACATGTGGAACATGGCGGGCATTGGCAGCAGGCGGCAGAGCACAGAACATAAAGGGCATGGGCCACAGCCGAATGGTGGAGCAGGTGAGCGGGGGCACCAGACCAAGGAGGGGCACTGGTCGCTGTCATCGGGGCGAGCCTCTGGTGGTTACTGAAAATTCTTTGCTCCCTCACGCTGCGGTCCCGTCGGGCACTCACACCTGCTGCCTCGCCAGCCCTGCTTGCACCCACTTGCTGTGTCCGGTGCTGGTCCCAGTTGCTCAGCACTGTCAGTGGGTTCAGTGGGTGCAAGCAGGGGCTGCTGGCCCCGACGGCCCCTGAGGACTTCTCCACCTCCCCCTGCTCCTGAGGTGCGATAGGGGCAGCAGCCACCACTCACACCCACTGATAGCGCTCGCCCCGCTCGCACCCGCTGCTGGCACCGGCCCCATTACTCTGCACCGGCCCTGCTCGCATCCGCTGCTGATGCCAGCCCCAATGGCTCTGTGCCATCAGTGGGTGCAAGCAGGGCCAATGCTGTCAGCACATGAGAACAACAGTGGTGGGAGTGGGGCTGCCAGCAGACAGGGGGTTGGGGGCTGTGGTGGGAGGGACCAGGCGGGGGCACGGAGGATGTGCCGAGACCTGCCCCTGTGCCCACCACAGCCTCTCGGCCCACAGTTCTTTTCAAAGTGCACAAATTTGTGCACTGGGCCCCTAGCGCGCATGTGTGTATATCCTATCTAATAAAGAGGGAATATACTAATTGACCCTCACACCATCGCAAAGATGGTGGTGCCCACAGCCAATAAGGAGGGAATATGCTAATTGACTGCCCCCCCTCAAAGATGGCGGTGCCCACAGCCACAAGATGGTGGCACCCAGTCCCCTCAGCTCTGCCTGCCTCTGGAGTCCTCCAGTCCCTTCAGCCCCCGAGCTGCCCAGGGCTGTCCGAGGCTCAGGTAACCAGGGCCAGTAGTGGCAGCAGCAGAGGTGTGATGGGGTGTCGCCTTCCCCTGATTGTCAGGTCACCTCCTGCCCCTGAGTGTGAGTGGGGGCAGGCCAGGCTGAGGGACCCCCTCCTCCAGCACATGAATTTTCATGCACCAAGCCTCTAATTAATATATATATATATATATATTTCAGAGAGGAAGGGAGAGGGAGGAGGGAGAGAGAGATGAAACATCAATGATGAGAGAGAATCATCGATCGGGTGCCTCCTGCACGCCCCTTACTGGGGATCGAGCCCCACAACCCAGGCATGTGCCCTTGACTGGAATCGAACCTGGGACCCTTCAGTCCACAGGCCGACGCTCTAGCCACTGAGCCAAACCAGCTAGGGTCCTGATCACTTTTCTATGCCATTGAGGTGAGCGCAAGGATACGGCACCACAGGAGACTCGCCTTATGAATTTACTCAATAGCTTATTCTGTTTCCAAACTTCACAAGTTGGTTGGGTGGGATTCAAAATACACTTTGTCATGAGCACAACTGATACCTGGGGCTCTACGTCACCTAGAAAAGCCTGTTCACCCACAGACAGTTGATTACTTTATAGGCGATTCTGGACTCACAGCAATTTAATTTGCAGTTGATTTTTTTCATTGATTGATTCTTGGCCAGCTAAACCCTTTCTACCCTTGCTAATATTTGAAATAACTTCCAGCAGACTCCTCCCAACTGTGAGCCTTCCCTTGCCTAAGGCCCTGCTACTTCCTGCAAAGGGCGTGAGAGGTCTGTCTCTGTTTCTTCTGGTTATTTCTTCAAGACCCTCAGCCCTTTCCCAGAGCTCCATGTACCCCTCACACCTATGTTTTTGAAAATAAACTAAATCTTAAATCATACAATTGCTTACTCTATTTACCCTGTGTAATTCATATACATATATACACACTTGCACATTTTAAATACATACACAGGCTTTATGTTATATACAAATCTTTTATTCAGAGTTGTTAAAGTAGAGTATTGGTAAAAATTTCCTTTAGAGAGAGAATGAGCATTCCAGGCCCTTGGGTGGGAACATAATTCCTTTTTAAGAGATTGTTTTTACTGAAAATTCTGTTGAACTTAGTTTACATCACTTTATCCCAGAAATGAGCAGGAAGTGTAAGCATGCCTACCCACCTCATTCTCCTGTGGGCAAGGGGGATCGTTTTCTTCCCATGGTCATCATTCATCTCCGTAACAAGTGTTGGGAAAACAGGATGTTTTTAAGGGACAGTTCCTACCCTCCACGTGTTTGCCCTCTAGTGCAGCAAAAAGAGCACACACACAAAAATAACTATCGTTAGGTAGTAAATGACATGCATCAAGTGCGTAGAATGAGCCAACGATAAAGTATTCAGAGGAGAAATTTCTATAGGATGGGGTGAGAGAAGAACTGACGGAGAAGACAGGGTTTGAGGGGGGTCAGGAAAGAAATGCAGGAATTGAGTTATTGGGTAGGAGGAACACTTTCAATTTGTCCCCTGACCCACTAGCTAAACACATAACATGTAAATATACCAAACGTCTTAGGATCCACACTGCAGGGCTGTAATACAGTGAGCTGGGATAACGCCGTGCATTTTACCACAGGAACTGCAAACTGTGCTATCACAGGTACCTGGGAAGCCAAGGCTGCTGGTCTGATTAAGGATGGTTTATTATCATTTAGGGCAGTGGTCGGCAAACACATTAGTCAGCAGAGCCAAGTATCAACAGTACAACGATTGAAATTTCTTTGGAGAGCCAAATTTTTAAACTTAAACTTCTTCTAATGCCACTTCTTCAAAATACCAGGCCATGGTATTTTGTGGAAGAGCCACACTCAAGGGGCCAAAGAGCCGCATGTGGCTCGCGAGCTGCAGTTTGCTGACCACGGATTTAGGGCAAAAGAGTTTGAGGCTTTCCTTAAAGTCCATGTGTTTCCACATTTGGGTTCATCAAACACATTTAAACCACATCTATATATATAAAAGGCTAATATGCAAAGTGTCCCCTCAGGAGTTTGACCTGGAGAACGGGAGTTCAATCACTCGCTATCACGTGTGCTGACCACCAGGGGGCGGTGCAGAACATGGCAGGTGACCAGTGGCAGCGGGGCACTGAGGAAGCGAGGGAAGGAGGAGGCAGGGAGGTAGGGAGGCGGGGAACCTGATCGGCCCTGGTTGCTGGCCAGGCCTAGGGACCCTACCCGTGCACAAATTTTGTGCACTGGGCCTCTAATTATATCATAGTTTGAAAGAATCCACTGTTTAAAAAGTTACTTTTACTGTCCTAGTAATCAAATGAGATTAGTAAGTCAAAATGTGTAAACAACAACAAATAATTTGTAAATTGTTTATCAGTGAAGAGGAAACATCTAAATCACACATGTGTAAATGCTGAGAAAGATCATTCAAAAGTTTAAGGGGCCATTTCTTTGAACTAGAGACCATGCATTCACCTTAGCCCAGGTATTAGACAAATCAGACACCCTATTGAACAAGGGGAAAATAAATGAAGTCTAGGGTGCTGTCCCGTTCACTCCATGGAAAGAAGACCTGATTCTCAAATAACAAAATGCTCACCTTCTTATCCCTTCGCCTCTCACCCACAGGAGAAACATAGAACACTTCCTCTTTCAACACAACAACTTCTATTTTCCTGAAGCAAATGGGTTTATTTATTACTGTGTATAGTGACTAATTTGGCATATTTACCCAATGATACACGTATCCTGAAGGACTTACTAGTTAGGTCAACTTGGGCAATTTACTTAAACTCTCTAAGCCTTTCTTCCCCATCTGTCACAGACAGTAAATCCCCATCTGGGGCTGGTGAGGTCCTTCAGAGCAGCATTTAGCATTAGGGCCATCTTCATGATCCTGATCTCTTATTGCTCCAGGAAAGGCCTCTGAGATTTGGAAATCCTACACTGGCATTGGTCAGAGGGGCAGTTTGGTGTAGCATTTGAACAGCTTGGCCTCAAGGGCCAGGCTGTTGGGTTCAAATCCCAGACCTACTTGCTTTTGGATACTCTTGGGCACTTTTTATTTAACCTGTTGAGTCCACCTGTACCTCAGTTATCTCATCTGTAACATGGAAATAATAGGAATATCCACCTCCTGGGTTGCTGTGGGGGTATGTGATTGATGATGTATGAAGTACCCAGAGCAGTGTCTGGCACAGAGCAAGACTCGGGGTGTTAGCCATTCCTGCTCGCCACGTTTAAGGATGGTCAGGTTCAAACTCAAGAGTCTGGCAAGGGGTGGAAAAATACTAAGTAACCAGCATTATTCAAGATGCAGATTAAAACAACAGGTAGTTGTTTTCTAAGTAATCCCAGAGGGATAATGATTTTTAAAATAAATTTAGCCTTTTAGGACATAGCTCTACAGATGGAACTAAGAAAGACCTGAGTGGTAGGAGTAGCATGCTGACCCTCTCCCTTCTGCTTATCTCTATCTCAGCACTAGAAAGGCTGCAAATATTTTTTATTTTCATGCTTGTTTCTTCTACTAGACCAGTGGTCGGCAAACTCATTAGTCAACAGAGCTGCAGTTTGCCGACCACTGTACTAGACCATATGTGCCTCAAGGACCAGGACTATACACAGCTGACTTGCTTTGTATTCCCAGTTCTTAGCATAGTGCCTGACATAAATAAAGTAGGCACTTAGTCAATACTTATTCATGAGCAAATGATCAAATGAAGGAGTAAAAGAACAAAGGTACATGTAGATATTAGTTCAAGTGCAAGAAGACCTTTTAATACTAAAGAGAAGAATTTGACTCATGGGTCACCAGGTAGGAGCCAATAGCAAAGGAGAAGATAGATGAACAGGAATGATGTTCCCATAACCTGGGACCTCAATTTCACGGTGCCTAGTTCTTACCATATGAAGCTTTTATTATGAATCATCTTGTTTGTTAGGCAATTCCAATGAGCCCAGCCAGAGCTAATGTACTGCATGGGGCCTTGGGCAAAATTGCTTTATGTAGCAGATACACACCCATACAATTAAAATATTTAATGCTGTGCCCAGTTCAAATGAGATCAAGTCATCTTCTCATGCTTATAAAAAAATCTTATCAATAAATCTAATAAAACATTTTCTGTAGACTCAGAGACTCTGAGGCTTGCAAGAACTCTTAGTTTCTCTATCTGTCCTCCAACCCTGTGAAAGAATCCCTAAGTAACACTAGCCATGAGGGTCATCCAACATCTACCTACCACCTCCAACAAGGCAGAGCTCACTCCACTGTCCTAGACGCCAGGTCCATTGGAGAACAGCTCTAATTTTTGGAACATTTTTTCTAATAATAAGTTAAAATATCCTTTCTGTTATTTCTACAACTTGATCCTAGCTTTACCCTCCAAACCTCTGTAATATAATTCCTCTTCTAGGTAACAATTATTAAACAGTTTTTAGATAACTGTTAGGTTCTCATTTAAACTCTTCTTTGGTGACAGTTCCCTAATTCTTTCATGTTTTGGATCCTTCAAAACCTCTTGCCCGAGTGGTGTGGCTCAGTGGTTGAGTGTTGACCTATGAACCTAGGAGTTCATGGTTCCATTCCTGGTTAGGGCACATGCCCAGGTTGTGGGCTCCATCCCCAGTAGGGGCGCACAGGAGGGAGCCGATCAATAATTCTCTCTCATCATTGCTGTTTCTATCTCGCTCTCCCTCTTCCTTCCTCTCTTAAATCAATAAAAATAAAATAAAATAAACCCAGTCACCTTCCTGTAGATACGATACATACTGCACTGACAATATTCCTCTCAAAAGGTGATGTCCAGAGCTGGCCTTACAGTGCCATCAGGGTCTTACTTGTGTCCGAAGAAAGTGGGACCTCTCCAACTCCGGATTCTTCATGTTTTATTACCACGTCTATGACTGCAGTATACGTTCTGACTATTGCACAGTATGATGATGTCCTCCACATCGTAGTATTTCTGGTCAGTAAAAACTGTCTTTTTTCTTCTCCTCACACACGCACTATTTTTAAGGAAGTCTTCCTTATCTCTGTGGTTGGGTAGTTGCTGGGTGCATATACATGCGTATGTTTGCACGCATGTATGGTTTGTCTAAACCTAATGACCATATCTATTCTTACAAAATGCTGTTCTTGCTTCTTTGTTTGGGACAGCTGTTTGAATCTGGACACCCCTACCTAACATATTAGCTCTTCTTTCCTCATTTTGGCCCCTACATATTTCGCCACCGATAAGCAATGTTCTTTCCATCTTCTCCAAGTCACTGTATTTTGCTGAGGAAATACAGACCAAATGCAGAGTTCTCTGGCTGTGCTTGAGTCTTGCTAAGTTGACATTAGCCCTATCGCTAATCACCAGCCTTCAGGTGTAATTGTTCAGTTATTGGTGAATCTCCTCATCTATCCGCATGACCCCAGCTCTTCTTGATCACCAGAATATTATGTCAATTGTCAAAGGTCTGCAAGGCATCCACATCTATACTGTTTATAACATCCTCTGTATCTACTTGTCTTGCAACCTGACCACAAAATGTAAGTTGGGTGGTTAACTTGTTATTTCATTTTTGTGGTGTATTATGAACACCACTTCTTTTTTTTTTTAACTTAAGAATCTATTCTACAATTTTGCTGAACATATAAGATTCTTCATCAAACACTGAAATAGTTAAGCAATATAAATTCATGACAAATATTCTGACTTTATACAAAACTGCTCATATTATAAAATATTCAAAAATTTTCTAAAGATGCTCAGAATATGAAATGTCAAGTTCTAAAGTTCAAAACTATTATTCTTTTTTTAACTTATACATTGTGTCCTGGGGAAGAATAATAACATTTTATTTTCAATCAGCCATAATAGCTTATTTGGGATTTAATTTAGAAAATTGGAACAAAATCTTAACACTACGGGTCTCCAAATGAACAGCCATTTCTGTGCTTCCTAATTGCCTCATTTTTTAGATGAAGAAACTGAGACACAGAGGTGTTAAGTGAATCTTATTAGCAAATCACACAATTACAGCTGATCTCTCCTGCAAATTAAAAGCCCTATATTCTTAAAAAGAATTCTATCACTGAAAGAAAATCACTTACTTTATTACTTATTAATTTAAAAAACCTCACTTGATATGCACACAGCACTTTAATTCTTTAAAGAAAACCAGAACATTCCTCTAGGCTGATTCCACATCGTCAGCAGAGGTGCCTTCCTGCAGGAAGCCAGTTTGGGGCCAGCAAGGAGAATGTGGGCTCCTTTCCCACTGAAAGAGACCAAGGTGACATCAGCTCCTATGGAGTCAACAGAGAGTGGATAAAATGCCAAACTCTGGCAGGAGTTACTCATCGTAAGACATGGAAATGAGGCCCATGAGCAAAATCTTGATTATATGTATCATACACACACACAAATAATATTCATATCAGTTTGCTGCCACTGAAAAGGAAGGCTGAAATACTAACGATAGAAGAGAGATACAGAAACTGGAGGGTAGAGAGACTGGGGAGCAATTGTGCAGATTGTAATAAAATTTCACTTTCCTTTACAAACCCCTTCTTTTCTGGGCCACAGTAAAACCAAAGGGCATATGGTTTCCTCCTCTCAGTAGAAATATATATTCTTATTTGCCCAGAAACTAGAGTAAAAGGAATATTATTTGTAGCTAGAAAAAAAAATGATGTGATTCAGAAATGATCGTCTTATAATAGTACTATCATCTGTGCAATACGCTCTTGGGAGGGTTGAACTAGACAGCCTTTAAGGTCCCACTGGTATAATACAATGTGATTTTTAAAAATCTCTTGAACACCAGAGCTCTATGATGTATTGGGGACGAGCAACTCCTGGAGAAAGAAGTTGTACTTACCTTCCTCCAAGAAAAGGATTGGAGCTAGAGGAAAAGTTGGGGGTCCTTGGAGCAAAGCTATTTGAGGATGAGGATTACTTTGCCAACAGGCTGGTTATTAGCCTCTCTGCATGAATGTGAAGGGATGGGTGCTACCCAGTAGTAACGCCTCATAGGTCACCCTCTTTCACTGTATACGCCACCATCTCTCAGTGATTCCAGAACCTGTACTTTTACATATGGATTACATGCCCTGAGTTACAGGAACAGGATCATTGCCCACTCAGTTCTCCAGAACAGAAATTTAGGTGTCATTCTTGACTTCTTCCTCTGCTACCCTCATATGGGAACAATTGCTCAGTACTATTAATTCTGCCTCCTTAATATCTCTCTAATCCATCCATTTCTTTCCAACCATCCTATTCCTCCCTTAGACAAGACTCCCATAATTTCTAGCCTGGATTAATTTTTAAAATAAATATATTTATTGATTTCAGAGAGGAAGGGAGAGGGAGAGATGGAAACATCAGTGATGAGAGAATCATCGATTAGCTGCCTCCTGCACTCTCCCCACTGGGGATCGAGCCTACAACCTGGGTATGTGCCCTGACCTGGAATTGAACGGTGACCTCTTGGTTCATAGGTCAAAGCTCAACCACTGAGCCATGCTGGTAGGCTGGATTCATTTTTAATAGCCTTCCATATGGCCTGCCTGCCTCCAGTCTTTCTTTGTTTCCTCATTTGGTTGTCTGTTTGGGTTTGTGACTATGTTTTAGGTAGATCCTCTACACCTCTCAATCTCTATTGCAGGACAGTGTTAAAGGCTATTTCTGACTAATTGGATCAGGCAAAGACTCAAAGCCTCCAGAGACTGCCTCTGTCCACAGACTAATAGGATTCCGAGTTGAATTGCCTCCAAGCAATGGTCCTCAGGTGTGGCAAGAGTTTTTTCAACAGGGTGGGGCAATTGCTTCTGCCTGAAGGCTAATTGTTACTTTTAATCTCTTAAGTGGCCTCAGGGCAAGGTGTTTCCAATAGGGTGTATCAACTATCTTTCCCCAGGCAAGGCAAATGTCTGTGTGGGAAAGATGTACTCTGCTATGTGTGGGAATGACTCAGCCCAGGAAACTTAGGTTGTCTGCCTTCTGAGGTTGATCCCCTGAGACCCCAGTCCTGGATTCTGCTCTCACAGCTCCAGTCCACTTCACCCTCCCTCTGCCAGAGCACAAGGTGGGTGGCTCCACAGGGAATTTTTGTGTGTTAGCCCTTTAAGAGGGTGCCCAAACTTTCAAGCTTCCACTGCCCGGCAGAGAGCACTCTACTGCATTTCACAGCTAGATGTTATGTGGGTACCCTCCTCAATTTGGTGCTCTCTACTGGGGAGCCCAGCTTGGGGATTAGATCCCAGAGTTCCCAGTGGCTCTCCCCGCTCCCCCTCCCCCCAGCTGAGATATCTCTCTGGGGCTTCAGTTGCCATCTGTGGGTGCCCAGCCAGCCCTTTTGTGTCTCCACCCCTCCTACCAGTCTCTATGCAGTTTCCACCTTTGGTCCTTCTTCTTGCCTCCAGTCTTACTCCTTCTAATTCCTTCTCCAAAGTGTGGTCAGGGATCTCTATATAAGGCAAGTCTGACAAAGCCACTTCCTTGCTTAAAGGTCTTCAGGACTATCCCAAAGTTCACAGCCAGAAAGGCAGGTACTTCATGACCTCACCACAACTGACCTGTCAGCCTCCTTGCTCCTCTGACACCTTGTTCTCATCTTTTGTGTTATCTGAATTGCCTTGAACTGGCCAAGCCAGCTTTCATTTCTGGGTCTTTGTCCCTATAACTCCCTCTGCCTTCGTCATGCTTTATAGGTCCACAACCTGGTTTCCCACACAACTCCACAGCTTCCAGTGCTTGGTTTAATAAAAATAGCAGCTTATACTTAATGTGAGGGGTTCTGTTCAAAGCATTTTTATGCATTTGGTCATTTAATCCTCATATCAACCCTTTGTGCTATGTTTTGTGTTCCCCTTTTATTGATGAGCTCACATGATCTCCCAAAGTTAGGTTATGTGCCTCTTCCAAGTGCCCCCAGAGTGCCTGTGCTTATCATAACACTTAGCATTATCTATTTTCCCAGTTTTCTGCACCACAGACCGTAGGTCTTGAAGGGAAAAGAATGTCTGATTTCTGGTGGTCTCCTAGATGAAGGAAGGCTAGTGAGTGTTTGCTAACTTGATATACGACAAAGCTCAGGAATATGGTTTAAGAATTAGGAGCACATCCTAGAACTAATCTGCTTACAATCAAATCTTAGCTCTTCCAATTACTGTGTGACCTTGACCAAGTTATTTAACTTCTCTGCCTAGAATCGAGATAACGATAACACCTAATTCGTGTAAGACCAAAATAAGTTAATATCTGTAGAGTGCTTCGATGAGTTCTTGGCACATACAAGGACTGTGTGTTTGCTATTATTAGCCTGGTGTTAACGAAGGGACTAAAAGCACTTGTAAAATGGAATTAATACCGTTAGCTCCACTTTACAGGCAAGAGGAACAAAGAGAAAGTGACAATCTTCAAATATATGCTGATCCTACAATTATATATATTGCCCAAAGATCTGTTACAAACCATTGGAGAAATAGCTTAATGATTCCTAACAACATAGCCTAGCAGTAAACTTTTTAACAAACAACAACAAAGTGAATGAGTAGGCTCCTACTTACTCTAAAAGGGGAAATGATCCAGAAGTTCCAGGGCATAACACTGACTTACATAAGGAACTCCTACACATGAAACCACATTTATAAGAAAGTTACCAAAAAAAATGCTTCCTAAGACTAATAGTACAATCTCAGATTTCTGAGAATCTTTAGGACCAAAGAAGTTCCATGTTATGGGGAAATTTCCTGTACAATTTACTCACTAAGAGTGAAAAAAAAAAACTTGTGTCCTCAGACTTCCACAGAGAAGTTAGTTGTGTGTTCTTACAAGCAAAGCAGATGTCTTACTAAAACTTTTTTTTTTTTTTTCCACTCCAAAGGAGTGAAAACCATGCCAGGATTTTGTTAGGAGCATTATCTTTGCTCAGAGATTATTGAAATGAAGACCCCATTTGCTGCAAATGTGTGGCTGGAGACACAGAGATATAGAAAGCTTTTATTCAGATTGACCCTCTATTGAGCAATCCAAAGCCTTCGTCCTCACATCTGTGACCCATTTGAAATACCCCCTGGAATTTCCTTGTGAGGAAACAGCAACCGGAAGTTTTACCATAAACATTATCCCTCAGTTCCCAACAGTGACCCCATACTTTGGAAATGCTTGGTGACAAAAATAATAGAGTATCCATTGAAGTTCATCTTTCTTTCTAGATCACAGGTCAAAATGAATGTTCTGCCCTAGCTGGTTTGGCTCAGTGGATTTAGGGTTGGCCCGAGGACTGAAGAGTCCAGGGTTTGATTCTGGTCAAGGGCATGTTCTTGGGTTGCAGGCTCGATCCCCAGCCATGGTCAGGGTGTGTACAAGAGGCAACCAATCGATGTGTCTCTCTAGAAATCAATGGAAAAATCTCTCTCTCTCTCTCTCTCTCTCTCTCTCTCTCTCTCTCTCTCTCTCTCTCTCTCTTCTCTCTCTTTCTCTCCCTTTCCCTTTCACTCTATCTAAAAATCAATTGAAAAACATCTTCCAGTGAGGATTAACCAAAAAATAAAAAGAAGAATGAATGGCCAAAACTCTATTTCTCATTTTGTGATACAGATGAAAATCTTACTTAAATAAAGCATAATCATAAAAATCTTTATTTGCCTGAGAGGTTTGCAAAGACAATGGTGCCTTATGTCAAATAATGTTTTATTCATTAACTTAATAAAAACATTTTGAAAAAACTAGAAGGCTGGAGAGTCCTTGGATTTCACTGAAGTGGTGTTTTCCTTTAGTGGGGAGAAAAAAATGGATAAATCCCCCATGAGATTCTAGAAAATTCATTCTCCAAGCTTAGGCCTCTACACTTTCAGGTCAATCAGTGTGTACAGCTTCATGTTTGGGGACTGAAATGGACACTTACAATCAGGATCCCCTTTTTTCTGGTGACTGCTTCTACCTGCACCCCTCTCAATTAATCTCCCTGTCTCAGATTTGGAGTAATTAAGTATTGCATCCCTTGTCTCTGTGGCTCAGTTTCTTCTTGTTTGTCTGTCTCTCCCTGTGTCTCTCTTGCATTTGCATGGGTGCACACATATCCTCCAGTCACATGGTTACTTAGATGAAGCTCCTGGCACACCTGAGTCCACTCCCGACCATAAATGGTTCCTTAGAGAAGCCCCTGACCCAGAATGGACCAATCAAAATCCCCTCCTAGAACTCAGCTTTTGGCCAGATATGAATGGTCTAAGGGTTGGCATCTAATTCCAGGCTGGGCCAGGTGAGTCCTTTCCCAGAAAATGTGTAAATGGGAGAAAGAGAGAGACGTTTGATAGATACACTTGGGAACTACTGGCTGCCATGTATTGTGCCATATACACAGAAGTACCAGGGAGGGGAAAAGCAGTTTGCAGAGAGATATCTTATCCTATATAATAAAGAGGTAATAGGCAAATTGACCATTATTCCAACACACAAGATGGCTGCCCCCATGTGGACACAAGATGGCCACCACAAGACGGCTGGCAGGGGAGAGCAGATGTGGGTGACCAGGCCAGCAGGGGAGGGCAGTTGGGAGGGATCAGGCCTACAAGGGAGGGCAGTTGTGGGCGATCAGGCCAACAGGGAAGGGCAGTTAGGGGTGACCGGGCTGGCAGAGGAGGGCAGTTGGGCGCGACCAGGCCTGCAGGGGAGGACAGCTGGGGGGGACCCAGGCCTGTAGGGGAGGGCAGTTGGGGGGGACCCAGGCCTGCAGGGGAGGGCAGTTGGGAGTGATCAGGCCTACAAGAGAGGGCAGTTATGGGTGATCAGGCCAACAGGGGAGGGCAGTTAGGGGTGACCAGGCTGGCAGAGGAGGGCAGTTGGGTGCAAACAGGCCTGCAGGGGAGGACAGTTGGGGGGGACCAGGCCTGCAGGGGAGGGCAGTTGGGAGTGACCAGGCCAGCAGGGGAGGGCAGTTGGGAGGGACAAGGCCTGCAGGGGAGGGCAGTTGGGGGGGACCAGGCCTGCAGGGGAGGGCAGTGGGAGTGACCAGGCCAGCAGGGGAGGGCAGTTAGGGGTGACCAGGCTGGCAAGGGAGGAAAGTTAGGGCCACCGGGATGGGGCCTAAACGGGCAGTCTGACATCCCTCGATGGGTCCCAGATTGGAGAGGGTGCAGGCTGGGCTGAGGGAACCCCCCACCGCCCCGCCCGTGCATGAATTTCATGCACCGGGCCTCTAATGAATAAAATAAAGAATTGGGGGACATTCAGATTAAAAGTGAATAGAATTTCCTGGATAACAAGGGGCTTCCCAATCCCATCTCTAGGCTATTCCTTAGGCTGGGTGATGTACACACTCTTGGGTTCTATTGAACATACCCAGACACTCTTGTTTCTCTCCTTTTTCACTTAAGCATCATAAGCTGGCTTCTGTTTTTGCAATCAAAAGGATAGTTAAGACATAAATGAAGCTCTATATTTAAGTATAGGGTCAACACCTGAAATATATACAGTTCTTTCCCAATAGGATATAACCACCACTATCATATCAAACATTTGCTATAATTTTAGAGTCTCAGACAAAAAAAGTTTAGTTACTGGTCAAAAGCCAAAAAGTTCCCAGAGAGTTTGCAACCATGAAAAACCAACAACCCATAATATATGACTATGCAAGTGAACTAGCAGAAATCATTTTCCTTACATTTCCATTAGCTTCATAAGCTAGAGCTTTGAAGAGGTGTATTAAAGAAGTGCACTTCAGTAGATTAGTTCTTTAAAATAAAATGAAGAGTATTTGAGCAGATTATATACCCCATCAGCCTGTTCATTCATAGCACTCTTTAAAAATTGTCATTTAAACAATTATCTGTTAACGTTCTGATGAGCAAGCACATTTTTTCTGTATGTAGGCAAAGGAGGGTAGCATTGGGAGTTCCTCTTAGAAGCAGAAGATAATAATAACAGTTCTATGTTTGAATTTCAAGTTCAATATCACATTTGGCACGGATTTCAAAGTCTTCCAGGGGTGCTGTTTTGTTCACAAGGAGGTTTTTCTTGTTGGAGCCCTCTTGCATAAGACTCTTACAGGAGAGCAGAGGAAAGAGATTCACTACATGTTGAGACATGGAGGAATCGGTGTTTGGGAATCGTAAGCCACCCAGTAAGTAAGCATTGCTTAAGCCTCTGTAACTCTATATCAGTCCATTTCACCTTTCTTTAAAAGATGAGGCCTGAAAGGAGGGGACCAAGTGCTGAAGGGAAAGCAAACTCCTGTCCTGGTCTTCACACGACTCGCAGGAAGCCAAGCCTGGCTTAGTGGCAGGGTTCAGCCAAAGTCCAGTGCCTGCAGAAAATTCTAACTCCTGCCTTCATCCTCACATTCACAACTGCCCTTTTTTCTTTCACCATCTCCTCATTCACCCTCCACACGGCCACCCCTCAATCTCCTGGTTGCTGTTCTCAGGCCATGCCAGAGTCACGGAGTCAGGGGAAGGTGGGGGTTGGGGGGAGCGACCCACCTTTAGACACAGGAGTAATTCCCAGGCCTGCTTCTCTCTGTGACCACCCTCTAACACCTCCTTTTTAACTGTGACTTCTCATCTCCAGTTGATTTAAAGCACATTTAATAATGAACTGGGCTCTCACGAAGCCAAGGAACAGGAGGAAGGACCCATCCGCTATGAGTGCGCCGTCTCACCTTCTCCCTGCCTGAGGGCCAGTGGGTCCACGCTGCACTGTTATAAGCGTCAGTGCAGACAGTCCTATTGCTAGGGAGAGAGGCTGTGAGGAACTCCAGGTCTGCTGAGCCTGGGCAGACACTCCCTGATGGATGTTACTGGTCAAAATCCTACTCTACTCTGACAGCATTGCTCTTGTAAGGAGACCAAGGCATTTCACATGTTCATTCACCTGAACATGGCCTTCTTGAAAGCAAGCAGCCCAACTATTCCCTTTTGGCAGAGCAAGAGTCAGTGAAGCTTTGGGGCTATTTCTGGAACCCTCCAAGTTGCTCCTTTCTCAGGGCTTTTGCTCTGGAAGGAACGTTCCCTCCAGATCATCCCTGGCTCAGCCCTCACTGCATCTGAGTTTCTATTCAGGCATCACGTCAGCAGGGAACCACCCAGAGCCACCCAATTTAAAGTAGCTGCCCCTCCTACCAGCTCTGCCTGTCACTTTTTATCCCTGCCCTGCTTTATTTTTCACCAGAGATCTTAATACTACCTGCCATTACATTCTAAGTCATTTGTTTATGGTTCACCCACACTAGAATGTAAGCTCCTGGAGGCAAGGACTTTGTTCTACGTATCACCCTATTCCCAGGGCCTCAATAAGGCCTGGCCCGCAGTCAATCCTATTTAAAGGAATGAACAGGAATAGAAGCCAAATATCTTGATTTCTAGCTTAACATGTGCTCATCTCCCCGTCAGCTTTAATGTGCTCCTCTATGCTTCCTGCTCTTGGTTTGCTGACAGGGGTTGATAGATTGATAGGTAAATAAATCTCACGCTTTCAAATATCTTGTGCTAAAGCAGAAACGTGTCATTTAAAGGTAAGTGCATTATAAAAACCTGGTGTTGCCTGGCCAGCGTGACTCAGTGGTTGAGCGTCAACCTATGAACCAGGAGGTCACAGTTGGATTCCCGGTCAGGGCACATGCCTGAGTTGTGTACAGGAGGCAGCCAGTCAACGATTCTCTCTTATCACTGACGTTTCTGTCTCTCTCTCCCTCTCCCTCCCTCTAAGAAATCAATAAGAATATATTTTAAAAAGTAAAAATAAATTTTAAAATTAAAACCTGGGGTTGATGGAAAACAAAAGATTACTGCATTGTGTGTGGGAATTGGGATTGATAATCTCTGTGGGAGAACAAGTTAGAAATACCTCACAAAAATTTTAAACAGGCATTTTCTTGACCTACTAATTCTTGAATAATATAGTCCATAAAAAAAGTCCCACAAATGCTCAAAGATCTATATGCCAGGATACCTATTGCAGCATTATTTGTAATGGTGAAAAATTAGAAGTAGCCCATAAAATATCAACAATTCAGTTATGGACTACAATGTAATCTTATACAGTCACTGAAGAGAATTAGACGTGTTGATACTGACTTAAAAAAATATCCAAGATATATCGTCAAGTGAAAAAAGCATGCTGGAGAACTAGTATGAATATTAAGAACACACATCTGTACAAAAATCATTACTAAGAGTGTGCGAGTGGTACATACATGCTTTTATTATTTTCAGGGAAAGCGTCTGCAAGACGGCGTATCAAATTGTTAACCGTGGTTCTGATCTCTCTACAGAGAGGGGACTGAGGAGACTTCTCTTTCTAAACCATACATTTCTGTAATGTGTAAATTTTAGCAAGAAGCAAGTATTACATTCAAGAAAAATAGTAAAGGTTTTAAACATCATTCTGAAACTAATGCATTTTTTTGTTGTTAACCCTCACCCGAGGATATTTTTTCTATTGATTTTTAGAGAAAGTGGAAGGGAGGGAAGGAGGGAGGGAGGGAGAGAGAGAGAGAGAGAGAGAGAGAGAGAGAGAGAGAGAGAGAGAGAGAGAGAGGAAAGCATCAATGTGAGAGAGATTCATGGATTGGTTGCCTCCCGCACAGGCCTCTACCGGGGCCAGGGATTAAACCTGCAACCTAGGTATGTGCCCTTGACTAGGAATTGAACCTGAGACACTTTGGTGCATGTCAAATGCTCTAACTATTCAACAACACCAGCCAGGGCTGGAGCTAAAGCTTTTTTTTTCTTTTTTCTGACAGGTGGTAATTTTTAAGCATTAACACACTGAAAAGAAAGTTCCCCAAAAGGATGGTGATCACAAAGTGACAGATTACTAACAGAAGCAGTTTTAACTGGCCCATAAACCCACCATGTTTTTGTACCCCCTTTCTTGTCTGTCAGGTTCTGTTTGGACTGGTTACTGGTACAGAGAATCAGTTCACCGCCAGGAGCAGTACATTCAACTCGCAAGAACCCCGTAACACACTGCCGCTGGCATCAAGTCAGACCAGGTAACAATTGCACCAGGCTTCTGCTGGGCCCCTAACTTCCTGTTCATGCTACTGAAATGCCTTCACCTTGTCTTGGAAGTTTGGACTTCTTCCACTGAGCATGACAAGCACTTGAAAGGCCAAATCAACCAGCAGAAGCATCGAATCCAAAGCCCAAAATAGTAGAAATCAAGAGGTTTATCCCTATTGATCCTGTCCCATCTCCCACCAAACCACCCAATCAGGTCGCCTTAAAGAATCAATGAAGAACTGAATGACAAAATGCACTAATGCTACTTTTAATGGCGGTGCAATATAGAAGTACAGGTTTTACTAGCTTGAGCTGATATAAGTTTTAAAAGGTGCCAAAGCATCTTTATATTTATAAAACTATTTACATTCTGAGCTCAACAGTTAGATGAACAAATTCTGTCACCTCTCTAGGTTTTCTTTATTCCTAACTCATAAAATGAGGCTAGGAAATCCGGCCCTGTTTACTGCTCAGGGTTATTGGGTGGCTAAATCAAGTTCATAGGGCACATTTTGAAAACATTTTAAAACCATGAATTCCAAGAAGCCGTTATGTTATTGTTTGAGTTTCTTGTTAGCATTATATTTAATTTACTCCTAAGAATACACTCCTGGAGGCTTTGTGTTATGACTTGTACAGGTGAGGAAAGTTGGGAGGAGAGAAATTAAGTTTCTCTCTTGGACAGCAGGACAGGAACCAAATACTCAGACTTTAAACCCTTGTGCCATCCCATTCCTCACCCAGAGAGAAGATAGTTGATAAGGCTCTGTGAACTATGACCCCTGCAGGGTGAAAGGGACTGGATAGAGCCAGGAGCAGTAATGAGCGCCCTTGGCACTATATGTCTGTTTCTTATCCTGCAAAGTGTGTCGGTCCATCATCACAGTTAATCTGTTAATTATGCTCAAATAAATGCTTTGATGCATCTAAAACCAGAAACCAGAACAGTTTAGGAAAACCTCTTTAGAATATTCAAGTTTTTTTTTTAAATATGAAAAAGTATTAGCTTTGAGGAAACGAACAAGTCTTTACTTGGAGGAAATATGAGCCTTGTGGAAAGCAGAGGCAGAAAGGGAGACTCTATCCACCGGGGATTCCTAAGGGTTCGCTTGTCACAGAGATGCTACTGTTATCTACAAACAAGGTGTACAAACAAGAGGGCCGGACAACATGTTCTATCTGTTCCACATAGCCACAATCCTAAAAGTTACTACTCTTACCAAGGCTTCGAATAAGAGGGCCCCTTTAGAAATAAGGCAGGTGGGCTCCAATTCTCCCAGCTTCAAGCAAGCACATTTTAGCCCAGTGTTACAAAGTTCTATTAATTTTCCAGCATCAGGAGGCCTAGTAAGAAAATAAACAAGCTAGTAAGTTTATTGATCATGAAAGATGATCAAAAACACTTCCCAGATAAATTTTCCTAAGTGTTGAAAAGGCATTTTACTGCTGTTTCAGGTATATAGTTGAAACAGTAGGCAACGACCAATTACCCTGCCCATTGATGTTATTTCTTAAAGAATAATTATTATTCTCTCTTCCTTGGGAGTGTCATCCAGGGACGTTTCACAGCAATAAAAGACTGTCTTCTAAAGACTTCCCTGCTTAGATAATTCAGTTCAATAAACATTTCTTGAGCCCAACCACGTACAGCGCTCTGTGCAATCTAAAGATAAATGAGATGCTCCAGTTCCTAACTCAAAAAAGTTCGCCCAACACAGAGCTTTAAAGTTAGAAATGATGGGCCTAACCTGCACTTTGAAAGTTCCAGCCTCCATGCAATTTTTATTTCCCAGATGCTACACCCACAGGCTCCCGGGCCCCATTCAGACACACGGGTGCTGCAGACATGCTGCTCAAAACTATAAACCTTGCCATCGGGTTAATTTCAGAAGTCCCTTCTCCCCTCTCATTTATAGCGACTTATATTTCTCTGCCTCGTCTCTTAATGACTTTTCCATAAGGAAGCATTCTCTAACATATTTTGGGGCAAGATTTCATTCCCTGCTTTCTCAAGAGTGCAATAATACTGGAAGCACAGTTTGCGGGTCATTGTGCGAGGTCAGTGAGAAGTCCCCTGGCGTTAATAGTTTGAGTAATACTGTTTTCTCCTTCGGACCACACCATTAAATTGTTTTCATTACCCACAAAGGGATTATTGGTGTCAGCACAAATGAGATGTGAAACAAATTCAAACTGGCTCATTCCAACCTAACAAAATAGTTTATTCCTAATAACTAGCAGAACAAAGCAATGGCAAAAATGTGTTAAAGTCTCTTTATGATAGACAATCAGAAAAGCCCAAATGTGCTAAACAGATGAGCCCAAATATGCAATTATGCAGTTTCAATGTGCAGAGAGTCTTGAGGGACTACCCTGTGGTTTACTTTCCTAGAGACAGGATCGGGGAGGCTTTTCCAAAGGTTTTAAAGAAATGACAGCTTGTGTTCTCTAGGAATAGCAGAGACTCCACCTGGGGCCTCTCTATTTCAATGAACTTCTTTCATTTCTAAACCACCATTTTCTTTCTTCTTTCAGTTACTCCAATGTAAAACTCTGAAGCCAGCTGGATTCATCCTTTGCTGCTCCCCTCTTGCCCAATGTGTCTCCACCTCCTGAGGCATCTATCATTTTAATGTCTTTTATTTTTTATTATTTTTAATATATTTTTATTGATTTCAGAGAGGAAGGGAGAGGGAGGGAGAGAAACATCAATGATGAAAGAGAACCATTGATAGACTGCCTCCAGCATGCCCCCTAATGGGGATTGAGCCCACAACCCGGGCATGTGCCCTGACTAGGAATTTGAACCGTGACCTGCTGGTTCATAGGTCAACACTCAACCACGGGACCACACAGGGTGGGCCATTTTAATGTTTTTTAAATCCATCTTTCTTTCCCTTTCTCACTGTTTTCACAGTAACTCTTGCCCCTCAAGGGTTTCTGTATGGATGAGGATATTCGGAATACCTCAGTAGTTTCTTCAAAACAGGCACTCGAGGGTTTGACCAGCAGTCCCCTGATTTAAAAGCTGGTCTGTGTGTACAGGACGGTGGAGAACTTGTGCACACGTTCAAAATGCTGCCCGGAGGATCCTGACACAAAGCACCACACCACCTCCTGAAACCGCATTCCTACAAGTAACTGTTTGGGCCTTCTTTCCGCAGCCTCCAGACCAAGCCCTGGGAGCCAACAAGAGCCCATCTGTGATCAGGAGGAATCTGAGGAACCCCAAGCCTCAGTTTAGCCCTAACACTGGTGTCTACTAGATCTTCACCCTCTAATTATGTCTCCATGGTAACCTGCCGGATACTCAGGTCTGCTGGGGCTGGGCCTCTCCCCAGCTCCTGTCACTCTCTCAGGCACCTGCGGGTCCTTCGGAGGATGTACCCACCCATCCTGATCCCCAGCCTGGCCCAGGTTAGTACCCAGGTTCCCACCACCTGCAGCTCCCCTGACCCTGGCTTTCCTGCTGATCCCAAGGGGGCCTGCGGCACCTGGTTGCTGGAGGAAGTGGCATCTGTTGTCCCCAGATCTCCTGCCTGGACCCCAACCCTTCTTGGGTGGCCCTTAGGCATTATTCTGGGGCCCATGCTGCTGTGCTGTCCTCCAGGATCTGCCCTGTATACTGATGTGCCCATGGCACTCCCCCAGCTCTGCCTGAACCAGCAGGCAGGGGCCTTTGTGAGCTGCCCAGATCCAGCCAGTTCCTTCCCTGCAGTGTGCGCTCCAGCAGCCCTGGCCCAGCCCGCCAGCCGCCCAGCCGTTCATCTGCTGCAGAGCTCAGACAGGGGCAGCTCGAGGGGACAAGTGCTTCCCATCCGAATGGGGCCAGCCCCACCTGTACTACGTCCTTAAGCTTCAATGCAGGTCCTGCCATCACTTTGTGACCCTTTCCTGGTCTGGAGGTGTTAGGGAAACTCCACCTAAGGAGGCCACCGGATCCCAGGGGCCATTTGTGAGAGGTCAGGGAATGACCTCACATGCCTAGGGAAAGCTCAGAGAGATTTCTGGGAAACTCAGGAGGAGCCCAGGATGGTAGAGAATGTACCTCCTATGGAGACATGAGTGCTGTGAGCTTTACATCTAACCTTTCATGCTCAGCATGTGAGAAGCTCTCTCAGCCCACTGCCCCCTGACTGATCAATATAAGACATGCATCAGTGCTCCAGTAAGTCTTTAAGGGACCTTAAGGCCTCTCTTGCAGAACCCTCGGGCCCTAGTCCACTCCCTTTCCCACTGTCCAAGGATGCCTGTGGCTGATGAGCCCCATGACCCCCGCTCAGCTGTGTTCTCTGCACATCGGTGCCTAGTGAAGCCAGTCTCCATATGAACCAGGAAGGCTGCTCTCTCCTGAGGCCCTGTGGCCTCCTGAGGCTGTCCTTAAACCCCCAGGTCCCAGAGCCCAACCCTAGGGGCTTCAGAGGGGCTGCAGGCCCTAGCGAACTCCTCAGTTTAGAGGTTCCATCCTTCTTTGCCAGATCCTATAAAGACCATGGTCCGTCCACCCCACCATCAGTGAGGCCCCTCAGGCTGAGCCCGCCATCGAGTTTCCCTCTGGGGCAGTCCTAGACCTGATTCTCCCTTCTACCCCAGCAGAGAACTCTCCTTGTTACCTCATTCTTGAGCTGAAGGGAATCCAAGAAAGCCTTCCATTTAAAAACTTCCAGACTGTTCCTGTGAGGCCCCAGGCTAGCCATGGTCCCTTCTCATATGACAGAAGTCCAGGATCCAGCAGGCAGTTCTCGGCATTGTCCCTGGGGACCACATTCAGAGAGGCTCCCGAAGTCGGGTCTGCACGATCCCTTGTTGTACAGAACCCAGCAAAGAAGACCAGGAAGCCTGAAGATTCTCCAGGTCCCACAAGTGCTCCCCTCCCTGAACAGCAAGGAGCCTCAAAGCAGAAACATTTCTCCTCCAAGTTAGAACAGATGGAGAAGAGTCCAGTTACCTCCCAGAAATGAACACTAACCTCTTGTAGGACCACCTACCTCTATGTCCTTCTGAGGGTCCATCCTGTGCTACTGAAGAGCCACAGTTTTAGCGTCTAAGCTGCATAGGGATTACGTTTGCACACCCAGAACAACTCAGGCTGCTGGCCACCTTGGCGTCCTCCTGGTCCCCAGGCCCGGGAAAGGACACTGACTCCACCCTGAGATGTGTCCCTAAGTTTGCCGTGTGCCCCGAGACATACAAGGGGTTGTGCAAATCACAGGAACTTTGCTTTTCCAGTATCTGAGCCTCACAAATAAACTCAGTGTAACTTCGCTGGAACCCAGAGCCTGCAACAGAGCCTCAGGATAAACATACGGAGCCCTTGCCGAAACCGGTTTGGCTCAGTGGATAGAGCGTCAGCCTGCGGACTGAAGGGTCCCGGGTTTGATTCCGGTCAAGGGCGTGTACCTTCGTTGCGGGCACATCCCCAGTGGGAGGTGTGCGGGAGGCAGCTGATCGATGTTTCTCTCTCATCGATATTTCTAGCTCTCTATCCCTCTCCCTTCCTCTCTGTGAAATATCAATAAAATATATTTTTAAAAAAAGAAAAAGAAAAAAGAAACTATCTGGCCACAAATTTAAAAAACAAACAAAAAACAACATACGGAACCCAGCATCCAGGAGCTTGGGACATGTCCTGGGAGGAAAACACTGGCTTCCCAAGGCAGGAGCCGGTCAAGTCACATGGAAAGTCCTGCTCTTTCCTACAGAGGCCCCTCTGTGGGGCACTTGAGGTGAGCCCAGTCAGTTTATATCCAGTCTGGATATAACACTGTATTGCGTAAGCCTCGTCCTGGCCCCGATAAGCAGGCTCAGAACAGACCCAGAGCAGGGGCCATTCCCTGACTCTTGGTGAACCCAGTTCGTATGGGCTGTAAGTGGGAGCCCGGGACTGTCTCAGCCGCACAGCTTCAGTCTATTTCCTGCTGGTGCTCATCTGGGGATAAGGAGCCTTACCCTGGAAACAGGCCCCTGCCCTGGAGAAGACGAGGAGATCCTAAGAAAATCCCTCTCACAGTCGAGGAGCTCGATCCTGAGACAATGCACCCGGCTGGCCCATGTCACCCTGGGGAAGTGAACTGGATGGGACCTAAGTCCCCCAAAGTGCCCTGCATCGTAGTAACTTGGTCCTGGGCTAGGCAAGGCCAAGGGGGTACAATCAGCAGCACAGCCAGCCTCGTTCTGTGTGGCCTCTCTGGTCACCCAGGGCCCTGCACTAGGCTTAGAGCTCTGCTGTGGCCGTATTGACACCCTCAGTAATTTTCTTTGAACTTGTTTTGTGTAAGTGTGACCTGATGGCACAACAGAGCCCGGGTATGAGCAGAGAAGATGTGCAGAAGAAAGTAAAGAACTTGTATCTTAGGTGTACTTTTTTCCTGCCTTTTTTTTTTTTTTTTTTTACAAGCGGCCCGGTCCTGTCAGCGACCCTGATGGAACCACCTCCCAAGTAACCAGCTAACCTGTGAAAGAGGGAATTAACGACATAATAATCACCAGGAACTCTCCGGTGATCCCTCAACCTCTAGTCCCAAAATAAATAAAAAAATAAAAATCTTTTATGCCTTAGGGTCACTCACCAAGTCAATTCCAGTCCCAGGATTACCTGGTACTCTCTTCACACTCACCCTGGCTCAAAGAAGTCCGTTGGTGAGAACCAGGACATAGGGGTCCTGCATCCCAGGAAGCGAATCATGTTGTGACACCACAGGGTTAGTGAGAAGGGTCCTGAGTGGCCGTGGAAGCAACCCTGTGATCATGATCAGGACAAGGACAGAGGCTGGGGCAGCTGCGCTGTTCCTGCCCCGGGACCCACCCCGTGAATGTGTTTGCTAGTTCACTATGTAAACACTTCTTTTGAGTACTTGCTGTACGTCAGGCACTGTGGAGACGAAGATACACAGTCCTGTCCCTGACAAGAGATATGAGGATTTAGTGTATCAATTATAATAAAACAAGCTAAGTATTTGTATGTATGTATAGAGTGTGCTATAGAAGCACTGGATAATCAATGCTGCCTGAGGGAGTCAGAAAACATCTCAGGGAAGGATCCTGAATGATGGATAGGAGATCCCCATCCATGCTAAGAAAAACTGAGAGGAGCATCAAGCCATCCCTGCACACCTGTAATCTGCAGAATGGTGAGAGCTTGTCACGACAGAAGCATGGGCTGTGTGGGAAGGGAAGTGTTTGGAAAAGAAGGCTGGGAACAGAACTCTGAGAAGGGCCTTGAAAACCAGCTAAGGAATCTGGCCTTTATCTAGTACGCAGGAGGAGCCAAAAAAAGATTAGACAGTGTTAACTGTGCTTCTTAGGAAGATGGTTCAGCTGCTGGTATGGAAGAAGGCCGGGGGCAGGTAAAACCAGAGGAGGGGATGCAGACAGACAGTGGTAAGCAACAGAATGGCGAGGCTTTGTCTAAGGCAGTGGTCGGCAAACTCATTAGTCAACAGAGACAAATATCAACAGTACGATTGAAATTTCTTTTGAGAGCCAACTTTTTTAAACTTAAACTTCTTCTAATGCCACTTCTTCAAAATAGACTCGCCCAGGCCGTGGTATTTTGTGGAAGAGCCACACTCAAGGGGCCCAAGAGCCGCATGTGGCTCGCGAGCCACAGTTTGCCCACCACAGGTCTAAGGGATATGGTAGCATCTGAGACACCACGCCAGCAGACTTGTTCACTAACTGGATATAGGTGGTGAGAGAAAGAGAGAGAGGAGAGAGGGCCCTGCCAACCGTTCCATCTTGGAAGATGAGGCAGATGGGAACTGCACTGCAAACATTCAATATAACACATGGAGCAGGTTCATAGGGGAAGATGAAGGTTGCAGTGCCTGCAGGACATCCAGGTGTTTGCATGTGCAACAGGCAGCTGGAAACAGAGATCTGGACCTCAAGAGAGAGGCTGAGGATGGAAACACTGCTTTGGGAGGCATTCACACAGAGGCGCTGGGCCACACCACAGGCGTGAGTATGACCACCTCCAGAGAGCCTGGGGAGTCAAAGGAGCAAAGGGCAGCTCAGGGATGGCCAGATTTGCGAGAAACTGGCCAACAGATAGAGAAGGAACAGAAGGGGGAAGAGGCCATCAAACTGTGGTAGGAAGCAGGTAGCCGCGCCACAGGGAAATCAAGCCAGGTCACTACATTCGGCAACCAGGAAAGCTATGCTTCCTCAGCACAGTCTCGGTGGGGGCAGCTTGCCCACCATGGTTTCAGGTACTAATCCTATCTAATAAAAGGCTAATATGCAAATTGTCCCCTTGACCAGGAGTTCAAACAGGAGTTCAACCAGGAGTTCGACTAGGGAGAAGGGCTGACCTGGCCAGCTGACCCGGCCAACTGCCCGCGACCCTTCCCCACGCCGGCCCGGCCCAACTGGGGTGGGCCAGCCAGACCTCACCCATGCACGAATTCATGCACTGGGCCTCTAGTAGGATAATAAAGGGAAGGAGAGAGACAGAGCAGTTAGAAAGGGAAGGGAAGGTCAGGGGCTATAAGTATTTATATATTTTTTAATTATTTTATTGTTTATCTGTTTGTTTTTCAACATCTTTTTAATCCTCACCCGAGAGTATTTTCCATTGATTTTTAGAGAGAGTGGAAGAGAGAGGGAAAGATAGAGAGAAATATCGATTCGAGAGAAACATCGATTGGTTGTCTCCTACACGCACCCTGGAGCCTGTAATGGAGGTACGTGCCCTTGACAAAATCGAACACAGGACCCTTCAGTCCGCAGGCCGACGCTCTATCCACTAAGCCAAATTGGTTAGGGCATGGGCTATATTTTTTAATGGTCAAATATACATGGCAGCAAAGATAAGGATGAGAACAGGCTCCTGGGGAGGCGGGAAGCAGTGCGCTCTGAAAGCTAAAGGGAGAGACAGGGCCTGTGCAGGCTGGCTAAGCTGGTGAAGGGGCATTCATGCCAGATGACTCCTATGCAGGAAGGTGACATCAGCTGGGAAGTGAGAAAGGGCAAAGCTCAAAGGCTTTAAGGAATCTTAGGCCCAGCTGGCATGGCTCAGTGATTGAGCGTCAACCTATGAACCAGGAGGTCCCAGTTAGATTCCCAATCAGGGCACATGCCCGGGTTGCAGGCTCAGTCCCCGATGGGGGCTGTGCAGTAGGCAGCCTAACGATGATTCTCTCTCTCCATTGATGTTTCCATCTCTTTCTCCCTCTCCCTGCCTCTCCAAAGTCAACAAAAATACATTTATTTTTTTAAAAAGGCATCTTAGTTTCCAAGGTGGAGACCTGCTTCCTGCTTCCAGGTTTCCCGGACCTTGATCAGTTGTTTATTCCATCTCTGCCTCCTGCCTGAGTTCCACAAGCTCACACCCACTGTCCTGCTCCCCTGCAGCTCCTGCTGGGCTTCCCCAGCTGCTCCTCCCTCTCTGTGGAGACTCAGCCTGTTGCTGACACATGTACCTTCCTGCAGTGCCAGCGATGACCGGCCAGCTCTGCCTCTCTCTGGCACCTAAGCCACCTAAAACCCACAGAGCCCTGGGCCAATCCCAGCAATCCCCATCATGATCTCTCTCTCTCACCCATTTTTCTAAAACTCGGTTCTGCATCTAGCAACTTGCACCTTCCTCTCAACCCACCAGTACCCCCAAGATCCTACAGGCGCTCTCCATTGCCAGATACAACAATTTAGCTGTGGGCTGAAGACTGGCCACCGACCTATCAAATTTGGCCCGCATAACATGTTAACAAAAATTGAATCTATCCAGTTAGTCACATGTGCCACCCTTTTCAGGAAGATGCTTCAGCTGGTAGCACAGAAGAAAGGAATGTGTTAAGATAATTAACACATCCATCACCTCACATAGTTAATTCTGTTTATGTTGTTGTTTTTGCATCATACCCACCTCAGGCCCAATTCACAAACACAAGGTGTCCACCAGCTCTCCGCAAGTGTTTGACAATAAAGTCCACACAATCTTAGGATTTAAGGCCTTCTATTCTCTGACTCCAGAGTGCCTCTCAAACCATATTGCATTATGCAAACCCCTTATTCCAGAAATCAGTCTGCCCTGTCCGCCCTTTGCATTCCTGGCCTTGGTCAGGTCTCCCTAGCTATGTGCATGCCTGTCTCCCACCCTGCCTCTCCTATCTGCATGCCCTCTCCTCTGCACTTGTCATACTAAGATCTGGCTCAATCCTACCTCTTCAAGGAGGCCTCTATAGACCATCCACAGCATTTTTTGCCTGGACTCCCCTCACTTTGTGGTAGGCAGTTAGACAGACATGATGATAGCAGAGCAAGGATGATGGGCTAGGCACAGAAGGTCACCAGGGTAGAAAGCCCCAGGTGTCTAGCAATGGACAATTGAAGGGTGGGACCTTGACCCCAGGGTGACTTTTCCTCTCCTAGCATATCACTGATCTTGACGTTTGGACCCCCTGACCTTTTCCTCCCTAGAGATAACATCTGGGCCTCAGTTGTATTTCAGTTCCAGACCCAGAAAAGCAGCAAAATCAGACCAGCGACCCCATCCATGGTTGACCTCAGGACCAGCTGCATTGAATAATGACCCCCTGCCTTGGCCAACCAATCAATCAGGGGAGACCACAACCCTGAAAGGACACACCTGGAAAACTGCTGAATATTCTATTGAGATCTTCCCCTGGGACCGCCCCTAAAATCTCCACCCTTAAATCCTTTAGGATGAAGGACTCAGTAGCTCTCCCCACGGGGAGTATACCTGTGTCTTTCCCTTCCCCTTCCCCTTCTCTCTCCCTGCCCTGGGGCATCACCATTGGCTTCCTCATTCCCAAGCTCCAAGGGCCCTCCCTTTACCTCTATAAATTGTTTCCTAAGCCCATTTATTCTAGGAATTACTTTTTCTACCTCTGTGACTTACCAAATAAATGTTCTCTTGTTTGGGTCTTGGCTCTGAATTCTTTCCCAGCCGGAAGTCAAGTACCAAGGTTGCTGAACCCATTGCCAGTCTGACTCCATGGGTCCAACACCTGGTGCCGTCCCCGATGCCTACAACTTGACGTTTGTGTATATTTCTTTGTTATCGTTTCTTTTGGTGAGTTGCCTGTTTCCTCAGATAAGCTTATAAAAAGGATCCCTTATAAGTTGTAGATACGAAAGGCCACCTGGAGCAGATCTGCCTCTGAGTAATCTATCTCGCACATGAGCCAACCACTGACTCATAGACCTTGGTCATCTCCTGAAAACTGTAAAACATCAGAATGAGCACAGATGCAGAGCCTTCGGGGCAGAGGCCGCATCTTTAGTTTGTATAACTGCCTAAAACCTGGTAGGTACTCCATAAATGTTTATGATAAATAAGTACAAAAAGCGGAAATCTCTTCTTGTTCCGAAAACATCAAGGCTAAAACAGTCCCACTGGTGGGCAGTAAACTCTGACTTGATGGAAACAAACCACCCTTGTTGTGTACTGCTGTCACACAGGCGTCCGAGGCCAAGTGCATTACACTGAGGCTAGAAGGGACAGCCACTAGAAGAAGCAAGAACTAGGAAGACCAGTCTTGCTCTGGCCACACACTAGCAATGACTTACAAGGTGACCTTGGGCAAATCTCTCAACAGCTATTGATTCTTCAAGGTAACGGGATCCTTCCTCCTCACACTCTGCAATTATAATAAGCATCTGGTGGGGAGGGAGAGCAGGTGGCTGGACCAGAGGGACAATTCTCAGAACAGGGAGAAGGGCTGCGCACCTGTGGTGTCCCCAGCCAACACTACGGGTTTGCCTGCCCTTTCTCCCAGCTTCTCTGTGGATCCCTGGGTCTGTGACACCCTTTATTCCCTACTCCCACCCAACCTGTGTGCTTATTACACACTGGGCTGCACAGTCCCCAGTGGATATTTTATAAGTACAAACAATATTAGCACAGATTTGATAAAATTCTACCAAAGGGTCAGCACACACCAGGCTATACCAGGTGTTAGCCTGGAGGTGTGACAGGTAATAACCTCACTCTCCTTTGACAGAAATGGAGGCCCTAGGAGAAGGCATTCCTGAGTTCTGGAACCCTAAGCCTCCCAGGAGCCTGGGTGTTGGCAGCAGGGTTGGATGTCGCTGGGTAATGGAACTTCTCTGCTAAGTGACAAGCCAGAAAAAGACAAACACTGTATGCTATCTCTTATATGTGGAGTTCAAAGCAAAGAAAGAAGCCAATTTCAAAAAAATGGAATGAAAACTCCTCTAGGAGCTTGAGGATACTGATAGGTTGAGAGGAAGGTGGGAGTTGCTAAATGCAGAGTACAGTGGTGGTTGTCAGGGTTGCGGGGAGGGGAAATGGGAGATGTAGGTCAAAGGGCACAACATTTCAGTTATAAATTCTGAGGATCTTATGTACGACATGATGAGCATGGTTAAAAATATGGTACTGTTTACCTGCAAGTTTCTGAGAGTACATAGTAAGTATTCTCACCACAAAAGCAACAACAAAATAAACAGAATTAACCATGGGAGGTGATGGATGTGTTGATTATCTTAATCTTGGTAATCATTCCACAATGTACATGTATATCAAATCATCATGCTGTACACTTTAAATATATACAATTATACCTATCAATTATTTCGGGGGAGGGGGGAGGGAGAGATAGAATTTGAAAAGTGTTTCTTTACCCGGCACCCAGGCAATATGGTATTCAATCATTGTCCCAGATGAAGAGGAGGGTTTCAAGTTTCTAAAAAGAAGAAAAGCTAGAAAGAAAGTTCTGAAGGAGGAAGTGTGATTGGAGTGGACCGAGAGGAGCAGGACTGAAGAGGTGTGTGGAGGAAATGGAGGGAAGAAAGCAGAGCGGTGATTATGCTGGAAACAAGGATGGCAATTTGGAAAAATGACTTCTGCTCTGACTCACAGGGAGGCATCAGCAACCACGAAGCAGGAAAAAGAAGAACCAACAGCCAGGCATGAGATAAAGGGCTACAGACAGCAGAGGAGAGGCTGGGACGGAACTTAACCTGTGGGGGTGGAAGTTGTGTGTGTTATCTCAACAAGTGGAGACAATCTGAAAAGGTGGGATGCAGTGGCGGGCAACAGTGGTTTTTTTTTAGTTTTTTTTAACTTGAAGCTGTATTCCTTCTAACATGAGACAATGAGGTTTCTCAATCACTACCCTCCCCCTCAGAATGGAGGGGTCTGTCAAGTAGAATCGCAAAGAGCAGCAATTAGAAGGAGGTTATGTTTGCACTCACTCATTCACAGTTTGCCCTGGAATAAATGCCTCCCTCCCTCAAGGCCCTTGTCCCTGCTGCAATGTCCTGAAGCACACAAAGGTGCTCCTTGGATTCGATGTTTCAAGACAAAAGTATGAACTCCCTGGACTCAGTGTGCTCAGGATTGGTGCCTGGGCAGCTTGACTGTGAAAAGAATGAAGCATTCTGACATGACTGCACAGCAACAAGACAGCTCCTGTGTGCCAACAACCTGATCGTCTCACTCAGCACTTCTTAAGGCAAAGCTTTCACTTTTTTTTTTTTTTTTTTTTAACAGATATCTGATTACTAAGGCATGCAAGGCAGCAAACACTGAAAGCAGGCTTCTGTGATACGGAAGCCATTGTAAGTCCACAAAAGCTGAAAGCAAATGTTCAGAATTTCCAGGGGCTCTGGTTAGCATCTTTGGACTCCTGGTTTCTGCATGTGTGTGCGCATGTGCATGTGTGGGTGCATATATGTGTACCCCCCTCCCTTTTTTAAATGGAGCAAGGACAATTCATTGATGAAGGTCAGAAACAGAAACTTAAGTATAAAAGGTCTGGGTTCTGGACCCCATTCTATTCTGACAAAGGTTAAATTTCCAATCCTAGTAGAGATGGTAATAGTACCTGACTAACTAGGCATCCTGGTAGGAGGCATTAGCAAGAATAGGACAGTTTCTTATGAGGACTGTCTCAGAGATCTACACACAGGTGTTGGTGCTGTGTTACGAGATTTTTATTAAGCTAACACTTGATAGCCAGGATCTCGCTTATAATTTTTCTTTCATAAATGTTGCAAAAGTGGATTCACTAACAGAATTTCACTGGGGGTAGAGGTGGTGGTGACCACATGTTCAGATTGGCCCTGGTCCCCTGGAACCAAGCTGGCGCCATTCGCCAGCTGTCTGGTAGCCTCTGCAAAGCACACCCAGTTAGCTTCCTCCAGGCTACCTGTCCACTTTACAAAACCTGCCACCATGATGGCACCACCAGCAGGTCTCTAGTCCCCATCCCTACAGTGCCTGTGACATCATGCGGGGGAAAGGACACTCTGCTTGGATACTGAGCAAGGCTCTTCAGGGTCAAAAGAAGGCCTAAGAAGAGTAGCTTACGATCCTTAGCACTTGCTGCTTATTATGTGAGTTGCTTAGTACTTACTGTGTGCCAAGCACCACACTAGGTACTTTGTGTGTGTTATCTCATTGTACCCTCAAAACCTGGCCAGGCCAGAGGTACTGCTATCATCCCCATCTAACGGAGAGGGAAGTGGGCAGGCACATTGTTCAGCGCCACACAACCTGGAAGTGGCAAGGCCAGAATTTAAATCTGGTTCCCCCCTACTCCAGGGCCCCTCCGCTCACCATTTACTTCAATGAACATATGGTTTGAAGACTGGAGCTGTGTCAGTCCTGGGATATACTGTCATGACTGTTACTACCATGCTGCAACATCTTAAAACCAATCAAGGGTGAGCTAAAACTTGAGAGATCAAGTGACTCTAGTGAAATAACCTTAACGAGGAATCAAGGGACATACAGGCTCTATACCCCATTACCTGGCTCGATGCTGCTCTAGCCCCGTCACTTACAAGAGGCTGCTAACTAACCTTGAAGAGTGGGGTCCTGGGGCCAATCTGCTGGGACTCTAATCTCAGCTTTCTTTCTAATCTCGGGCAAGACACCGAACCCCTCTGGGCCTCAGTTTCCTCATCTGGTAATAATAACAGAACCTCCCTCTTTGGGCTGTCATGAAGATGAAATGAAATAAAACATGTAAAACGCTCAGAGCCACATAGAGCCCACAATGAGTATTAGTGGTAACTATTTGTACCAGTCAGAGTCTACGGGCAAGATGGTTTATACCCGAGTTTCCCCGTCTATAAAACAGATGGGCAGAGCTGCTATGAGGATTAAGTGAAATAAAATCCTGAAAGCATGTCACACGCAGACCTCCTTGCAGTAGGCACTCAGAAATGTTCATTCGTTTTCCTCTTCCCAGTGTAGCACTCTCACGTGGTCTTCTGAGACCTGTCTCCCATGTTATAAAGTGAGACGCTCCCTCATTCCCCAGCCCAGCGACCTCACAGGCAGGTCATGTCAGAGGCAGAGCAGGCCAACGGCTCGGCTGCATGTGAGGTAACCTGGGTCCTACTTTTAGTTCCAGCTTTTAAAAAGCCGCATACCTCCCCTAAACCTCGACTTCCTTATTTATTCAACCTATTATAATCTCAGCAAGTGTGTTACAGACAGCGTGCTGCACGTTAGAGATGCAAAGATTGATAAGGTACAGACCCTGACTTCAAAGAACACACATTCTAGTTAAAGATAAAGGCATTGATTGCGGTATAGTAAACACACAGGTGGCCCCAAGGAGGGAGCCATCAGATTTACTGAGGCAGGGCAAGGAAAGATTCAGAGAAGACAGGCCCTCGTGCTGAGTCTTACAGATGAATGGGAGTTTCCCAGGCAGAACCAGAGGAAAGGTATTCCAGCAAGTGCAGAGGCGTAGGGATGCAAAACGAGGAACTGTAAATAATTAATTATGGCTGAGTACAGGGTGCATCTAGGGGAGTGGCAGCAAACAGGATAACATCATCCTCACTTCCCTTGCAGGATTTCTGTGAGACTTGATGAGAACAATGCCTTAAAACACTGAAAGGGACACCATGTTACAGAAATGTCATGTATGAATGTTAGGAGTACTCTAGCAAGGCTCCTTATGGTACTAATTTCACCCATTTCCCAGCATGAGAACTCCGGATATTATTTCTTCTGTTACCACCACCTTACCTCCTTTCTCTCTCCCCTGAGAGAAGACAAACAGGAGTTAGTATTGATCTGAGTGGAGAGGTGTGAGGGAGGAATGAGAAGAAACGTGTCCAGCTCCTTCTTTCAATTACCGCAGACCTTTTGAAAGCCCCTTACCTGTAATGTTTCTCATATTACAAAAGAGTTCAGTTCTTTATTGGCCAAAAAAGAAACCTTGACCCTAAAACCATGACATTTTAGACGTTCTTGACCATAACCCATAGTAAGAAATACATTTTATACCATAATCCATCACACACACACACACACACACACACACACACACACACACGTTATAAAACAGTGTCAGTTACAATCTCCAAATTGATTTCATTACTTGACACTTTGAAAAACACCTACAGTTTGAAAAACACCACCCTAAGAGACAGGAAGGTTCATGGAAGATTTCAAAAGTGTAATTCACGAATCCCTTCAACTTTTCTTTTCTTTTGCATTTCAAGTCATTGCAAAATAGAAGCAAGTCCAGCCCATTTTCTGGGAAGCAAACCACCCGTTTGCACAATTCACTTGGTGCTGTGCTGATGGTACAGGAGAGGTTTCCACGGGGGTTCCTCGTGTGTTTGGTTGCTGCAGATTATTAACATGTTGACAAGCAGAATTCCAAAACACAGGACTCTCTCTTGGGCAGGGCCTTGGTGCCCTGTGGAAAGTAAGATCCTATGTCCCCAATGCCTTTTCGACAAGAACATTCAATAAACAACTTCTTTCACGTAAAGGGCCCATCACACTTCATAACCCACGAGTGAGCAAGCATTCTGCCCCAGGGCTGCTGAAATGGGAACACGATGACTAGATGCCTTTCCAATCATGCACAGATTTAAAATTCACAGCACCATCCTCACAGCTTCCACCTCCCTCAATGAGGAAAGAATCTGCTCCCTATCCAGCTCTGCGTGCCTTTGTGTCCGACCAGAATCCTAAAGCTGGAGAGAAACACAAAAGTCTTCTGGTCTACCTCTCTCCTTCCAAAGAGGATGGCCAACTAAACTTTTCCAGCTAACAGTTGAACTATTTCCCCTTGTACCACAACATGCATCTGTGCTCCTAAGGGTTTTCCTAGTGGTACTGCAAAAGCTTTAGATGTTTCTACCATCACACTTTTGATTATACTGTTTCTCCTACTTAGAATGTTTTCCCTTCCTGCCCATACAAACTCCATTTATTTTTCCAGATCACATCCCAAGCACTCTGAGAAGTCTTCCCCAAATTCTCAGACCTCTCCATCCCTCCCCCTTTCTCTGAAATGAATTCATGCAACCTTTTGCCTCTTAGATGCTGTTTAACAAACAGTTAGTATATAGGCATTGATTGACTTTCTAATATTTAAAAGGTGTGTTTATAAGAAAATTTAATCTTAAATTAACCTTTCTTACAATATACATAGCAAGGAGTAAATAGCAAGGTTTAGTATTTTACTATGAAGCTATTTAAATCAGGTAATCATTATAGAAATAAACATTAAGTTATTAATTTCCACATACCTAGAACCAGCGACAACAATAATGGTAGATGCCAGCACTGTTGATTTTTCTGATATACTATCACATGGGAGACACTTGTCTCAGGCAACTGAATTTTTCCATGTATCAGAGCAACTGAGTGGCTTCCTCCCTGAGCGGACACTATGGTAGATGCTCTCATGGAAGAAGACTCTGTGCTTGATACACAGTCAATCCACAAAACTCTGCATCAGCTTTGGTGACTCTTGGTTATAACAGGATCATTGAATTTTATAACATTGAAAGAACTTAAAGATTATCTGTGCCACCTCAGATGGGGAAATTTAACCAAAAACGGTGAGCTAATGTGCTTCAGATAACCTTTGTAGAAAATGAGAGTTGAAGTTAAAACCCCAAACAAATCTTCTGTTATCCAAAGAAATCAGCTCAAAACCTCAGACCACCTAGCTCTTCAGTTTCACTTCCCTGTCCCCCAGACTTCCCATCTTCCAGCAGATCCCTCAGTCTGACCACGGACGAACTTCCCCAAGTCAACACCAAACTGTCTTCCTCTCATCAACCAATTCCCTGATGTTGTTCCATCTTAATGCCACGACTTCTCTTATCCTGCTGGGCAATTTCACTGTTTATTCCAGTGTTTCCCTTATCCAATACCGCACCTACCAAAACCACACGGCTGCTTTATTTTAAATCCTTCCGTATGGTCCAGACAAAGTTACCTACGAAACCGAAGCTCGTGACTGACCACATCACAAAGAGTCCTACTCTCTCCACCTAGGATTATAGAAGTTTCTTCTATCTCATGCTGCATGTGAATATCATATGCTGAAAAAGTTTAGTTTTCTCCTTAATCAGGCAGGTAGTTGCTCAAGACACATAGCCAAGCAAACGATTATGTTTGTAAGTTAAGCAGGAAAAGCATCAGAGTCCATTCACACTACCAGTAAATAACAAACTTTACTCTTTACCAAAAACATCCTCTCTCGCTCAAGAGCAAACCATTGGTTAACAGACCCGCCCCCCCCCTTTTCTTATTCTTGTCTATGTTCTTGTCAAGGCACTCAAAGAAGAAGGAGGTGGTCAAAGCAGAAGACAGGACAAAGATGAGACCCATAAAAGTCCAAACAACCAAAAGTAGTTGCAGAGTGTGTGTTAAACATGTGGACTCCAAAGGCCGACTGGCCATCTTGGTTCCACCAGTAACAGCCAAATGGCCCTGGGCATACTGCTTGAATTCTCTGCTTAGTTTCCTCATCTGGAAAATAGGGTAATAGTAGTACCTCCCTCACAGGGTTGCCATGAGCATTAAATCAGTTCATACATGTAAAATACTTAGGACAATGTTTGACACATATGAAACACTACATAAATATTAGTTAACTAATCCCTAGCTGGTTAGGCTCAGTGGATAGAGTGTCAGCCCTTGGACTGAAAAGTCCCAGGTTAGAATCCAGTCAAAGGCACATACCTTGGTTGCAGGTTCCCCGGCCTGGTTGGGGTGCGTGCAGGAGGCAACCAAACAACGTTTCTCTCTCACATCAATGTTTCTCTCTGTCTCTCCCTCTCCTTTCCACTTTCTCTAAAAATCAATGGAAAAATATCCTTGGGTGAGGATTAACAATAATAATAATAATAATAATAATAATAATAATAATAAATATATAAATAAATAAATATTAGTTAACAAAAATAAATCCTGAGTTGGAAATTATTTTAACTATCATGCTGTGTGTCTGCTGATGTGCAAATCTTACTAGCAGTTTTAGGACACAGAAGCATTATGATGGTTCCCACACCACACTGCAGACACTCTATATCCTCTAATGTGGATTGTTTCCTGAGAACTCATTTTTTAATTCCTTTACCTTGGGACTTGCCCAGAATATACTCCTGGGTCTCTCACTAACAGTCCCCATTGCTGCAGCCATAGTGAGGAAAGGCCTCCTAACTTCAAACACAAGGCCTGTGAAACCACAAAGGTGTCTGCCCACACATCTCAAATTCTACCTGTAACCCAGGCCTGGAATTGGGAGACAACAAGCCATCTACCAGAGAAAAAGCAAAATGAAGGGAACATTCTTTGCACCGAATGTGTCTTCATGGTATAGGACTCACAGGTCAAAGCAAACTTCTCAAGTTGTCCTAAATCCTCCCCTCCATTTCCTTATTCATTTTGCTCAGATCGGGCTCCTGGCTACACTAAATTCAGTCTTCTCAAGGTCACTATAATACAACCGCTCTGCTAAACCTCTTAAGCTCATCGGACTCGGTCTCTCAGGAGGACTCCATTGCTGATTCTGCCTATCCTCCAGGGCTTCCCGCTCTTGGCTTCTGGGCCACCACATTCTCCCGGGATTTCTGGCTACTCCTCTGGGGCTCCTTCACTGGCTGTTCCCTGCCTCCCCTCCTCCTCACATTGGAGTGTCCTGAATCTCATTCCTGGGTCCTCTTCTCATCTCCATCCAGCATTTCTTCCCTCAGTGACTCTCCAATATAGATCTCTAGCTCATGCCTAATCCTGAACTCCTGATTCATACATCCAACTGCCTACTCAATGACTCCACTGAGATGTCTAATAGGATTCTTAACTTAGTTTGTCCAAAACCAAACTCCTGACCTTGCCCCCAATCTCCCCCTCTCTGTCTTTCCCACCTCAGTAAATGCCACTCCCCACCTTCCCCTCCTCTTCTCACTTCCTTCATACCTTACCAGTCAGAAAATCCTATCAACTCTACCTTTAGAAACATCCAGAATCTGACCATACCTCATCACCTCCAATGTGCTCTCCGGTCCCCAGCACTATCATCCCTCCTGAGTACTGAAGTACCCTCATAAGACATTCTCTCGCTTTTGCCCTTGCCCCACTGTAGTATTTTCTCAAACCAGCAGCCAGAGAGAGGCCATTAAAACCTAAGTAGGATCATGGCATAGTCCTAAATAATCTGAGTTGCCCCATTCTACTCTCAGGTCTCTGACCCAATCTCCTCCTACTCTCCCCAGTTCACGCCACTCCAGCCACGCTGGCCTCCTTCTGTTCAGGCCCCTTCTGCTTGGAATGCCCTTCCCCACCCATGAGCTTGGCTCCCTCAACACCTTCACGTCTCTGCTCAAAAGTCATCCTCTAGATGGAGCCGGCTCTCACAGTGCTTTTTAAAATTGCAAACTAAACCTGCTTAGCACGCCTTATCTCCCTTCTCTGCTTTAATTTTCCAGTAAGAGTCATCAACCTCTTATTTTATGTTATTTTAAAATTTTTATACAATTACTTTATTTCTCCCTATTAGAATACTCATTTTGTCTCCCCCTACTAGTGTATAAACTGGAGGCAGGTGGAGATTTATATCTGTCCTTGCTCACTGCTGCATTCCTACTACCTAGTAAGTGCCTTACATACAGTAGATACTCAATAAATATGTGCTGAATGAATGGGAAGAATGATTCACTGGGCTCTTCTTACCTAAGACAGTCATCACTGTCTTCATTAGCTTCATAGGTGTCCTCCGGCGGCTGATGGAGCCACTGGTATGTGGGGACAAGACATTGGTTTTCCTCTTGACGTACATGTAGATCCGCAGGTACACCACGACCATGATGAAGAAGGCCACGAGGTTGGACACAGTCCAAAAAATGAGGTAACTCCTGCTGTAAATGGGGGCCAGGGAAGAGCAGGTAGAGATGTCACAGAGGCAATTCCAGCCCAGTGTGGGGACCGCCCCCATAAAGATGGCAATGGCCCAGACAAACAAAATGAGCAACGTCACCCTCTTTTTGGTCAGGTTGCTGTGGACCCGCATCCTCATGATTGACATGTGCCTCTCCACGGCAATCACCAGCAAATTGGTCAGGGAGGCAGTCAAGCTAGTGTCCAGAAGCCCCTGGCGGAGAAACCAGCGGTTGACGGTCAAAGTTTTTGAAACAGGGCCAGTGTTGAACATCAGGAATACATAGGCAATTCCGGCAAAGAAATCTGCAGCAGCTAGGTTAGCCAACAGGTAGTAGAAGGGGAAATGAAACTTTCTGTTTTTAATCACCGCTGCGATGACCAGAGAATTAGAAAAGAAAATAAACAGGCAGAAAAATGTTCCAACACATAGAACAATCACAAGCTTCGTTCCTGTCCAGTCATCGGCAGTGTCAGTGTTGCTTCTATTATAAAAAAAGTCCATCTGCTTATCATAGTGACACTCATTCATTGTGGAGAAGAACTGAACATCCTAGAAAGAAATTTAAAGAAGAAACAAATATCACTCTTTGCAAAATCCATCAATAAACCACCCATTGCCCCTTGTCTGGCCAGTTTCTCTCAATCCTTCCAATCTCAGTAAATGTCCCTTGCTCCAGGACCCAACCCTGACCTCCTATCACAGCATTTATCTCACATGGGTAATTACTGTCTGTTTCCCAGGCGAGGTGCAAGCTCAGTGAAGGAGTGTAAATGTCACCATTATAACCCCAGAACTTATATTCCCAGGCTGCCTCAAGACAGGTCTTTGCTGAATGCTGGCTGACCGGCTGCCTGAATGTATCAAAAAATAAATGATCATGGAGGCAGCAGTAAGTCAAATATTTTGAGCCCTGCAATATCTACTCTGTCCTGGTAATGATTGCAGTACAGCATATTAATGCTTTCTCTTGGTGGTTTCCAGCTCATTTCTTATTTATGGGTTCTGTTCATTAATCAAAGGCAGGTTGGCAATGACAGGCACATTCTTGCCAAGATAACGGGTGTTGAGTTACTTTTCACATGACCAAGTGGCTTCCCCAAGAGTTCAATTTTCCACCACTCTGATTCCACTCCTGATCTTGCTTTTGCCATCTTTTGGTTTCAAGTACAATGACAACACTCACTTGACAAGCATGTGGTACAGGCTGGAGACTGGTCTCAATATTCCTTCCTTGCCTTTTTGTTTACTTCTTTCTTATTCTCTAGTCCAAATTGTACCAATGTGAATTTGTTTACTGGACTTTCCAACTCAATTGCTTTGAGTCAGTTTCCTTCCCTGAGCTCTCTTCAACACAGTAGGTGGTGGGAGGGCAGGCCTTCATGGGCAAGACTGAGATCTGGAGTTTGGACAGATGTCCAAGGATGTGAGAACATAACTGCCAAGCAAGGGCAAATCCTCAGGACACGTTTCTGAAAGTAGACCCCAAATTGGGGTATCAGGCAGGCAGAAGATACTAATCTCAGCTCCAAGATCTCTTGGACCCCAAAAATGAGGGCTTTTGTCCAAGAACGGGCTGGGCACAGGCTCTAAGATTGATTGCCCGTCCTCCTATCCATGGTGGGATGTTCTGCCTCACAAGGGTCTGGGTATAGCCATGTAAGGTTCTATCAAAGAAGACCAGGGTTGAAGGTCAGGAAATCTAGTGCCTGGAGAGAATAACCATGGGCTCCCTCACAAGCAATGAGGCTGCAATGTGTTTGTGGGAGATCCAGTAGGCTCAGGCCCTGAGCAGTTCACTGCTGGGAATGAAGTGGCTCTAACAGCAAAAGCTTAATGGAAATCCCCAGCTTTTAAGGATCTTATAAACTCTGTAATCCAATACCACATACAGAATCAGGACAAGCATATCAGATATCAGTTTCAAGTACTACAAAACAGAAATGTATCTTAGGCATTCTTCTTTTTATTTACATTTTAATGACATGTGATACCTTTATTTTTTTAAATTTCTTTATTGATTAAGGTATTACATATGTGTCCTCATCCTCCCATTAACCCCCCAACTCCCCCCCACTCATGCCCTCACCCCCCTGTTGTCGACATGTGATACCTTTAAATGAATTGGACACATGCCTCTCTGCCACAGCAAATGGAAGGTAAGAATATGACTTTAGATGCTTAAAATAAATAAACTGAAAGTGGTCTCAAGAGACAAATAGTTCTAGTGCCTTTCCATTACAAGGAAGGGGACTCAATTTTAATAATGACAAAACAAAAATTATTCTCTTTCGCAGGATTCACCAGTATTTAATTGCCAATATCAGATAACTCCATACAACAGGCCAATATATCTACACTTTATTGTGATAATTTTCTAAAATTAAAAGTATAGATATATTTGATCATTTTAATAGCTTCCTAATATTCCAGTTTATGAATATAACACACTTTATTTAACTGATCCCTAAATGCTGGACACGTAGGTTGTTTCTAATAGGTTGCTGTTATAAGCAAGGTTACATTCTTGTGCATTAATCTTTACATACTTGGCCAATTACTTCCTATAGATTTCAAGCTGAAGTAATTTATATAAATTTATTTAAAGGTTTCTGATACATATTGTTGAATTGTCCTTGAGACAGATTGTTTCTAATTCTACTAGCAGCATTTGAGCGTTGAGTAGAAGATACTAATCTATAAAATTAAATTTAAATATCCAAGGAAAAAATCAGCTTTCAACAATGTTGAAAGTATATAGAAATTCAAGACAAACAATAAAAAACCCACATGAGAAATTTTAATGGTGCAGTTAATATGTGTCCTTTCACTAATGAAAAAGAATGTATTTTGTTTTGCTATATGCTCTAGATACATAAGAGAAACACATTTCTAATTTTAAATTATATATCTTTAATTAATTCATTAGCAATGTCAAGATTAAAATGTCAGAAAGATGTTGGAAATATAATACTACCAAAAAAACACACACAACACTTTAAGGTTTCCCAATTTCCTTTTGAAGGAGTCTTAATATTTTAGTTTGGGTTCATAAATTTGATGGCATTTATAATTATATGATGTCTTAAAACCTCAATGATTTTTACTTCAAAAATCTTCAAATTCAACTTTCCTCCATAAAAACTTAAATGGCACATTCTTAGACATATCTTAACAAAAACTGTCCTGAGACTGAGAAGCAGTTTTGTCTTACAAAGTAGAGAAACCGTGATTAGCCAGAACTTCCGCCAGGCAGCTCCCTATCTCTCAGCCTCGAATTCTACTTTTGGCTGAAACATATATAGGGAATTGGTTAAAAATATTCCAGAGGATAGAATATTGTGCAGCCATTAAAAAATCACATTTACCATGAAGTCGTGGTAATATGAGAAAAAAACATATGCCATTATTTTAATTACAAACAATTATATATTAGGTATATGTATACATATATTTATATACATATATACATACATAAATATGTGTGGTGTCTTGACTATTTTTTAAAGATACAGAAAAAAGATAAGAAAAAGTCTCAAAGTGTAATATTAAGGATGGTGGAATTTAGGATCATTAAAATAATTCTTTACAGATTTTTCAGTTCCACATTTTCTGTAATAAATAGGCTTTTAAATGCTACTTTAAAAATTCTGTCTGAGAAGCACACATTCTTACTTAATGCATTCTACCTTTCTTGACAACTACAGTCTGAAACATCAAAATTAATGTTCAAAGGAAAAGCCTCAAGGATTCACCTATGTCCATTATTACTACATTTATCGGCAAAGCACACTTTAGAGTTTTTCAGTGATAATGAAAATAAAATGGTTTTCTACTTAAAGCTTCATGTAACCATCAAACCTTATATGCTGATAACTAACCAAATCAGGACATCATTTCTCCCAACTCTCCTATAAAATATTTCCTAACGCAATCATCCCAGAGCTCCAAAAATGATTAACTGGAAGTTTCGTAAATTAGTAAGTACTTTTGATTTTTTTTCTCTCTGCCATATGCTGCCAAGCTTATTGACCATCCCCAGTACATATCAACTACAGATCATCATATTTTCTTAGCTGGAAATTACCAAAAACTTTGGTGAACTTACAACAAATGATCAGATTTATCATCTCTTGACCCCTCTCAGACCTTAAGATATGATTCTGTGATCCTCGCCTAAATACCCCCTTCACAGAAATACTGACCAATCCAAAGTAACTTCACACTGAAACTATAGAACCCCTAGAAGAAAACACAGGCAGCAAACTCTTTGGCATTTCTCTTAGTGATATCTGTTTGGATATGTCCCCTCGGGCAAGGTCAATAAAAGAAAAATTAAATAAATGGGACTACATCTAACTAAAAAGGCTTTGTACAGCAAAGGAAACCATAAACAAAATGAAAAGACAACCTATAAAATGAGAAGAGATATTCACAAATGATATATATATATAATAAGGGTTTAATAACCAAAATATATATGGAACTCATACAACTTAACACCAAAAGATCCAAACAATTCAAATAAAAATTTGGGCAGAGGCCCTGAATAGACATTTCAGATGGCCAACAGACATATGAAAAGATGTTCAACATCACTAATCATCAGGGAAATTAAAACCACAATCATATATCACCTCACATCTGTCAGAATGGCTACCATGGATAAATCAACAAATAGCAAGTGCTGGTGAGAATGGAGAAAAGGGAACCCTCATACACTGTTGGTGAGGTTATCAATTGGTATGGCCACTATGGAAAACAGTATGGAGGTTCCTCAAAAAATTAAAAATAGAGCTGCCACACAATCTAGCAATTCCACTTCTGGGTACTTATCCAAAGAAAATAAAAACACTAATTCAAAATGATATATGCATCTCTTTGTTCATTGCAACATTGCTAGTAATAGCTAAGATATGATCACAACCTAGATATCCATCAGTAGATGAATGAATACAGAAGTGATATATACAAGAGGGGGAAAAAGTAGGTTTACAGTTGTGAGTATGAGAAACATAGAATTTATTCTCAATTATTAATTATTATATTAATTTCCATAAAGCAACTGTAAACCCATTTTTGCCCCATGCTGCATATAAAGTAGAGTATTATTCAGCAATAAAAAAGAATGAAATCTTACCATTTGCAACGACATGGGTGGACAGAGTGTATAGTGCCAAGTAAAATAAGTCAGACAGAAAAAGACAAATACCATATGCTGTTACTTACATGTGGAATCTAAAAACCCCCACACACAAATGAATAAATGAAACAAAACAGAAACAAACCCATAAATATAGAGAACAAGCTCATGGTGGCCAAAAGAAAGTGGGGAGGGGAGTAACCCCACAGCTCTCATGACCAGAGAGCCCTATGACCAGAGAGCCCTGTTGTATCTTCACCAGAGCACCTATCACCTGTTACCTATTTTCTTATGTGTTTATGCATTTATAGTCCAGCCCCCACCCTATACCAGTCTGCTCTAGGGATGCGGGCACCATGCCTTTTATGCTCCTGTTGATAACAACAACATTTGTGGAGTGAATGAATGAATCTCCATCCTACACTATCTCTTCCCCTCACTAAAATGAAAAGGTCAATTACTAGTAAATGCCTTTGCTGACTTACACGTCACCCATTAAATATACCAATTAGGGAACTCCTTATTTATTAACTACTTGTTCTTGGGTTAGTTACTATCTCTAATTCATTATTACTACTGCATGTTTAATTGCTAATATTTGAGTGATTACTTTGTGTCTGGTGCTAGACTAAGCATTTTACATGGGTCTCATTCAGTCCTCCCAGCAATTATGTAGACGCTCTTATCGTAGCCATTTTGCAGATAAAGAAACTGAAGTGCCTTTCCCCGAGATCACACAACTGGTGAGTGGAAGACTCAGGCAGCTGTGCTACCAGGTGCACATGCTTTTCTACAACACTACACATTCCCTCTCCGCGGGCAGAAAACACACCAGACAGACCAAGCGTCACGCTTAGAGTAACTATAGCATTACCAAACAGAATGACCCGATCAAATGGCATTCAGAGACTGCCTTGGATTATTTAAAAAAAAAATAATTGGGCATTCTAAATGGTCTTTAGGGTTTTTATTTGTTTTGTTTTCATAGCTCTAGGAAGCACGAAAAAGGCACTTTGCTGCAAATATATTTTCAAATTTTAGACTAATAGGTCACACAATATGGTCAATATCAAGACAACGTTATCCTTGCTAAACTTTCATTCTGCCAAATCCCAGCTGTCTTTTTCTTCTTTTCTTTTATACTAAAAGTATAGAGGGCTTGAATAGTTCTGACCCAGAAACAAAAGATGTTAGACTCTGGAGCTATTACCACAACTTCGAACTTCAGTAATTTAAGACTTCATGAAATGAAGGTTTAGAAAGTCTATATGTGGAATCCAAATGAAAACTTCATGAGCAAAGCTTTCATTTAGACTCTCCCAAACTTGATTCTTTAAAAAAAAAATGTCCAGCCAGCCCATAATGTGGAAACAATTATGAAAATTAAGACATCTGAAAACCACTCAAGCAGCTTTTATTTCTAGCTACATCTTAGGAGACAAGTGGCCGCCGGCCTTTCGGCTGGCTTTCAACACCACTCTCCTCTCCCGCCTAGGAACAGTCGGGGTGCAGTCCAAACAAGGTGGCTTGGCGCTGGGCATCTTTCCTTTCCCTTTTGTCCACAAATGTAGAACAGTCCTCTCTGTCCTGGAAACCCAGCCACACGGGAGTTGGAGGCTAGGTTAGCTGGCATGTTCACAGCCAGGAAAGAGACCACTCCTCCATAAAGGCAAGCACGTTTGCTAACTAAATTCTCCTTAATAATTCATACTAATGGAAAAATCAGGATAGCCTGGGAGATCTAAACCCACATATGACCCCTGAGGTTCATTTCAGCCATTAATTTCAGGGTCTCTGGATTTGCTGATCGCTCTTCCCAGAAGCCTCCTCTCCAGATACCCAAAGGGCTCATATCTCCACCTCATTCCTGCTCAAATGTCACTCCATCAGCGATCCCCACCCTGCTGCACTTTTGCCAGTTTAGTGCTTTACTGTCCTCACAGCATTTCTCACTCCCTGAGGACAGTCCATCTCCCCATGCGCTGAGGACGTCAGGGGTGCTGTGCTGTGATGGTGCATCCTCTGTATCTGGGACAATGCCCAGCAGATAGGCCCTCAGTAAACACTTGTTAAATGTAGAAGTAGACGAAGCATCCTGTGTACATGTGCCCGCATGCACCCTAACCGTTTACCCACACTGAGCACTATTACTTTCTTCTTCTGCACACTTTCTAATTTGGGTCTCAGAACTCTTTCATTTCCCTCTAGAGGCTTGGCTCCAGCCCTGCTGGCTGAGAGGTGTGAGGAGGGGCGTTTGCCACCCTTGAACAGTGGCTTCAGTGGAGTAAACAAGGCAGGGTGGTCTGAAGAACAGTCCCACCACGAGACCTCTCCCTTGTCAGTATAGCATCAGAAACGAGGGCTCCTCCTTGGAACATAACTTCAAAAGAGAGGGGGACCCAGTGGCCAAAACGAGCAACAAAATCAAAGCATTATAGCCCCAATTATATAACAAACATCCAAGAGTCCATACTAATATAAATAAATGACTGAATAAAATAATAAATAATAATTGAGAAAGGAGAAAGGAGAGGCAAGTCTCACATGCAAAAGAACTGCAAATAAATGATGTAGTTATTGCACCCTAAAGGAGGGAAACATAACCCCCACTCCCTAAGTATGGTCTGTGCTCACTTTTCAGTGGAGAAACTTGACAAACAGGACCTCAGGTGATCGAGGTCAACATCAACAGTGATAAGTGATGTTGCTGGTCTGTAATCTTAATAGAATGTTAAGAATGGCATTTCACTGTGTTACCTTCCTCCCAAAACCCGCAACCCCAGCCTGATTCTGAGAAAAACCTCAGACAAATCCCAATTGGGAGACAGTCTACAAAAGTCCTGAGCAGGACTCCCCAAAACCAGCAAAGTCATCAAAAACAAAAATCTGAAATAATGTCACAGCTAAGAGGAGCCTAAGGAGACACGACATCTAAATATAATGTGTACCCTGGATCCTGGAACAGAAAAGGGGCATTGGGTAAAAACTAAGGAAATCTGAATAAAGTATAGATGTAAATTAATAATAATGTATCTATATTGGTTCATTAATTTTACAAATGTACCTTAATGTAAGATGATAAAAATAAGAGAAATTGTGTGCAGAAGTGGGGGTAATAAACTCTATACAATTTGCTCAGTTTTCCTGTGAATATAAAACTGTTCTATAAATAAATAATTTTTAAACTTTTTTTAAAAGATGGTGCAGGAGGAGAGGATATTATCAACTCTACTATACTACAGTCATTAAAAAAAAAAATAAAGCCCATATGTTTCGTAAGCACTTTCTTCACTCTTTGCTATGATAAAATACACAGAGGGGTAGCAATTTGAGACTCAATTAGAAAGCATGTTGTCTGTAATCAGAGCACTGGAAGCCTCTGCTGTTATTGGGTAAAGCTTGTATGTTCACTTTGGGGAGGTCTGTGAAGTGTAGGGCTGTAACAAATCTGCTACCCTATCTTAATATATTAGATCATTTCTCTTAAGAAAGCTAACCTCAACCTTGCTAACGTTGACTTTCTTAAAGAACCAATGGTAGCCTCAGGCAACACAAAATTGTTCTGATTTAGAACCCCTGTTCTCTACATAGAAACAGCTCTCCACAACACACCCAGTGCCTCTGCGTGGTAGTAAAGACAGCAGCCACACAGAGAGGCAGGCATACACGGGGTGCGCTTAGGAAACGAGAAACTTCTGTGCCTCAAGTCATCTTCAGCTCAGAGGTGGTGACACACAGGAAAACTGCCTGAGCCTAATGAATAAACAGGTTCCCGTGTCAGCACAGTTTGTGGGCCCTTCAGGTAGGCAGGCCAGCCTGCCATGTGTCAGCTGGTTCAACCACTGCTGCTTCTCTTCCCACTGAGTGGGTGGATTTACAGGAGGCCCTGGTGCACACGCACTTCTACCCTAGGACTTGTTTAATAAACAACTGTAATCAACTTTATTGTTCCCTGGATGTCACTGATGACTAAAGACTGTCTTAAACCTCTTGGTTAAACAGGAAAGCGAGCTTGCAAACATATAGAACTACACCAAATAAAAGACGTGAGACCCAGATTTTATATGTATCAGCAAATTCCTGGCTTAGTTTACCCAAATGTAATGTAAATATTTCATTGTGTTAGCTTTCTCTATTATACAACTTTTTTTCTAACTTTTATATTGAATTTATTTATTGGGATGACATTGGTTAATAAAATGATAAAGTTTTCAGGTATACTGTTCTACAAGACATCATCTGTATATTGTATTATGTGCTCGCCACCCCAATTATATAATTTTAATCTCATCTAATTCATTAGTCTAGAAAGATGACAGATTTTGTCCTTTGACCATCTTAAAAGTAAAGATGTTAATCAAAATTCTCAAAATTAATATGTATATAACATAACTGTATATGTACTGTTACACAGGAACAACCCTGAGACTGTTGTGTAATCGCCTCATTAGCTTTGAAGGAGGAGAAAATGCCAAAATTTAAAGAGACAGTCTGTTTGTACAAAGAATGGTGTCACTCAGGGAAAATGTATTTTGAGAAATTTCAGTGCTTCCTCACAGCAAATGACTTCCCATGAGAAGAAAGTTAGACTTCTTCATGCTGCAAAACTGACAACAGACAAAACGTTGGTCCGAATTGTTTGTCCTAACCCAGTGGTGGGCAAACTCATTAGTCAACAGAACCAAATATCAACAGTACAACAATTGAAATTTCTTTTGAGAGCCGAAAACCGACTTCTGCGCTTGGGCCACGAAGTTTCAATCACACTGTACGTGCGCGCCCGCACGTGGTATTTTGTGGAAGAGCCACACTCAAGGGGCCAAAGAGCCGCATGTGGCTCGCGACCCGCAGTTTACCGACCACTGTCCTAACCTAACCGTCGTCCTGCTTTCCCTTGCTTATTCCATTTCGTGACCCATCTCCTGCTTCCAGTTCTGACAATGTTCCAGTGACTCTTGCTCTACATGGTTGGTTCCAAATAACACCCCCCTGGACAGGTCAGTGGTGACCTGCAGTGATCCCTCCATGCTCTGGATGCCACAACAGGCCAGGTTAGTGCCTGACAGAATCCTGAAACTCTGTACAGGAAGGGAAATCATATTCCCAAAGCATGTGGCTGTAGTGGGAAACAATGTTTTAATCCAGGTTTCAGAGGCTGGCAAGGAGAATGGAGCTACTGCTAAACAACAAATCAGGGTACCTCAGGACGCAGGTGCATCACTAAAGCAGGAGGCTCAGAGCCCCACCCCCAAGCCCCCAATCATCCCTCCTCGCTCTCCCACCTGGGCCAAGCTGGTAGTCAAATAGCACATCTGTGTAAAGACAGGTCATAGAAATGCATGTAAAAGGGCATTTGAATGCTGGGCCTGATCTCATCGTTGGCCCCTCCAGCTCCACTCTCCATCTCCATGTGCTCTACTCTGTGGGGCGAATCAACAGGCTTCCTCCCCTTCCAGCTCCCACCAATGAGAGGCACTGGTGAGAGGCACAGTGAGAGATCTGGAGAAGGGAGGAGGCTGAGGTAACAATTCCCCCGGCTCCCTCCCTGCCTGGCGGCTGCAGGTTGGCTGGGTTGGCTCCTGTCAGGCAGCCTCTCCTTCTCCCTCCCCAGGGTTTCAGGTTGAGGGCTGTTAACTGCTCTATGCTGTTTCCAGCTCTGGGGCCTGCAGCTGTATCTTCTCTTGTTGGTTTACATGAACTCTGCCCTCCCCAGTTACCATTTGGCTGGATCATCTGTTTCCTGTGGAACTCTGAGTAATACAGATGTCATTTAAAGCACATTGGAATACAACAAAAGTTATTTGCAAGGTTTTAATATGTTATGGATTTTCTTAAATCTTTCAGTGAGATCTACAGTAGAACACATAACTTTTCCTAGTTGTAAACATAACAACTCTTTGAGCAGGAAAGAGGAAGAAATCCTCTTTCTCACATGGACCGGTGGCACAATTCGGATGCCCTTCATGTCCCCTTGCACCTACCAGAAACCTAGTAAATTTCTCTACATGTGGTGATTCAATAAATGAGTGACCTACCTACAGTTACGGGGTTACATAACACAAAGATGACTGCATTGGATTTCAGCAGACCCCTGCATAGTGCAGAGTGCATCCGAGGCCCAGTGCAGGCCAGGATCAGTTCCAACCCTCCCTGTGTTCCTGGTCTTGTGTGCCACGGAAATAAGTGACGTGGATTTGGTGAATTTGGGCCTAAGGATTAGCCAGGCTTGAAACAAGACACTGCAGAGAAGGAAGCAGTAGATTTTTCCAAGGGGGCACTGCAGCCCGGTGCGAGCCAAAAGCAACACCGACTTAGCTACAAGGGCTGCCTTTCGATGGGCACCACTGCTGCATCCTCCTGTGGCCTTTCTTTTCTTTTCTTTCTTTTCTTTTTTTTTTAACATATTTCAGAGAGAGAGAGAGAGAGAGAGAGAAACATCAGTGATGACTGAGAATCGTTGATCGGCTGCCTCCTGCACTCCCCCTACTGGGAATCAAGTCTGCAATCTGGGCATGTGTCCTTGACCAGAATCAAACCCAGGACCCTTCAGCCCACAGGCCGATGCTCTATCCACTGAGCCAGACCAGCGAGGGCCTCCTGTGGTATTTCCAGTGGCGGGACTAGCCATGGGGGATGCTGGGTTCCTGCCGCTCTCCCGGAAGCTCTGTAGTCTTTAGCCCTGGTGGAGATTTTATAAATTCAACAGGTCTTTAGTCCCTGGGGACACAAAAGCCAGACAGAGTCCCTGAGTAGTCAAAAAAGCTTGGGGGCTCAGGAATAAGTTCGTCCCTATTCCATCCTGAGCCTCATTGTATCCTAGCATTTTTCACCTCTGCTCTTCCACCTGATCCTTCCAACAGGAATACAAACACCAGAGGCTGTCAATCCGAGATCTGGAACCTATACAAATCTGGACCTTTCATGCATGCATCCACTGATTCTCCTGAAGTGGCTCTTTATTTACTAGATTCAGACTCTCACTCAGCCACTGGGGGAGGGGAAATCCTGACTGTGCACTGTGGTAGTATTCGCTGCCTCCGTGTCAGCCTTTACCACTGGACTGTGAGCTTCTGAAGGGCTAGAAGAGTCTGACTCATGTTTGTGCCTCGATGCCCAACATGGAGCATGTAGTCGATGCACAGCCAATGCTTGGCTCACATGGTGGTTAGCTGCAGTGAGCTGGTTGGAAGTGGAGACGGAAACCTGATCTCACTGTACTGAGTAACGCTTGGGTGAGATGGAAGTAGAAAGAAAGTATAGGCTATTCTTTCAAGAAATCTGGCTGAAATATTCCTGGAACCTCTCCTACAGTACTCAATATACTTTATTAAATATTTATTGGTCTTAACCTCATTTATGAATCTGTTGGGAACAGAACTGGCATTATCTCCATTCTTTGAAGCACAAATGCACCAACTTGTTTGTCATTGGCACAGAGTAAACAATGTGTTCAATTTGACTGAATAATTCCCAAATCCTGTGTCCAGTCCTCTTTTTCTTTTGTTTCACTGTGGAAATCGAGGAATAGCTGTTCCCTTCTTGAAACTCCCCTGTGAGCCTGTGTGGCTCTGTCCCCTCCTGGACCTCACCCCACTCGGCTCAGCATTTCCCCTCCTGTTCTTCCACCCCCTTGCAGTGTGCACATCTTGGACTCGGTCCTCAGCCTCCCTTAGTCCCGTTAAACTTCCTTCCACTTGAACGACTATTGCTTCAACTATGTCCTCTCTGTGATGACTCCCTAATAACTACCTCACATCCTCTCTCTCTCAGGCTATGCTCCCAAATTGCCTTCAAAATAAACAAGAAGCGAGTTGCCAAGAGGGTAGCAGATATGCAAGTTGGAACTCTCAGTCTCCCTCAGCTCCATGATGAGACCACACCGAGGAATCAAGTCTCCAGTTTAAACACCAGGCTTTCAATGCAGGGGACTGAGGTGACTGATGCAGGCCTTGGGCCTCGCGGGTGTCTGCAGGAGCATTCACAGGTGGACAGAGACCTTTGAAACCGGAGAGGGTTCATCCCACTCACACTGGCCAGGACCTTTCGTTCCCCCCTCCCGGTGCTTTGCTTGGGCTCAGGGTGGACCCTGGGGCTCCCTTCCCTGGCGCCCCACCGGGGCCTGGCCACGGGAGTGCTCAGACATGCAGAGAGCTCTGCCCAGCACCTCGTCGGTTCTAACTCAGTTCCAAACCCGGGTATGTGGTTTCTGGACTTCCCCTGAGAAGGGTGCTCAGCCTCTTTTCACGTTAACCTCACCACACCACCAGCCTCGGACCTCAGGCTCCCTTTTCTAAGGAACCCTGCTCTGGGTGTGACACCAAACTCAGCTGTTCTCCTGAGTCATTAATAATTGTATTATCACCCTGAAACTTCTTGTAATTATTTTCTGTATCATTATTTGGCTTTATGTTCTATAGCACAGACTGCTAAACTGTGTTTTCCTTTTCTTACAGAGTAATAAACTCCCTTTTCCAGACTTGGTAGCTAGGGTGGCCTGTGACTAGGTCCTTGCCAACTGAAGGTGAGCATAAACGTAGTGCGCCACTTCTGGTGAGCCCTCAGACACGGAGTGTGTGCTCCTTCGTGCTCTCTCGTCCTCCTGCAAGTTGGATTCAAACAGGCCTGTGACCCAGCCTTGATCGCTCAGACCAGGCCAAGCCCAGAAGCGTGACGCCAAGGAATGCACGAACTAATTTCCATCAATGAGGAGATAAGCACAGGAACTGTGCATAAGCACTTACGAGTGTTGACTGCCTTTGGCATTACTCTAAAATACAAGTGTATGGTCAGTGGAGTATAAAGCAGAAGTATCGCTCTTTGGCACAGTGGAACTAAAGATGCCAGTCTTGCAACGGTGAGTTTTGAAGCACGGCCCTTGCAAATGGTGGAGAAATAAGAAGGGACCCTGAACCTGAACCACTTAGCTAGCCTGGTTAACAAGAGACAAATAAACGCTTGTTTTCATCAAGTCACATGTTTGGGCGCCTCTTTGCCTAAGAAGCCTGTAGGTGAAGGTGTTGGAAAGAAACAGAACGTGAGCTGGGGGGCTCCGTGCAGCTGTTAGCAAGGCAATTCAGGAAAGAGATGGGCTCAGGCCAACTCCGTTGGTAAGTTTTGTAAGCGAAGGTGGAAAAGAATAGACAGCATCCAGACACCGGGCGCCTTGGAAGGTGAGCGAACATAAGCTTGTATAACTCCAAAGCGCAGGAAACAGCATCGCTGCCGCAGTCTCTCGCAGGCCCGCAGTGAGGCGCTGCCGCGGGTCCAAAGGAACACAGGCCTACGGTCAAGAGCCAGTAAGGGTGCCGCTGCCCACCCAAGTCCATGTGTGAGAGGTCCTCACAACAGAGACCACTAAGAATTGGGTGTGGTAACTGGCAAGGAGAATGGACAGATGCAAACAGACCGGAGAGAGGCCTCTGATCTTTATAGGGAATCATATCGCCACAGAAGCCACAGCTCAGCTTGCAAAGGCCCAGGTTCATTCTCCCCCCAAGAAGCACACACTTCCCAACACCAATTTCAGATATGGCCAGAGGGGATAATGGACAAGGAAGAACTTCCCAGGGGACAGTCACAGCCAGGGTCCCTGCCAGGCTGCTCCCTGAGGGCAGAAGCAGGGACCAGCCCCAATGGGCCTCCACAGCCAGGGTGGAGGGGCTGAGGAATTCCTGTCCAGCAGGGCTCCCTTGGTTTCAGGCACCTGGAGCTACTACACACCTGTCTCGGATTCTTCTGAATGGGAGTTTTTTTGTTTTCGTGGTTTTCTTGTTTCTATTTCTCCATTATATAATAGACTAGAGGCCCGATGCATGAAATTTGTGCAAGAGTAGGCCTTCCTTCCCCCAGCTACCGGCACCCAGGACTCCGGCTTCCCTCACAAATGGAGGCCCCACCCACCCACCACAGTCTGACAGAAGGTGGCCTGGGCCTCCCTCTGTGGGGCGATCATGGGGCAATGGCCGAGCCCCCGACTGCCGAGAACCAATTCCAGCATGTAATAATTACAAGAGTTCCATCAAAAGGTTGATGGGACTTGGTGGGCTCAACAAGGGTGAGTCACATATGTAATTTATTAGTTGGAAAAGGCTAAACGGCACTTCCCCCAAACCTGAATGGGACTGTTAACTGCCAGACAGCTCAGGGCATTTTATTGCCTCCTGTTGGCCAAACACCTGAACAGCTGTAGGCTATTCCCGAAACTGACTATCTCTGTAAACCCTTTGATACCTTACCCTTTGAAGTGTACATTTCCACCTTGCCTTGGGAATATTGTGTTTAATGAAAGCACGGGGTCCTGAGACAAGGAGAGTCTTCTAGCTCCTTCAGCTGAAGCTCCTCTGACCCCCAATGCCTTTCAAAACTATCTTTCGTCCTTGAACTCTTTAATCATCTACGTGCAGCCCCTTTCTCCAGAATGCTGAACCCTTTGTAAGGCTGGGAAAAGAACCCCGGCACCCGACCAATCACATCGCACCCGCCTTGGCTGGCCTGGTGCCAGTGGGCGTCATAGTGTGGTCCCAGATGATCGTCCAATGGTCGTCCAGATGGTCGTTCTGCTGTTCGGCCATTCTGTTGATTTGCATATTATGCTTTTATTATATAGGATGTTTCTCAGTCAGAATAAAGAAATAATGAACATAGGTATTTAAATGTTAGAGAAAGAAGGCCAGACCTGTGGAGTTTTCCTTTCAAGGAAAGCGTGGTGGCCTGTGACCCTAAGAGGGGCAGAGCAGTGAGGGGAAGGGAGCAGACACTTTACATCAGCTGGACCTGAGTCAGATGCAGGTTCATCACTTTCATTAATGACGCCAACCTGGCACATTGCTGGTCTAGCCAGAGCCTTTCCTTCCTCTCTAAAAACAGCACAGCTACACCTACCGTGTAGGATTGTTGAAAGGACTAAGTTAAATTTATGTTTATAAAGTGCTCAGCAAGATGCTCAGCACCTAGAAAGGACTCAATAAATGGTAGATAATACGTCCCAAGAAAGTTAAAAACTCAAATTTTTACAGAAATAAGAAAAAACAATCTTAAAATTCATATAGAACTACGGAGGATCCCAAAGCGCCAAAACAGTTTTGAGAAAGAAGAACAAATTTGGAGGCCTCATGCTTCCTAATTTTAAAATATATTATTATAAAGCTACAGTAATCAAAACAATATGGTACTGCCCTGGATGGTGTGGCTCAGTTGGCTGGGCATCGTCACATGCACCAAAAGATTGCTGGTTTGATTCCCAGTACATACCCGTGCCCCCTACTAGGAGGTAGCTGATAGAGGTTTCTCTCTCCCTCTCTAAAATCAATGAAAACTTAAAAAAAAAATGACAACAACAATATGGTACTGGCATAAAGAGAGATATTAACACTAATGAAACAAAATAGACAGCCCAGAAATAAACCCATGCATATACAGTTAACTGATCTTCAGCAAGGGTGCCAGGAATAAACAATAGGGAAAAGACAGTCTCGTCAACAAATGGTTTTGGGGAAATGAGCTATCCACACGCAGAAGAGCATAACCTTTGAACATAGCTGCCCTGAGTTTGAAGCCTTGCCTACCAGCAAGTTAGTGAACCTCTCTGTGCCTTAATTCCCTCATCTATAAAATGGGGATAATAATAGTACCTTCTTCCTAAGACTGTTGGCAGATTTAAATAAGGTGCTTAGAATAGCTTCTGACAAATAGTATTCATTTCATTACTACTAATTATCAGCGGGGCCTGAGGAAAGCTACTTAACCTCTTTGAGACTCAATTTCCTCTGTTGCAAGAGGGAGACAAGCTCTAACTTGTGTTATTGGGACAAAGTGAATGATATAGCTAATGGGAAGGCCTCGGCTCACTTCTGGGCCAGAGAAGTCAGACAAGTCCAGTAACCCACAGGGCAAGCCTGTTTCCAAGAGGTAAGGGAGAAAGGGTCTCAACAGAGATTACCAGGGAGGGGAGAGCAAAGGGGGAAACCCCTCCCGCAGGATAAGGGGGAGGGTGGTCCTTGGCATAACCACCCCAAAGCCAAGGCCCTCTCTCCTATACCACCCCGCCTAGAGTCATTAGCTGGTGTTCTCACTACCACGGAGAACATTTAGTCGCCTCATGTTTAACCTTCTGATTCTGTTACTATACTTCCTCTAGATCATGCGCTTTATCTAGATCTTAGAATAATCTGTCCAAATATAGTCATTGACATACCACTGAATGAGTTCAAAGCGAATGCACATCTCTTTGCCCCTTTGCTGCATGGTGAGGTGGGCAGAGCAGCATTTCCTGCTCTACAACCTGGAGACCCCGATTCACTCTGACCAGCTGCCACCGCTCTGGCCCAGGGAGCTTGTCACCACACCGACCACTGCCGCCTTCTTTCAGTGATTAATTCTATGCCCCTCTGAGAGATGTGCAGCTTTGTCCTCTATAACAACATTAATGCCTTTTAAAAACATTTACAATGATACCAGAAGTACACCATGATTAGGGTAAATGTCAATAAAAATTTGTAAGTGTATCTCTACTGAGAATTTTTGACAGAAGTTTATGAGGGAAAAGTTCACATAATCAAATGAAAATGACAATAAAATTCTAAATGCATGATAGGAAATAGCAATGATTAGTCAGCTGGCCTATTTCAGAGAAAGCTCAGAAGAGCAAGCAGCTGGTTTACTTCTAACACTTTGGATGATGTAAGTTAAGAAGCACCTTCTCCTAAAGCCCATAACGTTCCCATCAACCAGTCCGCCGGTTGAACTAGGCCACAGACTCCAATTACCTGCCTGGAAGATATTGGACTGGAAATTAACTGAGAATGACATGGTAGCATCCTTGTCCGTTCCCTCTGTTAGGTATTCATGGATTTTGCATATGTAGAGAGTTGCATACATTTAATGGGCAAGAGCCATTGGTCTTATTATAGTGTACTAGAGGCCCAGTGCATGATTAAATCATGTGTGTATAGGGTTCCCTAGGTCTAGCCTGCCATCAGGGCCACATCCACCGCCCCTGGACACCTCACATGCTCCGTGGATGCTGCTGGTGCCCTGCAATGCTCCCAGCTTATGCCCTTCCCCCACATGCTGCATCCCCCCTGCCACCAGCTGCGTGGGCCCCCACCCCTCCCCCTGCAGCGGGAGCACCTCTGCTCGTCACCTGGGGACCCCTGCTGCATTCCCCGTCCCCGCCCGGCGCCCATCCCCCGTGCCCTTTTCGCCATGCGGCCCTGTCTGCCTGCCACCTACCTTGCTGTGCCCTCTTGTCACATGGCCCCCCCTGCCAGCCCCACGTGAGCCCCCCTCACCGCGTGAGCTGCGAGTCCCGGCCCGCGAGAGGTGCTCCATGCACCTCCTGGTGACAGGTTGTTTGGTCGTGATGCTGTTTATGATATAGGCCTTTTATGATATAGATTCTACCCAACCCCTGGCTCCTCTCATCTCTGTCCAGGTAACATTCTCCACTGTTCACTATAGGCAGGAGGAAGACAGATACACAAAACCACTTATACAGATGTAAAAGGCACTCAGGAAGCTCATAACCTAGAGCAGCAGAGATTCAGTCAGGGCTAATCCTCCACTCTCCGCAGGGACATCTCCCAATATCTGGAGATATTTGTGGCAGACAGGACTGAAGGGTGCTACTGGCATGTAGAGAGCAGAGGCCAGAGATGCTGCTGCACATGCTACAATGCACAGGACAGCCCCACTACAAAGAACTATGCAGCCAACTGTGAGTGGTGCCAAGGCTGAAAGGCCCTTATCTAAAGGGTAAGATGAGACATACAATGAAGTATAAACAGAGCTGAGTATGGCATGGGCTCTAACAGAGACTAAGTTACGTGTGATCAGATAGACAACATTTAGACAGGTGGATAAAATTCAGTGTTGGAAAGGGAATAGGGAAAATGGCACTCTAATGACATGTTGGTGAGCATGTACATTGATACAACTTTTTGGGAGGGCAATGTGTATCAAACGCTTGAAAAATATATATATAGTATTTCTATCTTTGCTTCCTCTTCATTCCCATCTCTTCCTTTGCCTTCTCTTTCCTTCCTTCCCCAGAACTGAGGGATAAGCCTGTGGTTGAGAATGAAACACGATGGGAGGGAGTTTGGGGAACTGCACACAGGCTTGGGCAACTTGGTTGGGAAGCCACACAGAGCAGTGAGCTGGAGGGACTGGAGGCTGATAGTGAAGCTGGCAGGCCGGGCAGCCAAGGACAAGAGGCAGTGGGAAGGGAGGTGCACACAGAGGAGACAGGATGGCCTCTGTGGTTGGGGAATGGGCTACTTTGAGCAAATAAGTACAAATATTAAAGATAATGGGGTCAAGTTTCTAACTGCCAGAGAAGATATGTACAAAGATATAAAGGGGAGTCCTGGCCAGTGTGGGTCGGTTGGTTGGGTGTCATCCTGTGCCCTGAAAGGTTGCTGTTTTGATTCCCAGTCAGGGCACATGCCTGGGGTTCAGGCTAGATCACCGGTAGTGGGCGTGCAGGAAGCAGCTGATCCCTGTTTTGCTCTCATATCAATGTTTCTCGCTCTCTCCCTATCCCTTCTTCTTTCTCTAAAAATCAATAAATATATATATTTTAAAAAGATATAAAGGGGAAAGAATAGAAAGATCCCTGGGTGTTGGACTGGACTTGGAGGTATTAGTATGAATGATTTTAATACAGGGCCTAATGTAGAAAAATTTATAAATGTGTCTGTTTATATTTCCTCGCTCTGTTCTCTAAAAGACCTAAAGCAATGACACCCCAGTAGCAATGGGCATATCAACCTTCCGAATCTTGGTTTCTAAATACTATTCTCTACCAAAGGGGAGGAATAACTAACTCAGAGAAAGTACAAGATGAGCCTGGAATATCATGTAGTGCCAGGATCTGTTTAAATGCTCAGTGAATGATAGGGATGTCAAAAGGCCAGCTCAGAGGGACTCCCACGGGCCAAACTGAGGACCATGTGAGCATAAAAAGAAATAGTAAGAGATTTCAACATATTGTCTACAAAGGAAATCTATGAATACTTCCTAATATAAATTAATAAGTAAATGAGAGAGGAAAAAAGTTCTCCCTTACAGTAGAATGTCAACTAATAAATATGAGAGTGATAGAAATAAATAATCACTATTTGGCAGCCTTAATAGAGGCGGCTGACTCAGGCAGGAGTCATTAATATGATAAGGCTGTAGGTGGAGATTTAATGAGGAATAGGCTATTAGCATAACCTTAGAATACTTCCTCACAAACACCAATACATTTCAAAGGGGAAAATGATAAATTTAAGGTGAGAAGGTCTGGCAGACACCCACATAGCCAGACACTGGAGGCCAATATTCCAGTGGTGAAACAGGTTGACATTTTATACCATCTAATTTATGCGCTAAGAAGAGCAGAATATGTATCCTGCCAAGAACACAAGACCTGAGTCTGGTTCAGAAGAAATACCTGCTAGATGCAGGCTGAGTCATCCTGCAGAATATAAGATCTACAAGGACTTAAGGCCCAGGGAAAGTCTGAGAAACTATTCCAGAAGAGACATGGCAAATTGAACATGGATCAGACGGGGGAAAAAAGACATCTGGGGGACAACTGTTGAAATATGAATGGGCTCTGTGGATTGGATGGTAGTGTTGTGCCAATTCAATTTCCTGATTTGCTAGTACGATGATTAATTTTATGTGTCAATTTGACTGGATTAAGGGATGCCCAGAGAGCTGGTAAAACATTACCTGGGTGTGTCTGAGGGTGTGCCTGGAAGAGATTAGTAGACTGAATTAAGAAGATCGACTTCATCGATGTGGGTGGGCCTCAGGAGACACAAGGAGGGCCTGAATAGAACAAAAAGGGCAAATTTGCCCTGTGGCTTGAGCTGGAGCTTGTATCTTCTCCTGCCCTTGGACATCAGTGCTCCTGGCCTCGGGCCTTCCTTCTCCAGCTTGTAGATGGCAGATTATGGGACTTCTTGGCCTCTGTGATCTCAGGAATCAATTTCTATAGTAAATCTCTCTCTCTCTCTCTCTCTCTCTCTCCATATATATATATATATATATATATATATATATATATTATATGTATATACACACACACACACACTGAGTGGCCCAATTATTATGATGTCTGAACACATAATAATCTGGCCACTCAGTGTATATCCTATATAATAAAAGGCTAATATGCAAATTGTCCCCTCGACCAGGAGTTCGACCAGCAGATAGGCCGGCCAACCGCCCATGTCCCCTCCCCCTGGCCAGGCTGGCCGGACCCACCCATGCATGAATTCATGCACCGGGCCTCTAATATATACATATACATATATATATATATATATATATATATATATATATATACACACACACACACACACACACACACACACACACACACACACACACTGAGTGGCCAGATTATTATGCATTCAGAGATCATAATAATCTGGCCACTCAGTGTAAGTATGTATATACCCTAATGGTTCTGTTTCTTTGGAGAATGCTGACTAATCTAAATGCCATGAGGATATAGAAAAAGATTCTCTTTGCTAGATCCACATGACAGTTTAGTTGGGGGGTGGGGACCCGTCAAAGAACTGACCTATTAAAAATCAACCAGGGCAGGAAGCAGATGATACAAGGATGTTCTATACCTGATCCCTTGCTTTGGTCTTCAATTACTAGTTACTCCCCAGAACTCTGAACCTTGTGTTTGGATTTCTAGCTCTCCTTAGGGAGTGAAAGACTCTGACCTACTCCACAGGCCACCTTGGACTCACCTAGCCTCGGGGCAGCTCCAGAATCTCTGTAGGGGAGAGGCGTTGGGGCAGTCTCGGTGAAAGGGGACCTGAGGAGACTGCCTTAAAGCTGCATTTACAAAGCAAGCACACTGCTTTTATTTAGATCTCATGTTTATTTGGGCAAATGGGTATAGCTTATGGAGGGGCTAAAGTGCCCTTCAACCCAGCCCTGCCACCCGCCAAGCCATCCCTTGAAGATACCACGGAATTGGCGCGTGGCCTAGTGAAGGCCAGGGCCAATAAAACTGCCCCCTAGTGTCCCAGGGAACGATGAAGACATAGGACTAGCTGATGAGTATCTGGGGGGAGCCTGAGAGGTGGGTTGGCGCTGATAAATATCTTTTGGAAGGGTGAGGTAGGCTATACTGGATACTGGATGGGTTTTCCAGAGTGACACCCAGTCTGGCCCTAAGGCTCACTCTGCAGAGCACTAAACTGACTCAGTCTGGCCCAGCCTGAGGTATCGGAATGATTCACATCTGATAACAGGTAAGGTCCATGGGGCCCGGACAGTGTCAGGATCACAGGCAAGGAGTTCAAGGCAGGAGGCAGGCAGGACAGGAGGCTAGGGGCCAGGTGCTGCAGAGGCCAGGCCAGGAGATGAAGAGGAAAAAGGAGGAGGACATCAGCCTGGGGGGTGAAGAGGGGGTGGGCATGACTCAGAAAATCAGAAACTTCCTCTCACTGGCTACTGCTCACCTGGCTTCCCAGGCAGGTCAGGCAGACATCAACACATATCTTTCAGATGGAATGGAATAATGAGATTAATTGTTTGAGAGAGGAGAATGCTTAAGTCAATTCAGTGCCTTGCAGGGTGAACCTTAGAGACCCAAATTAGCAAGAAAGCACAGGGCAGCGAGGACAGTGTGTGGCGTTCCATGTCGATGTCTGATGAATGCCATCACGCTCCCTCTGACATTGGCTGGGTCGCTCTTTGTTTTTGTTCATTACGAACTGAGATGAGCAGACAGTAAAGGGAATTGTGAGAGGGAAATAAAGCCTTTTTGGAACTTTGCCCTGTGTCTTCGATTGCACAGTATTAGATATTCTCAGTCCTAAAATGCATCTTCCTCTTGTATTCCCCACAGAGCAGTTTCTCAACCTTTGGCACGATTTCATCCTTGATGTCTCATTCCACAACAGAGGCCAGGAGAGAGGGGCGCAGAGGGACTGCAGCCCTGCCCACTTAGCACACCCACATGGAGATCCTACCACCCCCTACAGTCTGCCAGGGGTGTCCCACATCTGGAGGTCCTGCCTCTTCAATTCCAATGTATCCTCACAGGGTACAAAACTCTTGCACATATATGACTTACTGGGCCCCAACAACAACCCAGGCAGGTAGGTAAAAAAGGAATTATCATCCCCATTATGTAAATGAGAAAACTAATTCAAGATCCCAAGAACTCACAAGAGTGAGGCTGGGATGAGAACCCAGACTCCTGTACTCCAACTGCCCTTTAACCAGCACCGTAAAAGCACACACGCTCAGGGCTTCTGCAGACACCTCTCCCAACCACAGCAGGACTAAGTTCCAGGAGACTCCTCCACATACATACAGACTCCAGTACAAGGGACAAAGAATCAGCGAGGCCAGAGAGGAAGCGGCCCAGTACCTGCAGGAGGGATGATGGGGAAGGAGCAAAAGGACCAGAGCCAGGAAGGGGGGAAACAAGTGAGGAAAGTACGCGGAACATCTCAGGGATCCATCTTAGCCAGAAAAAAGGTAGGTTTGCACCCATGTTTCCAGAAATATCAATACTTTAATGTTCATCTAGAAGGAAAAGAAGGCTCGGACATTTAATGAGTACTTCCTGTGTATCAGGTACCCTGCTGAGTGCTTTTCTCTTTGAATCTCGGGAGGTGGATGTCATCTTCGTTTTTCCAAACGAGGAAATGAAGGCGTAGAGAGGCACAGCCATGTATCCCAGGTTACAAAGCCCGGCCTGGAACCAAGGCTGGTCTGGCTGCAAAGCCCTTCTCTTCCCTTTCCACCACATGCATCATGCCCTGGGCCTGGGCTCTGCCATGTAGAAGCTTGCAATCAGCCTTAACCACGCTGATGGATATAATCACAGGCCAGAAGGCATTCTGAACTAATGTACACTCCCAGGAGAATGGCTAATAGGTCATTTGAGCCACTGCAATTCCCACTGGAGTTGGAGTGACTCCCCCTTGCTCCAGCCCAAAGAAATAAGAGCTTGGGCTTAAGTTGTGGAGGATTTCTGCTCCTCAGCAGGAACATGGAAAACCTGGGAGACACCCAGCCAGCCCTAGGCATGTGGACATGGCTTTGAGAGTGTGTGCCTTGGTTGTGCCTGGCCGCAATGCTGTGTGCGCACTTGTTCCTGTGAGCACGGGTGTTCTGGAAAAATGAGAATGAACATGTTGTAGATTTTCGAACAGGTTCTGATGAACGTACATGGAAAACGATCACGTAGTTCAGTGTTCTCATTTCAGTCTTCATTCATAGAAAACATACACAGATCTGTTCTATCAAACATCTTGTAAAACAGCCAGATACCTAAAAGAGACCTGATCTGATAGCGTGTGGTAGTTGATTTATGCATTTGTCAGAATTAAAAAAGAAGTTGTATCATTTGTAGTTAAATCAAAGTTATAAAGTTCTAAAGACAAAAAATAAAAATAAAACAAGAAAAAAAATGTGCCTAAAGCAGCCGTGGGCAAACTACGGCCCGCGGGCCGGATCCGGCCCGTTCGGCTGTTCTATCCGGCCCGTGGAGCCGAAAGAGCGGAGGGTTCTCTTGCTCTCCCCTCCGCTCCTTTACTTTGAATTTATATTAGTTCACACCAACACTTCATCCATGCTTTTGTTCTGGCCCTCCGGTCCAGTTTAAGAACCCATTGTGGCCCTCGAGTCAAAAAGTTTGCCCACCCCTGGCCTAAAGGATCTATTTTTCTAGTTATATGGTAGTGACAATCAATGTAAGTTATGTCCAGGTGGTTAGATGTCCAGATATTGGGACATGATACTCAAGGCACAAAAGACAACTCTGGAAGCTTATCTCAAATACATCAGCCTCACTGGCAGGGCTTACTTGCTGTGTGTGTGTGTGTTTAAGAATAACCCAGTTTGTTTAGACAAGCATGGTGTTAGCAGAGCCAAGGTTGTATGTTTCTAACTGTATCACTTCTGTGGGGGTGGAGGAGGGGCGGTGAGGAAAATTCTACTCACTGGACGGACCACACAAAAGTGGATCCAATGTCTCATGGGAAGCAGGCTAAGCAACTACAGACAGTTCACTGCAAAACCTTAGCAATACAAAAGTTTATGCATTAATGAAATGCGGTGCGTGCATGGAGTAACAACCTATTTATAAAGGAATCATCTATCTGGCCAACATTCACTTTATTTTCCAATTTATAAAAGCAAGTAGGAACCGTGAGAAGCTAGGTGGCCCTTGACTTCTAAAGTAACATTCCAAGACCAGGTATTACTCTGGGTGGCAAAGGAGTAAGGAGGTAAACGTGTTAGAATGACAACAACAAATTACGGGAGTGTTGGGGGGTGGAGGTATTTCGTGGAAATTATTCGCTTAAAAGTTGACCTACAAATGCTTTGGGGAACCGTTTTAATGATTACCTTATTAGATTAAATTGTTTCCATTATTCACTGTCACTCCTCAAATTACATGCTTGAGAAATTTCTAAACAATTTTGGGTATTCGCCGCTTGCTGAGGGAAAGCAATAAAGTAACATTGCTACAGAACAAAGCCCATTTGTCTGCCACTGGGACCTTCACTTACAAAGCACACCCCCCTGACAGTGTTACTAGTTAATAATTACTTCCCGAATGTTTAGATGACTCGCATGGTTCCACCGTATGGGGAGTAACTGGAGACTGAAAAATGTTATATCCCCGGGCTCCGCGGGAGAACCTCCGTCCCCACCTCCGGCGGTAAGACCGAGTTTGGAAAAGCAGCACCTGTGCAAAGCGGAGCCGTGCGCCCAGCCCACCAGTCCACAGCCAGAGCGAAGCAACGCGGCTTCGGCGTTCCGATGGTTTTTCACTCCTCGGGGGGGGGGGGGGGGGAGTGAGAAAGGGCTAGGTGCGCCACACACCGCCAGGAGGGTCCTGTCCCAGGCGCTTGGAGTGGATCTGGGTCCCGAGCTGGCAATCCCGAAAAGCTGGGCCCGGCGGAGGCCCCCGCAAGCCGGCCTCCCCACGCACGCCCCAGAACCCTCCCGTGCCCGGCGCCCCACTCACCGCTCACGCTCGCCCGCGCCGCCGAGCCCGGGAGCGGGGGGCCCCTGCGGCTGCCGCATGCCCTCGGGCCGTGCGCGACGGGGCGGCCGGGCGCTGGACTTCCGCCGGGCGCGAGGAGCTGCGGAGGACTCGGTGGTGGCGGCGGCGCGCCTCTTTGCCAACTGCGGCTGCGACGCGTCCCGAGCCCAAGGAAAGTTTGGCGGAGCAAGGGGTGGCGCCGAGGGGGCGGAGGGGCCGCGTCCCCGCCCTGCCTCGCCCTGCCCAAGGAGCCCGACCGCTCCCACGGGAGAGCGCCCCCCACCGGCGAGGCACGGATCGGGTTCTAATGCAGATGCTCTCCTGCCTGGAACTGGTCCCCAGGAGGGTGGCCAGACTGGAGAAGGAGCCAGAGGACAGCTACCATCCTCAGGGCTTACAGAGCCATACCTCTTACAGAGTTCCGTGTTAAGTGCTTTGTCCCTCGGATTTGTTTGAAGAGGCTGCGGGCAAGTGCAGCCGCACCCATCCTCCCCCAACCTCTGTGGGAAGCAGGCTCACTGTCAGAGGAACACTTGTTCTAAAACTCCAACCCGAGGGTGCAGGCAGCCCCAGAGTCCAAGGATGGTCCCGTATATCTGGTTTGGGAGCCTTTCCTAGGCACCTTTTGATTGAAACAGGAAATAAAAAAGATTTAAAGTTATGAGAGAGGCTTCTTGGCCTCCTGGGGTAAATAGTCCTGGATACTTTGTTCTTGAAATATGAAATATAAAGCCTCCACTGACCTACCTTTGCTAAAGAAGAAAGATGCAAAGTAAAACAATGTCATGAAGCCTTTGTTCTTTCTGAACTCTGAAAAGCAAAATAAAAATCACAGACCGGCTAAAAGTTGGGCCTTCCTGGTGACCTCACAGAAGGGAAATACTGTAATGTGAGGCCCTTCGTATCCATGCTTCAAAACCATGTACAACACTGAGTGCATGTGCCCAGGGGACTGCCTGTAACCCTTTGCCATTCATTCATTCATTCATTCATTCATTCATTCTTCATTCCGCTTCTGTATCCAACTAAGAACCATATTCCAAGAAACAACCTGTCCCCTACCACCAAAGAAATTCTGCTCTCTCTGAGGATCATGTCTTAATAATGTTTTATTCCTTATGCAGTGCACCTCATCCCAAAGGCCATGACAGCCTGGTGTGCCTCAAACCTTCCCAGCCATGTGGCTAAATTTTGATCAACATGTACAAATTATTGTTGCCTCACCCGAGTGTTCAGAAAGTTACAGTGGTGTCTTACAGATGAACTGTGTACAGAGGGCTACAACTTGCAAAGCTAGTGCTAAAGAAAGATCTGTTTACCAGAACAAGCAAAAACCTTGCAGATGACATATGAGAACGAGGTCAGGGGAGTGAACAGCTCAACAAATAGCACAATGCTGAAGGGCAACCTGGTGAACACAAAAAAATTCCCCACCGCCAGCAAGCACTTAGCAAACGCTTGACTCAGCAAATGTGCAGCATGTCGAGTAAGTTGTTGCAGGCTGAACTGGGAACTGTAAACACCAGTTAGAGACTACTTTTGCTGGATAAATTTGTTCCAAGTTCCAAACAACTCATTAGCAAAGGCAGTTTGGAAACACATTATTGTAACTTGGAAATTCCTGAACCTGAGCATTGCAAAGCAGAACAGAGGGTTGGTAAAGCCAGATGGAATTGCCTTTCACAAATGAATCCTAAAAAGAGGAGAAAGGAGAAGGGAATACCGTGAGCTGTGCTGCAAAAAGACAGCCATTTTAGCTAGACTTTTTTTTTTTTTTTTAACAAATGTGGTTAAAATCTGAGCAGAAGGCAAAGAATAGAAGCCGAAGGAAGAGGGCAGGGAAGAACACCCAGCTTACATATAGACAGACCTACACACAAGGACAGGAGAAAAGGGACAAGATGCAAAGGATAGTACAAATAAAGGTGTTGCCCCAAATCCTAGTTTTTAGAAAGAAGCTCAAGGATTAAACCACCAGAACCTTCTTTAAATCCTTGTAGGGTCTGTGGTGTCTCTACCGGAATGTTTTTCTTAGTAAAACGCGTTAAAACCAATATAAAAAATGGCAAACACAAAGCCTGAGGGTATACTTTGCCTTAAACATCACTGGCTGGAAAGTCATTCAAAACTTTTTCATTTGTGGATCAGCTCCCTGTATAAGGCCGTGTTTTGTGTTCCTGGAGACACGGAGATTTATAACATTGTTTCTATAAGGGGAAAAGGGGCGTTCCACAGTGCTTGATGGAAAAGAGATGTGATAGCCTTGGAGACCCTGTGTTGGCCAGCATTTTACTTGGCAGGGCACAAATGCTGCAAAATAAATAAACAAATTAAATTAAAAATAAGACTGCCTCCTGCCCAGTGAGAAGCAGTGTAGGACTCAGGCAAACTTCTTCCTTTCTGGGTTTATGGAAAGAGGCCCATGTTCCTCTGCCCCCCAATTTGGCTTGGACCTCTGATCATATGGACAGGAATTCATAGATTTTGCATTCTTAACTTTGGGAAATAACTGAACTGAAATATCTCAACTCAAATGTAACAAAACTGTTATATTTTGTTAATCTATACTAATTAGCAATTAGGATGCCTACAGAATGAGAAAGGGAATGGCAGCTATTAAGCAAGAGATATAACTGGTACTTGAAATAACAGTTAGCTAGAACAGCGATTTTCAACCAGTGTGCTGCAAGAATTTTTTTAAATATATTTTTTATTGATTTCAGAGAGGAAGGGAAAGGGAGAGAGAGATAGAAACATCAATGATGATAGAGAATCATTGATTGGCTGCTTCCTGCTCTCCCCACACTGGGGATCTAGCCCGAAACCCAGGCACGTGCCCTGATCAGGAATTGAACCATGACCGCCTGGTTCATAGGTAATGGTGAACCATGCCTGCAGGCCGGGAGCCACAAAAATTTGTAAAACATGCAATAACTGAGTATTAATCAGGGGCACTGGTCCCTTTTCCTTAGATTGTCAAATGAAAAAATGACAATAGCCAACACAACAATAGCCGTCTGGTGTGAATGATTTCAAAATTATACCTATTTTTTTGTCAGATTGGCAAAAAAATATATTTTTTGGTGTGCAACAGAATTTTAGTAATTAGTTTATGTGTGCCATGAAATGAAAAAGGTTGAAAATCCCTTAGCTAGAAGGTTCTGAGGGAAGACGGAGCAAAAGGTTAACCATAGAAATCAAAGAAAAGGAGATGGCAGTAAGCCAGGTGATGGCCTGTAAAGTATCTTTCAATTGCATGTAACTTCAAGTGGGAAGCAACTGGAAGTCACAAAAAGAGCCAAAAAAAAAAAAAAAAACCAAAAAAATCAAAGATAAAAATCAACTTAATTTCATTTAATTTGAACAAACCATCTCATATGACATGCATGAATCATTCAAAAATACTTCTTAGATATTCATCCCATCACTACTTAATTTTTGTGCTTGAGAAAAGAGTGACCAATGTTGAGAATAAAAGTCATGGTGGAACTCTTATTCTATGAGATATGAAAATTTATTATAAAGCCATAATGACTAGGGTGCCCCGAGGCCCAGATTTGTGCCTGTCACCCAGACATAATTCACTTGCAAAAGCATCCTAGTTTGGTTGACAAATTATATAGTGAATTTAATTAATAATTAAAACAATATGATGGTGGTGCAAAAACTAGAGAGAAAAACATCTGACCAGAATAGCTATCCCATATACAGATCCTAGTAAGGATAAAAATGTCTATATTTAAAGAAGTTGGCATCTTAAATCAATAAGACAGGGAAGCTTATTCAGTCCAATGTATTTACTTTTGTGGAGAAATAAGGTTAGATTCTTACTAAAGTGACTTTCATATGCAGTAAAGAGTTAATTTCTTAAAAAAGAGAAAGAACCATAAAACAATTTGAAGAAAATGAAGATTAATATTTATTTGATTTGAAGTTTGGGGTGAATGTTTTTAAGCAAAGGAAGTAAATATTAATTTATTGACTGTATGCAAATTAGATACTTCTGCACATAATAAAAATAATCCTGTAAGTTTAAAAATAAAACTAAAAACTAGGGGAGAAAACTATTTGCAGCATACAATCGGTAAAAGGTGAATACCTGTCCTACATTACTTACTGAGGGGCATGTAGAGAACTCTTAATATTTAAAAGATTAATGTGGAAACAGAAAAATAAGTCAAGTGTATGAAGAATGAGTAAAAGGAGAAATACAAATGACAAAAAAAATAAATGTCAACAAGTGTAAAGTAGTAAAACAAGTATAAATTACTACTTGTCACCTATCAAATTGGTAAAGGTTTTTGATTATAGAAATTCCCCAAATTGACTAAAGTTTAAATGAAATGGGTAACTTCATGTGGTGCTGCTGGGCATACACATGGGTAAAAGTTTTCTGGTGGGCAATTTGCAGTATAGCAGCTTTCATTCATGCTCAGAAGTACTTTTTTTCACATGCTAATATCTCTAAGTTGAGATGAGGTTTACGATCACTGTCAGACAGGCAGCAGTTGTGATTTAGTTGTCATTGCCTGCCCATACATACCAATACTTAAAGAATGGATATCGGCTTTTGGAAGAAAATCCTGGAGCAAAGCAATAGAGCACTTAAAAAAAAAAAAAAAAAAAAAAAGCTGAAACCGGTTTGGCTCATTGGATAGAGCATCAACCTGCAGACTGAAAGGTCCCAGGTTCGAGGTTCGATTCTGGTCAAGGGCATGTACCTTGGTTATGGGCATATCCCCAGTAGGAGGTGTGCAGGAGGCAGCAGATCGATGTTTCTCTCTCATCTATGTTTCTAACTCTCTATCCCTCTCCCTTCCTCTCTGGAAAAAATCAATAAAACATATATTTTTTTAAAAAAGCTGCCTCCAAATACTCTGATGGCATTCAGGTCAAGGACTACACAGAGTCAGAAAGTGACCCCCAAAAATGAGAAAGTTGCCAAAACCGGTTTGGCTCGGTGGATAGAGCGTCGGCCTGCGGACTCAAGGGTCCCAGGTTCGGTTCCGGTCAAGGGCATGTACCATGGTTGCGGGCACATTCCCAGTGGGAGGTGTGCAGGAGGCAGCTGATCGATGTTTCTCTCTCATCGATGTTTCTAGCTCTCTATCTCTCTCCCTTCCTCTCTGTAAAATATCAATAAAATATATTAAAAACAAAAAACAAAAAACAAAAAAACAAAAATGAGAAAGTTTAGGAGCAGATACCGTAGCCATCCATTTTGCTTCTCCTTTATGGGTATACAAAAATAAAATATAAGCTAATTGTATGTTTAAATAAGTCCAAAAAACTCTTTCAATGATTATAAAATAAAAGGTATATGTGATAAGATAGCATTATGTTTAATTGGCATCATTTTCTTTCTTTGTGTTACATAAAATATTGGTATACCTTACAATTTATGAGATCTTGGGCATAATGATATATCTAGAACCTTAAAAATGTTCATACCATTTGACTCAGTAAATTCACTATCCTAAAGATGCCATTGAAGGCACACAAAGGTTTTAATACAAATATCAATATTTCAGTATTATTTATACAATTGACATATTAAAAACAACCTATAAGTATAACCTAAAAATCCAATAGGAAATTGATCAAATAAATCATTATGCATCTATAGGATTGAATATTATGCAGCCTTAAAAATCATGCCTCAGCCCTAGCCAGTTTTGCTCAGTGGGTAGAGCTATTGGCCTTTGGACTAAAGGGTCCCAGGTTCAATTCCAGTCAAGGGCATGTAGCTCAGTTGCAGGCTTGATCCCTGGTCCTGGTTGGGGCACGTGCAGGAGGCAGCCAATCGATGTGTCTCTCTCACATAGATGTTTCTCTCTTTCTGTCTCTCCCCCTCCCACCCTTTCTAAAAATCAATGGGAAAAATATCCTCAGGTGAGGATTAACAAAAAATAAACAGGCAAACAAAAAATCATGCCTTCAAAGAATATATAATGACAGGAACATACTCATCATTTCATATTAAATTTTTATATAAAGTAGAATACAAAATTATGTAACTAAATCTGTTTCCCTTTAAAAACAAACAAACATGTCTTTTTATAAAAGAAAAATTACCACAAATAAATACCCCCATATGTTAACTGTAGATAGCATGAGAAGATGGAATTATCATATTTTTATTTTTATATACTTTTCCATAATTTCAAGATTTTTTTTTGCAGTGAACATGTATAACATTTATAGCCTAAATTTTCTAAAAATAATACTTTTAATATTGGATCACATGATTTTTCAAACAAATAATTATAAAGAAATGTGTATACAGTCAAATTGAGATTTGAGGGGTTGTTCAATTTTATATGGTCCGAGAAACCAGATTCCGAGTGCAGAGGATTAGCTTCCTACCACAGGCAAACATTTGTACCTCTCAGAAGAATGGTCCCAAGCAAAAGCTAGATGTTGTTTACAAACATCCTTTACAGTGAGCCTTGGAGATCAGGGGGTGGGAAATGGTAATCCCCCACGACCAAGGAAATACTCTCTGAAGATAATAACGCCCTCAATCTCTCCTCCCGCAAGCAGGCTTCATTTTAGCAACTGTTTCACTTTCTTACAACTGTGATAAACTGCATTTGGAGATAATAATTGAGGTTTTCTTTTACTACCTTTTCTTATTTTGCCCCTCTGACCCCTCAGCATCCATTGTTTTTGGGAGCATTTAATAAAGGAGGACACAAAACAAACAACAAATCTTTAAGAGAAAAGCCCCAAAGAAGAAAAGAGTTTTTAGCTCTTGGGTTCCTAAATAGATTTTCTGAAGCTCATAGCAGTAAAAAAAAAAAAAAATAAAACTATCTAAACAGCAAGCTTTGTGATTTGCAAAAGGTGGGTTCTCTGGAGCTTCAAAGGGCTAAGCGCTGAAAAAAAGCTGAACACAAACATTATTTTCCCATAAACAATCAATCAGAAGAAAACAGAAGAAGAACCAGACCACCCTTCCTGAAGACTAGATAAAGTTTCCCAACCAGAGAGAAGAATTTGATCTAGAGGAAAAACAACAAAAGACATGGGCATGAGGTTTCTGACCCCTCACCACTCCTCAGGCTAAGTTACTAGAGAAACATACATTTTCCCTTAGGCTAGAAACCCAGAAATAGTTGGTAGATTGTATTATTTGAAAATACAAGCTGCCCCTCCCTCAGGGAGAGTGATACTTCTCTGCTTGTCCGTTTGACTTACGTTGGCCAATAAAGTGTGAGCTGAATCAGCCAGCTCAGAGTTCACTGTGTTCTCCTTTCCTCTACCCTGATATCAGCAGTGTCCCAGATAGAGGCAGCTCCAGCAGCCTGGATCCAGAGGGCACGGAGCAGCACCATGGCTGACTCAGGAGTGACATACAAGTGGCAAGTAGACCTTTGTCTTTTGAAGCCACTGAGATTTAAGGAGCATTAGTCACCACAACAGAACCTAGCCTATTCTAACTAACACAAAAATGTACTATAGCCCTGGACGGTGTTGATCAGAGTTAGAGCATCACCCCATGCACCAAAGGATGTCAGTTTTGATTCCCAGTCAAGAGCATGTACCTGGGGTTAGTACTTGTATGGTTTATTCCTACACACATGGGCCATTATCCTTTCTACTGATACTCATACCTTTTCCCCCTCGTTGTTATTTGCCTCTACAATATATATTCCCACCAAAATATAATCAAAGTAAGCTATGTCCCAGTAAACTCAGAGATTTGAGTTTCCTAGAAAATCTTCTACTGTAGTATGATAATTTATCATGACATGTTTTCTTGCTTGTAAGCAAAATATTTATTAACTAGAGGCCTGGTGCATGAATTTGTGCACGGGTGAGACTAATAGATGTGTCTCTCTCACATTGATGTTTCTCTCTCTAGCTCTCTCTCTCCCACCCTCCCTTCCACTCTCTCCAAAAATCAATGGAAAAACATATCCTCTGGTGAGGATTAACAAAAAACAAACACATAAACAAACGAAAATGTACTATACCTGACTGTCCATCTGAGACTTGGATAGGAAACATTCATGCATAAGTGCTCCATGCCATGATGATATGGGAACAGCAATATTGAAGTGGTGACAAAACATATAGCTAGACATAAGAGGAACTGAATCCTGAGTTTTCTTTGGGCCCCAGCATGATGAAAACAGCATTAAAGTCAGTTCCTTGTGGAAAAGTACCTAAAGGGACACATTGGCTGTGGATGCAGCAGGCACAGAGGCCAGCATGATTAGGAGGGGGACTCACTTCTCTAAAAGATGTAGTGAACCAGGCGTGCATTACCTACAAACCCCACCCCAACACCTGAACACTATGAGGTCCATTCAGAACTCGTATCTCACAACGAAGAAAACGTGAGGGGCAGGAGCATAGTATATACATCAAATGACCAAGACTGCTGAATTTGCATCCATTTACCTGGAAAGTAAGACAAGTAAATTTTTGGTCAGTGATAGAAATAAGGAGGTTCAAGATAGAATTTAGGTTTATATTTAGATAAATAGTTATATGTTTGGCAGCAAAGTTTGCAGCCTGAGAAATGTGTACATACTACACCAAGATACTTTAAGTAAGAGAGCATCAAGAAGGTTGCATATAGTCAACATGTGGGTGCTGAGGGTTTCCTCAGGCAAAGCTGAAGCCACGTGTAGTAACACATTATATAATAGGTTAACTTCTATAGATGGGAAGAAATCAACCAAAGTTCTTGTATGCATATATGCATGACCCATGAACACAGACGTTAGGGTGGTGAGGGCCTGGGGCAGGCTGGAAGAGGTCAATGGGGGGTGGGGGAGAGGGGACTATGTAATACTTTCAACAATAAAGATTTTTTTTTAATTAAAAAAAAGGTTACCTTCTCCCAAACCTGATGCTCCAGATATTTGCCTTGCCTGAGACAGCCACCAACAACCCGCTACTAGCAACACTTTCAGCTGTACAAATATTTATTCTAGTAATCCTGATAAAGAAAAAGAAAATAGCTGTAAATAAATCTTGTTAGAATTTTCTGCATTCTATGCACTAAGCTTTTTTCCTTGTTTTGTGAAAGAAAGCTGTAATATGACACTAAGATCCCATCTCCTGGATTGATTTTTTTCCAATTGGATTTTATGACTACTAGCCAGATTAATATTTAATGGTTTTGTATTTTGGATACTAACACAATAGACTAAAACATAAATGCTGTATAAAAACCAATCTGAGCTATTAATCTTTAGTCCATGTAAAAGAGAAAGTTGATTCATTTGAAATGAAAGATCAAGAGTTGAATTTTTAGCCTTGTTTTTTAATGTACTAAAATTTGAAACAAAAATAAAATAGGATTCTATAATTTTATGAGAGAATCATATTTTAGTAATCACATTGCATAATTTTAAATGTATTGCAAACATCCTATATAATAATAGGCTAATATGCAAATTGTCCTCTCGACTGGGAGTTCAACCGGGAGTTTGACCAGGGGGCATGGCAAGCCAGCTAACTGGCCAAGGCCCCTCCCCCTGGCAGTTCCACCTGTGCACGAATTCATGCACCAGGCCTCTAGTTAATAAATATTTTGCTTACAAGCAAGAAAACATGTCATAATAAATTATCTTGCTACAATAGAAGATTTTCTAGGAAACTCAAATCTATGAGTTTACTGGGACATAGCTTACTTTGATTTTGTTTTGGTGGGACAGATATTGTGGAGGCAAATAACAATGAGGGGGAAAAGGTATGAGTATCAATAGAAAGGATAGCCGAAACCGGTTTGGCTCAGTGGATAGAGCGTCGGCCTGCGGACTGAAAGGTCCCAGGTTCGATTCCGGTCAAGGGCATGTACCTTGGTTGCGGGCACATCCCCAGTGGGAGGTGTGCAGGAGGCAGCTGATCGATGTTTCTCTCTCATCGACGTTTCTGGCTTTCTATCCCTCTCCCTTCCTCTCTGCGAAATATCAATAAAATATATTTAAAAAAAAAAATAGAAAGGATAATGGCCCATTTGTGTTGGAATAACCACACAAGTACTAAAATGTTATGAAAACCAGGGCCAAGACTGGACAAGGAAGAACTGGCTACAAGTGAGGCTTTGCTCATTCATGGTAGCTACAGCTATATTTTCCTAAAGGTGTTTGGGGGTGGGGGAGTGGGTAATCTCTGAAAAACCCAGAAAAGCATCCTGTGAAAGAGATTGCTATTAAACATTTGCTATCCAGAGAGTCCCAAAGCAAGATGAAGATAGTACCAGCCATAGGAGAGTGTGCTCCTTCTCCTATTCCTCCAACCTCTTGGGCTAGATCCTGAGGCTGGAACCTAAGACAACTACAAAGAGGGCCGCAGAAAGGAAAAATAGCACCAATGACAACCAGGCTCCCCTCTCCCACTTCGGATTTTCCAGCTGGAAAAAAACAAGCCTTGGAAGGAGAAAAACTTTAACTTCAAATGACATTCAGAAATGTAATTAATATACCAGGTTGGAAATTATAATGACAGAAACAGAACCGTTTCTCTATCTAAAAGTAATCACAAGATACCTAATTATCTAATAAAAGCTAGAACATTTATGAGACTTGGCTAAGCTTTCATGAAAAAGTCAGGAAAAAGGCCAATCATATATCAAGTTTAAATGGGCAATTGGGGAAAAAAATTAAATTTATATCCTGTTTACATTTAATGAGTCCAGCCTATGCAAAAAAATATTGAAAATATAAGACACTTTAAAAGGGAAAGAGATGAGCATTAAAAAAGAACCAAAAAGAACTTCTAGAAATGAAAAATTGAGTCCTGGAAATAAATAAATAAATAAATACCCCCAAGGAACCTCTTAAACAAAAATGTAAAAACAGCTGAAGAGAAAATCAATGAGCTGAAAGATATAATCTAAAGAAATTCATTAAACTGTAGCAGAGTGGAAAAAGGGATTGCAAATAGGAAAGAGAGTAAGAGATAGGGAAAAGAGTAAGATGGTTTAACATGTTTTTAATCAGTTCCAGAAATTAAGACAAGAGCATGGTCAGAAGAAATAGTATGTTTTAAAAACAGATGACTTACTTTTTTTTCAGAATTGAAGAAAGACATGCATTTTTTGATTCAAGAACTATAGTTACCTCAAATGATTGCATTTTTTAAATGCACACAAATACACACAATGAAGTGTTTTAAAAATGAGTAACTCTTATATGCAACCAGCAAGAACAGGCAGATCACTAGGACTGATAACACTTCCCAGCAACAACAGAGACCAAGAGAAATGCAGTACCATTGCCTAAGTGTGGAAGGAAAATAGTGGGCAACCCAGGATTTCATTTTCAGCTAAAGAATTACTGAAAACTGAGGGTGAAATAAAGATATTTTTCAGATGAAGACTGAGGCTCAATAAAAAAGTGACTAAAGAAAGAAGGAAATTGAACCCAGAAAGAAGAAGTGGTTTGCAAAAAGCATTTTGACTAAGGTAAGTGGTAAAGACATGAGTAAATCTGAATAAGCATTGCCCAGGCCAGACAATAAGTAAAAATAACAATTTGTGGGGAAAGGAGATGGAAAAAGGAACTAATTATGACACAAGAAAACCATGTAAGATAGGGAGTAAATGGAGAATGAGGGTGCCCTGAGCTTTTACTAACTTTAGATTTTTATAATTTATGTAAAAAGTATATCCTATATAACAAAAGGCTAATATGCAAATAGACCAATAGGCGGGCGTTGTCTGCAGCAGGATGGTGGAGCAGGTGAGTGGGGGATGCCAGACCAAGGAGGGGCACCAGTTGCTGTCATTGGGGCGAGCCTCTGGTGGTTACTGAAAATTCTTTGCTCCTGAGCACCACGGTCCCACCCGGCGCTCATACCTGCTGCCAGCGTCAGGCCTGCTCACACCCGCTGCTGGCACCGGAGCCGCCACTCGCACCACTGCCAGCAATGGCCCTGCTTGCACCCACAGCCCGCGCCAGAGCTGCCACTCACAGCCACTGTTGGTGCCCAATCGCTCGGCACCATCAGCAGGTGCGATCAGTGGCTGCTGGCCCCGATTGCCCCTGAGGGCTTCTCCACCTGCCCCTGCTCCTGAGGGGCAATTGGGGCAGCAGCCACTGCTCACACCCACTGTTGGCTCTGGCCCTGCTCGCACCGGTTACTGGCACCTACCCCAATCGCTCCGCACCATCAGCTGGTGCAAGGAGTGCTGGCACCTTCAGCACATGGGAGTGGTGGCGGTGGGAGCGGGGCTGCTGGCAGACAGGGGACCAGAAGTCACGGCAGGAGGGGCTGGGCAGGGACCTAGAGGATGGGCCGAGACCTGCCCCTGTGTCTACTGCAGCCTCTCAGCCCACAGTTCCTTCCAAGGTGCACGAATTCGTGCACTGGGCCCCTAGTACTAAAATAAAAGAAATAAAAGGGAATAAAGAAAAACTCCATTAATCCAACAGAAGAAAGGAGGGAAAGAAACAAGAAAAAAAACATGATATATGGAAAACACAAATTAGGAGTATAGAAATAAGTCCAAATATCTGTTATCACAACAATATAAACAAACTAAATGATTCTATTCAAAGAGGGATATTGTACTGTAATTGAACCAACCAATCCAGCTACAAATCATGTGAATGAGACACAGTTCCGTCATAATGAGAAGAAATATAGAGTAAGCAAATACCAATAGAAAGCCTGTGTAACTATTAATATCAAATGAAAGAGCCCGTAAGGCAAAAAGTACTATTTGGGATAAAGAGACTCACCACATATATAAAAGAAATCATTCTCCAAGAAGCTACTTGCTAAAAAGCAGAGTTTTGTCTATAAAACTTTTCTCAAAACTTTGATTGGACCCTTCAGAGAAGTGGGAAAAAGATAATAACACCTTCCTATCCCACCTCCCAAATAGATCATATCTAGAAATACTAGGTTTGGCTCTTTTCTCTCTCCTTTTTAATGAACCCCATGGCAATCTAAAGGGTTTAAGGACACTTGAAAATGTTAATAATATCAAAGGAAAATGATTTATGTTGAGTGCTAGTGTTATTTTATTTATTAAATTCTGACTGCAAAGAGCAGCAAAAGGAATTATAGATTTAAGTGAGGGTTGTTTGCAGGTTGGGAACACTGACTCCAGTGTATTAGCAATTATATTAAATATTAAATATTATAAAACAAATGGATGTTTCCAGGCAGAATAGCAGGTTGCTTTTCAGAAATTGCATTCATCTTATGCCAGGTTTCAGATACATTTCTTATAATGCATGGACATTTCAATGAACTTTATTTAGTTTATCTTTTTGGGAAAGAATATCATTTTACTATAGTGTATATAAAATAGGGCTAATAAAACTTGCCCTCCCCAGTGCAGGATTATTGTCAGAATAAAACTAAATAATACATGTGAAAGCCCTTTGCAAACTTTTTAGTACCATGCAAATGTAAGGTACTATTATGCATCCATGACCCTATGATGGATTGTTAGTATTAAAAAGCTTTCCCCGCCATTTCTTGAACAAGCCTGCAAAATCTCAATTACCTAATTATTGTGCTTTATCTAATCTTCAAAGTAAAACTACTCCCATTTATATATTTACACAAATATTAGCAAATCATGGACCAGTAAAACAGCTTCACCATTCACCTTTCACTGGACACACACACAGTTAAAGCTATGTGTACACCCAAAGATAAGGGAACTCATTTCAGTGTTTAGTTTAAAGGAATGTATTTTCTTAGCAATGGGTTTTCTAATTCTTCTTCTTTTTGTTTGTTTTCAGAGAGGAAGGGAGATGGAGAAAGAAAGATAGAAACATCAATGATAAGAGAGAATCATTGATTGGCTGCCTCCCGCACACCCCACACTGGGGATTGAGCCCGCAACCCGGGCATGTGCCCTGACCAGGAATCGAACCATGACCTCCTGGTTTATAGGTCGATGCTCAACCACTGAGCCACGCCGGCCGGGCTTAACTCTTGTAAGCATGGCTAGAATGTCTTGCTGTACTTTTCCACAGTTTGATCCTTTCACTCTATTTAAGGTAACCCTGAATTCTTGAGGTGGAGAACATGAATCAGATACACACAAAAAAAGAGTCAAAATTGCAGTGAGAAGGGGATGAGATAGAATACACAGTGACTATGGTACAGCAATGTTCTCTCCTACGGCCATGGCTTTCTTGCCCTGGAGAAGCCAGGGCCCCACACAAACGTATCTGCAGAAGGAGTAAGGGCTCTGAAGGTAGGCAGACCTGTCAAAAAGCGGAATGAATAAGGCAAGTTACTTCATCTCTCGGAGCCTCCATCTTCTCATCTATAAAACACGGGCAAGAAAGTCTCACAGAGCTTCAGTCTGCTGCTCAGGAGGTCTGCTCTTACACTGCAGGCGACCAGGGCCTCCCTGCAAGCTACCGCTGAGCTGCTGGTTCTCCTTCTTCACCTTTAACTACTTGTTCTCAGCTCTCAGTTCTCATCCCTCTGCAGAGTGTCAATCAACTTACAAGCAATCAGCTACCTCTACTGTCTTTGTATGCACCCCTTTATCACACCTCCTAAACGCCGGGATCGCCCAGAATCATCGCAGCTGTAATGGCACTCTCTACCACAGGACCCTTTCTTTCCCAGGTCGCCACCAGGAAAATCATTGGCAACTGGGCCATCACCTTGTATTTGTTCCTATCACCCAGGACAGCATCCGCTTCACCCTCCAGCAACGAGTAAACCAGTCCCGAGTCTCCGTTTTACCGCTCGTGTTCTCCGACCTCTGCGTTAGTTCAGACCCTTCAAGAGGCAGACGACAAGACAGGATTGGAAATGCAAGAGAATTTGGGAGGAGGGGAGTGAAAGATGAAGCGCTGGATAGGAGTCTTACATACAGCACAGTTCTAAGAGGGAATCAGCCAGGTTGATGGGGAGTCCATCAGAGGGGTCCTCCTACTGGCAGGACCCCGCCTGGTGCATCACCCACTGGCTATGAGCCGCCAACGGGAAGTGCGGTCTCCTTGCAGCAGCTGAGGCAGCCAGCAGCCATCGGTCCTGCTTCTCGCTGCAGGAGACCCGGGCGGTGCACTTTTATGGCCACCACAGTGATGGAGAAACCACACAACATCATGACTGAGCAATCAAATATTGACTGAAGAGCACATGGCAATGTTTCTGTGGTGTTCAAGTAAAAAATGCATAACCTGAATCTAATCACGAGGAAAGATCAACACATTCAAATTAAGGAGCTCTATGCAAAATAATGACCAGTATTTTTTAAAAATCTCAGTGTATTAAAGACAAAGAAAGGCCCTAACCGGTTTGGCTCAGTGGATAGAGTGTCGGCCTGCAGACTGAAAGGTCCCAGGTTCAATTCCCATCAAGGGCATGTACCTCGGTTGTGGGCACATCCTCAGTAGGAGGTGTGCAGGAGGCAGCTGATCGATGTTTCTCTCTCATCGATGTTTCTAGCTCTCTATCCCTCTCCCTTCCTCTCTGTAAAAAATCAATAAAATATATTATATATATATATATATATATATATATATATATATATATATATATATAAAAGACAAAGAAAGGCTGCGGAAGTGAGCCTGGATTGGGTCCTGTACTGGAGAGAAAAGCATGCTATAAAGAGAATTATTGAGACAATTGTTGAAATTGGATTATGGGCTGCAGATGTGATAAAAAGCATTGTATCAATATTAAATTCCCTAAATTTGATCGTTGTACTGTGATTTTTATTAGAGACTATTCTTGATCTTGGGAAATAACAAACCGAAGTATTAAGGCATAAAGGGGCATCATATATTCAACCAACTCTCAAATGGTTCAGAAAGATAAATTAGAGAGACAGAGAATATGAAGGGCATTTTCCAAAAGATACACGAATTGAGATGTGCATACAACTGCTGACTTTGTCAATGATCAAATACTGCACTGAGGCATGAAAAGTACATGAGCAATATTAAACCACATTATTAACACCCACTTTCCTGGCTTTTGGCCACAGAGAGGAAAGAGGTGCTGGGTTGAGGTTTTATGGGGTGGCTATCTTCTTTCCATCACAACTAGTTGGTGATTCATTATTGCACATGCCAGAGACTCCACCCCAGTGGATGCAATGATCTCTTTTCTTTTTCTTTTCTTTTAAGAGTCGGGCTAGATAAGATTCTAAATGTGGCCTTGTTGATTTTGATTCATTAATCAGCACTACCATGCTGGTTTCCATAAAGGGGGTGGAGAGGGGGATGATCAGTCTGCCAGTGTACATTTTAAGCTATAGAATTTCAAAACAGATAGCTAGGTCAAATATCTGTGATGTCCTTATCAAGCTCTGACTTTCACAATTCTTTCATCAAAAAAACCCCGGCTGATAACTTTAAGTTTATCTCCATTCCCCAGCATGTCCAGTTCATTCTTTTCAAAGCTTGCTTACATCCATCATCTTCTAGACATTACATCAACCTTGTGAACTATCCAGCTATAAAGATGGGCTGCTTGGGTCTGAGTCCCAGCTCTGGTGGTTACCATTGTGTGACCTTGGACACGTTAGTTCACCTCTCTAGACTCTCAATTTTATTATCCCTGTACTACAGATAAGGATTTTGGGCTTGGGCAGCTTCACAACTTGTCTAAATCACTTGGGAATTTAGTGCTAGAGCTGGGACCTTCTATGGAGCTTTCCACTCCCCTATGAAGACATGGATTCTTTTTCATTAGCACCAGCATTGTGTGAGTTCAAGGAATGCTGCTTTACAAGGTGTTGTTTGAAAGTAGAAGTCACATTTCTCATTAAGTAGGTCAAACATTTTTTCCTGTCACTTAATTCTATTCAGTGAGTATTATTTAGGGGGGAGGGGAAGGGGAGCTTTGGGGTCACAAGCTCTGGGTTTAAAGCCAGGCTCTGCCATCTAATCTGTGTTCAGTTTTTCTCTTTGGTAATGGAATCCTGATACTTATGCTGTAAGTTTGTGGGGATGAGTAGTAATAATACATGTACATAATAGGGACTCAACCAAATATGGCTTATAAAAATATTCAACTTTGAGTGCTTGCTACCTTCCAGGAGCCTTGCTCTGCATGAAATACAGAGACACAGAAAATTCAGTCCTTGCCATGGGGTGACACTCCAGGAATCTGTGATGGTTCCTCATATAGTAAAAGTACAGTGCCACTCAGAGATGCTGCAATTATTTATTCCTGGTGCACTTTAAACATGTTGTTTACAATCTTTTTTTTTTTTACAGTGTAAAATTTTTATATTTAGAATTAGGCAGCTGGACTCAGTTTAGATGATTCCAATTTTGTTGGCAACATCCAAAGCATCATAGTCAGGAGCCAGTGGAACATATGCCTTCTTCTCGCCATCAGGCCTGATCAGGGTGTTGACCTTGGCCACAAAAATGTCACAGAGCTTCTTCACAGCCTGTGTGATCTGGTGCTTGTTGGCCTTGACATCCACAATGAACACAAGTGTATTATTGTCTTCTATCTTCTTCATGGCGACTCGGTAGTCAGGGGGAATTTGATGATGGCATAGTGGGCAAGCTTGTTTCTCCTGGGTGCACTCTTTTGAGGATATTTAGGCTGCCTCCGGAGCCTTAGTGTCTTTGGCCGTCGGAAGGTGGGTGACGTGCGGATCTTCTTTTTTGTGTGGCTGTGGACGCCTTTCAACACTGCTTTCTTTGCCTTCAAAGCCTTTGCTTTGGCTTCGGCTTTGGGAGGGGCAGGGGCTTCCTTCTTAGCTTTCGGGGCCATCTTCGTAAAAGGCTGTTGTTTACAATCTTAATTCTCTGAAATTTTTCATGTTTATGTAGTAAATCTGATTTTTCTATGATGGTTTATTTGTAGCTTTAAACTCAGAAAGCCCTCCTCTGCTTCTTGGATCAGATCAATATTCATCTATGTTTTTCTAGTTCTTTTACAGGCTGGGTTTTTCACACTGACATTTTTAATCCATCTGGACTTTATTTGGCTACATGGCTGTAAGGTGGTGACTAGTTATCTTTTAAAGACACATTCCTAATGATACTGGTTGATGATACTAGCCCACTTGGCTTGTACCCATTTCTGTCTCAGGAACTTACCCTCTGAGCTGCCTGCTGTGAACATTTGTGAGGCAGGGGCCATGCCACCCTCTCTGTCCTGTCCCCATGTCAGTCTACCTGGGCAGGAGCATGCCACTAACATAGCTACATTCACTACCACCCTCCATAGCAAGGCTGTGGGGGGGAGCACCACGCAATCCTTTCTCAGAGTCCCTCAATCAGTTCACCTCCCTGTGCCCTAGCTCTCAACCTCCCGCACCCCGCACACACTGCCCAGCCTTAGGGAGACATAAGACACAGCACCTCCGTGTGCTTACTTATACACCCTCCTTTCCCCAGCGGCCACACTGAGCTCTGAACCTCTGGGATCCCACACCCAAATCCTGACAGTGGTCATGGGGAGGGGCAGGGAGGATGGACTCCTCACGAAGTCTCTGTTTGATCTGTAAGCTTCAGACTACAGACGTCGGGCTGGCCTTGTTAGCAGTTACACCCACAAGTCTCGCCACCTGTATAGATACAAACTGTGGCTGGCCAAGGTCAGTTCTTCAGAATATGGGCATGTATAGGATGGGTGGGGAGGGCTGATGCACAAACAGGAAGTCTTGGATAAGCTTCTTTTAAATATGTGGGATGGAGGACCACTCATGTGATAGAAAAACGCATTTAATCCATTCATCCTAATAAGTATAATTCTCAATAATAAAAGTGATGAAAAGAGACCCTCCCATCTAAATGCATAGTCCAACACATGAACTCTCAAGAAAATGACAGAGTATTTAGCTGTAAAGTCTTTTAATAAAGAAAAATATATATGTGTGCAGATAGATCAAACATATACGTGAGATCTGGTATTTTCTTTAGAGACAGTTTTCAGGCAAATTTTTCATTGTGTTTGTTATTGTGTTTAATTATAGAGTTATAGCATCAGCCTTTTTTTTTTTTCTTTTCTTTTTTAATCTGAATGATTGCAGCAGCTTTATATCTGATGTCCCTGCTTAGCTCACTCCACCCCTTCCATCCCTCACAGTCCTGCCTTTCCCGGACATGCAGCACCCAGGCCTAAAACTCTCCCACAGTATTCCCAGCCCTATGGCCTTCTCTTGTCACTGCTCTAGTTTTCTGTCATTTTCTGGGTTCTCTCTCAGACATCCAAGCCTTTGCCACAGGGTTCCTTTTACCAAGAAAGCTCTTCACTCCCCCTCCTTCCCCACCTCCCACACACACCTTGGCCATCTGGTCAAATACAGTATCTTATTCAAGTCTCACTCTTAGCATTGTTTAGTTCTCCTCAAGAGGCCTTAATGTACACTCCAGACAGGCAGGAGCTATCTACTTTCCCTCCAGGGTAACCAAGAGAGAAGATCCAACTCGCTGTCCTGTTACCATAGACAACACAGGCAGGATGGCACGAACGCAGGGGGCAGAGTCTGAAAGGCACTATTAACTCGCTCTCCTTCTGTAGACCTACATGGCAGGCTCATAAGTGAGGATGTAAATTCCCTTTGTCAGAGCAAACATTCCTCTTGGGGGGCATCCACTCAACCTCCAGGAGAGAGTGATGACCATAGCCCACAGGCAGCAGGGGATGAGTAATTTACTGCTGCTAGGCAATTAGTGTTGCTAGAAAAAAAATGGCTTTCATTTAAAATTCTCTTTAAACCATATGTATCATGGCTCATGGGATAATTTATGTGTCATTAGAAACTAAGAAACATACATCACACTAATAAATTGTCTCTCCCATTCACCGCAGTCAATAGCTCCCAGGGGTCTTTAAAAAGTCAGAGTTTTGCTGCCCTTGTTATGTGAGGTGGTGAGCAAATGCTCGCCTGTAACTCATTTAGCTTCTTGTTCACTCCCTGGTTCTCTGGCACAGACAGATGGCCAGAGAAACATTTGCCATTATTTTTACCCACTGGTTTGCAGTAGCATTTGCTGTAAATGAGCCCATGGTAGAACAGCCATGAACTATATTGCTTACCCTAACAACTTGAGTGTCTATTTTGAGATTTGGTTGATTTGAAGCCTTCTCAGTGTTAATAGGTTATTTTCTCCAATACAGCGTGTTGAGCAATTCTACAGGTTCCTTCCTGTTCAAAGGCAGGCCCTGCATGCTGAATGCAAATGGCTATAGAGAGCTGGGAGAGAGTGCTGGAAAGTCCATGTGTGCAGCAGGTCCCAAAGGATTTTTCCATGCAAGGTCGGAGGTCACATGGCAACTGGGCAAATGTACTTGAGTTTAGAAGATGAACCACTTTTAGCTGATTCTCTGTCAAGGCAAAAACAATAAATAGAAATTCATAAAGTGAGGCTAAGCATCAACAGGAGGTAGGGTATGGGGAGGGGGGTGCGGGAGGGGGGAAGGGGCAGGGATTAAGCAGCCCAGCATCCAACCTGCCCATGTGTGCAATATGGAAACTATATTGATCAACATCTCCAACCACAGTTTAATCTCCATTTTTTTCCGAGTTAGGAAGAAGCTCCATGGCCACTTATGAGGACAGAGACTGAGAAAAATGGTGTATCCAAATGTCTGTTCTAAAGCAATTCCTACTCAGGTTCACACTTTCCTTTTATTACATTTAAATTGTTTTAAAGAAAAAGTACGATGCTGGTTTCTCTAGCCTTTCCCTAAAAGGCCATGTTCTAATCCAGCCGTGGGCAAACTACGGCCCACGGGCCGGATCCGGCTGTTCTATCCGGTTCTCTTGCTCTCCCCTCTGCTCCTTTACTTTGAATTTATATTAGTTCACACAAACACTCCATCCATGCTTTTGTTCCGGCCCTCCGGTCCAGTTTAAGAACCCATTGTGGCCCTCGAGTCAAAAAGTTTGCCCACCCCTGTTCTAATCACTGAGTTACTCACCGAGTTATACTTTCTTATAATCAGAATTTGCTACATAACAGTAGAGAAATTGCTTCCTCAAGTAAAAGCTCCACTGAACATTTTCTGATATTGAAACTGGGGGGATGCCATATTAAAAAAACACCAAACTATTAAAATTTGCAAGACTGTGATAGCAGAGCCTTAAACCAAGTGCGGGTCCTGTGGGAACACACAGGTCACAGAGCCACAAAGCTGGCCCTACTTAGGATCAATATCCAGAGCCCAGAGTATCTCAAGTGGGGAAAAAGGGAAAGCAAAGACACTCAGGACTTTATCCAACATGTCAAATCACCAGTTTCCTAATCCCGTGCCTATGGTTCACTGTCCTTCTTCTAGTGACTAAAATCTGAATGCTGAGCTTAGGGTGGCATGTGTGAGGGCCTCACTCACCTGCCACCCAGAGCTACCTGCAATTTTTACAAGTAGTGTGAAGTTCTAGATGTTCAGTAGAGAAAGACCCAGCATTATTGGACTACTGTGGTTGAGATGTTCAAATGTCGTCAGGAGTAGCAAAATAAAATTTGCTCAAGTTACATGAAATTAAAGGTGAAACGGAGAGCGGTAAAATGGGGTCTAGTCATGCAATTTTACTGCAGTAAGTGGTGGGCCCAGTTGAATTGTTCAGCTATCTGGAGTCATGTTTTTTAATTGAATTTACTGGGGTGACATTGGTTAATAGGATCACATAGGTTTCAAGTGTACATTTCTATGATACATGGTCTGTATATTGCATTGCATGTCTACCACTCAAATGGAATCATATCTTCAAGCATCACAGCTCTTTATACTGACAGGAGCAATCTGTAGTCAAGACCATCATAGCCATTCATTGAACATACTTCCCCCGTGACTACAGAGCCCCCTGAATTTCAGTGACAGTGCTGGGCTACTTTTACAGGGAGGTCCTCAGGCACTAGAGGGTGACTGGCCATTTGCCCCTACATCAAAAGACCTGATATTCTGCCCCTAGGCATCCACCGGGTCAGGAACTGTTGTTATGATACTGACTCTCGGGAGGGTTGGGGGGTGGGTAGTGATTTGAGTCTCATTAAGAGTTTTTCCTGGACACCCTCTCACCCTTTTTCATTTGCTACCTCACATTTGGTTAAGGCAGTGGTCAGCAAACTCATTAATCAACAGAGCCGCAGTTTGCCGACCACTGGGTTAAGGCAATAGGCTTCTAGTAGAGAATGGAGAGTCTTGCCCAGGGTGAAGGACTAGGGTTTTGACACCTTGTACACATTGGAGACCTTAAGCCTCCCATCAGGACTGACAGCTTTATCCCTAATGGCAGGACACTTAGGCTGCTCATGTCTGTGCCCCTCCACAGCTAAGTGCAAGCTTTTGATAGCTGAGCTGATTATTGCCACCAGGACAGAATTAGATGTGAGACATTTGCACACAGAAAGTCCTAACTAGAACAAAGTTCACCAATGTGTGTGGTGAGCTCATCCTATATAATAATAGAGGAATATGCTAATTATCCGTTACTCCGTAATGTAAGGACCAGTTTAGCAGGCTGCGCACGCAGCAGGCTCTGGTGAGTGGGCTGTGGCAGCTGGGGGATGTGAGCCTGTGGTGCCCTCTCTGGAGCTGGGGAGCTAATGACAGACGGGTTCTGGTCCTCCAACAGCCCTCTCCAGCAGGAATGGGGCTGCTGAAACCCAGTCTGGGCCTCTGGCCACAGATCCACAGGTTCGTAGAGACCGACTCTACCCGGCTGCCTGGAGGCCATGTGGCTGGGCCGCAGGGTGACTGAACCCGGTACTCATTCAAGACATGAAACAGAGAGGAGGTGCAGGAGGAAATCTAGAGAAGGGGATGTGGGGGTTCAAGACTCACTCCCTTTGGGCTTTGTTCTTCTTGGCCCACCTGAGGGGTGGCTCCTGGGCGAGCACTGTGGCTTTGGCAAAGCTGCTGGCCAGGAGGCGGGCAGCCCAAGGGGCACTGAGGTGGGGTGCACCTGGGCTTGGGCCAGCGCAGGGGGCCGGCAGGCGGGGATCTGCCTTGCCCATGAAGAGCGAGGTTCTGCAGTGGCCCCAAGATGTGGGTCGGCCTGGCAGGAAACAAGAGGTGATGACTGCCAGCATGGAAGGATGCCGGGGCGGAGGGGCACGGACCTGCAGCCCTGAGGTGGGGGTTGAGGGGTGGAGACACCTCAGTGGAGGCACTACGCAATGCCGGGTACCCCACTGCAGCAGTCCAGCAAAGCTCCCGGCACTACCCGGCCTTGCCTCTGCAGCCTGCGCACTTGAGAGGTGGCGACTCCTGCTCCCACTGCGTAGCCCAAAAGCAAGCCTGCGTCCGCTCCACCCCCAGTTCCTGCCCCACAGTGGCCTGCGCCTGCACAGAGAGTGAGAAGCCTACCACCTGCTCCCCAGGAGCAGGGGTGGGGAGGGTGGGGAGCAGTAAAGAATGCAAGTAGTGGGTGGGGGAGAGAAAAGAATGTGGAGCGTCCATGATGAAGAGGTGCTCGAGGCGGCTCCGAAGCCTCACAGGGAGGTTTGTTCTGTTTGCCTCGTGGCTGTCCCTTGGAAGGGCAGAGAGTGCAGCTATGAGGGCTCCCTGCACGCTGAGTCCAGTTCCGCAGCCAATTGGACAACTGGACAACTGGACAACTCAGTTTCCTGGTCTGTAAAATGGATTAAGCGTGTCCCAGTGCCTTCACTGAGCTTTGGGGGCCAAATGAGATACTGTATAAAGGAAATGAGGGAAGAAGTGAGAAAGAAAAGGAAGGGCAAGCAACACAAAAGAAAGACTGTAAGGACCTGTAAACCTATTGTCACTTAAATAGGGAATATAGTCAATAGTGTTGTAATGACGGTATGATGCCAGGTGGGTACTGGAAATATCGGGGAACACTTTGTAAAGTATATGATTGTCTAACCACTATTCTGTAACTAATATAAAACCTGAAACTAATACAAAATAATATTGAATGTAAAGAAATGAAAATAGGAGTGAAATTTTTATAAATTTCAAAGTTTAAATAAAGGCTGTAAAGGACAGAAGGGGGAAAATAAAAATAGTGTTTTTCATTTTACCACTTTATTGTCTTTTCAGTACATGAAAAAGGCAGTTGTCTTTATATGGTGGTTTTATACTTTTCTAAGTCATTATCTCATTTGCTGTTCAGGGCAACTTAAAGACAAGATAATTATTCCCTCCACTATTCAAATAAAGGAAATCTTGGTGTCTGGCCCCAATGATTCAATCATCAAGCCCTTATTGTAAAGCAGTGTTAGTGAAATTTTCTGTGAAGGGTCATATCTATACCAATAAAAGCCTTGGGGGCAATCAGGCTGGCAGGGGAGGGCAGTTGGGGTGATCAGGCCGGGAGGGGAGCAGTTAGGGGGCGATCAGGCTGGCAGGCAGGCAGAAGCAGTTAGGGGCAATCAGGCAGGCAGGCAGGTGAGCGGTTAGGAGCCAGCAGTCCTGGATTGTAAGAGGGATGTCTGACTGCTGGTTTAGGCCCAATCCCTGCAGCCTAAACCAGCAGTCGGACATCCCCTGAGGGATCTGAGGTTGGAGAAGGTGCAGGCTTGGCTGAGGGACACTCCCTCCCCCTGTGCATAAATTTCGTGCACCAGGCCACTAGTTATGAAATAAAGATCTCCCTGGCTGGTCCAGGTGAATAGATCTGCACATTTGTAGATCATGCAAGAAAAGCTTTTTGAAGATCTAATATTCATTGAGCACTTATGAATCATGGCCTATTCTATACACTTCATGTTTTGACATTTAATCCTCACAATCCCCATTTTACAGATGACGAAACTGAGGCCTGGTGTGACCTGTGCAAGGGGATTCAGAGAGTAGAAGGAAGATAGGAGCTCAGGCAGATGGGTTGCAGACTAAATGTCTTAATGTCTTCACTATTCCCTGGTCCTATGGAACCTGCATACTAACATGGCAGAAAATCAAAAGGAAAGAATGGCTCAGGTTTCAGTTCAATACCAGGCTTTGCATGAGTTATTTGACCTAAATGCCAATCCCACAGGTTTATCCTTGCCATTTCCAAGCAGAAAGGAACTTGCTCAGGGCCACAAAGCTAAAGGGTAAGCCGGATTTTAACACAAGTTTGTCTAGATGTTATTTTCTACCACCTCCAGCCAATGAGCTTAAGGATGCTGCATCTGGCTTTAAGGGTGTCATTGCCAACCAAGAAGGTACATTCTTCAAGAGTTGGAGACCCGAAAATGAAGTCAGTAGGTGGGAGGAACATGTCTCCTAACTTTCACAGTGAACTCTCCAAGTAGAAGCCTAGGGTCGGAGAGAAAATGGTTTGTCTCAGAAGTGTCTATTAACTGTCTATTAGCAGAGCTATGAGAACAACATTGTTCAATAAAATCTGAACAGATAATACAGTTGGCAAAGCGACACATTTAAATTTATTAAAAAGAGAGAAAAAAATGTTTGCACAGATCCAGGGTAATCATGAAAAAAGATTTTCCTTCCTGAAAGTATTCTGTCCCACTGGAGGGGAAAAAAAGAATAAAAGGAAACATGAAAGCCAATTAAAGAAAAACATGAGCATGGAAGACCACCATCAATCTTCTATTCAAATGGCAGTCATGGCTGCAGATTACTGGAAAGGCTTGAATAGCAACTCTATTCAGAGACAAATTAAGTATTGGGGATACACTCAGAAATAAGTAAGTGATCTAATTGCATACCTGATTCTGGAGTCATGCAACTGACTGCAGAAACACCAGTTAAAGGCCCATTAGTTCAAAAGGGAAATATAACTTTTGACATTTGTTTTGGTAAGAAAATAAGTTAATTAAAATTATAATGTTAGCAAAGTATTCTGTGTATACACATGAGTCACTCACTTTATATACACTTTAGTGGTATTAACTGGATGACTTTCATGGCTTAGACTTAGTGCAGGCACATGGAGAAAGTGTAGGGACAAGGAGAAAGACAGGGGGCATATGATGGAAAATCTAGTAGGGACTTGGCAAGGAGAGGCAGGGGGAAAAGAAAGCGAGCCCTGGGATGAGGGTCCTGTTTAATTCAAATTCTACTCTTCACCAATAATTTTAAAATAGTTGACCCATGAGATAGCTCAAGTATGAAATAAAACTATGTATACAGTGATCTTAATCTCTGCAGTCATTGTTATAAATATTTATTGAATAACTTCTATATGTTAGCTCCCATGTCTCTGCTGCTCTTAAGAAAATGGGAAATCCCTTTGGGAGACCAGAGACATGATGTGACATGTTTTTTTCACTAGGTAGATGTTAAGAGAGTCTATAATTTTAAAAAAATACTAGTAATTCCATATATTATGATAAAAATAAATTTATTTAGGTAAAAAATGCCATCTTTCCTTGCTTGACAAGGGTAAATCCCCACCCTGGTGGAGTCAGTTTGCTAACAAGTATGAGCTCTGCTATAGTTTACTTCCACATGTCGTGTGTACAATCAACAATTAGCACAAGTGAAAGGTGTTTCCTATTCATCTCACTATGCTAGCGGTTGCTTCATAACATACAGAAGAAAACCACAGGAACACAGGCCAAGAAATGTCTTTTTGTTGATTGAAATGTCATCTTTAAATGGCCGAATAGATTTCCAGCTTGAGTCTATAATTTGATATTGCAACCAACTTCATCTCTGTGCAGACCATGACTTAACAAATGTCTTCTAAGCCAAGAATCATTTTTAAAACAAACCTCTATTTGAGGATAAACACACATCTTTCAATGTGTGGTTTTAAACATCATTGTTTTGCACATTCTGAAATGTGATTTTTTTTTTTTTTTTGCATCCCAACATTGTCATGTCATAAATTAAAAGAATTTCATTATCACTAATCTATTGCACTAATGCCCAGTAATTGCCTATGGTGTATGCTTCATTATCCAAGGGTATAAAAAAGGAACTTTGGAACTGCAGTTGTGGTCAGCCAGCTGACAGTCAGTCCTCTTTCCCACTCCACATTAAACATCAGTATGTTGGACATGCTGGTCCAAGCCATTCGGGGTCCGTCTGCATTGTCACTGGATAAGGAGGCCCGAACTTGATTATCTTTGGCAGAAGGATTTTAGTTAGTAAATATCAAGTGGTCATCACTTTCTTTCCTACAACAGAAAAGGGGAGGGGGAAGGAGAAAAGAGATTATGACTCAAAAATCTTTGGGAAGGAATAGAAATACTTCATATTCTAGGCATGCATAGGTTATCAACATGCTAAGTAGAACATTAAAAAGGGAAAAAGTTAAGAAGGGCATTTGACATTATTTTGGTTTGAGCAGATGCTTTTGGCAACTTGGAGGAGCTGTCTACCTCTTTGGGACCCTCCATCTCCTTTCCTTGACAAGCCTTCTTAATGACTGGAACCGCAGACTATCCTTCACTGCAGTAGAGAAGGTGAAAGGTAAATTCTGCATCTGTTCAACCAAGCACATCTTTCCAAAGAACCACATACATTAGAACTGGAAGAAGTGTCAGAGGTCATCTGTTCACCCTCATGACACTGAGGAACCAAGAGGTTTAGGAGGGGTCATGGGGCACATTTGATAACTTGCAGGGTCCAAAATGAAAACCCAGGGGTTCTAATGATCAGATGAAAGGCTCCATCAACAACTGGAAGGAGAATCCATTTGTGGTGGCTGCTGGACTACTGTCTGTCATGGGCCCGGAGAGGGGCCCACACACCAATACTCACAACGCCCTTCCTAATTCATTGGGTTTCTCAGTGAGGTCTTTCTCCAATATTTACTCTCCATTCATAGCATTCCTCAATTTTATTCCACTCTTTGGCTCCTAGCCTTTAGATATATCCAGGTATAATTAATGTTTTACGGAGTCAAAGCCATCACTTGGTCTCAAGGCCCAGTATACTAGTAATCCATTTCCTTCATCAGGCCCTAAGTCTTCATTTACTCTCTGCAAGGTCCATCAAAAGCCCCCTAGATCTAGGCTTTGATTTGATTACTTGGCTAAAGCTGTTCTAGCTGATTTCACCCACAACTGTCTTTTGGTAATAGCCACTCCTGTTTTTATTTTTGATATCCTCTTTTTTTCAAAACTTTCAGCATCCCCATTTTTCAGTAGATTTCCTTTGGTGGACTCTCCTGTTCCATTTAATTCTTTCATTAAAGATGGGCCTGTCCCTCCTTTTGCCTCAGGGATCTTCTCAACAGCCCTTAGCACATCTTAGGGCAAACTGCTGATATTTCTCCCCAGCACTCAGACCCAACCTGATTAGCTAATCTTCAAGTTCACCTCTTACATCTTTTACTTATTCCATGTGGCTGCACAAGAAACATTTAACAACCTCCTGGGGTTTGTTATGGTGCAAACACCAAAAAAAAAAAAAAAAAAAAAATCAAACACCAAAAACCCATAGGTTACTTCTCCAGAATTCTCAACTACATTCTAAGATTATTTCTTTTTTTGTTCTGTACAGCTACGTATTAGAAAAGCAACTTGGGGAGACTTTCTTTGTACAAGATGCCTCTTAGGAAGTAGCTGCCTATTAAGAAAATTAATTTTCCTTTATCCCAGTTTTCATGGGAACAATTTAATGCTCTGAAAGGATAAAATGTGATTTTAAAAACTTAACTCTTCTCAGAAGACTTCATTTCATATTTACTAGACATACTTTGGAAATGCTTCAATCAGATCATTTCAAATCCCAAGATGTGGTATGAATTGATTAGCAGGAAATACATCCTGTGGTTTTTAAGCAGCAATTATATTCCCCATCTTCCTTCAGAAATTTGGTTTAGAGAATCTTTCTTAAAAAACACGGGTAGGGGATACTTTGAGTTAACAGCCCGCTACCCTGACTAGAGATGAAAACAAACACGTGTACCATTAAACATCCTATCCTCATCTGACCCCCATTCTCGTCCCCAAACCACCATGTGGAAGCTTTGACACTGAGATCTAGACCAGCGATTTTCAAACCGTGTGCCACAAGAAATTTTTAAAAACATGCAATACCTGACTATTTAGTCAGGAACACTGACCTCTTTTCCCTTAAATTGTCAAATTAAAAAAATGACAACAGTCAACTGGTATGAATGAATCAAAATTATACCTTTTTTTTGTCAGATTGGCAAAAAATATTTTTTGGTGTGCCGCGGAATTTTAGTAATTAGAATTATGTGTGCCATGAGATGAAAATGGTTGAACACCGCTGGTCTAGACCGTTTTCTTAAGTGTCCTGATGAACAGCGAGCCAAGTGCAGTTGGTCACCGAAGAGCTACTGACACGCATTTCCAGCCCAGGACATGTACAGCCTCTTCTCAGGCAGGTTTCCTGCTCTGGTCCAGAGGAGTCATCTGTACCACGTATTGTGAAAAGGGAAAATGCCCTTGACATTCTGAGAGCTCCACCTCTAAAATTAAGAGTGTTGCCTGACTGGTACAGCTCAGTGACTGAGCATCAGCCTATGAACCAGGAGGTCACAGTTCCATTCTCAGTCAGGGCACATGCCCAGGTTGCAGGCTTGATCCCCAGTGTGGGGCATGCAGGAAGCAGCTGATCAATGATTCTGTCTCATCATTGATGTTTCTTTCTCTCTCCATCTCCCTTCCTTTCTGAAATCATTTATATATATATATACCTTATATATTATATATTATATATTATATGTTATATATTATATATAGACTTTTACTTTGGCCACATAAGAGTTCATTTTCTTGACTTGAGGGACATAATTCATACCTTCTCATAATAGTCTCATAATATCCCCACAAGGGTCCAACCATGTCATGTAGCTTTCTAGAATTCATTTAATAGAATTCATTTCTAAAGCCGATTTCAGTGGGAGGGAAGATGGGTTCTTTCCCACGACAAGCTGATTTCTGAGTGTTGTGTGTACCTGGGAAGTACTCTTTGTTAAGGCAGCAGAGCAGCTCCTCTCAGGAGCATGGGGACCTAATTAAACACAATACTGACCTCCTTAGACAACAGATGCAGGACAGGAAGGCCGAGGACTCTTTCTGATACTCCTCTCGGCTATTACATTCCTTCAGGAACTCCTGAAGATCCGTCACAGGAAATCCATTCTGCTGGTATTTCTTTAAAAAGTACACAGTGTTGTTACCTTATTTATAAAGCATGATAAATTGCTCCCTTTGTCAACAAACCAAACCCACCTTTGCTAAAATAAAACTCTCCCACATTGCTAGGTCAGATCCAAGAACTGATATTAACAATGCTGAATCAATGTCAGTCCCAGAAGGCCAAGCCAGGGCCACCACGGAACAGAGAACAATCCAAAGGAAAACACCTCTGGTGCCAGGGTGAAGCAGGGAGGGATGTACTAGTAAGGGAAATAAAAGCAATGATCCAAAGGCTAACGTTTTAATACTAATGCAAGACCAGGTAAGACCCCCCCGCCACTTCCCCTCACTGCCTATGCAGAACCTGCCTGAGAAGTAATCTCTATTTCCTCTACTTTTATGGAAGAGGGTCACTTGGTGGGGCAGAAGGCAGTAGGTTCTTTCAAGCAGACACAAAGACCCTGAGGCCCTCTCCCCTCATGCTAAGTGAGATCATCCACCAGGTCATGAAGACCTGGCCCACTCACAGGGACATTGCGCCATCAAAGGCAGGGACCCACGGGGCAGCAGTGTGCAACAATTCTCTCTGTACGCCCAACCCTGCTGTTAGAGCCACCCACCCACTCCCATGTGGAAACTAACCTCCCCAGGCACAAAAATGTGCTCAGGAGTATTTCCAATGAATCAGCTTCTTCTGAGTTTAGTCTGAGAAGATTCAAGAAGAGCACAACACCCCAAGGCACTGACATAGCACCCTTGGTTGCTCCAGTGCCGGTCTGAAACAGGATTTCTGAGCACGACCATCTGCTGCTAGACAGGCCACCACTGGAGGCAACAGAGCGCCCTTCAAGCTACAAACCAGTTAAATGGACCCAGACTGAAAGGATATAGAACCCACCATGTGGCTCAGGAAGATAGGAAGCTAAACAGCCACAAAAGCCTTAGCTTTCATCATTTAAAGGAAACCTGTATCACACAAATGGTTGTGTCATCCAGTATATAGGTGTTCCCATATCTGAACAGTTGTCAGGGTGGTGATGACCCCTTACCACTGACACTTACCACTCAAAACCTCAGTTCCAGGACAGGTAGGTATACCTGTCAGTGCTGCAACCAACAGTCGAACTACTTAATTTACTAAACTCAACCTATCTCTACCCATTGCCTTTCTCTTTCCACCACACCTCCAAATCAGTCACCCTGACCTGGGTGACAGGGATGTATTCCTAAATGCATATTTAAAATTAAACTCCAACATCCAACAAGTCTCTTTGCTTTTCTTTAAAAACAATTATTAATTTATTTGAGAGAGAGAGAGAGAGATAAACACATTGCTTTGTTGTTCTTATTTACGCATCCATTGGTTGTTTCTTTTATGTGCCCTGCCTGGGGATTGAAGCCACAGCCTTGGCGTATCAGAATAATGCTCTGACCAACTCAGCTAGCCGACCAGGCCAACAGTCTCTTTACTACAAAACTTCAAAATTTAAGTAAAATGTAGCATTTTAAGTAAGTGGGGGAAAAAAGTAGTTTTTTCCTATGTTCCAATCTATACAGGTTTTTCAGTTTTCTTGGCAGGAAATCCTGATAATTACTTACCTTAATGGTGTCATAAGAATCCGTAATAAGTGCAATGAAAAGGCTGAGAATCATATATATAAAAAGGCTGATGAAGGAATATAAATATAGGCGACTGAACAGCCACACCAAGACGCTCTTCTGCTGGATTTGAGCAAAGGTTGCAAACATATCATCACCGTTGACCAGAGAAAACAGACACTCAGAAACTGTATTCAGAGCTACAAACTGAAGGGGGGGAAACTAAAGTTAGTTTTTGAGATATATCATCCAAAAAAGCAGAGAAGTATCTATATCTAGTTAGCTTGTTTTGTTGGAGTTATTGTTGTCATTGCTATTATGAGTAACATCCATTTTAAGACAGCTGGAATACCAAAGTAGGAAAACATTATTTAAAACTCCCTTGCGCACTCATTATCTCTAGACATTTCCCTCAGTTTTTTCCTATACACTTTTATATATTTGTAGTCATATCATCTAACCATTTTGGACCTTGATGTCTTTTTCCCTACTTAGCATCATCTTACTTACACTTAGACAGCATGTTAGGTAACAGACCTTTCCTTAGAAATGTCAAGTTTAACTATTTCCCTGTCATTGGACATCCCAATAATATTTGCTATTATAAAGAGCAATGTAACGAACATTTCTAAGCATAATGTTTTTTCCTGTTATTGGGTCTAAGTGACTAATATTTTTAAGCCTACAACCTACGCTTTCTGAAAGAACTATAGCAATTACATTCTACAACCAGCAAAGATGGACATGCCTGAGACACAGTAGAGGCTCAAGAACATTTTGCTAAATGAATAGTTTCACTGTAGCCTTTCCAACCATGGGTCGGGGTGATTTTAGCACATTCAAAACCAAAGATGGTCATCAATGGGAGAAGGAAAGATGATGATCATGCCCATTGCCTTCCAGGAGCTCCCGGCTAACCGTGGACAGGCCACAACCAATGTATTCCAGTGCCCTGTGGGAGAGCTGGGGAGGGCTGTGTAAAGAAAGTGACCCTCAGAACCAGGGCCTGAGGCGGAGTTCACCAGTGTGAGGAGGAAGGGAAGGGTGTGCTCCGTGAATATGGGGAATTCCGTGCTGAGCCTAAGAGGCGGCCAGAGAGGCATGCCTGTGCCACACTGAGAAAGCCTCGCTCGGTCTTCCACATACTTCAAACTATTACAGGCCAGAACTGGGAACCAGGAAAAAACTGCGGCCAGAGAGTGATCTGACCTGTTTCTAAAGGGCAAGCCTGGCATGTGGAAGATCTCCTAGACCGGGAACAGCCCAGGGCAGGGACACGCGGCAGGGGTGAGTGCAGGAGCCAGGAATGCACAGGGTCCAGATAAGGCTGGAAAAGGAGGAAACCATGGGAAGGGGTAGGGGGTGGGGAATAATCCTGGGAGGGGACAAGGGAAAGGGACTACGAATGGACTCAGTTTTAGACAAGGCAGCTTGCGGTGCCAGGTGGAAATGCTGACATGAGGGAGTCGGAGGCCTACACCTGGAGTTCTGGAGCTGGGCTGAGGGTTGTGTTTCAACTGCAATCCCCAGGCGGCCATCCCGGCGTTCGCGGCTGACAAACTCCTGCCACATCGACTGAAAACGAACAGCAGGTGCTTCATAAACTAACATCTTAGGGCCAGAGGGTTAACATTAGATGAAAGCTACTAAAGAACAATAATGACCCAACTGGTAAAAGATGGTATGGTTTCCAGAAACACCGAGGGAACAAGCTACCTAGAGTTCTGAACCAAATTGTTAGCCATGGGGGCCATGTGCCCATTAAGTCAGTGTGGCTCTGGGGACAGCCATGTCCCTGGTGAATGTCTATAAAACATCTCTACTTGGAAGTTGTGCTACTACTTCACATGCAACAAAATAAAACCTCCCACCCCCTAACCCGGAAACTGGGCTTCCCTTCCAATTGCCCTGCTCCTGGTCAGTGATTTCAGCCTCCTACCAAAGAAACATCTACTCCCAAATAATCGAGTACTTAAAACAACGTGTTGAATTGATTACTCTCCCCCTCTCTTCACTCTGCGAAGGTCTGCTGCTCCTCCGTTTCCCTGACCCAGTCTCTCTGCTCCACTCTCAGGTCCACATTGACGTCTGGATTATTCCAGAAACTCCGAGGAAGTCTTCACTCCAGCCTCTTCGTCCTCCAGTCCAAGCTGCGGTAAAGTCTAAACTTCACAGAATGCAACCTTCGGGCCATTTCTCTCGCATTAAGATTATACGAAGTCTGGATGCAAAGTAAAAATTCACACCAACAAGGCTGGGATAGGCCCTCCTTCGCGTGGCTTCCTTCCATCTCCCCACCGTCAATATTATCTTGTACTTTTCTTTTCCTACAACAGCAGACCCATTGCTCCATCTCCTCCTCCTGGGAGTTATTCTCTTCATCTGATACCTTCTTCTGTGTCCAACAAAGCCCACTTTAAAGGGCTGTTTCAAAGCCTACCTCAAGACAGGTTGCCTTTGCAGCTCTAGTCCCTTCTCTGTATCAGTAAGAACCACAGCGTCAACTACTGGTTGGCCTTCTAATTGGTTTTGAACCCCTTCTCCATACTCCAACTGGATGGAAACACATGTCCGACCCTCCCTCCTCCATGACTGGATGCACAGGGTGAAGTCTGTGACGGGGCGGCGGGCACAAAAGTAACCCAAACAGGGACCCTGCCCATGCCTTTGCTGCATCAGCAACAGCTCCGAAGCTGCTCTCCACAGGGACCTGGAGGGAACATCCAGTTGAACAAAGCACAACAATATGCAAATTGTTTAACAGTTCGACAGGCAGTTCTCCGAGTACATATTTTCCATCTAGCCTTCAGAAAACAAGGTTTAAGCTGGTTTCTATGGCTAGCAATTACGACTCTAACAGCACCATTCATAATTCATGTTTCTCATGGTTTACTTTGGAATCTGGCCAATTCCTTTGTTTAGTTTCCACAACCCCTCACAGTCTGTGCTTCAGGTTCCAGAATTACAAATAGCTGGTTGGTTGGTACATATCCAATTCATCCCTTCGTTTCCAGTGCCATGACTTAGAGTCAGTTTAGAAACAATACCTGTCTCAACATTAATGTTATTCACAGCCATTATGCTTCTCTCTCCTCTATGCGGGTGAGACTTATTTTAACCCAGCAAAAAGTCAAAACGGAGACGCAATAAGGTAAGTGACTGGCATACACCTTGTCATTGGTACCACAGGTGGCTGTGAACCTTCACTTTCAGGGGCCAAACTCCACAGAAGTGAACATTAGGAATAACCAAGGTGAGAAGAGGCGAGGTCCTAAGGTGCTTCCAGGCCAGAAGGACTACATTTATAGGGAGTTGCTGTGGTTCTGAGGAGCTTGTGAGCCCCTGGGAAGCAGGTACTACTGTCTCTCTGTTTCTTGCTCGGTAACAAACCTGAAGAATCCCTGCCACGTTCTGTGATGGACGTGGGGGATGCAAACAGCAATGAGCTATAGTCACTGCCCTCCAAGAACTCAGCCTAGAAGAACCTGACATGCTTGGAGTGCAACAGACATTTAATAAATATTAAATGGGTATTTCCATAAAGAGTCCCCATACATCCTTTGGGACCACAGTGCGAACCCAAGCATTTGTTTCACAAATGATACTTTTTTAATTGAACCAGAAAGAACAGTTTTAAAAATTTAAATGAAAACATAACCTGCAACAGCTTATGTCAGAGAAGGACATAAAAATCACCTTCAAGAGCAACATTTAGGTTTAATGTTTTAACTGGCTAACAGTTCTTTTGAATAAGAGAGGTACTTGGCTAAAACTAGAGACTTTGAGAGCAGGATGATGTAATGCAGGTTCTGCCAAAGTGTTTACCCATGGCATCAGCAAATCCAACAATTTTTCGATGCCTTGGTCTTCTCATTTCTGAAATGGGGACAATGCAAGACTATGATTTATTCTTCACAGCAAAAAAGTCCTCCGGAAATGTAAAAGTTACATTACAGTAATGTTCTTCCAGACCTGGCTTTGAATTATTAATCATCAACAGTCTCTAGCCCTCTGTGCCAGACATTTTGAAAGGGCACTGTGCCAAAGTCCATTAGTGCAGGTATCGATACCGGTGGGACAATGCTTGCATCTCTTCCCTCTTTCAGCTGGACCATTAAAATCCAATGTCTACCATGAAAACAGGAAGTGAAAATATGGGTCCTGCTACCAGTCAAACAGCAGTGTACAACTACTTTTCCTGAGACCTCCTCTTTAGAGTGGCTGCAGAAACATCAATGATGAGAGAGAATCACTGATTGGCTGCCTCCTGCACACCTAGTGGGGATCGAGTCCACAACCTGGCCATGTGCCCTGACCGGGAATAGAACCATGACTTCTTGGTAATAGAACCATGACCTCTTGGTACATAGGCCGATGCTCAACCACTGAGCCAGGCCTATGGGCTAGAGTGGATGGATGGTTTGCTTAAAGAAAGAGTTAGCTTCCACCCCTAAGGTGGCTATGATTCTAGATCCTAGAAAACGCTTGCTGTGCTGTCCAGCTTTTGAAGGCTTCGGTACTACAGAAGGTCTTCTGATTCAACAGAGACTGACTGGCAGAACCTGAATGTGTGACAGTTTGAGTTAATTGGGGGAAGGAGGAGAGACACGGGGGGCAGGAAGCACTTCTAACTTCAGACTCAAAGAAGCAGCAATATGGAGAAGGAAAGCACAGAGTCCTGAGTCAGACTGAAGATTTTCTTCTTCCACTGACTGGTGCATTCAGTAAAGTAACTGAACTGTGCACTTCCCCAAAGGGTGGAGGTGGGACACAGACACCATAGACAGGCCTGCTAGGCAGCCCTGGACACAGCCCTTATCCCTGCTCCTGCAGGGAAAATGGAGGCTGACGCTGAGACACACAGGCGGGAGGTGCCAGCCACATGTGACTGTGGAGCATCTGCTGTGTTGTCAGGGTAAAACACACACTGAATTTCAAAGATTTTAGTACAAAAAAAAAAAGAGTGTAAAATACCTCAATGCTTAAATAAAATATATAATTAAAATCACAATTGTATCTGTTTCTTTTTTTAAATTTTCAGTATAGCTACTGGAAAAATTTGAAGCCACCTGTGGTTCTGATTTGTAGCGCTTGCTGCACTTTTATTGGACAATGCTGGTCCAGAGCATCCCAGTCTCACCTGAATCCTTTGAAAGGACAGGATTGAACATATGAAAATGCAGTCAGATCCTCAAAGCAAATAGAGAGAAATAAGACTGATTATGTGGCTCTCCTCTCAGAATTGATTTATTCAGTCAAACGAAACGCTCGTCTGCAATGGTCTGTTCTAGGTAATTCCAAGAAAAGCCCTACTGGGTATTGGTCAAAGATGTGTATTGGGGTCAGGCAACCTGGATGTGAATCCTATCTCTGCCATTTACTAGCTGTGTAGCCTCAGGAAAATTATCGAACACAGTAAGATCCCCATTTCCTATAGGGCTACTGGGGAGTCAACATAGCAAGGGAGTTAAGGAACTTGGATCCTATATCTATCGGGCACATAGCATTCAAGAGTGGTAGCTAGATTAGTAAAATTCAAGTAGCATTATCTGAACACCTTCCAGGACAATGATGGGGTAGGGAGATGAAGGGCAAAAGAGGTAGGAACACTTGTTCTGAGGCCTTGGAACCCGTGAATTAAAGCCGAAATCTGTACCAAACTTGGTATTTATTTCAGACAGTGCAACACTGTCCTCTAGTGACAAAAATCTGGAGAAGCATTCAAGAATGTGGCAAGTAAAGAAGAAAAATGTTAATTTTCCTGGGCACTCACACAGTCCGTTCTCCAGATCAGAGAGATCATATCAAAGAGCAAATTTAATCATGACTCAGTGGCAAGGAATAGGAAGAGCAATGATATTATCAAGATTTACTATTAACCCAGGGACTGTCACTCTGTTCCCTATGCCTTTTCTCCAACAGGAAAACAATGATTCTCTTTGGACGTGTCAAATGCAACCCCGAAAGAGGAGGAAGCCTGGATGTGTGCCAAATTACTAGGACATATTCAAGTAGGACAAAGCACAGAGCTCGACCTTGCTGGATTGCTCACTTTTTGTGAACAGTGTATAAACCAGATATAAGCATATGTTTTGTTTAAGGCAACCAGAGAGGTCAGAAGTTGAGGCTAAGCTGTAATACAAGCATTAGTGTAACCCTTTGCATTTCACCTCTTTTCTTCTTGCAGAGCACCTGAGCCAGGAGAACAGCACCAGGGGCTGTTGCGGAGATTAAACGAACGAGAGGACAGAAAGGCTAAGCACACAGTGTTGGCTGCTGTTATTTTTGTTGTATCTGTGGTTCCAACTGCCAGAGGCCCATGGAAGAAAAACTACAAGTTGCAATGATTCCTTATCCTTTTTGTTGTTTTGTTGTTGTTGGGTTTTTTGGTTTGAAAACAGGGCCTACCTACTTTCATTTTCTGACGTTTCCACCAATCAATGTTTTATTTTTAAAACAAGAAGAGCACAACTTTGATGTCCCTGAGGTTATGATGCTGACTGAAGCCCAGCAACAATTTGGAATTCTGATGCTGATCTTTCATAAGGCAGAGGCGATGCTGCCATCAAAACCACCATCACTGACAAGACGTGTTTCATTTTAATCATAAACCTAATATGGTCTATTCTGGGCACTCTGTCCACCTTTGTTCTCCTCAATTAATTGGGATGAAAACCCTAATACATTCAATTAGAAAGATTTTGTAATAATTCCCCCCATTCTATTTTCATTTTTCTTATAGGATCTCATATGCAGACATTTCTTATTTGATAATTGGCTGGGTTGGAATGTGACCCATAAAAGTCCCAGACAACTCTGAAATGTGCTCTCCACTCCCTCACAGTGGTTTCAACATCCAGAAAAAGAAAGGGAAAAGAAACCTGATACAAAGATAGGGCTTTCCTGACGCCGAGGGTATGTGCTGGGGACGAGTGGGAAGAAGGTGAAGTCCTGGAAGCCCACTTTTCAGGTGCCTGACCTGCAGAAGGAAGAACCAGTGCTACACACCTTGTTGTGATACGGGCCTAAGACGATCCAGCCACAGAAGGTGTAACCCAGGTAGATCATCCCGGCGCAGGCGCAGAAGCGAAGCACCTTTGGCAGTGAGGCTTGCATTGTTAAAATGAGCACCTGGAAAGACACCGGCAGAGCGGGGGGAATTAAAAAGGAGCTTACTGGAACCCGGAGAAGAAATTAATCTCAATCCTATGACATGACCCGATGCCACATCCTTACATTATATTTTTGGAAGTAACCCAGGTATCTGATGACTCCAACCCAGACAAGAAGCGTGGATGTTCCAAGCAAAATGCTGCACAGATCGTAATTTGTGATATTCTAAGGAATGGAAAAACAGATATGAGTGACATATTCTACTCCCCTCAGCTTATTAACCTCACTTTAAGTTGATAGGAAAAGAATGGACTGCCTGCTCTCTATAGGTGATCCTAAGGGTTTCTAAACTGAAGAGGAGAGTAATAAAGAGCACAGTCCCAAATGTGTTTCTTCTTTCCTTTTAGTATTTCAATTGGTTCAGCTTTTTGTTCAAATAATATCCTGAAACAATGCATTTACTTAGGCATTAAAGAATATAAACTAATGGTGTTCGTTAAATATGAAACGATGCCAGTCAGCTACTTCTGAAAGAAAGCTCAAACATGATTGGCTAACACAGTTCCTGCTCTTGAGGATTTCTGGATCTAATTGCGGAGACACACACACAACCACAATCTATACTAATAAAAGGGTAATATGCTAATTAGACTGGACATCCTTCCAGACGTCCTTCTGGACAAAGCCATGGTAGTGGGGCCAAGGCAGAGGCAGTTAGGGGCGATCAGGCTGGCAGGGGAGAGCAGTTAAGGGTGACCAGGCCACAGGGGAGGGCAGTTAGGGGTGATGAGGCCGGCAGGGGAGGGCAGTTAGGGGGATCAGGCAGGCAGGTGAGTGGTTAGGAACCAGTGGTCCCAGATTGCGAGAGGGATGTCTGACTGCCGGTTTAGGCCCAATCACTGGGATTGGACCTAAACTGGCAGTCGGACATCCCCCAAGGGCTCACGGATTGGAGAAGGTGCAAGCTGGTCTGAGGGAACCCCTCACTAGGCCCCTAGTTTTAATATAATATGTGAAGTGCTGTGAGAGATGCAGTGCCCAGCTTGTCACAAAGCACTTCCCATGGGCATGACCAAGAGCGGGGCTGAGCCTGGGGGACAGGCTGGGGGAGAGCATTGGAGGTAAATGGACAAAAAGCTGAACCAGGGCCCAATGTTGGGAGCCAGAAAGTTGTCCTAGAGGGTCCGTATGGATGGCTCAGTGAATCTCGGGCAGTAGAGGGAGGCAGAGCTAGATAAGGAGGACCCTGGAGGCCACTCCACCCAAGGGGGTTCCCATGAGAAGGGATTGTAACAGCAGGATAGACACTGCCAGGGACTTTCCTCTGACAGTTGTGTGGGTGGATCTGAGGGATGTAAGGCTAAAGGCAGGCAAGCAATGAGGAGATGGCTGCAGCAGTCCAGGCCAGAGAGGAGCCGGCCCAAAGGAAGCCAGAGGTCATCAGGATGGACAAGCGGGAGCTATGTTAGTGTCGGGAGAGAAAGTTAGTTAGACTCCCCCACGGATAGCACAGCCTGGAGGGGAGAATATCTGGGTGAAGGGTCAAGACTTTGTCATAAGATCAATTCAACGAAGTTCTATGCAGTCAGGCACCTGGCAGACACTCTAATAGTCCTGCCCTCACCCTCATCTGCCAGATCACCCACTGGGCAGGACTGGCTCTTGATAGAACTGGTTCATGGGTCACTGATTCTCCTGCGATTTTTTTTTAAAAAAAATAAATGAAACCCACCCTAACAACCGATCTTTTCAAACTTCAGTTTCTATGCTCAGGAAGTTACAAGTTTCCTGGGGATATTCATAGGGAGATATCATCCCCCCCCAGAACATCAGCTTCTTTATATTCCCTCCACAAGGAATCGGGTCAGAGGAGGCTTCTGATATATGGAAGTGAGAAAAGAGGAAACATGAGAATCAAACTAGTCTCCACAAGGAATTTATATCCTCAAGGATCATCCAGGATAGAAAGAGCAGCAGGCTTAAAGTGGGTGGCCCCTCACCTTTACTTGAATCTCCATTTTGAGGATGGATCCAATGATTGTCATTAGGTCACTGATAATCACCAGGACATACCATCCGTTGATGAACTCCCACTGGTCAGCATTACACACGTGTCGCTGGTACTTCTCCAGGAAGAAATTTAGAAATCTCTGCAGCAAACATTTTAAAGAGTATTTCTTACAAACCACACTGCCCTCTGGAAGGAGAAGATAAGTGCAAAACAGAGCTCCCACCTGTAACATGATATGGTGTTACCTATCCTTCTCAAAGCTGGAAATTATGCCCACACTTCCCCCCTCACCTGCCCAGCTAGACTAAAGCCTTCAAGTGCCTACCAAGCGAACTCAAACATCATATGCTTATGCTCTTATCTCCAACAGACTCTTGTAAAAGCTGTCACATAGTACATCCCAAATATGTTACTTTATCACCTCATTCAACCAGACAGCACCCTATGCACCAAGCATTAGTAGCCTGCTCTTCCAGAGGAGAGAACTGAGGCTGGGGAGGTGGAGCCAGGATGGGCGCCCAGGCATTCCAGCTCCTGTCTGTGTGCTCCCAATGCCCACCCCCTGTTTAGGCAGAACCAGGACCCTGACCTGGAATCAGAGTATCAGGGGACTTGCGGGGAAGGGGCAGTAAGACAAATGGATATTTACAAAGTAAGTTGACAGAGGTCAAGAATGAGAAAAATAGAATGAAGACTGTTTTCTTACTCCACCAATGGCATGCTGATCACTTCATGCACCTGATCCCATTCTGCATTTCCACACACAAGCCACAAACCAGAGTAAGATTTGTGGGGAGCTGGGATATAGCTTCACAAGAGCCCCGAGAGTAACAAGGTGAAATGAAACTTGGGGGAGAATTTTCAAGCTATTTAAAATATAGAATAAAGTACTTTATGCTTCATTAGAACCCATGTATCATGCCCCCTGTCAAAATGAAATCTGATTTGAAGGCAAAAGATGAAACCCACACATGCTATTATTCTGTTCTTAAGATTTACTCCTGATTCAAAAGGGTCTCATTTATTCTGGAAACATTCAAGAGCTTGAGAGGTCACCATTGTGCACCTGTGTTCATTGGCTCAGTTTTAAGCAAGATAATTATCTGATCCCACCTGACATGGTGGGAGCTTGCACTCACCTTACACCTCAGGTTGATGAATGCCTTTTAGGGGGCAATCACTCAAAGGAATCTAATTTAGTCAAGGGCTCCAGAAAGGACAGGATGACCCAACACCAGGGCCCACTGTTTGGACAAACTGAGGGTGGAGGCCAAGAGGGGAGGGAGAAAATTCAAGCATGCATACCTTTCGTAAGCGTAGAGCAAGAACGATGGATCTTGTGCACAGAATCAGAGACGCCAAGCAAATCACAATGACGAATGAATCAAACACCAGCACATACTGAGTATTCTTCTGAACTAAGGAACAAAAATGATAAACACTCCTCACTGGGGAATAATTTCTGACAAGATGGTAGTCAAAAAAGAAGTTCAAATTATAAATTCAAAAACATCAGAGACAAATCGCAAACTCAGAAGTCTACAAATAAGGTAAAACTTTCCCTGTTATTAGGAGTTATACATTTAAAAACATATAAACTCTTAAGGGACGTACTAAAATGTATTTGTAAGTATTTACATAGACTATAATTTGACAGAAGGTGGTCCGTTTGGGCTCCATTCATAAGAGGCAAAACTATTGACATACTCTGAGGTCTTTCACATACAAGCACAAACACCACGTTCCCCATTAATGAGGAAACAAACTCTGTCTCAGACTCCCCATTTCTGTTTCTCAAGTTTACTGTGCACTTTCCCAGCATTCAATAAGCTCCTTCTGCACATGGAGAAAATAACCACTTGTAATCGTAGTAAGAAGGAGAGTATATCTTGGAACACAGTAGCATGGAGAAATGTACTGGAGGGAGATGAAATTGTAACCTTAGCTTCTCTCAGACTTCATGGAATTATCCCAAATACCAATGATGGCTCTCCCCTGCCGGCTCCCCTATCCATCCCTGCAGTCCCATCACCTGCCAGCTGCTTCTCTCCCCCCATCTTCTCTATCCTGAGGCCATACTGGTCTTCCTTCTTCCTACCTCCTATCAGGTTCTCTCTCTCTCTCGCCTCAGGGGCTTTGCACATGATGATCCCTCTGCCTGGAACAGCACCCTCTCCATCACACATGTTAAGATGATTCTTTTTCAGCCTTAGGTTTCAGAGTGAGTATCATCTTCTCAGAACAAAATTCCCTAAATTCCCATCTTTATTAGCCCCTTCCCTACTCTCAGAGCACTCTCCATAATGTACACACCTATAGTATCCTTTACTTGATGACCACGGAACTTCAAAGAGAGCACAGCAAGGAACAGAGAAGTGACAAATGGGAAAGGACATGGTCTCTGGGGGCCTGAAACCTTGGGTCTGAATCTCAGCCCTGCACTCAGAAGCTGAGCAGCCTTAGGGAAGGTGCCTCAGTTTCCTCACCCAAAAAGTGGGTAGAATTAAAAAAAATTAATCATAGGGCTGTTGTGAAGATTAAACAAGTTCATATATGAAAGCACATGAAACAACACAGTGGTTACTATGGAATCATTCAATGCCCATCTTCCCCACCAAATGGATGGCTCTGGGAGGCGGGGATCATATATATTTTGTCAACACTACAGTGCCTTTGCTTAGCATAATGCTTCAGTGTGGTTACAAGTAAATGCAGGGACTCCAGCAGAACATGAGAAGAGCACCGGATAATCTAAGTTAGAACGTGTGACAGTCTGAGCTAAGTCAGAGGCAGAGAAGGCACAGAAGGAGGAGGCACAAAGTGGTGAGAGATGAAGCAGAGAGAGGCAACATGGTCTCCAAGGGGACTCAGGGAACAAGGAAGAAGGACCAAGCAGGCATGACTCCTGGTTTTCTGTCCTCCGTAAACTGAGCTCAGTCTGGATGTCCATGACAAGAGAGGATGGCTCAGTGGCAGCTAAAGCCACGAGTGTGGGCACAGGTACTCAGACCACAGAGAGAAAAGCAGACAGAGGACAGGCGGACAGTAATGCTTGAGGAAATGAGCTCAGGAAGAAGATGGAGAAAGGCCAGAGGAGAAGGAAATAGGACTGGGTGGGGACAGGCAACCTTCCAAGGAGTCCAGACTCAGAGTGCTTCTCAGCGACACCTCTGCAGAGAAGTGTTGAAGAGAAAGATCGGAGTGTCCACAGACTTATTCATAACAAGGGTGTGAGAGACAACAGCATGAGTGTCTGGGTAAAGCTGCTCCCCAGTGGGTTATGACCACAGCCAGCCAATACATGTAACTTACTGAGTGAACTATTTACTATTTAGCCTCGCCAAGCAGGCGGTGCCTAGGCTACAAAGTGGGGGAAGCAACTGTGCCTGCTCCAAGGGCTGTCAGGAAAGCAGGTAAAACATCCATGCTGAAACCAGGTAGGCTATGCCTGGCACCTAGCACTGACATTTACCTTTAGCCATTTTAAACGTCAGAAGTTTAGGTAAAAAAGCAAAGCAACTTAATTTGACTAGAATCCAAGACTTTTCCCTCCCTTCCTCCCACCCTCCCTCTCTCCCTTCCTTCCCCATGGGATGAGGCAGAAGGATTAGAGGCAGTTCGTAGGAAAATGGGACTGAAAACCTCATAAAATGCAAGGACAGCATCTAGTACCTTCCTGTCTAACATATAGCTAGACCAAATCTCTAAGATTGCTCGTAGTGGGAAAACTGAGGCCCTGAGCTAGAGAGAGAAACCATCTCTCCTCACAGAGAAAACAGTATTGTGTTGTTTTACTTTATTAGGAAGACTAGTTTGGTGTGCTACAGAAAATATTTTATGAACACTGTAATTGCTTTCTTACTCTATTGAAACTCTGTTACCCCTATGGGAACATTGCCCAAACCTAGGTTTGTAAAACACTAGTCCAGAGAGATGCCTCTGCCAACCTGGTTAAGTCATTTGTTCCACCCAGTCCTCCCACAGGCCCTGAGAAGTCCCCCTGCCTGCCTGTGTGGCTCTAACCCAGGGCTTCCCACACTTCCTAAACTCCCTTCCCCTATGACACCCATTACATCAGCCATCAATGGGGAGTCCTGCCCACCAATACCTCCTCTAGCCCCTCATGCCCGAATTGCTACACTCATAAAATCAAGTTAAAGTGAAGATTAATGGCACCCTTGGGAACGGGTATTAGAAGTCAAAAGAAGCAACATTTGGTTTGTATATGAAAATGGACATTCCCTTATATTCCGCCCTGAGATAACATAGGCAATGATGAGAGGGAGAGTATATGAATGTGAATGAACTCAGAAGTTTTGGAAATAGCGCAAGGATCTCACCAGGTGTTACCCTTGCCTTAGTCTCACTTCCTGTCTCTCCACTTCCCCAAAGCCAGGCCAATCAATCAGACTGGGGGAGGGAGGGGGTACGGACGTGGCGGGGGGAGGGGGACTCCATTTCCTAAGCTTGTTTCCAAACTTCAGCTTTTTTCAAAGTTTTCACATCATTTTATTTTAAATTCATATTTTCCTAGTGACAGAATCTGGTTTCTTACTACACAGCTCTGGAAGCCTATAAAAATGTTAGTGTAATCACTGGCCACAGGAGGGAGACAGACCTCCTTTCTTCTTTTTTTCAAAAAATTATTTTTAAATCATTTTTTAATTTTTCAATTACAGTTGGCATACAATATTACATTAGTTTCAGATGTACAGCCCAGTGATTAGACATTATATAACTCACTAAGTAATCATCCTGATAAATCTCATACCCATCTGACACCATACATAGTTATTAGAATATTATTGACTATATTTCCTATGCTGTACTTTACATCCCTATGACTATTCTGTTACTATCAACTTGTAATTCTTAATTCTTCACCCAAATCCCAACTCCCTCCCATCTGGCAACCATCAAAATGTTCTTTGTATCTGAGTCTTTCTCTTCTGCTTGTTTATTTTGTTTTTTAGAATCAATTGTTGATAGATATGTATTTATTGGCACTTTATTGTTCATATTTTTTTATCTTTTTTATCTTTTCCTTCTTCAAGAAACATTTCATATAATACTGGTTTGGTGGTAATAAAAAGGGGGGGGGGGCATAGAAACTATAAAAAGAACCAGTCTGAAATGAAGGATACACTAACTGAAATGAAGAATAATTTACAGAGAATCAACAGTAGAGAATATGAAGCCAAGAATCAAAAAAGCAATTAGGAGTATAAGGAAGCAAAAAGTACCTATTCAGAACAGCATAAAGAAAAAAGAATCACTCCCTAAAATGAGGATATTGCAAGGAGCCTCTGGGACAACTTCAAGCAAACCAACATTCACATCATGGGGGTGTTGGAAGCAGAAGAGAGAGAGCCAGAAATTGAAAACCTATTTGAAAAATAATGATAGGAAACTTAGGGAAGTTTGCCCCAGTCAAAATTAACCTTTGCTTTCTTTACCATCATGCCTTTCGTACCTCCGCCACTTATGGCTATCCATGACATATTGGAGATTTTAAAAGCACGTCTGTCTCCCCCGCTAAGGTGTTTCCTTTCTTATCCAGAGTGCCTAGCAATTACTACGTGCCAACTCTTGTTCTCGGTGCTTTGCTTTACATTCTAACTCATTTAATGCACAACATACTGGAAGGCAAGTACTATTCTCACTCTCATTTTGAAAAGTACTGAGACAAAGAGAGGTTAAATAATTTTTCCAAGATCACAGACATAGTAAACAGAACCAAGACCAAACCTAGGCAGTCTGGTTGCCAAGGTTGTACTCTAAGCACTGGGCATGCTGCCTCTTCTAAGAGGTATATAATCAATATTTGCTGAATTTAACAAAAATGCAAAGTTTCTGGCTATGCTTTACAGAATTTAATGCTCAAGGTCTGGTTTTCTGGAGCCCTTTCTTTCTAATCACCATCCAAGTCAACCATGTAAACACCTGAAATTCCAAAATAAAATGCTAAAAATCCTCCAATGGGCAAGCATGTAAGACACTTACCAGATCCAGATATGTTTAAGTCTTTACATTCTTCAATGTTAGCATCACTGTCAAAATAGATTTTTATTTTGCCACTGTGAGCTTTGTTGTCGAAGGTAATCTGGAAACACAAATGTATGAAGAGCAGAACATATGACTTGTTAGATGGACTCTGCTTAAAATTTTAATGGCATTTGAATAGCAGGCTGATCCAAAAATTGTACTGATGAAAATGTCCTCATCACATGATTCTTCACAACTTTCATTAATGAAAATATAGTGTCCAAAATATAGGGTGGGAGAAATCCAAAAGCAAAACAGCCAGCTAGTCCCAGGAACAAACATGAAATTCACCAGTCTTTGACAGGAGAACACAGTGACCTCACTGATTACACTGAATGGAATCCAAAAGCATTTGCTTCAAGTTAGTCTTTTGGGTATGAAATTCTAGGTTTCTACTAGGTTGGAGATTAGTTTTCTGTTCACCTCAAATGCTATATATAATGTTTTCAGAAATGGCAAAGAATGCCCTAAGGCTGCAGGCTGAATTTAAGATTGACAATGACTCATACATCACTTAAAATTTGTAAGTGAAATCTGCTGGGTATTTTAGGCCTTGAGAGAAGTATTTTCGGGGTTTTCCTAGGGGGAAATGAGACATCAAGTGCCAGGGTTAGTGGAGGTTTAGTCATAGCTCAGAGGTATAGAAATGAGGCCTGTAGGGTGAATTCTCGAACCTCTAGTTTGGTCATAGTGATATAATTGGGTTACACAGAGTGTGGCTTGTGTTCAGAGATCCCAATGCTTATAGATTTACTCATAGATCAGCTGCACTTTCAGCTCTCAAGTTCTCTGCCTGTGAACTTTCTTAATTTCATCATGTGATTCATAATGTGTAGGTTACTCCAGGGCCATTAATCCTGCTCTTCTCTTCCTTACCACAAGTCACCATTAGTAATTACTTTTATTTCTTTGTTTACTTGCTTTTCTCTCTCTTCCACTGAGCTGTAAGCTTCCACTGCACCTCAAGAGCAGGGCAGTGTGTGGTGCACGGTAGGGACTCATTAGTATTTACAGACTATTGAATAAAGTACTCTCCTGAGTTGCTAAAAGATAATTGCATACAATGTTCAGCTCAGCATCCAGTTTTGCTCTTCCATGAACATGAAGAAGGGAGGAAGGGGAGGAAAAAGAAAGGGAAAAGGGAGGGAGAAAAGAAGGGCATGAAATTCCATGAAAGTGAGAAGACAGGTTACTGTCCCCACAAAACTGAACAGTCTCTTCACCGCACAAGCCTCCTCCCAAATTAAAAGGAGCCACAACTGATTCTCTGCAGAATGGCCTTCAGATCAAGGGGGCACCGTCTGCCTGGAGGTTTGAAAGTGTTTGCTACATTTGCAAAGACCTTTCTTTGAAAGTGGGGAAAGTATTATAGACACTTAAAACACTTGTAATAAACTTTTAAAAAATGTATTAGAAGAATAAGAGCTCAAAGCCAATTTGGAAACTTCTCTTTTCAATGCAGAAATTTAGTTTTTAAAACAATGGAAAAGGCTTTGCTTCATTTTCAGAAGAAACGGTCTCTGGATGAACAATGCTATTGTGCTATTCAACTCTTTTAAACACAACTGCATCTGACACATCTATAGGCTGGTGTGCTTGGCACTGTGCATCTACAGAAGGAGGGGGGAAGCATAAGAAACAGTGGCTGAGTAAACAGACACTTGCCGTATTTTGAAAGACGTAACAGTCTGGTAACTCTCGGGAAAGCATCGTCTGCAGGTCAATGCCTTTGAGGTGAAAGGAGATTTCAACCTGTAAGAGCCTAAATAAAAAATATCACAAGGTATACATTGTCAGAGTCTTACTATCTACTCTCCTTCCCTCCCTCAATGCCTGTCTCCTGGGAAATGAGACTGAAAACGTTTTCACCTATAAAATTCCAGTCTGAAGAATGATGAGTTCTTCCAGTCCTCAGCGTTCTTGGAGAGGCCCTGGAGGTCCAAGTAAATGCAGTCTAGACCAATGGAGAACAACAATTGCTTCAGGCAAAAATCAGATGCTAAAACCAGTGGGCCGAAGGGCGAGGAGAAGCAGAACACTTCCAACGAATCTCCCCACAGAGTACTTATGAATTACAACAGGAAGACCGGTAACTACAATGGAGAAGCTGGCAGATAGCAGCACCCTGCCCAAGTGATCCAAGTTCACACTGACAGTAATGAGATAAAAAAAAAAAAAACACCTCCTGAAATAATGTACTGCTGTGTGCTATTCTCGCTAAAATGCGTAACCCCAATCTAGTCCTAAAGAAACAGAAAAACCCAAAGTGAGGAACATTTTACTCTTTAAAAATGTCAAAATCAGCCCCTGGCCGGTGTGGGACAGTTGGCTGAGCATCGTCTCACGCACCAAGAGGTCGCAGGTTCAATTCCCGTTCAGGGCACAATACCCAGGTTGCAGTTAGATGCCCGGTCTGGGTGCATACACACATCCATGTTTTCTCTCTCTCTCTCTCTCTCTCTCTCTTTCTCTCTCTCTCTCTCTCTCTCTCTCTCTCTCTCTCTCTCTCTCTCTCTCTTTCTAAAATAAATAAAAACATACTTTTTAAAAAAATGTCAAGGTCATAAAAAATACACACACAACCCAACAACCAACCAATCTGGAACTATTTTGCTCCAGATTAAAGGAGACTAAAGAGGCATGACAACTAAATGCAGTATGTGATCCTGGACCAAGGAGGATGGGGTGGGAGGGGGCCTTTCTTTTGCTATAGACAACATTAGGGCAATTGATGAAATGTGAATAGGGTTTGTAGATTAAAGTGCTGTGCTGATGTTTACTTGTGCTTTTGAGCACTGTACAGAGGTGATGTGGGAGACTGTTCTTAGGAAACACACTGGAATATTTACAGGTAAAGGGACATCATGTCAGCCTCTTATTCTCATACATTTCAGGAGGAATATTTAAACACTAGAGGTCCAGCGCATGAAATTCGTATGTGGGTACGGTCCCTAGGCCTAGCCTGCAATCCCTAGGGCAGCCAGCCTGCCCCCTGCTGCCACCCACCCGGGTTCCCAGTTTGCCGTTGGGCAATGAGAGCCTGATGGCTGGGGCGGGGAGGACTGAGAGGTCAGCCATTCCCGCCCGCTCACTGGCCCCACCCCCACTGCAGGTCACCCTCTATGTGTGGGGCGACCAGCGGGATGGGGGCCTTGGCCAGGTGCCACCCGCATCCCCCACCACCCACCCCTGAGTCCACGTGTGCCATCGGGATATGGGAGCCTGCGGCCGGGGAAAGGGACCAAGAGGTGGTCAGTGCACCTCATAGTGACTGGTCGAGTGGTCAGGGAAATCTAGATGAAAGTTATACAAGGAAATTTCTCTGTTATTTTGCAAACTTTCTGTGTCACCTGATATTTTTTCAAAATAAAAACTGAAGAGAAAGGAACTTAGGTTGTATTCCAATAAAAATATAATATGAGCTTTAAACTATAAAAGAATGAGTCCAAGAGCCTCACATGAAAACGTGTCTCATTCCTGTGTAGCCCAACACCTTAGTAGGAACCTGAGGAGGTCTAGAACTGGTAAACGCCTTTCAAGGGCACAGAGCCCTCACAGACAGACTGCTGCAAAGTCGGCTTCACTGGCTCCTACTGGGGCTCTGGCTGCCTTTAAAATGGAAACACTGGCCCAGCCAGCATGGCTCAGTGGCTGAGCATCAACCTATGACTAGGAGGTCACAGTTCAATTCCCACTCAGGGCACATGCCCAGGTTGTGGGCTTGATCCCCAGTGTGGGGCATGCAGGAGGCAGCTCGCAAATGATTCTATCTCTTTACTGATGTTTCTATCGCTCTCTGAAATCAATTCCTCTACATCGGGAGCGCTGCTCAGCTGACCATGGGGGACCAGACACCGGGCTCATGGCTAGCAAGCGCAGCAGTGGCAGCGCAAACCTCTCCCACCTCTGCGGCACAGCTACCAAGCGGCGGCAGAGGCAGGTGCAACGGGGCTGGGATGAGCAGCAGTAGCACAGCGCCAGGCTGGGCTTGGACTCCTCCCTGCCCACCTGCCACTTTATGCACTACTACATCTCTTGGGGGATGTTGGACTGCCGGTTTCCCCTGAGGGGTCCTGGATTGAGAGAGGGTGCAGGCCAGGCTGAGGGACCCCACTGGTGCACGATTCTGTGCACTGGGCCTCCAGTTTAAAAAATAAAATAAAATGGAAACACCAGGGCTGATTCTCAGTAATTGCTCCAGAACCTTGGTAGAGTCAGTGGCTAATTCTTTAAGAGGTCTCCCACAACTGCAATCCTCTATTTGCTTATCTATCCTATCAACTAGAGGATAAGTTCTTTGTGAACAAGAGCATATTATGTTGTGCGGTTGTCCCATTGCCTAGCACAGTGGTTGGCAAACTGCAGTTTGCAAGCCACATGCGGCTCGTGAGCCACGGTTTGCCGCTCTGTTGACTAATGAGTTTGCTGACCACTGACCTAGACTCTCGATTCCAATAATTACAGGCTGTTTTTGTTCCTTGTGATTAAACCCCTATCCCAGTGGTCGGCAAACTCATTAGTCAACAGGGCGGCAAACTGCGGCTAGCGAGCCGCATGTGGCTCGCGAACCACAGTTTGCCGACCATTGGCCTAGCATATAGCTTACACACAAAATGTCACAATACATAGGACACACTTATATTTTGTGAAAATTCGTTTTCCTAGGCTGAAAACAAGGACATGAGCTGAATGGACAACTCAACAGGCACAATATTAAGAAAGGCAAGTGTCAGAGGGGTGCCTCCTTACCTTTGGCAAATAGATTATTTATTGATGTCAAGAAACAGTTTATAATGTCGGTTTTCTTGACCGGATCTTGATTAATATGGTGAGAGCAGTTACTCACAACAAACTTGTTCTCTAGAGGAAAAGGCTGATGATGATAAAAATAGCAACTACATGTCACCCACTTACTCTGTGCCAGGCACTGTGTTAGGAGCTTTATATGTTCTCTCATTTAATGCATCATCCTATTTAAACCCAAAGCAACCTTGTGAGATAGGTACTATTGCTGCAATTTTGCAGATGGACAATCCAAGGCACAGAGAGGCCACGAGACTTTCTCAAGGTCACACAGCTAGCTGATGGCAAACCAGAATTTAAACCCACATGTGTTCATTTCCAGAGCCTAAGCTCTTCACAGTTCAATGATATTAAATTTGCCTTATAAAAGCCTGATTGATTGGTCAAGTTTTATCGTTGTAATTATGGGGATGCACTTTATCAAATACACATGCAGAACTCTCTAAAATCTGGCTGACCTTATGCTGGAGTCATTGCTAATGAGGCCACTAAGAACCTGGTGGCAGCAAAACCTAGAAACTGAGACTTTTTAAAAGGATGGCTAGAGCCCTACGTAAAACATCAAACCTCAGACAGAACAAACTGGTATTAGAGTAGCAGACTCTTCACTCAAATCAGCCTTGGGCAAACTACGGCCCGCGGGCCGGATCCGGCTGTTCTATCCGGTTCTCTTGCTCTCCCCTCCACTTCTTTACTTTGAATTTATATTAGTTCACACAAACACTCCATCCATGCTTTTGTTCCGGCCCTCCGGTCCAGTTTAAGAACCCATTGTGGCCCTCGAGTCAAAAAGTTTGCCCACCCCTGACTCAAATGAACCTCGTTCACAGAACAGACACTCGAGCAAATGAAACAACAACCCTCGTAGAGACAATTGGAGGGTGGATTATATCTGTTCTTTGAAAAGCTGGGCGAGTGATGAAATGGTCAGGATGCCTCATGCTAAGAAAGGAGAACAGAAGAAATTTAAATCCGTGTTACAAGAAATGAAACACTATATAAGAATGATCGCTATGTAAATGTTTAAAAAAATTTTTTTAACAGGACTTATAACTCCCCCAAGTAAGGCTGAACTATAAAGCTACAGGTCTAGAGGGAGGAGTGGAGGGATAGGTCCACAGCATTAATGACAGGAAACCCTTCACGCCAGCTGCACAGACATGTAAATAAATATTAATCTGCAGAGTAAACAGGCCCATGCAGGAGATCTCTGCATTTAGCTCACTGAAGGACAATTCTCTTAATGGGAAAGGGAAAGCAAATTCCTGAATAGGTAACTGAGAACAGCTTCTGCTAAGTGACCTACTTAAACTATAAGACCATACCACTGATGTCAAACTCAGTTCCTATTTATTTCATCGGCAGGCTTCCTCCAGTGTGTCCAAGAAAAGAGAGGCATCAAGTATTTAAGACTATTCTTTACTAGAGGCCCAATGCATGAAATTCGTGCAAGGGCCTCAGCCCTCGCAGCCCTGGCTTCATCCACAAGGTCATCCGGAAGGACATCCGGAAGATCGTTCAGCTGTCCGGTCTAATTAGCATATTACACTTTTATTACAGATACCTTCTGAATAGATACATCAAACATTTTCTTTGATAAGTTATATTTAATAAGTTAAAGAATACAATTAACTTACTTAAGTAGTCTCCCTTAAAGTCAAATTAATAACCAACCTCTCTCCATTTGATTAAAAATATTCCATATTCTGATAGAAAGGAAATGAGCAAGTGCATCACTGTCCAATGGCCAGGAGGAAAATTCTACTTTCTGGGACTGCATGTCCTACCTCACCACTGATACTGACTTTGGCCAGATTTCTTTAATCCATTTTTAAAGAAAAATCAATAGAGGAAAACGACATATGAATCACTGGGAAATAGCTGTATGATGCATCCAACTGAGTCACACATTTTTTAAGAGGGCAAGTGGCCAGTGGCTTACTTGAAGCAGAGGGTCACTGCACAAGGTTTCGGCTCCACTTGTCAGGTACTCCTATCAGTGACAGGGAGGAGGGAGCTGACAGCCTCAGGGAAGATTCAGAGTGAACCAATCAGCCCCTGATTGCTGTCTACCAAATAGATCTCAGGAGAGCAAAACCTGAGGGGCAATCAGACAAGCCACTTTTAAGGTTGCTGCCCACAAAGCCAGCCGCTGACACCTGACACCGAGATGACCTCTGAAAGCCACCTGGGGCCCCTGCTGGTCCTGGCTCAGGAGCTGCTTCTCTCAGAGCCAGGAGCACAGGACACACCGACCCACGCAGAGTCTAGCAGGCAGCCTGTGGAAACAGAATGAGGACCTCAGCCTTATGCGGGTGTTCTACTCTATTGCCAAGATCCCTTAAAATCAGGTCATAGGAATAGGGTCAACTGAATGGTGTGATGCTCCTTTTGATAAAACCACCCCAAATGTAAACTGCTACTAGGATCCCTACTCCCGAACTGTCATCTAACTGAGGCGCTATCACTGATTAATCGTTGCAAGCCCAGTATAATCATGCACAGATTACCACAGGGTTACCTTCTGAGAAATGTGGCGATTCCATCATTGTGTGAACATCAGAGAGGGCACTTACACAAACCTAGATGGTATAGCCTACTACACACCTACGCTAATTGGTATAGCCCCGTGGTTGGCAAACTGCAGCTCGCGAGCCACATGCGGCTCTTTGGCCCCTTGAGTGTGGCTCTTCCACAAAATACCACGGCCTGGGCGAGTCTATTTTGAAGAAGTGGCGTTAGAAGAAGTTTAAGTTTAAAAAATTTGGCTCTCAAAAGAAATTTCAATCGTTGTACTGTTGATATTTGTCTCTGTTGACTAATGAGTTTGCCGACCACTGATATAGCCCATTGCTCTCTAGGAGAAGAAAAGTAATTTTCCCTCTACCCTTCTGGGTTCTCAGCTAAGACATTCCTGTAATAAAAGACAGATTGATAGGAGAAAATAAAAGTTTAATAACATGTATACCTGCTATATACAGAGACCCAGGAAAACTGAAGCCATCAACTACCTTAAATATCACCTTCAGCTGAGGACAAAAGAAGATGCTGTGGATGGGGAGGGTCAGGTATGAGAGGTTATCAGGGAAAGCACAGTAAACAAAGGTGAGGTTGTTAAGCAGATTTGAATCTTTGCCATCTGCATTGATAAGAGTCTGCAGAGGCAAGGTCACCCCACTCTTGCTGGCACAGCTAGGGAGACATCCTTACAAAGGGAGATGTCTCTTACGAGCTTCTTCCATATTTTCTGTTTCTTAAACTAACCTGCCTAAAATAATCCTTTTGCCAAGTAGACATATTTGAGGATGACAAATTTTGTTCCCCTACAGCTCCTAGGCGGTCTCATGTCACTCCACTGAACACTGTAGGCAACTGTAACATAATGGTGAGTATTTGTGTAATGCATTGCACTGTGATGTCACTAGGCAATGGGGATTTTTCAGTTCCATTATAATCTTGTGGGACTGCTGTGGTGTATGTGATCCGTCATTGACTGAACAGTTATGCAGCACACGACGACATACACAGTGAGTACCTTGGGCATGGTAGGTGTACACCAGAGGTTTGTTGAACGAATTACAAACCCCCCAGATCTGTAAGTCAAACACTTTGAATTTACATAAGACATTCTTTTAAATTCTTAACAGAATGGCACAACACAATTCTGCTTGTGTAGATGTTAACTTTGGGGCCAGCAATAGCCTGAAAGAGGAAACGAGTTGCTAATCACAATTTGCCTTTGAAGAGCATTAATATATTTTACAAATAATAAAAACAAGAGTGCAAAGCATTTTAACACATTATTTCATTTAATAAATACAGACTCATCTTTCTTTTATTTTCCCCCCCCAAATATCTAATTGTCCCCTCGTGGAAGAGGGGAAAACCTAAACAAACAGGAAACACCTGGGCATTTACCACAAAACCAACCACCTTGAGTTGCACCTAAGAGATCCACAAATTTCTAGGTCCTATTACATAGACCTGCCGTTTCTTGAGCCAAAGCCCTTTGTAGGCAAATGTTAAACTGACAGCTGCAAATAGCAGTCACGAAAGCAAGGTTGAAGTTGTTCCATTTGTTAGCACATGAGGGCATTTTTGCTGTTTCCATAGGAGATGATAAAGGCATATAATAAAGTGATCCATTACCTGTTTCGATGTCACTGTCAATATTCAGTGTCTCAATAGAGGGAAACATGGTCCCTTTCTTGTAGTATTGCTTACAGACTTTTAAGCCAATTCTATGCTCTTCATTTTCTCCATAACTTAGGGTCCCCAGGGATATGTTCTTTAGACGATGATACTATTAAAAAGAGTTAAATAAAAACACTATGAGCTTTCCAGAGTTTCATCAGAAGTTAATGCATATGAAATAGACTTTAGCTACTTGTTACTGCTTATATCATACTAGAGGCCCGATGCATGAAATTTGTGCAAGGGGCTCAGCCCCCGCCATGGCAGCTGCCTCTGCCTTGGCCCTCGCAGCCGGCTTCGTCGGGAAGGTCGTCCAGTCTAATTAGCATATTATACTTTTATTATTACAGATTCCTCAATAGAACTCCCAATGTAAAATACCAGAAGGTCATCTTCTCAGGTTGGACAGAAACACACTGCCTCGCAGAATTCAAAACTAAAGGGAGTGCTGACAGACCTCCCACCTCACTCTGGGCCCAAGCTGAGGCCGTGCCCACCTCTCTGACCTAACAGCAGACTAGTGACCCTTGGTTCCACCCCCACCTCCTGAAGCCACACTGACCTCCAGGCAGTTCCTGGAGCTCCCAGGCACACACCTGCCTGTGGCCTTTGTTGTTCCAGGTTTTCAATTTGCTAGGCTCACTGCTTCAGGTCTTGACTCAAATATTACCACCTCAGTGAGGCCTTCCCGAACTGCTCAATGATAAGTGCAAACATCCATCACCAGCACACAGGCACCACCAGGCTCTCCCAATCTGCTCCCTGCTTTATTCCTCAGCAGTTATCACTTTCTGACATACCACTGACGACCCAAACCTTCCACACCCCACAGCTTACATTCACACGCCCGACACTAGTTCACATGAACACAGCTTCCCCACTGGCCTATCTGCACTAGTGGGGCTTCACTGGCCCTCTCTTCACTGATAGGACTTTATTATTCCCAGGAACATAAAAGTTGCAAGTAACTGTATTGTTTATTTCAGGAACATTCCAAAAAATCATTCAAATGATCAATTTGAAGATTTAGTCTAATAACCCCAAGATTCTTTGAGAACCACCTCTAACCCTCACCTGGCTGTGTCTACCAACCTTAAGCTATTAGATGTCATGATCTTTACCTGATTCTAATCAAGCTCCGTCACATTGAAAGACCCTATTCTTTCCCCCCTAAATCAGACTTCAGAATCTGTGTCTGGATGTTGCCCCTTTTACCCAGGGCACTACTGAGAATGGTCAAGATAGCACCTCCCTCACTGCTGTAAGCAATAAGCTCAGTTTTTATTATCAGCGAGCTTTTTTTTTTGGTGGTGTTTTCAGGAAGTCAGCATTCAATACTATACATTTCACTTCTTTTCATTTGTCTGGCTCTCCCCTCTAGAACTACTTCTACAAGAACAGGGTTTTATCTTTTATTCACACTATATCCCCAAGGTCTAGAAAAGTACTTGGCACATACTAGGTACCCAAATATTTATTGAATGGATGGATGAATGAATGAATGAGTGAATGAATGAATGAAAAGGAAAGAGTAAGAATAACAATTTCTCTCTTCTAAATGCTTTCTTCAGGTCTGCCATTCTGGTTTCTCAATACCTGCCTAGATCCAACTGTATCATATTCTACTCCCTAGAATCTCAGATTTGGTATTTCATCCATCAAACCTTCTGAGATTATAAATCTGCTCTTGACCATTTGATCTGGGGTAATTACCCAAAGTAGTTGGTGTGAAGGGATAAATAAAAAAAGTAAATCTCAATAAAAAAATTTAAATATGCAAAATCTATTGCATGGAAATGTAGCTACAGAAATACCAATAAACATTTTTTTGGTAGACTATGCAAGTTTTAATTAGAATATTTTAATATATGTATAATTTTATTTTTTGGCTAAGACAACAAGATCAAGTATCAATATATTCTTAAAATATAGGTCATTCACAATGAAAACTTGCCTGATTAATAGCGTAAAATATGCTCTCATAGGCGTCCTCTTGAGTATATACACTGTAACTGTAGTTTTCTTCGTCTACGCCAGCATAACCTCTCAAAAACAAATACTTAAAAGCCACGGTGTTTTCTTCCTTGAAAGCAACCACGAGCTGGTTACTTAAACCAAAACGAATAAGCTAGAAAAGAAAATCAAATAGGTATATATGAATTTTACCATTTATTTTATTTATTTTAATCCTCACCGAGGATATTTTTTCATTGATTTCTAGGGAGAGTGGAAGAGAGAGGGAAAGACAGAGAGAAATATCGATGTGAGAGAAACACATTGATTGGTTGCCTCCTGCACATGCCCTGACCAGGGCCTGGGCCTAGGAGGGGCCTGCAGCCTGCAACTGAGGTACTTGTCCTTGACTGGAATCAAACCTGGGACCCTTTGGTTGGCAGACTGATGTTCTACCCACTCAGCCAAACCGACTAGGGCTGAATTTTACCATTTAAATGCCTTCTTATCATCAGCAGCAAGAAAAATCTCACTGCTTTGGTTTTTACTAATCATATCAATGTCAAAATACAAGTCCAAAGCAGAATAAGCTCATCAAGCTACATGAGCAATTCTAGATAGCATAAGATTAGAAGAAATTACCACTACCAATGACCAAGGGCTCTGCTAGCCTCTGTGTGTGTGAATCTTTATTTGCCAGTCTTCTACATATTATATGTTTATCATTGTTTTTTCTCAGCATCATTGTGACATAAGTCTGCTGACTTTTAGTAAGGGAGAAGAAATCCAAATCAGTTAAGTCTGATTCCATTTTTCTAACACTTGGATTTCAAATTAATTGTTTTAAAACTTGGTGTACTTAGTAAAGCAATAATTCATGGTATTGATTTAACATTCAGAAATCATAACTATTATTTAAAATTACAACTTTTTTGCATATGGCTTTAAGAATGTTTTTGAAAAGTAGCCTATATATACTTACTCCCACTGAGAGGAGACAGTTGTCAAAGGAATCCAATTACTCCAGTTCTGCAAGAACTCTTCTATAAGATTTATACCTAAGAGTCCTCTCTCTGAGATCGAAGCACTAGGAAGAATAGCAGGGCTCGCTCAAACCCACTCATTGTCACCAAACACCTACCTTCTCATGATAAAACTCCTACTATTCTCCATTACACTGTATCCTAGCACAAGGTTAGGCACCAAGGGCTCGCTTCATCAGGACTGAAGGTATTCTTTCTGCCCCAAAGTTTTCTTCTTGTAGTCCAATAAGTGGGGGAAATTAGCAAGCACTAATGGTTTACCAAAAAAATAACAGGAATTGCTACACACACAGACAACCTCTCTTTCTTAATCACCCTCTCACACATACTCTCTCAATGCACACTCACACTCTCATTCACACACAGTCATATATACACTTTCTCATGCATAGTCTCATGTACATATACTCTCACACACTCTCTGTTACACACACACCTGCACACACCTCCTCCCCCCCCCCACACACACACACCACTCTACAAGCCCTGCCCCACATAACTTTCCCCATCTCGCCACTTTATCTTCTCATCTGCTTTATAAGACAATGAGCGTCTAGAAAATTTGCCCCAAATCCTCACCCTACTAAGTCATCAAAACAATCTGGGACTCTGTTTCACTGTGTTGATATTAGCATGTTCAACTAGATAACCTTGACATTTTTGTTATTTTCTGTCATACCATGATTCAATATGATACACTGCATGGCACTAAACAAGACCTCAACTACTCCACCTTTCATAGGAAATAAATGTTACTATGCTTATGCAAACTTACATACTTTTAAAAATATTTGTTAGCCTTTCAATTTTGTCTGACTTTATAAAAAGGCTGAATAAATAAAAATAATAGCTACCATTCTACTGCAGTTGCTGTACTGCTTTACATGTATTCTCTCATTTACTAACATAACAACAACGTTACTAGCGTTTATCCCCATTTTACCCATGTAGAAATTTAGAGTTAGCCTCATTAAATTGTCCTAAGTCACCAAACTGGAATGAAAGGCAAACCTAACCCCAAAGCCATTTTTATTATGCCACACAATTTCCTTCTGTTGAAAATTTTGTCTTTGGGGCTCCTCCTGCAGAAAAGAATCAGGTGCTAGCTTTCCGGAATCGCCACTATTATTTGAGAAGATACAAAGATGACACTCCTTAGCATCTGAGCCTCACCAGGTCACATTCCTCAAGTACCAAAGTAAAGGACTGAGCAAGTGCAGAAACCCAGCGGTTTCAGGAAACTATCAGGTGAGAAGTCCCACATCATCCAGCCTGTGCTGAAAACCAAGCCACAGAGGCCGGAAGTTCCTGCAAATAGGTCATGTCTGTCAGTGGTGCCTGCAGGGGGTGGCAGAAAAGCCCTGCTGCTTTTTGAAGCCAAGAAAGGAGACCAGGAAACCAACACACATGATTACTTCCAGGTTTTGTTTAAAACACTGCCACACAAATGAAAAAACACAGACAGGAATTAAGTTCTTCAATCAAAGTTCATTGAGTGCCTACTCTGTACCAAACTGCGGTACAATGTGGGCAAGATCAACATTGCTTGGCATTGAATAACAACTCTTATCTACTAACTGCCAGGCACGGCACCTAAAATTTATTATTTTTCATTGAATTCCCCAACACTCTATGAGGGAGATATGACGCTGGGATCCATAAGGACATGATTTTTTTTTCTTTTTTCCCAACTAGTACGTATGTATTCAGGAACTGGGATAGTGCTCATCACAATGTCACAGTCAAATCCAGAATTGGTTGATGGATATAATCCCATTTTATGCATATACTAGAGGCCCGGTGCACAAAATTCGTGCATGGTGGAGGGGGGCGGGCATCCCTCAGCCCGGCCTGCAACGATGCCAGCATCCCGCGCCCCAGCCGGCCTCTGGCCAGAGGACCGTCCTCCCTCCCTCCCTCCCTCCACAGGCCGGGGCACGCAGGGTGCTGGGGCTCATCGCTGGGGCGACACCGCCAGTGTCCAGCACCCCGGCCGCTATGGGCACCACCATCTTTGTGACGGAGTGATGGTTAATTTGCATATTACCCTTTTATTAGATAGAATGTACTGAAGTCACATAACATATACAGGTTGGGATAGCTAAAAAGTGTCAGAGTGAGGAGAGAAAAAAGGCTGTTTGACTCACCTGTTCATTCTCTTGACCACCTGTTTACACTACTCCTCAAACTGAAATGCTGCCAACTTAACTCTAGACCCAGTCCTTCCATGCTCCAGCTAAGCTAAAAAACTCAGGCAGCCCTAGCTGGTGTTGCACAGTGGTTAGAGCACTGGCCTGAGGACTGAAGGCTCATGGGTTCCATTCCCGGTCAAGTATGGGCCTGGGTTGCAGGTTTGATCCCCAGCCCCAAGTCAGGACACTTGCAGAAGGCAACCGATCAATGTTTCTCTCTCTCTGTCTCTCTCTCTCTCCCTCCCTTCTACTTTCTCTAAAAATCAATGGGAAAAATATCCTTAGGTGGGGATTTACAACAACAACAAAAAATTCACACATACAGAGAGAAACCAAGATGGTGGCATAGGTAAGCACCTAAACTGCTGCCTCGCACATCAATTTCAAAACTACAACTGAAAGACAGAACAGACACCATCCAGAACCACAGGAAAGCTGGCTAAGTGAAAATTCTACAACTAGAAGGAAAGAGAAAAGCTCACAGAGAATTGGAGGTACGGCAAAGGGTCTTTGTGTGCACAGAGAGGAAGGGCGGCTGAGAGCCTGGCTGACTTTCTCTGGCGGAAGGGGGAAGGAAGCCCCCGACCGCACTGAACCCCAGTTCTGACTGCACTGAACCCCAGTTCCAGGCGAGCCCCTGGAGACCCACACTCTTGTGGGGGGAATCTGGACTCTCGGGCGGAGACTCGGGAGCCGGGGAAGGCAGAGGTCTGCAGGTGCGCGCGTGCGCGCAAGGGCAAGGTTGACGGGAAGCCAAGACTGTCTGCTCCGCCCTGAGACTCCACCCCATCCAAGCTGAGCACAGAGGCTATTGCAATTTGGCAAGTCTAATCCTATAAGGCTGTCTCCAGCACCAAACTTCTCCCAGCATAGACACAGCTGATCCTTACAGCCAACTGGCCTGGAGGTCAATTCCTCCCAGTGATACCAACAACAATCAAGACTTAATTACAACAAGGCTGTACACACAGTCCACAAAGGGGTGCACCAAGAGTGTCCACCTCAGGTTAACTGGGGAGGCTGACCCACTGGGCCATATAGGAAACCTAGCACACAAATCTACCCTACCAACTCAGGGAAGCAATGAAAATGCGGCGTCAAAGAAACAGATCACAAACGAAAGAAATGGAGGAAAACAAACAACTGGATATAGAATTCAAAACCAAAGTTATAAGGCTTTTCAAGAATATCCTAGAAATGGCTGATAAATATAACGAAACCCTCGAAGATATGAAAAAGGACCAACTAGAAATTAAACATACACTGACTGAAATAAAAAATATTATAGAGAGACCCAAAAAACAGACTAGAGGAACACAAGAATCAAGTCAAAGAATTGAAATACAAAGAAGCAAAAAACACTCAACCGAAAAAGCAAAAAGCAAAAAAAAATCCAAAAAGTTGAAGATAGTGTAAGAAGACTCTGGGACAACTTCAAGCGTACCAACATCAGAATTATGGGGGTGCCAGAAGAAGAGAGAGAGCAAGATACTGAAAACCTATTTGAAGAAATAATGACTGAAAACTTCCCCCACATGGTGAAAGAAATAGACTTACAAGTCCAGGAAGCGCACAGAACCCCAAACAAAAGGAATCCAAAGAGGACCACACCAAGACACATCATAATTAAAATGCCAAGAGCAAAAGACAAAGAGAGAATATTAAAAGCAGCAAGAGAAAAACAGTTAATTACCTACAAGGGAGCACCCATACGACTGTCAGCTGACTTCTCAACAGAAACGATGCAGGCCAGATGGGAGTGGCAAGAAATTTTCAAAGTGATGAATAGCAAGAACCTACAACCAAGATTACTCTACCCAGCAAAGCTATCATTCAGAATTGAAGGGCAGATAAAGAGCTTCACAGATAAGAAAAAGCTAAAGGAGTTCATCACCACCAAACCAGTATTATATGAAATGCTGAAAGGTATTCTTAAAGAAGAGGAAGAAGAAAAAAGTAAAGAGAAAAATTATGAACAACAAATACATATCTATCAACAAGTGAACCTAAAAATCAAGTGAATTAAAAACCTGAGGAACAGAATAATCTGGTGAATATAATAGAATCAGGGGCATAGAAAGGGAGTGGACTGATAATTCTCAGGGGGAAAGGGGTATGGGGGGTTCATGAAGAGACTGGACAAAAATCATACACCTATGGATGAGGACAGTGGGGGGGAGGTAAGGGCAGAAGGTGGGGTGGGAACCAGGTGGAGGGGAGCTATGGGGGGAAAAAGGAGAAACAATTGTAATAATCTGAATAAAGATTTATTAAAAAAAAATTCACACATACAAAAATCTGAAGGGGGAATCGATAACTTGACCAGGAACGTAGCATACAACTTGCTGATATTTTAAGCCATCACTTTATTTAAACTTAATGCTCAACAGCTCCATTTTGGAAATGAGAGACTTGGAGTTGTGATCCCTGCTTGTAACCACCCCCATCTGGCATCATAAACAAAGCAATTCCTCATTCTATTTTTCATAGAACAAGCCAAGACCCACCTGTATCGTCTAGCATCAGGTCAGGGTTGGGATTTTCAAAGCATCTCTTAGTAGAGGAGGTAAACCCTGAAGAGGAGACTGTGAGGTTCTCTTCCTGCTATGGAAGAGTTTTTAGGGGCAAAAATACCAGCTTCAGAATCAAACACTCTCTACAAAGCAAGAGTAAGTAGATGATAGGATTGGCCAAATAAGTTTATTTTTTAAGAGGAGTTTGACAGAAAAACACACCTGCCCCTCTAACTAGATCTTAAGATTTGCCGAGAATATGATATAAGCCAGAAAAATAATCACACAATTAAGTGCAGCCTGGCAGAGATTGTGAAGTTAAGACCTGATTATGAAATCAAACAGTGTAGGAGAAAATATTCTGTACCAGGTGAAATCAAGATACCGCTGTAATAACTTACAAAGAATATGGGAGGGAAAGAGTAGAACTAGCAAAGGAATGTAGACACCTCTCTCAAGATTACAAATTACTGCCAAATGAAGAGTAGGAATGTCTTTTTTAAAAGTTTCCTTCTCATCAATCTTGATAAAATGCCACCCATCCCATTAGAATTGAGGGTGGAGTGCTAAAAGAGACTGAAAAATGAGGAGAGAAAATGGGGTTTGAGGGAAGGAAATACAGTCAAGAAATCTGCTCCAATTAGATATCACCCAAGTAGCAAACCTTATTAGAATGATCCTACAGACGAACGAAAGTGTAATCACCCCCCTCAATTTTGTGAGGGGAGACAGGGTACACAAAAAGTAAATGATCAATTCCCAGAAATATTCTATTAAAAGTGAAATTCGTGATGTGGACACAGGGGTACTAGCAAAAATCAGAGGCTGAATGGTCAGGCAAGGTCGGTAGGGGAGATGGACTTCACACAGTGCCTGTACGATGAGGGAGAAAAAGGAGTCCCTCTGGACTGAGGAACAAACAGAGCAGGATCACTGGGCGGGGTCATCGGGCTGGGTATGTGGAGGGAACAGCAGATGAAAACCTCGTGGGAAGGCAAGTTGAAAATCTGTGAATCCAGGCTATGGAATCAGGAGTTTCTTCTGTGGGAAATGGTGTTCTGCAGAAGTTTCTGAGCAGGAGGGAGACACAATGAAGGCATTTTAAGAAAAATTAATTTGATATTAGCATTGAATGGACTGGTATGTATGTGGATAAGAAAGGTAGGCATAAAATGAAGACTAGAAGTGGCCTAGTTAACTTGTCTGTATTCCTAGACTACAAACTCTGAGGACCTACATTTAGAATAGAAACAATGTGAGAATAAGAGTGCGGGCTTCAGAGCCAGATTGCTGGGGCTCAAATTCCAGCTCTGCCACTTACTAACTGCATGGCCATGAGCATTAACTCTCTTTGGCTCAGTTTCCTCATCCACGAAAGCAGGTAATTTCTGAACCTACCTCACAGATCTGCTGTAAGGATGAAATTGAGTTAACATGCACACAGCCCTTATTATCCCCAGCGCGTGGTAAACACTATGCAACGTGTTAGGTTAGTTGTCAATAGCAGTAACATATCCACAACTAGATGGCCAACGGCATGCTTAGCATACAAGGTGCTCCATACACATCTTTAATCAACTAACAGATGAGAGCCTGTGCTAGAAAGAAGATAGTGAGCATGGCAAAACATAAATAGATGCAGTTTTGAAGGAAGAATCCATGGGATTTAGTATATATCAGGACAAGGAAGATAAGTTAAGGATGTTGATAATGTGTTGTGTCCGGATAAGTTAGAATTTTAGTAGATTTTTAAAAAAATGAAATGAAAGCTAGTTTGGCAAGAAAAGAAATTGGGAAACAATTAAAATTAACCAAATGACAAAAGGAGACATTATTTCTCTGCTTTCTAAGTAATACTAATAATGTCCCTATATTATAGGTTGCCAAAATTAAAACTTCAAAACTAAGAATTAAAATGAAAAAATTAAAAAAGAAGAAAATGGCTAAACATATACATTTACTAGTAACCATCTCAAACTTGTTTTGTTTTTTTTTAAGAAACTTGGTTACCCTAAAACTGGATGAGCTGCACAGCATGTCATATAATGGAAGACCTCTTTATGAATGCAGAATAAAGAAGCAACTTCAGTTATGGCAGAAACCTCCTCTCATGTCTAAAACTTTATGGGGGTATTTTTAGAAAGGTATTTATGTTTGCGTTCCAGGAATAACATCTTTACAAAAACTTTTACATTGACAACAGAATGATTATTTGCCATTGGAGCCAAATACCTCAAATCAGTCCTGTTTCCTAAAGAGCAAGTGTTTCAAATGTAGTTACCTAGAGAGACACACCCCTGAAAATGGTTCCACACCACAGGCCCCAACGCTACATGACGATTCTAATGGCTGTTGTAATACTGGCAATAAAGGGCTCAACAATATGGACTTAAACAAAAAGGTCTCAGCCCTTGTGGTATAGCTCAGTTGGTTGGAGCATCGTCCCAGTACACCAAGGTTGCAGGTTCAATCCCTGGTCAGAGCACATACAAGAATCAACCAATGGATGCATAAATAAGTGGAAAAACAAATCAATGTTTCTCTCTCTCTCTCTCTCTCTCTCTCTCTCTCTCTCTCTCTCATCAATAAATAAAAATGAAGAGGGGGGAAGGTCTCAATGTAGCCTCTCTATGCTCCTTATAATGCCAGGGGCTTAGTATTTAAATACTCAGAGCACTCAGCCACTGATGAAAGGGATGCCTAGCATTCTCTAAATCTTTAAAGTCAAAACAGTCAAAGATGCAACATTTAAAAGTGTATTTAAGTAAGACGTATTTGGATAAAGATGAGAGATTTCAAGAACAGAGGTCACTTTGGATTGAGCAGCCTGCACCAGCCTATGTGCCTCATTCTGATATAGAAACCCACACCCTGCAATACAGATCTGCTATTCACCTAGAGTTAAAGAACCTGTGGAGGCAGGGCACCATAATCCCTTCCTAAAACAAAGTCACCATCAGAAATGAACTTCAACCTGTACCATCAGTCCTCCAGAGTCAACATCCTATCTAATAAAAGAGTGATATGCAAATTAACCATCACTCTGCTACACCCACAAGCCACGCCCACCAGCCACACCCACCAGCCAATCAGGAGGGAATATGCAAATAAACCCAACCAAGATGGCTGCAGCCACAGAGCAGGAGGGAGGCTTGAGTTTCCCTGGCAATGGAGGAAGCCAAGCTTTCTGCACACCCTGGCAGGCCCAGGCCTCCACTCAATGCTACAAAGTTTCAATTATAGAAGATAAATCCCAACAGAAATGGTGGCAGCCACGGAGCTGGAGAGAGCAGGAGGCTAGGGTTGCCCCCGGTGATGGAGGAAGCCAAGCTTCTGCAGCCCTGGCCTGCTTTGGCCTCCACTTAAGGCTACAAAGTTTCAATTATAGAAGATATATAAATCCCAACAGAAATGGTTGCGGCCACTGAGCAAGCAGAAGGCTTGGCTCCACTCCAGGCTACAAAGTTTCAATTGTAGAAGATAAATAAATCCCAGATCCCAGGGCCTCTGCTTGGGTCGCCCGAGGGCTTGGCTGGCCTGCAAACCACCACAGGCCCCTCGCCCAGGCTGCCCCACACCCCAAGGGAACCCCCACCCTGATCCGGGACACCCTTCAGGGCAAACCAGTCGGCCCCCACCCATGCACCAGGCCTCTATCCTATCTAATAAAAGAGTAATATGCAGATTGACCATCACTCCAACACACAAGATGGCTGCCCCCATGTGGTCAAAGATCCTGCCCCCATGTGGACACAAGATGGCCACCACAAGATGGCCAGCAGGGGAGGGCAGTTGGGAGGAATCAGGCCTGCAAGGGAGGGCAGTTGTGGGTGATCAGGCCAGCAGGGGAGAGCAGTTGGGAGGGACCAGGCCTGCAAGGGAGGGCAGTTGGGGGCAATCAAGCCTGCTGGGGAGGGCAGTTAGGGGTGACCTGGATGGCAGAGGAGGGAAGTTGGGGGTGACTGGGCCTGCAGGGAAGGGCAGTTGGGGGGGACCCAGGCCTGCAGGGGAGGGCAGTTAGGAGTGACCAGGCCTGCAGTGGAAGGCAGTCAGGGGCAAACAGGCTGGCAGGGGAGCAGTTAGGCATCAATCAGGCTGGCAGGGGAGTGGTTAGGGAGTGATCAGGCTGGCAGGCAGAAGCAGTTAGGGGCAATCAGGAAGGCAAGCAGGCGAGCAGTTGGGAGCCAGCAGTCCTGGATTGTGAGAGGGATATCCAACTGTTGGACATCCCTCAAGGGGTCCCAGATTGGAGAGGGTGCAGGATGGGCTGAGGACACACCCCCCACTGCCATGCACGAATTTCGTGCACCAGGCCTCTAGTAATTTTATAATTTTATGAACTTGAGTGTGGACTTCCCAGAACAAAAGTCAAGGGGCAGAACACATAAAAACAGAGTTTCATCTTGGGGTAAGGAACCAACCAAACGAACTCATCATATAAATTACCTGTGTGGTGACCATGAGTATCTTCAAAATCTGCAAACCCAGTTTCCATGGAATCTGGTGTCTGGCTCGGTATTTTTCACAAGGGTTCATGAAGTAGAACCTCAGGTCTTTCCTCAGACATTCTTCTTTCATGTCAGAATCGAGATGAGCCATTGCAGTGCTGCCACAGAAGATCAATGTTTAAATACATAAAACAGCCTGTTCATCAGAAAGCTCCTAAGTAATACTTTCCGTTCACATGCTTTACCCACTCTTTCAAACAAAACTCTCTCTCAACCAGGGAACCTGTGTTCTCTTTAGGAATCTGACAGTTATTCAGGACCCTCCAGTATTTGCCTTTTCACACAGCTACTCGTCTTATTAGAAATGGCCATTGTCAAAAATTATAAGAATGAAATTATATTTTCAAAACTCATCAATTCCTACCCTTTAACATATAGCACTCACCTGTCACTGAAGTATTAACAGAAACTAGATGGGATATTTTCATGTACTCCAAATGTGAAATCACAGAAATTTGGTATAGACCAGTGGTCGGCAAACTGCGGCTCGCGAGCCACATGTGGCTCTTTGGCCCCTTGAGTGTGGCTCTTCCACAAAATACCACGGCCTGGGTGAGTCTATTTTGAAGAAGTGGCGCTAGAAGAAGTTTAAGTTTAAAAAATTTGGCTCTCAAAAGAAATTTCAATCATTTTACTGTTGATATTTGGCTCTGTTGACTAATGAGTTTGCCAACCACTGGGATAGACTAATGAAACTAAAGTGTTCTGGAAATAAAGAATCTTTGTTCTATAACTTTTTGTACTGAATGAAGGATTATGTCCTTCTTTATTGATAATATATGAGTGACGATAAGATCCTAAAATGTAGATATATTTAAAAAGTAAAAACAGCACCTCTGCAGGTATGCCTAATCAGATATCTATGTCTCCTTACATTAGTAAAAGTTGCTTTTACTTTTTCCAAGGGCTCTGCACTCGGGAGTGGGCATAGGATTCAAGCCAGGCCAAAGAGAACCCATGAGGTGTGGTCACAGGACTATGATCAGAACTAATGGGAGAGATGTGGTCTTTCCACTAAGTAGTCCCCAAAGTGGAGTGTGCAAAACAAAAAAAATTTAATTCTATTAATAATAAATATAACATAACATAGAGAAGGGTCACTAGTAATTAATATAACAACATAGAGAATAACAGTGGTATATAGTAGCATACAATTTCTAAATAAATATACACACATTGGGGATATATGCTCAACTTTCACTGTTGGATACATAATCAACACAGTTGGAGAGCAGAGACATAAAGCCTAGGCTGTGAGTCTGAAGTTCTTGGAAGCCATCTCGCCTTCACAGGCGAGCTCACCAGAGAGTGGAGCTAACACAGAAGAACAGACAACACATAGACACTAGACCTAATGACAGTGTTTCAGTTCCTGGATCCAGCTGTGCCTGAAGCCATGGTCCCAAAACTTTCAATTTGAGCTAACAAATACCCTTTGGCATTTAAGCCAGTTTAAATTAGATTTCTGTTTCTTACAACAGGAAGTGTCTGGATGCTAAATTTAATAAATAAATTCTATTAAGTTCAGCCAGTAAAGCTACACATTTTTAGGGAAGTTTTTATAATTGGGGGTAGGGCTCATTCTTGGGGATCTTTTCACCTGAAATGTCTTAATGGCAATATTTTTATACTGACTTATAATCTATGTTATCTACATTGACTAACAAGTTTAAAAGAAGCCCAAAGGGGAAAGGCTATTTTAAAACTTATTTTAAGACCTTTTTAAGACTTATATGCAGTTGTTAATAATTTCTTATTTTTAAATTTTTATTTTTTATTGTTGGATTTCTATTTTTAGACCTCCTACTTCCAGAATTAGTAGGCTAGGTTATTCAGAATTTTCTTGTTTTGAAGGAAGGAAGAACGGAAGGAAGGAAGGAAAAGAAGTGAGAGAGGGAAGGAAGAGGGAGGGAGGAACAAAGAAAAAATATGCTAGATAAAATACATATTTTGCGGGGGAGTGGAGGAAGTGCTTTGTTAAAACACACACATACACACACACACACACACTCGCACTCAGCAAAATGGAGTTGATATTAACAAGAGAACACTCTAAAGTAGAGCTGGGAGGCCTCTAGGAAGGTGAGCTAATAGACCTCACCTCATGTAAAACTGAACTTTAGAACTGGGCTAAACCAAATGCCTACATCCCGATGTAGTTCTTGGAACAGACTGATTCCCTGAACTCTCTATTAAGAAATAAAATTTTCACCTAACAGTAGACATAAGCAATTAATCATGTATAGCATAATGCAAGACTTCCTGTGAGCATCAGTCACAGATCTTTCAAAGCAACTTGTGTAACTACTTTAGATGCTCCCCTTTTTCTGTCTTTATAAATTCTGTCCCCTACTTTCCCTCTCAAAACAAAGTTGACTTTCTATTCAAATCTGTGTATTCTGGATTGCAATTCCTAAAAAAAAGACCCCCAAATAAAGCTTTTGTTTGCTTTGCAGTTCTTGGTCAAAATTGATAAACTGTAAAAGACTGGAGTTAAAAGTAGACAAGTCCTGGGGATCTAATGCACAGTATCTATCCTATCTAATAAAAGAGTAATATGCAAATTAACCATCACTCCGCTATATCCACAAGCCATGCCCACCAGCCAATCAGGAGCGAGTATGCAAATAAACCCAACCAAGATGGCTACGGCCATGGAGAGAGCAGGAGGGAGGCTTGGGTTTCCCCGGCGATGGAGGAAGCCAAGCTTTCCGCACACCCTGGCAGGCCCAGGCCTCCGCTTAAGGCTACAAAGTTTCAATTATAAAAGATAAATAAATCCCAACAAAAATGGTGGCAGCCACGGAGTTGGAGAGAGCAGGAGGCTAGGGTTGCCCCAGTGATGGAGGAAGCCAATCTTCTGCAGCCCTGGCCTGCTTGGCCTCTGCTTAAGGCTACAAAGTTTCAATTATAGAAGATAAATAAATCCCAAAAGAAATGGCTGCCGCCACGGAGCGAGCAGAAGGCTTGGCTCCACTCCAGGCTACAAAGTTTCAATTGTAGAAGATAAAAAACCCCAGATACCAGGGCCTCCGCTTGGGTTGCCAGGGGGCATGGCCGGCCTGCAAACCACCACAGGCCCCTCCCCAGGCTGCCCCATGCCCCAAGGGAACCCCCACCCTGATCCAGGACACCCTTCAGGGCAAACCAGCCGGCCCCTACCGATGCACCAGGCCTCTATCCTATCTAATAAAAGAGTAATATGCAGATTGACCATCACTCCAACACACAAGATGGCTGCCCCCATGTGGTCAAAGATCCTGCCCCCATGTGGACACAAGATGGCCACCACAAGATGGCCAGCAGGGGAGGGCAGTTGGGAGGGACCAGACCTGCAAGGGAGGACAGTTGAGGGTGATAAGCCTGCAGGGGAGGGCAGTTAGGGATGACCAGGCCGACAGAGGAGGGAAGTTGGGGGCAAACAGGCTGGCAGGGGAGCAGTTAGACATCAATCAGGCTGGCAGGGGAGTGGTTAGGGGGTGACCAGGCTGGCAGGCAGAAGTGGTTAGGGGCAATCAGGAAGGCAGGCAGGCGAGCATTTGAGAGGCAGCAGTCCTGGATTGTGAGAGGGATTGCCTGTTTAGGCCCGATACCAGTCGGACATCCCTCAGTGGGTCCCAGATTGGAAAGGGTGCAGGCTGGGCTGAGGGACACCCCTCCCCCGTGCACGAATTTCGTGCACCGGGCCTCTAGTATATATATAAAACCCTAATATGCAAATAGACCAAATGGCAGAACAACTGAACAACCGGTCGCTATGACATGCGTTGACCACCAGGGGTGCACACGGAACATGGTGGGCATCGGCCACCGCGGGATGGTGGATCAGGTGAGTGGGGGTGCCAGACCAAGGTGGGGCGCTGGTCGCTGCCATCGGGGCGAGCCTCTGGTGGTTACTGAAAATTCTTTCCTCCTGCATGCCATAGTTCTGCTGGAAGCTCACACCTGCTGCTGGCGCTGGCCCCACTCACACCTGCAGCTAGCGCCAGCCCTGCTTGCACCTGCAGCTGGTGCCAGAGCCACGGCTCCCACCCGCTGCCGGTGTCTGGCACCAGTCCTGATCGCTCAGTGCCATCAGTAGGTGCGAGCGGCAGCTGCTGGCCCTGATCACTCCTGAGAGCTTCTCCACTTCCCCCTGCTCCTGAGGGCCGATCGGGGCCAGCAGCCACCTCTCGCACCCGCTGCCAGCAATGGCCCCAATTGCTCCATGCCATTAGCGGATGCAAGCGGGGCCGGCACCGTCAGTGCATGGGAGCGGTGGCGGCGGGAGTGGGGCTGCCGGCAGACAGGGGATTGGGGGCTGCAGTGGGAGGGGCCAGGCGGGGGCACGGAGGATGGGCCAAGACCCGCCCCTGTGCCCACCGCAGCCTCGCAGCCCACAGTTCCTTTCAAGGTGCATGAATTCGTGCGCTGAGCCCCTAGTAGTGAATAAGACAACAATATTGTATCATTGCTAAGTGACTAGATCTTAATTATTCTCAGCACAAAAAAGAAATTATAATTATGGCACGTGATAGAGGAGCTAACCATCGCTACAATGGCAATCACATTACAATGTATAAATATATCAAATCAACATGTTGTACACCTTAAATTTATTCAATGTTATATGTCAAATATATTTCAATTTAAAAATGAACACTTGTAATAAAGATGTTTCTACAGGAATGCTTAAAAAAGTAAAGACAGCAAAGAACTCCCAAGCCAGTCTTGGAGGATCGTGGTGAAGTAGGAGCCCAATGTTATTCATGCACCCTTAGGCTTCCATCTGCGGCCCCAGGAAAGGGGAATAAGGGAACCAAGACTTAAGGCCCAAAGCCTATCCAATGTGAAAAAGGAGATCATCCTCAAACTTAAACAGGGGCCCCAAAGAGCTGGCCCTTCAGAAAAAATAACCAGCACCCAAACTGCCTGCCCCCCAAAATGAAGAGGACTACAGAGAAGGCCAGAGTAGTTTCAAATCAAAGGGGAAAAGGAAATTAAAAATGTAGACCCATCCTGAGAGATGAGGACCAAAACCCAGCCCTTTGAGCCTCATGCCTGAGTGAGCAGAGAATGTCAAACCAGAAGCAAGCGCTTCAGTGGGCTTGGGACTGGGGTGGCCCTCCACCTCCCAGCAAACACACACAGGCCTCTCCAGAGGCTCATCCTAAGACTGGAGGTGCCCTAACAAGTCACTTGTAAAACAGGTTAACCAGTAGTAAAACAAAACCAAGTGCATGAGGAAACCAAATAACATGAAACAATCAACTTAGAAATAGGGCCAAGTATATTGGAATCAGACACAGATTAGAAAACAATCATGCTTACTTCATCAAAAGACAAATACAGGTAAAACTATAACACAAACTTGGCGGTGGGGGAAGAACTTTCAGAAATGAAACATCACTTACCAAAATGAGTCTCATTTCACAAGACTGAGACGACTTTTTAAATGTTTGCCCTGCACCTGTTCTAATTACCTCTTGATTCGATCTAACAACTTACCATTTACTGTGCTGGGCGGCTGCGCTGGGTGCTCAGAACACAATGCCGAGCAGGCTCCCTGACCCTCAGATGTTCAGTGTCCAGTGGAGGACACAGGCTTGTGAGTGTGCATAGTCACAAGTTAGCAAATAGCGCAGTGAATGCTGTGCCACAGTGTAAAAACTATTCTGGAAGTGGAGTCCTAACTCGGGGAGAAGGGTTCAGAGAGCCAAAGGGAAAATACCATAACAGTGTCATAATATATCGAGTGGTAAGTGCTATGGGGACACTTGACCAGGAGCTTTGAGGGAAGATTTCCAAGAACAAGGTGGCATCCTAACTGTGCCTGAAAGCAACATTCTCCCACACAGACCTTCAGATCCCCAAAAACATGGATCAGTGATGGTGTTATTTACACTACGAATCCTCCCAGAAGTGTTTCACTTAGGTATTTACAGAGCAGTAGCAATTCTTCCAGCGCTGCGATGAGTAAAAAGAAAACTGAAAAAGTGAGTAGGAGAACCTTTCCCCTTCAGCATACTAGTACAGGAGCCACTAGGTAAATATAGGATAGTGCCAGTCAAGTGTGATCAATTGATGATAGAAAAAAAAATTAGTTTATATGAATAATAAAGTTACAGTATAAGATTGCTGTTTTTTAAAAATGTTTTAAAATCTTTATTGTTGAAAGTATTATAGATGTCCCCTTTTTTTCCCATTGACCCCTTCTAGCCTGCACCCACTCCCACGCCAGGGCTCCACCACACTATTGCCTGCGTCCATGGGTTATGCATACATGCATACAAGTTCTTTGGTTAATCTCTTTCCACCCACCCACACATCCCTGCCTTCCCTCTAAGTTTTAACAGTCTGCTCCATACTTCTATGTCTCTGGATCTATTTTGTTCATCAGTTTATTTTGTTCATTAGATTCCACATATGAGTGAGATCAAGTGATACTTGTCTTTCTCTGACTGGCTTATGTCGCTTAGCATAATACTCTTCAGGTCCCTCCATGCTGTCTCAAAAGGTAAGAGATCCTCCTTTTTTACTGATCCATAGTACTCAGTGGCATAAATGTACCACACCTTTTTTATCCACTCATCTACTGATAGGCACTTGGGCTGTTTCCAGATCTTAGCTGTTGTAAATTGTGCTGCTATGAACATAGGGGTGCATTTATTCTTTCTGATTGGTGTTTTGGGTTTCTTAGGATATACTCCTAGAAGTGGGATCACTGGGTCAAATGGCAATTCCATATTTAATTTTTTGAGGAAACTCCATACTGTTTTCCATAATGGCTGCACCAGTCTGCATTCCCACCAGCAGTGTACTAGGGTTCCCTTTTTACCACATCCTTGCCAGCACTTGTCATTTGTTGATTTGTTGTTAGCCATTCAAACAGGTCTGAGGTAATACCTCATTGTTGTTTTAATTTGCATCTCTCTGATGATCAGTGACTTTGAGAATTTTTTTACATATTTCTTGGCCATCATATGTCCACTTTGGAGAAGTGCCTATTTAGGTTCTTTGCCTATTTTTTAATTGGATTGTTTGTCTTCCTTTTTTTAAGTTATATGAGTTCCCTATAAATTTTGGATATTAACTGCTGGGTGTTTCTCAGCATCCAGAAGGGTTCAGAAATCTGGAGAGGGAGCTGCACATAAACTAATAAAGAGACTAGACATGAAAAATAAATTTGGAAGCCATTTTGGGGAGCCAGAGGAGACCTAGCTTCAGTAACCAAGTTCTCTGAATCTCTGGACCCCTAGCTTTTTATAAACACAAATTGCCCTAAAGCAAAGCAGATATACATATCAAAGGCAAAGCCTGGTATACAGTAGGCATTGTCAGGTTGGGGGAACTGCCCTCAGCTGTCAGGCAGCAGGCAATAATATATGCAAATCTTTAGGTTTGGGGAAATGCTTTCAGTTATTCCAGCAGCAAGTAATATGATTCAGCCCTGCTGAATATAGAAGCCCATAAACCTTTTGAGGACTTCTTGCATTTTATTATGCCCTGTTGGAATTACCTTCTAGCAATTAACCCTTTATCAGATGTATCATTGGCAAATATGTTCTCCCATACAGTGGGTTCCCTTTTCATTTTGTTGATGGTTTCTTTTGCTGTGCAGAAACTTTTTATTTTGATGTAGCCTCATTTGTTTATTTTCTCTTTTGTTTCCCTTGCCTTAGGAGATGTATCCGCAAACATTGCTACAAGACATGTCTGAGATTTTGCTGCCTATGGTTTCTTCAAGGATTTTTATGCTTTCACGACTTAAAGTCTTTTACCATTTTGAGTTTATTCTTGTGTATGGCATAAGTTGGTGGTCTACTTTTTTTTGCATGCATCTATCTGTCCAATTTTCCCAACACCATTTATTGAAGAGACTATTTTTACTCCATTGTATGCTCTTGCCTCCTTTGTCAATTAGTTGAGTATAATGGTTTGGGTCAATTTCTGGGATCTCTGTTTTGTTCCATTAATCTTTATGCCTGTTCTTGTGCCAGTACCAGGCTATTTTGATTACAGTGGCTTTGTAGTATAACTTCATATCTGGTATTGTGATCCCTCCGAGTTTGTTCTTCTTTCTTAAGATTGCTGTGGTTAGTCTGGGTCTTTTTTGGTTTCATATAAATTTTTGGAGTATTTGTTATAGATCTGTGAAATATGCCACTAGTATTTTAATAAGAATTGCATTGAATCTACAGAGTGCTTTGGGTAGTATGGACATTAATGATGTTAATTCTAGCAATCCATGAACATGGTATATTCTTCCACTTGTTTATATCTTCCTCTATCTCTTTTTTCAACATCCTGTAGTTTTCAGAATACAAGTGTTTTACCTCCTTGGTTATTCCTAAGTATCTTAATTTTTTATTGCAATAGTAAGTGGGATTGTTTTTTTAGTTTCCTTTCTGAGAATTCATTATTGGTGTATAAAAATGCCTTCAATTTCTGGGTGTTAATTTTGTCTTTCAATTTGTTTATGTGATATATCATGTTTATTGATTTGGGAATATTGTACCAGCCTTGCATCCCTGGAATAAATCCAACTTGGTCATGCTGTGTAATCTTTTTCATATATGCCGGATCCAATTTGCTAATATTTTATTTAGTATTTTAGCATCTATGTTCATCAGGGATATTGGCCTGAATGGCAATTGTCTGCCTGAGAAAGATGTCCTCTGCAGTATGAGGGAATGACTCAGCACCAGAAACCAGAATGGCTGCCTTCCAAGCTCTAACCACAGACCCCCAACCCTGGATTCTCCTCACACAGCATTGGTCCACTCTGCCTTCCCCCTGCTGGAGCCCAAGGTGAGTAACTGTAGACAAAAGTTTGCACATTGGCCCTTTAAGAGGGAGCCTGCATTTCCTGCTGACTCTCCCTGGCAGACAGCAGCTCCATTGCTTTTCACAACAAGATGTTATGTGGGCACCTTTCTCACTTCTGGTGCTCTGGGCTGGGGAGCCCAGCATTGAGTTGAGACCCCAGAGTTCTCAGTGGCATCCCCCCACAGCTGAGCTATCCCTCCAGACCTTCAGTCTGTGGGAACTCGGCCAGCCCTTCTGCACTTCTGCACTTCCTACCAGTCTCTATGCAGTCTCCACTTTCCGTCCTTGGTTATCAGGGTTCTCTCCAGCTAGTCCTCACTTGATTTTTCAAGGTGGTTCTTCTGTATTTTAGTTGTATTTCCAGTTTGGCCCTGGAAGAGTGTCAGTGTAGCATCCACTTACTCCGCCACCATTTTGGAACTCCAAGTTGCTGCTTTTAATAAATTTAACTTAAGCTTAAAAACAACATCTAACGTTTGAAAGAAAAGGTAATGATATTCTGGTTCAAAAATTCTAGTATCTCAAGGAAAATATAAATGTATAAGCTTTCTAAGCTTTCTTTTCTGGGAGCTCTTTCTTGCTCCCCCTTCCCAGTTTGTAGATTTGCCTTAGTTCCCTGGTAGGTGAAGGGTATTAAACACACACACACACACACACACACACACACACACACCCAGGCATCTTATTCCTGTAACAAAACTACAATGTAAAAAAAAAAAAAAATAGTGCAAAGTGAAAAGAAGGAAATTTACTAAAAAAACAAAAGAGAGATTAGGACAACATCATAGGACTGAAACATTCCTTATCCAACACCCTGTAGTGGTGAGCACCGGGCTGGGTGTTTGGGACAGGAGCCTTGAAAGCTGCAATCACAAATTTATAAACAAGAATGAAGTCAGGAGGAGAAATGCTGCAACTTTCATCACACATGATGAAAATCACCAACAGGTTTATAAAAGGACAGAGAGATGCTAACTTGTAACACAACTCAGGGGAAATGAAAGTGACTGTACCATAAAACCAGTTAAGGAACAGAAATCAATGATTTATATTACAGTGACCCATCAACTGCGGGGCAACACATAGAATAAATAAGAGTAATCATGACTCCTATGAATTATTTATTTCACTAAACTATAGGAAAGAATGACCTGGATTTGTATAAGTTTAATAAATGGCACCATTAAAGACCAAAATATCAAAGGAAGAAAGTACAGTATTTGTAAGCATAAAAACAAGATTTAGAATAGAATGAAAAGTCACCCACATAGTGGGCTACATGAAAGCTAGCGATGCTTGAATAGAAAAGTAAACAGGACTTAGTAAAGAAGCCTGAGACTGGTACTGTGGTGAGAAGTCCGGGGAAAAGGACATCAAAGCTACCATGGGTCATTAAGGAAACCTATTCTTTCTCTACATAATCAGAACCGTGTGAGGTCAGTTAATTTTAAGGCTATCACATGACCAAAATAATTCCAACATTATCAAATCAATGACTGAAAGATCTATGTTAGCTTAATGTTTTGAAAAAGCAAAACAAGTTACCAGCAATTCTTAACCTCATTGGAGTCATGAACCCTTATGAAAACCTGTGATGGTTTTTGGTCTTTGTCCTAGAAAAATGCACACACCAGTTTCAAGGATGGTACCCTGTACCACTGGCACAATCTGTTCAGCAAATAAGCTAACCAGCACAGGTGCTGTTGCTTTTCAGCTTGCATGACCCTTAACCTCAAAAAGAGATGTAAAAGTTTGTTTCCATAGCCTTCCAAAGTGGGGTGCAGGCACATAAGAGGGTTTGCAAGACCATTCACTGGTATGTGAGAAGAAAGAATTAGGGCTTCTAACTGTATTAACCTAGCAAAGAGAAGTTAAAATTTACAAGTTGCAATATATGAATTATTACATGTCACACCTACAATGCCCTCACTTGGCCAGAATGCCAGATGCCTATGTTTCATTTGGGTATACAAGGCATCCTGGGAAGAGTGCTTGATGGTGGCTCCCTCACTGTTTTTTCAGCACATCCCCACCACTTAGGGTTTATGTGGGTCCATTTAAGCATATTTAGAGTATATTAACCCTCACTAAAATGGGAAAGGGTCATAAAGATTATTGCAAATGCCCGGCGGGCATGGATCAGTGGTTGAACGTCGACCTATGAACCAGGAGGTCATGATTCTATTCCCAGTCAGGGCACATGCCCAGGTTTTGGGCTCAATCTCCAGTGTGGGGCATTCTTTCTCATCATTGCTTCTATCTCTCTCTCTTCCTCTATGAAATCAATAAAAGTATGTTTTTTAGAAAAAGAATATGAACTTCCTTTAAAAATAAGATAAAATATAGGCTAAATCTATGATTGTTAAATGCTGAGCCTGCATATAGTAATTCATTTTAACATCCTTAACTATCTCACTCCTTAAAATGTTCACTTTACCTTTTTTATAGTCCATATGGTTCTGTACACAAACTATAAATAAATACACATTCAGAGAGGGTGGATGTTCTTTTAACCAATGGGGATAAGTTATCAAAAATATTTGAGACTGCTTTGCTAGTGTTTCCAAACTCCCACCACACGGTAGATGTGGTTGTCCTTTTGTTATCCCAGCTGATACCATAAATCTGTGAGCTTGGGAGAAACTGATGTTTGCTCCCCTGACTCCAACAAATAAGTAGAAAATAACCTAGACAGGCATTCCTTTTCCTACCAGACCTGTTTATGTATCATGTATGGAGGTGGCGACTCTAGAGTAGGATGTTCTTTCTAATTCACAACTAGCTCTTCCTAGTCGCAGAGGATGGAGCAGGGGAGGCAGCATGAACCACTCCACAAATCTTTCCTTCTTCCTCTATCCTCAGCACAGGGCATGGTACCACCAGCTTCCGGGACCCAAACCAGAAACTGATATCTGTGTAGATCTGCACCATCTGCCTTCCCACTGTCATTTTCCCCCCGAACTTAATTGTGGTCATAATTTTAAATAGACTATAACAAACCCTATCCCTGATTTCTGCCCCTTAGAGACAACCACATTTCTCTAATTTTCTCAGTTATTTAATATTTCTAAATAATACAATTCTACTACTTTTCCTGTTTGGGGTATTATCTATGTATATCCTCCTATGAAAAATATGGATTTGGCTCTTATATCTTCCCCTCACCAGCAAATACACCCATTTCATCTCTCCATTCATCTTTCCATCAAAGTTTTAATAAAATTTTGGGGTAAATTAACATTCATAATTTTGAAGCAAATATGCAAATACTCTTCACAATTGAGCTATTAGTACACCACGGTTTTATTCTTTCTTGTAAAAAAATTTTTTTTGGAGTTAATTGCCTTTTTCCCCATTTGCTTAGTTTTCTACATACCATCCAGAACTTTATCACCAAACTCTGGCTGAGTCTGCCAGCTCCCCTCAATTCATTCAAACAAGTTGAGGGAATCCTGTTGACTTCTTTCTCCCCCCAGGGGCTTCATTCCTGGAGCCCTCATCCTCCTGCTCCAACCTACACTGGTTACTGTCTCATCCCTATCCAGGGCCGTCAGTGTGGGAATGCCCTTCACCTCCTTCCTAAATCAAGTTCTACATTTCCTGGATCCCATCTCCACCTCTTTCTTTGCTCTCGCATTTTTGTGGAGAGTGTCCTTCAATTCCTTCCTGTGAAAGCAACCTGGAAGGTCCATTTTGAGACTTCTTGTGGCAGACACTGCTAGCTGCCTGCCCAGTCTCCATCCTCCCCACCCCCCACCACCACCTCCTGATTTTGTTGAGGGCAAGGAATATGTTAATACTGAAGGACAGAATAGTTCGGTACCAGGACTGGACAAGAACTTAGTGCCACTGTTTTCAAACGTGACTATACACTGAGTCACCTGAAGTGCTTCAAAATACTGATGCCCAGCACCCACCCTCGGAGATTCTGTCCTTGTTGGTGTGGGTACCAACTGGACACCTAGGCTTTTACAAAGTTCCCCAGGTGATGCTAATATGCACCCAGGTTGAAATCCTCCACCTTAGAGATTTACCTGTTCCTGGCTCCTCATTTTACAAATGAGGCAACTAAAGTACCCTAAGGTTGCAACTTGCCCCCAATGACAAGAATCCAATTTTACTGACCCTTTTGTCCAATGTTCCTCCTTGATCCCTGAATTAGTATTTCTGAAGGAGTAATGGCCTGTAAGATGGTCAGGAATGAAGAAAATGTTATGTTCAAATAAAGTAATATTTCAGACATAATGTCTCTTATTTAAAACTAGAGGCCCGTTGCACGATATTTGTGCAAGAATAGGCCTTCCTTCCCCTAGCTTCACTCCCAGCCGCCCGGGAGCCGGCAAGTCCCCGCTCCCTGGCTGTCTGGAGCCGGCAAGTCCCTGCTCCCAGGAGCTGGCAAGTCCCCGCTCCAAGGCGGCCTGGAGCCGGCAAGTCCCTGCTCCCTGGCTGCCCAGGAGCCAGCACCTCCTCGCTCCCAGGCTGTCTGGAGCCGCAAGTCCTCGCTTCTATTTGAAGTACCACTACAGTAGCTCCCTCCGCCGCCCCCCTTCCCCTCATAGCAGGCTTCACTCTGCTCTGCTCCAAGCCTACATATGCAAATTAACCTCCATCTTTGTTGGGTTAATTTGCATACTCGCTCTGAATGGCTGTGGGCATAGCGGAGTGATGGTTAATTTGCATGTTTCTCTTTTATTAGGTAAGATGTGTGATCAGCCCAGCCAGTGTGACTCAGTGGTTGAGTGTCCATCTATGAACCAGGAGGTCATGGTTTGATTCCTGGTCAGGGCACATGTCTGGGTTATGGCCTTGATCCCCAGTGAGGGGCATGCAGGAGACAGCTGATCAATGCTTCTCTCTCATCATTGATGTTTCTATCTCTCTCTCCCTCTCCCTTTCTCATTGAAATATATATATCCTATCTAATAAAATAGTAATATGCAAATTAACCATCACTCTGTTACACCCACAAGCCATGCCCACCAGCCAATCAGGAGCAAGTATGCAAATTAACCAAACCAAGATGGCTGCAGCCATGGAGCGAGCAGGAGGCTTGGGTTTCTCCAGCAATGGAGGAAGCCAAGCTTTCCGCACACCCTGGCAAGCCCAGGCCTCCACTGAAGGCTACAAAGTTTCAATTATAGAAGATAAATAAATCCCAACAAACATGGCTGCAGCCACAGAGCAAGCAGGAGGCTTGGCTCCTCTCAAGGCTACAAAGTTTCAATTATAGAAGATAAATAAATCCCAGATCCCAGGGCCTCCGCTTGGGTTGCTGGGGGTCATGGCCGGCCTGCAAACCACCACAGGCCCCTTGCCCAGGCCGCCCCATGCCTCAAGGGAACCCCCACCCTGATCTGGGACACCCTTCAGGGCAAACCAGCCAGCCCCCACCCGTGCACCAGGCCTCTATCCTATCTAATAAAAGAGTAATATGCAGATTGACCATCACTCCAACACAAGATGGCTGCCCCTATGTGGTCAAAGATCCTGCCCCCATGTGGACACAAGATGGCCACCACAAGATGGCCAACAGGGGAGGACAGTTGGGAGGGACCTGGCCTGTAATGGAGGGCAGTAGTGGGTGATCAGGCCAGCAGGGGAGGGGAATTGGGAGGGACCAGGCCTGCAAGGAAGGGCAGTTGGGGGCGATCAAGCCTGCAGAGGAGGGCAGTTAGGGGTGACCAGGCCGGCAGAGGAGGGAAGTTGGGGGGGACCCAGGCCTTCAGGGGAGAGCAGTTAGGGGTGACCAGGCCTGCAGGGGAGGGCAGTTAGGGGTGACCAGGCCTTCAGGGGAGGGCAGTTAGGGGCAATCAGGCTGTCAGGGGAGCAGTTAGGCATCAATCAGGCTGGCAGGGGAGTGGTTAGGGGGTGATCAGGCTGGCAGGCATAAGTGGTTAGGGGCAATCAGGAAGGCAGGCAAACAAGCAGTTGGGAGCCAGCAGTCCTGGATTGTGAGAGGGATGTCCGACTGCCCGTTTAGGCCCAATCCTACCGTGATCGGGCCTAAACGGGCAGTCAGACATCCCTCGAGGGGTCCCATATTGGAGAGGGTGCAGGCTGGGCTGAGGGACACAACCCCCGTGTACGAATTTTGTGCACCGGGCCTCTAGTGTGTGTGTGTGTGTGTGTGTGTGTGTGTGTGTGTGTATTTCAAATGTGGCAAACAATGGCATCCTAGCACATAAATTCAGGAGACTTCTCAATGGTCACATTGTTGAAATAGAAAGGAAAAAACAAGTAAAGCTACATGATCGAATGAACCCAACATTTACCTCCCTCAAGTTATCTTTGTGCTTCAGATTCTCTAGAGCAGTGGTCGGCAAACTGCGGCTCGCGAGCCACATGCAGCTCTTTGGCCCCTTGAGTGTGGCTCTTCCACAAAATACCACGTCCTGGGTGAGTCTATTTTGAAGTGGCATTAGAAGAAGTTTAAGTTTAAAAAATTTGGCTCTCAAAAGCAATTTCAATCGTTGTACTGTTGATATTTGGCTCTGTTGACTAATGAGTTTGCTGACCACTGCTCTAGAGCAAACATTGGGTTTCCATTCATTCTCCTCCACTGACACAGCTGCTGATTCCACTTCCCAGGCCTGGACTTAATGGCTCTGCAGCATTTGGCACCCTTCTTTCTGCTTCTAGAACACCCGGCTCCCCTGGTTTTCTTCCTGCCTCACTGGGCATCTCTCAGCTATAATCCCTCTTCCTGCCACCATGGCTGCACAGTAGAACCAGCTGGGGATTTTCAAAGGTTTCAGTGCCTGGTTTCCAGGCCCTAGACTTTCTAATTTATTTGGTGCCCAGGTATGAAGTGGGCATTGAGATGTTGCTAAGCTTTCCCATGATTCTAATGTGCAGCAAATATAGAGTCTGATGTTGATTTCTCTTTTTCCTCAATCCTCACATCCACTCAGTCAAGTCTTCCTTCAAATACATCATTGCCTGGCCGGCGTGGCTCAGTGGTTGAGCGTTGACCTATGAACCAGAGGGTTGCAGTTCGATTCCCGGATAGGGCACATGCCCAGGTTGCGGACTCCATCCCCAGTGTGAGGCATGCAGGAGGCAGCTGATCAATGATTCTCTCTCATCATTGATGTTTCTATCTCTCCCTCCCTTTCCCAATATATTTTAAAATATATTTTTAAAATATTTTAAATATATATTTTTAAAAATACATCATGGATTGGTCCCTGTGTCTCTTGTATATCCACTGCAGCCTCCCTCCTACATGCTCCGTCATCTCTCCTTACAACTGCAATAGTCTCCCAATTCTCCACATTGTAGCCAGAGAAGTAATTTTTAAAGCGGAAGTCAGATATCACTTTCCTGTTTAAAACCCTTTAGCAGCTTCCGCCTGCTCTCAAACTAAAATCCAACCCTTCCACCACTGTCTAAAAGTCTCCTGCCCACACCTTCCCATACCCTCTCTTCCCCCTCCTCACTACCTCACAGCCTCCTTCCTGGCCCTGGAACAGTCCCTGCTCTGGGCATTGCATTTGTTTCATCTGTCTGGTGCTGCTTGTATGTCTGGCTGTTTCTCACCCTGTTTCTCTCAACTCAAGTGCCACCTTTTTAGAGAGGACTCATTGAGCACTCTATTTAAAAGTGACATTTCTGCCCTAACCGGTTTGGCTTAGTGGATAGAGCATAGGCCTGCGGACTCAAGGGTCCCAGGTTCGATTCTGGTCAAGAGCATGTACCTTGGTTGTGGGCACATACCCAGTAGGGAGTGTACAGGAGGCAGCTGATCCATGTTTCTTTCTCATCGATGTTTCTTACTCTCTATCCCTCTCCCTTCCTCTCTGTAAAAAATCAATAAAATATATTTAAAAAAAAATAAAAATAAAAGTGACATTTCTGCCTGCCCAGTGTGGTCCAGTGGTTGAGCACTGACCCATGAATCAAGAGGTCCCTGGTTCAATTCCTGGTCAAGGCACATACCCGGGTTGCAGATTCTATCCCCAGTAGAGAGTGTGGGGGAGGCAGCTGATTGATGTCTCTCATCAATATTTCTCTCTATCCCTCTCCCTTCCTCTAAGATCAATAAGAACATATTTTAAAAAATAAATAAAAGTTACTTTCCCCATTGCCATCACTTAATTGTCTTCATAATTGAGATCACAATCTTTATTGAAGACTCAGTCTTGCTTAACACTATATTGCACAGCATACAGCAGAGTACCTAACATATAATAGGTGTCCAATGAGTATTTGTTGGAAAAAACAAATGAGTCAATGAATGAGACAATAACCCTGAGTACATGAACTTTTCCTTGGCCAGTACCATTAAGATCAAATAACAACAACAAATATAATACAAATATAATAAAAACAATATAATAATAATAGAAAGTCTAAAATGTTGATATGAAAATTGAATTAAAATATACTGAAATGTATTTAGGTAATTTAGTTGCTTAGTTTACTGATGGAAACCCTATTTTGTTTCAGTTAATATTCCTAAAATTTTTCCAAAGAATGAATTAATCAATGAACTGTTATGAAAATGTGGAACTCATTGGAGAGAGTTAGAGTCCTCCCTCAAGCCAAATACAAAAATAAAACTTAGACACATTAAAAAATAAAAGCATATTAGCATGGAACAGACTGTTGAATCTTAGAGGGAAGGTGGGGGTGGGTGGGTGGGAAGAGATTAACCAAATAACTTGTATGCATTAATGTATAACCCATCGACATAGACAATAGTGTAGTGAAGGCCTGGAGGGGGTGCCTGGAAGGGGTCAACAGAGAAAAAAAGGGGACATATGTAATGCTTTCAACAATAAATATTTTTTAAAGTAATAAAAATAAAGTATAAGATACAGACCTAAATATATGTACATATGTGTATATATGTGTGTGTATTTATATATATATAATATATATGTAATTTAACATGCCCTTCTAAGCAAGACAAAAATCAGAAGCCATGAAAATGACTGACAAATCTTAACACAAAAATTTGACTGGGAAAAAGGATCTGCAATATATTTAAACAGCAAAAGTTTACTATTACTTGTAGGTAGTTCCAAATTATTAATAAGAAAATCACAACCCAATATAATAACTGGCAAGAGATCTGAACAAACCAGTAAACATTTAACAACAATAATGAAAAAAAAGAAAAATGTACATTTTTGAAGGGCACTTGGGCAGTTCCTAGAAGAATATCTGTGATCTAGAAATCAAACTTCTATGGAATTATACTACAAATGTTAATTAAAATAACCAGTCGAAATGATTACAAAAATGTTCATTGTAACTTTGTATTGACTTAAAGATATCTGTGACATATCGTTAATTTTTTTTAAAGTTATAATGTAAATACATTGAGATTCCATTTTTCAAAAAATGTTGATATTTATATCTGTATTGTAGACATTTTAAAAGGCTAAAAGTGCAAACCAGAAAAAAAAAATCTTGCTACTCTCTCTGAAGTAGTATTAGGGTCATCTTAATTTTCTTCAGGTTTTCCATATATTCTTGATTTTTTTGGCAATTAACATGTGAAATCTTGAGCTATTATGAGTTAAAAAAAGCTATTTCAAAAAGAAAGGGTCAAATAATATGGATCAGGTAATCAAGTATTTCCCTGCCCTTAGTTTATAAATGGTGGATGGGTGGTGGAATGCAGAGGCTAAAATTCAGTGTTTCCACAACAATGACCGTGTTGGCCCCAGGGTGAATGACACTGCTATCTGGCAGATGGAAGATTTTATTTAGACCAATCTCAAGCAACGCCCACATCAGTTTTTTGTTTGTTTGTTTTTTATATGTTTTCATTGATTTCAGAGACAAAGGGAGAGGAAAGAGAGAAACATCCATGATGTGAGAGAATCATTGATCAGCTGCCTCCTGCATGCCCCCTACTAGGAATGGAACTGACAACCTGGGCATGTGCCCTAGCCAGGAGTCAAACTGTGACCTCCTGGTTCATAGGTCGACACTCAACCACTGAACCACACTGACCGGGCAGGTTGTTTTTTTTTAATTTATTCTAAATTCCTACAGGGGACTGATTAGCTCATGGTTTGCTAATCTCACGAAAGAAGAAGAAAAAGGAAGAGAGAGAGAGAGAGAGAGAGAGAGAGAGAGAGAGAGAGAGAGAATTAGTTGTCCAGTTCTCTGAGGCTCTGGGGTAGTTGAGCCCCAATTAAAGGAAGTTAAGGGGAAAAAAAAGTCAAAGAAAGAAACTTTAGTTACCTTCTCAGCACAGCTCTCAGAACATAAAATCAAAATCATGGGCCATTCTACTCCTGAGAAGCACCCAGAAGAAAGACTGTAGGGGCTTTTCATTTCCCACGAGGGCCACCCATAAAAGATGAGCATTCCTTCAGGAATTTCCCTAAAGAGAACCATGCTGCTAAGTTCCTATTCCACCACCTCCCATCCCCACTGGCTGTCTCGAGCCAGCAGGAAAGCAGAAGTACAGCTACACATTTTGAAAGTGCTGGTTGTGAACAAGGCTCGCCCCCTTTGAAAATACATCCTGAAGAATCAGCTTTCGGGTCAGAGATAAGAAAAACAAAACTCTGTTTCTCAGCAATACCGGATTTCAAATGCAGTTAAAGCTGAAGATGATGACTGGAGTTATGGCATTTCTTACAGTTTTCTTTCTCTAACATTTTCAGTATATGCCCAGTTTAACAGGGTCATGCTAATAACAATCTGTAAGTAAATGTAAAATTAAAAGAAGTTATAAAATTATAAATATTTTTTCCTCAAAACATTGACTGAATTTACCTTATTTTTGGACAGACCCCTTTCAGTGTCAGTTGGGAAGTCCCTAAAGTCACCCTATTTCTAGCAATTCCCTCTAGTTGCTATAGGGCAGTGGTCGGCATACTCATTAGTCAAACTCAAACTCATTAGAGCCAAATATCAACAGTACAACGATTGAAATTTCTTTTGAGAGCTGAAAACCGACTTCTGCGCATGGGCCACAAAGTTTCAATCACACTGTACGTGCGCACCCGCACGTGGTATTTTGTGGAAGAGCCACACTCAAGGGGCCAAAGAGCCGCATGTGGCTCGCGAGCCGCGGTTTGCCGACCACTGCTATAGGGGATACAATTTTCTTTAAAAGCCCACCATTTAAATTGTGGTTCTTCTGTAATTACAGACACCAAAGATAATTTCCCAGAATCCTTAGCCTCACTAGTCACCAGTTATTGCCTGACAGACTTTTTAGATGGAAACCACCGTATTTATTCCAGGGGAGATGATACGATTCAACCTTCAGAGGAGAAGAAAGGAAGCAGTCCCTCCAGCTAAGGGCTTGTCATACTGGGAAGCAGGGGGCAGGGGCCCACATGCAAAACAGAGAAACCACAGCTACAGGCAGGATGAGGAAAGTGGGAAGGAAAAAACACCCAGAAGACTGCCAGAGTAAACAAACGAGTAAACAAATAAACAAAGGCTTTAAAACACTTGATAGGGAAAAGAATATTGCATTTCGACAAAGAAAATGAAGTCTGAGAATAAAATGGCTTTTCTCTATGAAGTCCATAACAGGTGCTATAAGAGCTCAGCTGATTTCATTCTTCAGCGCTAATGTTAGACTCCAGGCATCAGCTGAAGGTAACTAACAGTCCAGCCTCAGGAAGATTCCCCTTTTAATCCTCATAGCCAAAGGGGTTTTCTTTGATCACTGATTTTTCCTTTGAAAATTGTAGCCAGAAGAAGCCACCTGTTTTAACAATTGTCTTATTCTGGGTTTCACTTTCCTGTTAGAGACCTAGCCAAAGAGAATAGTTTGTGAAGATGGTTGTCCCTGACTTGGTTCTGTATTCTCTGCCACTCTGTTCAGAACTTCTCTCCCTATTCTTCTTACCAGTACTTGCTTCTTTGTGATATTTCATATGGCCCTGCTGGTGTGCCTCGGTGGTTGAGCATTGACCTATGAAACAGGAGGTCACGGTCAGGGCACATGTCCCAGTTGTGGGGTTCAGTCCCCAGTGGGAGGCATGCAATGGGGGATGTGCAAAAGGCAATGGAGGGTATGCAGGAGGCAGCCGATCAATGATTCTCTCTCAGCAATGATGTTTCTATTTCTCTCTCTCTCCTTCTCCCTCCTTCCCTGAAATAAATAAAAATACATTTTTAAAGAAAATATTTCATATGTATTATTTTGTTTAAAATAATACTTTTGACATGCTTCTCCTTGGGAGAAAAAAATGAGGACTCTTTAAACACTTCATCAGGGATTTATCAAATTGTAACTGCCGGCGGTTAAATAAAATTGGCACTATTATGGTGGCCTCTGCATGGGAATGGTCAGGGGAAGTGTGGAAAAGGTGCCTGGTGTTGAGGGGTCCGGCCACAGAGCCTGGTTTATGGGAAGTTCTCATGAAAGGAGAAGGGAAGTTTCCTGGCAATGAGAGTTGGACTGGCCTTAAAGTATGAAGAGGAAGATGAGCTAAAATGTTGAGATTGCTGGGCTCAATAGGAAGAAGCTACCAGATGCCCCTACCTTGTGCTGTTTGGTTAGCACCGTGGTCGGCAAACTGCGGCTGGCGAGCCACATGCGGCTTTTTGGCCCCTTGAGTGTGGCTCTTCCACAAAATACCACGGCTTGGGCGAGTCTATTTTGAAGAAGTGGCGTTAGAAGAAGTTTTAAGTTTAAAAAATTTAGCTCTCAAAAGAAATTTCAATCGTACTGTTGATATTTGGCTCTGTTGACTAATGAGTTTGCCGACCACTGGGTTAGCACATCACAAAGGTGATGAGCAGTTTCTAAAGTGTGAAGTCCATATCTGGCCTGTGGGGAGGAGGTAGTTGGCCCTTCAACAGAAAATATCAGAATCTGCGTCCTGACATCCACAGCCTCTCCTACCTCCCCCTCACTGACCCCTTCTTCCATTCTCAGTTTACAAAGACACACAAGCTTCTGTTTTCCACTGGTATGGTACATATATTGTACATAGTATTTTTCAAATTTGGATCCCTTCAAAAGCTATTTATAGGCACACCCAAATGTGTGTCCTCCCCTGCTGTAAGAATGGGAACTTCTGAAGATTCTCACTGGATATGATAAACCCTTTAAGTCCTGAAGGAAATGTGCTAAGAAAAATACTGGACTTGAGGGAAAAAATAGAAAGGTAATAACACCACACCCACCATCAGCACAAACCTGTTTATCGATGTAAGCAGAAGACAGTGAGTGAATGAACCCTGAGTCAATTTGCTCCTCGCCTGTTAAGGACAGCCCTTTTAGGAAGGAATATGTATCTTCTACCCATCTGCCCCATTAAATAGACACCCAGCATTAAAGGAGATAGTTTATAAGTTACATGATACCCGGTCATTTTGTTGCAACAAGTTGCACGCAAGTTATGTCTTCTAATTCAAAATTGGTCTTTCATGAGTCTACAAAATATATGGCACACTTGCTTGGGGTTAAATACTCTGCACAGCCACCAGAGATCCAGCAAATCCTCCTCTTGACATCTGGCTTTCCTTGCTAGTGTTAAGTCCACTTAAAATATTGAGAGCGCCATGCAGGAAAGGCAGGGAAGTCTCTCTTCTATTTTAAGAAAGTTTAACGACCCACCACTAGATTTGTTTTGCGAGCAGGGAACAGGGAGCCAAGGCCCCAAGGCCCCTCTGTACTCATCACGCCCAGACGCAGCCGCGCGGCTGGCTGGTTGCAGCTTTGACCACTGATGTGGGGCCCCTGGCAGCGCCACTGGCTGAACTGTACCCTTTTCATGAGGCAGAGGAATTGAGGTTAACCACACTGCAACCCTCCCACCTGAGGAAAAGGCCTGTTTGTTCCGGAAGGCAAAGCCCAGCCTTCTTAACTAGCTGCTAGCAGTTAACATAAGCGTCCCCCAGGCAGCAGGACGGCTCTAGTCTAGACCAGGAAAGCCGTCAGGATTCCTCCAGGGCCCGACATCCCCAAAGGCGCAGCTCACGCGCCTCACCTGACGGTCACCCTGAAAGCACCCGGTCCTCCCTCGGGCTCCCTGGCCTGAGGCAGAGGACAGGGCAGCAAGGCCAGGCCTCCGCCTTCCAAACTTTCCTCGGCTCTCGAATTCGGAGCAGGAAACACCTTCTTGGCACAGGCAGGTCGCCTTGACGGACCGCCTCCCTGCTTTTGGCCCTCCAGGCGCTTCTCCCCTCCCCCCACCCCCACCCCCACCCCCACCCCCCCCCCTCACCCCCACCTTCGCCCTCTTCTTACCCGCCTGCGCCAAGCAGAACTCAGCCCCCGGCGGACCGGCGGGCGGCCCTCGGCGCGCGCTGACAGCGGGGCAGGCGCCGGGCTGCGGGCTGAACTGCGCTCGCCCCGCCTCCGGTCCCCACCTCCGGTCCCCACCTCCGCCCCGCCGCTTCCCGCCCGGAGGAGACCTTTTCCTGGGAGACTTTTTCCACGTGTCACGAGCCAGTCTCTCGGGGAGGCGGGAAGCAGCGAAGCGGCTCGAGGAGCCGGAGGTGGGAGATGGAGAGGAGGTGCGGGCGCGAGAAGACCGAGGGGAAAGCAGCCCGGGGAAGGGGGCGGCGGTGGCATCTCTGGGAGGGACCGTGGGATGGAGGGGCCCGTGGGACGGAGGGGCCGGTGGCGCGCCCCGGGGTACTGACCTGCGGCCCGACCCCCAGGACAGGGCTGGGGCTGTGTTCAACACGGGCAGGTCCAGCGCCTCCGCTCCGCGAGGCATGGTGGCCCCAGCAGCGCAGGAGAGGAGGCGGGGGCGGGCCGCTGCACCTGCCTCGGCCGCCGCCCCAGCGCCCACGCTCACGTCTCGGTGCCCCGCGCGGCCGGCCCGCTCCGCCGCTTGCTGGTCTGCGGGAGGCAGGACTGGGAGCGGCGCCTCCTAAGGGGTCCGGGCGCCGCTCTCCACTCCGCCCCCGGGCGGCGGGTCCGCGCACTCCCAGCCCTCCGAGCTCCTGCCTGCCTTCATCCCTTCCCGATGTCTCCGTTCTCGCCTGGTTTTCCTCGCCGGCGCATGTGTCCATGCCCTTAGCCGTGTCCATTCAGATGCGTTCAGGACGCACGCGGAGTGCCACGCCGAGTGCTGGACACTGCGATGCACGAAGAAACACCTGGCCCGTTCCCTGTGGGACTTCACATTCGCTGACAAGTTCATTCGTGGCAGCGCGGTGTGTGTGTGTGTTTGTTCTTCTGACGTGCACGGTCTCAAAACTCTGTGACAAGGATCCTGTTTCAGGGATGTTAAAAGTGCTACCCGCACACAGGGGAAAGGAAAACGAATCGCCTTTTGGTTGCGTGGGGCGGCTGGGGCGGCTGGAGCGGCCCCGCGCGGGGAGGGAGTCCGCGTGGCCCCTGCTGGCGCACAGGGACGGCGAGACCCGCACCGCCGAGCCCGGGACTGGCTGAGCCCGGCTCCCGGCTGCAGCCACCGCGGCGCTTTCCTCCGGCTGCACGAAAGGAAGGTGCCTGTGGGAAACCCGACGTGAATCTTAGAGAGGAGAGGGCACCTGACCAAACGCCATGTTCCGCTGAGGGTGGTGTTGACTTGGCAGTTTGGACCCGGCCGGCAGGCTCCTTCCGAGGGCGTCGTCTATGCCTACTCGTCAGTCCCGTGGTAGCGGCAGCTACTGCAAGTCCCGAGTTCCAGGCTGTTTGGGTCAGCAACTGTTTAAAAGGTCCGTGGGGATAGCCAGGGCAAAGACTACCCTGCCAGGTGATTACTTTATGTATGCATCTCCAGATGGAAGCAGATGGGCAGAATAAGGTACATTAAAGCATACACAATGGACTCTCTTTTGAAAATCGCTTCCAATAGGCAAATAGGCAAAGATGTCTTATTTTAGAGCCCCTTTCTTCAGCGGTGCCTACTGGGTACACACAGGCTTGAGGGATCCCGTTTATGTAGTCACAGTCCCCGAAGGTGGGCGCAAAAGCGGTGTGGTGAGGTTCCTTTTTAGAAGAAACCGAGCGGAAATGTTACAGTGATGTTCTTGTGGGGAAAGTGGGGATTCTTGTGGGGAGGACGGGGACTCCTGTGAAGGAGGCGGGCAGTGTTTTGACGGGAGAGTGTTGGAGGAGAAAAGCCATCACGCAGGGACAATCCGATTAACCTCAAAATGCTAGGGCACCACGAGGGACAATCATTCCTTTAGAAAGGGATTGTCAAGTGGGATAACGTTTTTTGTATCAGCACACTTCTCATTATAAGCCCTGGCAATTCTACACAATAACGTACCAGCAAGTAGTTAAAAAGAAAGCTAACTGTTAATATTGCATTTACTAAGAACATTTATCATGTGCTAGGGCTCTGCTTCAGAGACCCGAGTATTTGAGCGCCTACTAGGTAGGAAGATTGATTTACGTGTTATCTCATTGAATGCTCAGCCCTCCGTACTGTCATCTCTCTTTTGAAATGAGGAAGTGGTTTTAGAGAGGTTGAAGTTACTTCCCGAAGGTCACCAACAGAGTGTGTAGTATGCCCAAGATTTCTATTCCCGTGGTTGAGTCTCCAAAACGTTTATTCTCACCACACTGCTACACGGACAAAGACATGATTAACAGGTGCTGCCCTTCAGCAGCTTTCCTGATCTGGAGAAATTTCTGTAAACAATTGCACATCTGTAACAATCTATAAATAGTTGCACAAAGTGGAGCCAAGATGCATGTACATAAATAGCCAAATGCATATGTTATCCACAGGTAAAAGAAAGTAACTTCTTATAGAACCCTGTGGAGGGAAAACAGTTGCAAAAGGGAGCTCCAAGTATTGAGATATTTTAATGTGCAAATGAAACATGTTATTGAAGCCAACTCTGATTTGGTAGGTCTGGAAGAGGACTTGAAGTTTTGTATTTCTAACTAGAAGAAGTTACTGACACTGCTGGTCCATGCTCCACTCTTTAAGTAGCAATATTGAACTTGAGAGTATGAGGGATTTGAGGATGGAGAAGAGGGAAGGAGAGTGAGAATGGAAAATACTTGAGGCGGATGGCTGTGAGTATTACAAAACCTAAAAGACGTGAATTATTGTTTCTAGGTACCTAATCTAACCATTCTGTAAGTTGTGAGTTAGATCACAATAGGCATGATGTTTTTCACTTTCAAAACTCCGTGCTGATGGTACATCCTCGCTCACATTTCTCACCGGCAGTAATGGTCATTGTTTTGTGCTATGCTTTTGTTTCTTTCAAATACCTGTGTTCTGTTCTGTACTGCAAAGTACAAAAAGCTATGCACCCAGACTCAAATCTGTAATGACCAGTAACCACATAACACAAGAATTTTTTGCTCGATAGTGAACTATAACAAGGAATTTTAAATTTATAGACCTGGAGTTTCTCTAGCAGGTTGCCTTCATATGAAAGTTCAATTGATTTACAATGTTAAAGGGGATTTTTTTTTTTTAACTCTAGGACATATAAGACAGGCTAATAGTAAAAATAAAATTAATTTTCTGGCATAGGCTGGCAAGAATAATATTCACTGTGAAGTTTATGTGGAGAAAGTACGAGCAAAATAGAACACTGCTGCCTTTTATTTAATTACTGTTCACATCCTTTCCAATTTTTATTGATGTGCAAGCAGTCTTTGTACATTGTAGTTATCAATCCCTTGCCAGTTGTAGACATTGTAAATACTGTATCTCCTTCCAGAATTCACCTGTCTCAACTTTGTCCATGGTGTTCTTCCTTGGATGGAAGTTCTTAATTGATATTGTGAAACCAACATTAAGAATATTAATCCACATGACTTGTGCTTTTGCAGTCTTAGGAAGGGTTACATTACCCCTAAGTCACAAATCCTTTTCTGCATTTTTTTACATTGTTTTAGTTTTACGCTTCACATCTAAGTCCGTTGTACTTCACATTTGCATGTGGTGAGAGATAGGAAGGCAGCTCAAGTTTTCTATGTAATTAAGTCAATTTTCAGCAAATTATCTTATGAATCAGGGGTTAACAAACCTTTCTTTAAAGGACCAGGCAGCAGATATTTTAGGCATTGGGGATGTACTGTCTCTGTTGCAACTACTCAGCTCTGCTTTTGTAGTGTGAGGGCAGTCACAGACAATATGTAAACAAAAGAGAGTACTTGTGTTCCACATATCACGGAGTATTGTTTTAATTGTTAAATAATAGACTTTATTTTCAGTGCAGTTTTAGCTTCACAGCAAAATTAAGCAGAAAATATAGAGTTCTCATATACTTCCTGCCCCCACACATGCAGGACCTTCTCTACCATCAACATCCCACACCAGAATGGTACATTACTAATGAATCTACATGGGCACATCATCACCCAAAGTCCATACTGTTGTGCAGTCTATGGGTTTTGACATGTATGTAAGGACATGTATCCACCAGTATGGTTTCATACAGAATAGTTTCCCTACCTCCTATAGACTGAATATTTGTATCCCCTCCCACCCTCTACCCCTCCCCCCAACCCCCACCTCCCGCAAATTCATCTGTTAAATGCTAACATCCAATGTGGTGGTATTTGGGAGTGGAGTTTTGGGGAGATGATTAGGGAGAGCCCTCATGAATGGGATTAGTGTAGTTATAAAAGAGGTCCCTTGCCCACTTCCACCATGTGAGAACACAGCAAATAGACAGCTGTCTATGAACCAGAAAGCAGGTACTCACCAAGTACCAGATCTGCTGGTGCCTTGATCTTGGACTTCCCTGCCTCCAGAACTATGAAAAATAATTTTCTGTTGTGTATAAGCTACCTTGTTTATGCCATTTTGTTACAGCTGCCCAAAAGGATTATGACACTGCCCTAATAATCCTCTGAGCTCTGCCTGTTCATTTGCCCCCTCCTTGACAACCCCCAACAACCACTTTTTACTGTCTCCAAGGTATCACCTTTTCCAGAATGTCATATAGGTGGAATTACACCACAGGTAGCCTTTTCCGATTGGCTTCTTCCACTAAGTTATATGCATTTAAGGTTCCTCCATGTCTTTTCATGCCTTGATAGTTCATTTCTTCTTAGCACTCATATTTTATCATCTGAATGTACCAGTTTATTTCTCTATTCATCTACCAGTATAGTTTCATACAGAATAGTTTCACTACCTCCTATAGACTGAATGACATCTTGGTTGCTTCCAAATTTTGGCAATTATGAATAAAGCTGCTATGCACATCCATGGGCAGGTTTTTGCATGGACATAAGTTTTCAACTTACTTGCATAAATACCAAGGAGCACAAATGCTCTGTTGTATGGTAAGAATATAGTTTTGTAAAAAACTGCCCAACTCTCCTCCAAAATGGCTATCCCATTTTTGCATTTCCATAAAAGTTCATGTTGCTCCACATCCTCATCAGCATTTGGTGTTGTTAGTGTTTTGGAATTTGGTCATTCTAATAGGTGTATAGTAGCATCTCACTGTTGATTTATCTTCAATTCCCTAATGCCATATAATGTCAATGACCTTTTCATATGCTTATTTGCCACCTGTATATCTTCTTTTTAAAAAATATATACTTTTATTGATTTCAGAGAGGAAGGGAGAAGGAAAGGGAGATAGAAACATCAATGATGAGAGAGAATAATTGATCAGTTGCCTCCTGCACACCCCCTCCTGGGGATCCAGCTCACAACCAGGCATGTGCCCTTGACCAGAATTGAGCCTGGGACCCTTCAGTCTGCAGGCCAAGGCTCTATCCACTGAGCCAAACCAGCTAGGGCTGTGTATTTTCTTTAACGAGGTGTCTATTCAGGTTTTGGCCCAGTTTTAAATCAGGTTATTTGTTTTCTTCTTGTTGACTTTGAAGAATCCTTTGCATATTTTGTGTAATAGTGTTTATCAGATATGTCTTTGCAAATAGTTTGTCCAGTCTGTGGCTTGTCTTCTCATTCTCTTGATGGTATCTTTTGCATGGTATCTTAATTTAATGAAGTCTTATCTTCCCCCACAGCCCCTTCCCCAGATTGTGCTTGCTGTTGCATCTAAAAATATCATCACCAGCCCTAGACAGTTTGGATCAGTGGATAGAGCATTGGCACAGACTGAAGGTTCCTGGGTTCGATTTCAGTCAAGGGCACAGACCTCGGTTATAGGCTCGATCCCTGACCCTGGTCGGGGTGCATGTGGGAGGCAACTAATCTATATGTCTCTCTCACATCAATGTTTCTCTCTGTCTTTCCCCCTTTCTTCCACTCTCTCTAAAAATCAATGGAAAGATATCCTCAGGTGAGGATTAGCAAAAAAATAAAAATAAAACAAAAGTCATCACCAAACAAGAACATCTTTTAGGAGTTTATAGTTTTTCATTTTACATAGATATCGATGATCCATTTTGAGTTAGTTTTTGTGATGGATGTAAGCTTTATGTCTACACTTATTTATGTGCATGTGGATATCCAGTTGCTCCAGCACCATTTGTTGAAAAGACTATCTTTGTCCTTTGTCAAAGATCAATTGACTATATTTGAGTGAATCTATTTCTGAGTCCTCTATTCTGTTTCATTGATCTATTTCGCTATTCTTTCACCAACACCACTTTCTGGATTACTATGGTTTATTGGAAGCCTTGATGTTGGGTAGTGTTTTCCAACTTTGTTCTTCTTCAATATTGTGTTGGCTATTTGGGGTCTTTTGCCTCTCCATGGAAACTTTAGAATCAGTTTGTCAGTATCCACAAAATATATCACTGGAATTGGGATTGGGATTGTTTTGAATCTGTAAATCAAGTTTGAAAAAACTGACATCTTGATAATATTGCATTTTCTTATCCATGAACATGGAATATTTCTCCAACTAATTTTGTTCTTATATGTCTTTAAAAAGAGTTTTGTAGTTTTCCTCATATAGATCTTGTCATGTGAATTTTAGAACTCAATTCTTGAGGTTCAAATATTACCTAGAGATTTTAATTGCTGTTATATTGAATTTATAGATTAACTTGAAGGGAATTGCATGTTTACTATGCTAAGTTGCCCCATTCATGAATACATTATCTCTGCAATTATTCAGATCTTTTATGTATTGTAATGGAGTTTTTGAAAGCTTCTCTGAGGTCTTGCACATTCTACCTTAGGATAATTGCTGGATAATTTCTAATTTTTGTTCCTATCGTGAATAATTTCTTTATCTTTCTAGAAGCTTAGGAAGTTGTTAAATTGATCTTACATACAACAACCTTACTGAATCTTTTAATTAGTTTTGAAAATTTGTTAATTCTATTATTTTTCTATGTAGACCACCATATCATCAATTAGTTAGAATTTTATCTTTTTTCCCTAATCCATCACCTCTTTATTTATATGTTTTAATTCAATTTGAAAATGGTATGCTGGGACAAAAAGATTAAAATTCAATATTTATTAGATTTTTTAAAGCCTTATAAAACAAATAGAAGAAAATGGTATCTAAATTGTTTAGAGAAAATGTGCATCAACAAAATCAAAATTTTCCTAAAAATAATGGTAACAGACAACACATATTCTACGATAAATATTTTGATGTCTATTAACTCTTTTCCTTGGGATTTCTCTCTTGACTAATGTGGTCAAGAAACAGAAGGCCAGTCTGAATCCTGAACCTTATGGATAGTTCCTTATTTATAGCCCCAATAGAGGGATTTAGCTGTTTCTGGTCCCGCTCTGAGCCATGCAGCCACCATGAACCATTTGCATCAGAATTACCTTGCATGCCTGATAAAAATGAAGAGTCCTGATCTCACCCTAGGACTTGAAAAATAGGAAATCTTTGCTGATATTACCTGCACATCCACAATTTTAATGTGAACCCGCCCCTCCAATTATTCTATGTCTACAAGCTTGAGAATCATTATGTCAGGGGCAGAGAGCAGAGAACCTGACCTCTAGACAAATGGACATCACCAACAAAAGTCTAATAGCCCCCATCTCCTCCTTGCTGCCCGGTCTAGAAACCTGGGAGAAGAAAGGGAGACTTCTATTCTCCATCCCTTCTTACAAGAACCTTGACATTCTTTATGGCACATACACGTAAAAGGAAACCATGGAAACCACTGGCCCATAATTTATCTGCCTGCCCAGAGCAAGCCATTATACTGGTTTGAGGACAGTTCCAAAAAAGTCAGTGCTGTTTCTCTCAGGAAATAGTAGAGATACTCTCTCATGGTCATCCTTCCTAAAAAGCAGGCCCTGAAATTTATCAGGGACCCCCTCCTGCCACAGTAGGAAAGCTTGGAGAATCAGGAGACTCATGAAGGTGCCACGTCACTGGTTTTAATTCCACAGCAGGAGCATGACTTCAGGGCCAAGCAAAACCCCAGGCCCAGCACTGGGTCAGTGGTTTTATGTCCCATGGAAGTATTATTGCTAGTCCAAAAATCTCGCAAGGAGTGAAGAAACGTACTTACCAGATAATAAACACAACTTAAAATTCACGTTGCATTCTAGTAAATTCTGAAAATGATCATAATACAAATATTACAACTAAGGAAAAAACTCACCTAGAGGTTTAGGTTTTTTTTTTTTATTTCTAAAAAACCAAAGGCACTACAAACATAGCTTATATTTGTTATAATATCTCACATTTCAACACCTAGAGTCATTGTTACGGTCTTGATTAAATAAAGATTTTAGTGTCTCAAGGCTATCTTCATTTAGCCCTTAAGCCAAAATAAGAAATTGACAAATTAGTTTCCTTCAAAAAAAAAAAGTTTGCTTTGAGAAAACCTTTATTGCACATCATTGAGTTCATTTCTATTTGAACAAACAGTGCACAAAACAAAGATTCATGTTATGAAAATCCCTGAAACTTCAAATCAGCATTTTGCAAGGATAGAGACTTTGGTTTTATGTCTTTTAAAGGCATACATTTCCCACTTATTTTAAAATTTTGAGGAAAGCTGTTTTATAAAATATTTTAAATGTGAGTTATGGAACCTCTCCCCACAAAACAACAGTTCCCAACCCTAAAATGCTGCTTCTTTCTGAGGCCAAATGTGCCTGTGAAGGGCACACAGTACATCAGTGTTCACAAGACTATGCAAGTACTGATAAAATAATCCTTGTGGGATAGAACATGCATTTGAATGTGCTTTAAATTTTCATAAATGTGTAAGATATTCTTTCAACTTTTTACTTTAACACTGAAGGAGAAAGCTTATACGTGAATTCTAAAACACCGGATCCTCTCCAGAACTATAAGACTCATATAACAGTTGTCCTTCACAAATACTGGATTGTTAGTTAGTGATGGTTGTTTCCTATTCTGGCCTGGTCTTACAAAGCAATGATTACTGGATATACAGCAACATCCTCTCTCAATCACAAGCTGGACCAGTCCAGACAAAGTTTTCCACTGATGATGCAATCAGCACAGTCCAAATCACTGTAAGCAAGAGGTTAAGAGCTAGAGTAAAGAGTGGTATGGAGCCCTGGCCAGTTTGGCTCAGTGGATAGAGCATCAATCAACCAGTGGACTGAAAGGTCCCAGGTTCAATTCTGGTCAAGGGAACGTACTACCTCGGTTGCAGGCTCAATCCCCAGTCCCTGTCAGGGAGATGGGGTGTTTCTCTCTCTGTCTCTCCCCTACCTTCCACTTTGTCTAAAAATCAATGGAAAAAATACCCTCAGATGAGGATTAACAACAACAAAGAGTGGCATAGAAAACACCTTCTAAAGCGATGGCAAAATAAAGAACGAATAAGAAGCCAAAGCTTCACTAATCAAAAGTAGTGTGTGTTTTTTTAAATAAACTCAACATAAAGCTAAAAAGACAATAATTATTGCTTTTAAAATTATAAACCTAATGAGTTCTTAATGAATTATAGCTGTCAATTTGCTCAAAATAATAGTCTTCAAACATACTCCACCAGATCTTAAAATATCCATATAGTTTCCCAACTCAGCTACACATCATATTTTCCTCTAGAGCACAGATAAGCCTGAGAGCTACTTTGTACAACAGCAGAATATAGATCCTGGAGGTTCGTCATCTAATCTGTACTTTCCAGAGTTGGGTAGATCTTTGCACTCTGATATGAATGTCCGAAGTCTGGTCTCTGGAAAGCCATCCTGTTGGTAATGCTGTGCAGAAGAATAAAAATAATAGCTCTCATTAATGAACCCCTTGAAACAGCTTTATTCCTAATTTAAAATAGCTCATTTGGCAAGGGAGGAGATCTTTCTAGAGGGCTAGTGTAGTCACTTCCAAGTATTTTTAGGGAGATGTAGTCGCTAGAGCCACTCGTAGGCTTGGCTAAAGTAAAGTGGGTCGGGGATTCAGCAATGCCCTCCTGGCCTCTTCTTTGAGGCTCTGCTTCAACCCAAAACAAGCATGTTGAATCTGAGTCCCTCTGAGCCCTCCATCCAGGAGCATCCAACCAGTCCTGCTCCCAGTCTGAGAACCTCGCCCTACAGCCCATGACTTGGAAGCCAGTGTGTAGCAGGCACCTTGGCTGGAACCCAGTTGAGGCCACAAGTGGTCCAACTGATGCAGGTTAAGAATGGTGTTGCTGGGAGCTGAGGGGGGTTAGGGGATATACCTATCCTTCCTCAGCCCAGCCCTAAATGCTCCTAAGCTGGTCCAGGTGTCTGAACAAAGATCTGAGTGCTGTGAGGGACCTTTCCAGTCTGCACACCTTTGGGGAGTCTCTCTTCTGGACAGAAAAGCTTGTTTAAGGGCCTCATATTTATATCAGTTTGGGGGTCTAAGACTCTAGAACAGGGGTCCTCAAACTTTTTAAACAGGGGGCCAGTTCACTGTCCCTCAGACTGTTGGAGGGCCGGACTATAGTTTAAAAAAAAAACAACTATGAACAAATTCCTATGCGCACTGCAGGCCCAGGACGAGTTGGCTGCTAAGCAGGACAGGCAGTGGCACCCAGAGGGCTGGATAAATGTCCTCGGCGGGCCGCATGTGGCCCGCGGGCCGTAGTTTGAGGACACCTGCTCTAGAAGGTGCCCTGACCAGAAAGGATCAGAAATAACTTAGCTTTCCCATTTGGAAGTGCTCTGAGCCCACGAAAAGAAGTTAACATCTAAACTATGAGTCTCAAGTTGTGTTATGGAAAGTTGTCAAGTCATGTTACCCTTAGAGATAGTGGATGTCACCTTTAAATAACATATAGTTCTCTGCATGCAGAGTGGAAGGTTTTTAGAGCATTATGGGGAGGGATTTGGACAGGTACAACTACATTCTTTCCCAGTCACCTTGGTGACTCTATAAGCACAAATCTGCCAAGCAAGCAGTGAGGACAGTCAGTTCCTGAAATCTGATTCAGTGAGCATGAAGTCATGGCCCTGGCTTCATGAGCAAAGTTTTCATAATCATCAACTCATAATGCATCAATTCCCAATGGCCTTCTCTTTGTCCCTGGTCCATCACATTTCATTCCGCCTCTCATACCCAGAAAGAAAAGTCCCCAAGTGCAAGTGCCTATGTCAGTAGTGTACCTAACAATATAAGGTTATTCAAAATGTAAGTCTATATGGATGTTTATTCTGCCTTTCCATAGTTCAAAGGGCTTAAATGGATTTTTTAAAATGTCCCTTGTGAATGATAATACAAATCATAACACCTTTTTAAATCAAGTTTCCAACTGGGGAAGGGACCATGCCAAGGAGTAATGAGTTCAGTGACAGCACACTCCAAATGAAGAGGTCAATTTTTCTTTATAAAACTGATTTTAAAAGTTCCCCACCCCAGCAGCACCAGGGCAGCTGGTCCTGAGGTCAGCTGTGGCTGGTTTTGTTGCTTTTCTGAGCTTGGAGCTGAAATACAACTGAAGCCTAGATGTTATTTCTAGGAAGGAAAGGTCAAGGGGTCTAAATTGCATGACCAGCAATATGCTAGGAGAAGAAAAGAAAGGCCACCCTGGGGGCAGGGTCCCACCCTACAATTGTCCTTTGCTAGGTAAAAGACAATATACCTGCCCATTGTCCTCACTCTGCAAACTGTCTATCTAGCTGCCTACCACAGAATGAACTGGGAAAAATTACCTAAAAAATGACCTAAGTGATGTGAGATTAATGCTATCGGTACCTTTTTTTTTCTATATTATTAATACACTAGAGGCCCGGTGAACAGATTTGTGCACAAGTGGGGTCCCTCAGCCTGGCCTGCACCCTCTTGCAAGCCGGGACCCCTCAGGGGATGTAGCAGTGCCGAAGCGGCAGGCGGCCAGGGAGGAGCCCAAGCCAGGGCTGCGTGCAGCTCCACTGTCGCTCATCCTGGCCCAGCTGTGCCTGCTGCCACCACGGCTACTCCCCCTGGGATCAGTGTGCGTTATAGCAACGAGTCAAACAGTCGTTCCAGTCATTCTGATTGTAATGGTCGCTTAGGCTTTTATATATATAGATTATTTCTTCTCTCTCTCTCTCTTTTTTCTTTTTTTAATGACTTTGTATTTTACCTTCAACTTTAAACTTCCATTTATTTCCACGTCCTTTTTCTTTTTTCAACTTCCCTATTCACTTCCAGATCTCTTCCATGTTGTTCCTTATGAACATAGGTCTATTCAACAAGTTACCTAGGAAATTGCAACTAATATTTGTCTTCTCAAATTCAGAGATTTAATTTATGTAGAAATTAAAATTTTCAATTGGATTCATATAAAAGAAAAAGTTCACTCCAAATTCCAGCTTTCTGGAATGCCATCTGCTGTACTCACGCAATACTTACTAATCCTTATAATTTTAATAAGAAGCTTGTACAAAAAAAGCACAATTATGTGAAGACAAAACTTTCAACTTTCTATACTTCTATTTCTCCTTCATTTCTGTTTCTCAGTATCTAAAACTGAAGTCCTTCTTCTCTACCCATAGGTACTATATTTTATTGTCACTCCACAAATTCTAGGAAAATGCTGCCACTTATGGCTACTGATGAGCCTACCTTGATTGTTTCATATGTATCAGTGATCAGTGCAATGAAAAGACTTAAAATCATATAGACAAAGAGGCTGATGAACGTGTAGAGGTAAATTCTGCTAAATAGCCAGACCAAGTAACTTTTTTGGTGCATTCCTGCAAACGTCGCAAACATATCATCTCCATTTATCAGAGAAAAAAGGCACTCGGAGACCAAGTTCAGAGAACGGAACTGAAAAAAAAAGAGAAAAATGCACTTTATTCCATGCTCCTTTCCCTGGGAGACTTCATTCATGACATCATATTAAAAACTAGTGGCCCAGTACACTGATTCATGCATATTGAAAGGAAATTAATTAAAAGAAATATTTTAATATCGCTATTTGCCCTTTCTCTATAATAGAAGTGTCAACCAAATTCACAATCGACAATGACAGCTAGAAACACACACATGAGATTGGCACCAGTGAGAGCTTTATATGTATCACGCATGCGCGAGTCAACTTAGCCTTTTATATATCCTATATAATAAAAGGCTAATATGCAAATTGACCAAATGGCGGAATGACTGGTCACTATGACATGTACTGACCACCAGGGGGCATATGCTCAATGCAGGAGCTGCTCCCTGGTGGTCAGTGTGATCCCACAGGGGGAGTACCGTTCAGCCAGAATCCGGACTCACAGCTGGCGAGTGCAGCGGCAGTGGTGGGACCCTTTCCCACCTCCATGGCAGCACTAAGGATGTCTGACTGATGGCTTAGGCCCGTGGGGGAGTGGGCCTAAGCCGTCAGTCGGACATCCCCTGAGGGCTCCTGGACTGCAAGAAGGCTCAGGCTGTGCTGAGGGACCCCTCAGAGTGCATGAATTTCATGCACCAGGCCTCTAGTATAGAATATACTTGCTTAATTAGACCTGCTTTCTGATGTAGCTAAACTTTTTCCAGCCCAGTGAAGCACTCCAACTTCTCTTTCAGGTAATTGTCAGCAACACAGCAGTATATATCTACACAAAGCAGATTATTACTGTAGATCACGCAGGGAGGACAAAGGGTAAAATATTTAACTGCAGCAGTGTTTGACTATATTCTGCACAGTGAGAAAACCTGAAGTCATTTTCAAGGTCCACCATTTCTTACTTCTTTTCAGTCAGGTCAAGTTTCTAAGCTTTCTAAATCTCCATTTTCTGACTAATGAAAAGAAAATAGGATTCCAACAGTCTCCTATCTACCTACTCGAGGACTTCTGAGAGGATCAAATGAGATGACGCATGGGAAAACGCTTCACAGACATTTGGTTAAAGTGTGAAATGTTTGCACCTGGCTATAAAGTAAGTTGTGTTCCTGGGATGAAGAAACTGCAAGGAGGCTAGTCGTCACTAGGGAGAGGAAGCCAGGTGTTGCTATGTGACATCACTACCTGGCACCCACAGCCACCGTTTCCAAGCTGGGCTGGGCTGTGGGCCACCATTTTGCGCCATGGCAGCATGGGCTGCAATTTGGTGGGCTGTTGCTCCGGGGTGGTGGCAGAGCCTGTGTCCCACTTGGGGGAAGCTTTGTCAGTGCCAGGTCCATGCTGCCATTTCTCTGTAAATGGTCAGTGCACATCATGGCAGCTCCTGCATTGAGCGTCAGCCCCCTGGTGGTCAGTGTGTGACTGGTCAGACAGGTGGAGGGACACTTAGCTTATTAGCCTTTTATATAGATAACTAGAGGCCCTGTGCATGAAATTCGTGAACTGCGGTGAGGGGTCCCTCAGCCCAACCTGTGCCCTCTCACAGTCTGGGACCCCTCGCTACTTACCGCCTGCCTGTTCGCTGCTCCTTACCGCTCAGCTTGCTGCTGCTTAGTGCTGCCGCTGCCGCAGAGGCGGGAGAGGCTCCCACCACCGCCACTGCACTTGCCAGCCGTGAGCCCAGCTTCTGGCTGAGTGGCACTCCCCCTGTGGGAGCACACTGACCACCAGGGGGCAGCTCCTGCGTTGAGCGTCTGCCCCCTGCTGGTCAGTGCATGTCATAGCGACTGGTCGTTTTGCCGGTCATTCCGCCATTTGGTCGATGTACATATTAGGCTTTTATTATATAGGATGTGGCCAGATATGCCAAGTTACCCTTTCAAACCAATAACCTGGAGTAACTACATGCATTTGCTTGGCGATACACACAACATATACAGGCCTACTATTTTTCCTGGGACAAGCAGCTGCTTCTTGATGCTCTGTTAATAGGAGCAGGCTGAATTAGAGGCAGAAAGGGCTTGTCTCAGGGCTTTTGTGAGACAAGCCTTATCCTCCCCTTTACCTTCATGGAAAGAGATCCTTGAAACACTTCTGAGAAACCCAGATCCTAACCATGCATGGTCATACTTCTCGTTTTAAAGTCCATGCCACTTAAGATAACAGCATTATAGTTAAGACTATAACTCTGGTAACAAATATTCCTACAAGTTTCTCTCTATACTACTTTTTAAACAAAATCCCATTTTGAGACACTTTACCTAAATAGCCTGCTCTAATATATACTGATGAATCAAACTGACGAAACTTTACTTCACTGGTGGTAAAAAGGACTTAACTGGCATATTCCACTAAAGAAATTGAGGATGTTGAGTGCATCAATTCTTCTCTCAAGTTGGTCACCCCTTACTGGTTTATACACATGGCAATAGATATACTACCTTCAACATATGAAGACTGAGTCACAAAATAAACAGAGTCCATTTGAAAGAAGAAAGCAAGCCACTGGCACTATTCTAAGAACTTCATGGTCCCAAAGTGACAGGTTGTGGATCAGTACCTTCTCATGGTAAGGTCCCAGCACAATCCATCCGCAGAAGCAATAGCCAAAATAGATCACAGCTGCACAGCAGCAGAACCTCATGACACTGGGCAGCGCTGCCTGAAGGGTCAGGATAAGGAGCTGAGAAAGTACGAGAGGTCATTAGAACCTTTTTGTCCTCCAGCCAAAGCAGCGCAGTAACAGCGAAAGGGAGAAAGACCAGCAGCACTGAGAGCTTGAGGTGTCTTACATTGTACTTGTGGAAGAAACTGAGGTATCGGATGACACCCAGCCACACAAGCAAGGTGGAGGTCCCGAGAAGTATGCTGCAGACATCATAACTTGTCAGACTCTAAAACACAGTGGGGAAAAGTAATCAGAAATTCACATGAGCAAGAACTGTCTATTGGGTAGCTATGCGTTGGTCACTGTTCCAGGGGCTAAGGACAGAGCAGTGAACAGGCAAAATTTCCTCCATTCATGAAGCTTACCTTCTAAGGAGGGGAGAGAGAGAACAGCAATAAATTCATGAACACTTGATACATTAGCTGATGTGCAAAGGAGAAAATTCAGGAGAGGGGATAAGAAATGCGTAGGAGGTTACATTTTAAGAAAGATGATCAGGAAAGGTTTCACTGAAAAGGCAGCACTTGAGCAAAGACCTGAAGAGAGTGAGGAGCAAACCCACAAAATCAAGGGGAAGAGCTTTCCAGGCACAGGAACCTGCAAGTGCCATGGCCCCGAAGCAGAAGGGCACCTGTCAAGATAGTGAGTTTGGCTGGAATGAGCGATGGGGATAGTATGAAGTCAGAGGTAAGGAGGCAGGTAGTTAGGGTCTCGTGGATAATTTTACAACTTTATATTTATTCTGGGGAGGGGGATTTGAGATCTCGGAACAGGAGTGACATGATAGAATATTGGCTGCTATGGTTGAGCGCAGATTGTTAGAGGAGTTAGAAGGCTGTTGCAGTAATATAAGTGAGAGCTGATGGTGACTTAGTGGTAGAGATGATGAGGTAATTTCTGAAGGTAGATCAATAGGATTTCCTCTTGGATTAGATGAGAGTGAGAGGGGATTAGTAAAAGAGAAGAGTTGAGGATGAATCGATGACTCTTATCTTGAGCAACTGAAAGTAGTTGGTATTCAACTGAACTTAGAAAGGAGAAGCAAGTTTGGACCATGGAGGTGGGGGATCTTAGGAATTCTGTTTTAGATATGTTACATTTGAGAGCCAAATAGACACTTGAGTGAAGATGTGGAATAGACAGTTGGAAATTTGAGATGAGTTGAGAGAAGAATTCCAAGCTGGAAACACAAATGTGGAAATCATTGGCATGGAACAGAATGAGGTCACTAAGACAGTTGCAGAAAATAAAAAATGTCCTAGTGCTACGCTTTGAAGTAGTCACTTCAATAGGTTGGAGAGATGAGAGAAAACTGGCAAAGGAAAGTCAGAAGACCAGCCCAAGATCTAGGACAGTGGTTGGCAAACTCATTAGCCAACAGAGCGGCAAACCGCGGCTCGCAAGCCACATGTGGCTCGCAAGCTGCAGTTTGCTGACCACTGATCTAGAAGGAACACCAGGAAAATTATACCCAGCAAAAAAAAAAAAAAAAAGTGCATCAACGAAGAGGGAGTGTTGGCAGTGTTAAAAGCTGAAGGGTAAATACTTGAAATAATTGATTTTGGACTTATCAACATGGGAGGTCCTTGGAAAGAACACTTCCTGTGGAGTGGCAGGCAGCCCGGTTGGAACAGATATAAGAGAGAATGGGAGGAGCAGAATCAGAAACAAGATGAACTACTCCGTTAAGGTCTTTTGCTATATAAAGAGAAGCAGAAAATGAAGAAGTAACTGGGGAGGGGGATGGGTTGATATTTTGTCTTTTTAGAAAGGAGGGAAAAACATACTGATGAGAATGACAGCATAGAGACTGGGAAATCGATGATGTACAAGGAAAGGGAGAAGCATGGTGCGAGCTGTGCCCGTAAGTAAGCAAGTGGGCAGCATGTGGTAGGCATATGGAGGAGTAGGACTTAGATAATAGCGTAAATAATAAATCCTCCACAACAGAAAAAGCAGGGCGTGTGGGCACTGATGCTGGTCGGTAGATAAATGAAGTAGGAGTTTGTGGAATTTTTACTTTTTTCCTATTGTTCTTATGAAATAGGAAAGGAGGTCACCAGCTGAGAGTGGGGGTGAGGCAGGGGAGTTAGAGGTTTTGGAAGAGAAGAAAACATGAAATTATCATTTATAAGATGGGGGTAGTGAATGGTCTAGAAAAATGTGGAAAGGTTGCTGGGTACCATTAAGAGCTCATTGAGGTTAAGGATAGTTGACGTGGGTATAAATGAAGATTTACTGCAAATCTTCTCCCATTCCTCCCCTCCACCCCCCGAAGTTAAATGTCTATTCGGATGACTTATACAAAGCTGATACTAACAATGGCATACACAGGGAAAAAGTTTACCTTGGCTTGGATTTCCATTTTCAGAATTGATCCAATGATTGTCAATAAGTCACTACTAATAATCATAATGTACCATCCATTGACAAATTCCATTCGATCAGAAACAGAAACCTCCTTCTTATAATGGAGGAGGAAAAAATTGACAAATTCCTTTAGGGGAAAGAGGGGAGGCACAGTGAGTTTCTCTGTTGATCAAAATGGCTGTAATATTCCTAGAAAGCAACAACCCCTACCTGTTGAAGTTGAATTCCTTTAATCACAGATCGAACACACAGGATTAACGAAGTCAGGCACATCAGGATAACAAAGCCATCAAAGATCATCATGTAATGAGTGTTTCTCTGAACTGGAAGGAAAAGGATTACCTGTTTTTGCAGTGGGACATTAATACAGTGACAGCTACTTTTTTTTTTTTTTTACTTTTCATTTTTAGCCTCGCTTATTTTAACTACTGTGTTACACACCACAGTATAGATGTAAAACATGACAAAGGACAATCAGATTGTAATCTTTTCTTCCCTACTGGAAACAATTCTTCAAGTCCTCTTTGTACTTGGGGGGATTGTAAGTATTTTTTTTAGTAAGGAGTGGACTGAGAAAGGCAGATGGAGAAGACAGGAAAAGTCATTTCAATTATTAATTATTTATGTATTACCTGGAACATCAGGTAACTACAATGAATTGACCTACTTGCAGAGAATTAGAGACTCGGAAGTAGTACAATTCTTTCATTTGATGCTCCACATATCCATGAGACCAGTAATTTAATAACCATTTTGAAAACTAGTAAAATGTATCAGTTACCTGATCCAGAAACATGCCAGTCTTTACATTCTCTGATGGAAATGTCATTATCTAAACTTATCTTAATTCTTCCGCTATGGGCTTTATTGTCAAATGTTATCTGCAAAGAAAAAGAAAAAGGATCAAAAACATACCTATAGTTTTTGAAGCCAAGATACCTCCATGCATTAATTAGGAAACAATTCTTTTGGTGCGAGAGGAGACCCAGTGTCTCATTCCTGCCTTATTGCTAACTCTGTTCAACCTTGGTAAGTTCACTTTATTTCTCTGTAAAATGAAAAGTTTGAACTATATATTCTACAGAGAACTTTCAGTCTCTAAAATCTTATGCTGCTAGGACAGTATTCCAACCATGGAAACGTCTAAAACCAGAGAACTTCCCCACCTTCCCATTCTAAGTTCCTCTAGATGTCCCCTTGATATGAGCAAGGGCTGGTACAAAGCTTCCAGTTATGAGATAAATAAGCCATGGAGATGTAGTGTACAGCACAGGAAATGTAGTTAATAATATTGCAATAACTTTGCACGGTGACAGATGGTTACTAGGCTTAGTGTGGTGATCACCTCTTAGGGTCCATGAATGTTGAGTCACTATGTTTTGCACACCTGAAACTAACATTACGTGCCAACTACACTTTAATAATTTTTTAAAAGCTCATAAAATTGTGCTTTTCCCCACCTTCCAGTAGTTCCTCAGCTAGGAATAGATTTTTAGCACTGTTACAATTCTTCCTAACACAAGAGGTCATTTTTCTGTCTTGAAACATTTTAAGTGAAACGTTTTAAATTTTCTTTCTGGATCTAGATTTCTTAGTCATTCTAGAACCATATGTACTGCCAAGAATGTGCCCCCAGGGAATCAACAGCCACTTCTTGCCTCAAGGATTACTATTCAGGACACAGCACAGAGCCGGACAAAGCCACGCCAGAACACCTTCCATAGCCCTTCTCTGTTTCCCCTCTGGCTTCCTCCACTTTCCCCATGAAGAGACCATCAGTCTTTTTGTTGCTGTTGTTTTTAAGTTCCTTCTCACTCAAGTTCTTTTAAAAATCTGTCATTTAGCCAAAACCGGTTTGGCTCAGTGGATAGAGCGTCAGCCTGCGGACTGAAAGGTCCCAGGTTCGATTCCGGTCAAGGGCATGTGACTTGGTTGCGGGCACATCCCCAGTAGGAGGTGTGCAAGAGGCAGCTGATCGATGTTTCTCTCTCATCGATGTTTCTGACTATCTATCACTCTTCCTTCTTCTCTGTAAAAAATCAATAAAATATATTTTTAGAAAAAAAAATCTGTCATTTAAAAATCTGTCATTTAAATGATTTTTTAAAAAAATATATTTTTATTGATTTCAGAGAAGAATGGAGAGCGATAGAAAAATCAATGATGAGAGAGAATCATTGATTGCCTGCCTCCTACATGCCCCCTCCTGGGGATTCAGACAGCAACCTGGACATGTATCCTGAGCAGGAATTGAACTGTGACCTCCTGGTTTAGAGGTCACCGCTCAAGCACTGAGCCATGCCAGCCGGGCCATTTAACTGAGTTTTATTGCACCTTCTTCATGTGGGGTAATCAGATATCACTTCAAATATAAGATGTCAAATAAACATATTTGACAAAGTCTGGTCACTTTGTCTCCTCACGTTGGATTGTAAGCTTCTTTCCTTGACAAGCAACTCGGGCCATTGTCAGTGTCTGTCCATCTCCATGGCTGCTGGGGGACCCAGCCCACAACTTCACACAAGGAAGATGCTCAGAATTACTTGAATGAGTTCCCCTTGCAAAAGGGAAACCATGTTTTCCCACAAAAGAGCCTCAGGGTCTTAGCAACAGTAGGTGCTCACTAAATATCTGTTGAGTAAATACATTTTGGTTTCATGTCAATCACATCTCAGTAAGGTTTAGAAGAATCTGAATTCTTTAAACAAAGAAGAAAAATTACTAGATGGGATTCACAACATATTAGATACTACAGGGGAAAATATTAGTGGATTTGAAGACATAGCAATAGAAATTAATGAAACACAGAAGAAAAAAGACTGAAAAATGAAACAAAAAAAGAGAGAGCATTAATGAGCTGTGGGACAACTTCAAGTGCCAAAATACACATGTAATTAGAATCTCTGAACAGTGAGTGGGGGGAGAGACAGAAAAATATTTGAAGAACTAATGCAGAGTAAATGTCAAATATAATGAAAATTATAAACCCACAGAACCAAAATGTTCAATAATGCCATACATAAGAAATATAAAGAAAACAACACCAAGGAGTGTCAGTATCAAATTGTTAAAACCTGATATAAAGATAAAAATTTAGAAACAGCCGGGGTGAGGCGGGGGTGGGGGGGGGTGGGGTGGTGGGGAAATACATCCCATAAGGAAGAACAAAGATGGAGATGACAGCAGATTTCTCATCAGAAACAATGCCAGCTAGAAGAGCAACGTCTTTAAAGTACAGAGGGGGTAAAACAACCTAGAATTCTATATCCACTGAAACTTCCTTTTAAGAATGAGGGTGAAGCCCTGACTGGTTAGCTCAGTTGGTTAGAGCATTATCCCAATATGTCAAGGTTGCAGGTTCAAGCCCCAGTCAGGGCACATACAAGAATCAACCAATGAATGCATAAATAAGTGGGACAACAAGTCTCTCTCTCTCTCTCTCTCTCTCTCTCTCTCTCTCTCTCTCTTCCTTTCTCTAAAAATCATCAATCAATAAATACATTTAAAAATTAATAGTTAAAAATAAATAAAAAATAAATAAAAATAAAGGTAAAATTCTTTTTCAGACCTAGAAAAGCTGAGAGAATTCACCACCAGCAGGCCTGCACTATAAGAAATGTTAAAAGAGGACCTTCAGGCAGAAGGAAAATGATGTCAGATGGAAACCTGGAGTTACACAAAGGAATGAAGCACACTGGAAATGGTAACTACGTGGGCAAATATAAATACTGTTTTCTTATTATTTAATTCGCTTCAAAAGATAATTGACTATTTAAAGCAAAAATGAGGGGAAACCAAGATGGCGGCATAAGGTATACACCTGTACGTGCTGCCTCTCACAACCACACCAAAACTACAACTAAATGACAAAATGTCTATCACCCAGAACCATGGGAAAGCTGGTTGAGTAGAAGTTCTACAACTAGAAGGAAAGAGAAAAGAGCATTGAGACATGCACAAGCATGGAAAAGCTGAGGTATGCAGGCGCACGAATCGGGCTGGTGCACTGTTTCTTTCAACCCGAAGGAAGACATAGCTCCCCGTTAGTCTGAACTCCAGTTTCTGGCGAGACTCTGGGGACCCAGACCCCTACGGGGAGAAGCTGGACTGTCTGCCATTGAGTCGGAAAGTAAGGGTGGCTTTCTTGCAGAGCTGCACACAGGAATCACTGTTTACTGCGCTGGGGCACGGGACGCGGGGACTTGGAGACACGGGGACTTGGAAACACGGAGACGCAGAGGCAGCTGACTGGCAGCCATAGCTGTTTGCCACGCCCTAGTGACTCCCTGAGACCCCGCCCCGTCCAATTTACAAACCCATCCAAACTGTGCGCAGTGGCTTTTACATATAAATGGCCTGCCCTATCGCAGCTTAACCTAACAAACTGCAGCTCTGGTCAGACCAGGAGAAATCTGCAGACCTCACTGTAGCTCCTGCTGGGTGGCCTCAGACCGTAGCTGACCTGCACACCATTGGAGATCCAGAAGCCAGTGTACCTAGTGGTCAGTGTGAGATGACACCAGATTTCAACTTCTCACCTCCATAAGTGACACATTCAAGGGGCAGACTCAGTGAGCACCAAAGTCCCACTGAAACAAGTCCTGCCCCATAAGGGTGTCTCCAGCACAGCAGTTCTTCCATTATAGACACCGCGGGTCCTCACAGCCAATTGGCCTGGAGGTCAATTCCTCCCAGTATACCAACAGCAATCAAGGCTTAACTACAACAAGACTGTGCACTCAGCCTACAAAGGGGTGCACCAAGAGTATCCATCTCAGGTGATTGGGGAGGCTGAACCACTGGGCCCTATAGTTCACCTACCACACAAAGCCACTCCATCAACACAAGGAAGCAGCCAAAATGCGGAGACAAAGAAACATGTCACAAATGAAAGAAATGGAGGAAAGAAAACTACTGGACATAGAGTTCAAAACCACATTTATAAGGTTACTCAAGAATCTGCTAAAAACCTCTGAGGAACTTAGTGAGACCTTTAAAGATCTTAATGAGAATGCCAAAAAAAAATGGAAAAGGACCAGTCAGAAATTACGCATACACCGTCTGAAATAAAGAATATACAGAAATTCAACAGTAGATCAAAGGACCCCAAGAATCAAACCGAAGATTTGAAACATGAGGAAACAAAAAACACCCAACCAGAAAAACAAACAAAAAAAAAGAATCCAGAAATATGAAGATAGCGTAAGGAGCCTCTGGGACAACTTTAAGCATACAAACATCTGAATTATAGGGGTGCCAGAAGAAGAGAGAGAGCAAAATATTGAAAACTTATTAGAAGAAATAATGACAGAATACTTTCCCTACCTGGTGAAAGAAATAGACTTACAAGTTCAGGAAGCGCAGAGAACCCCAAACAAGAGGAATCCAAAGAGGACCACACCAAGACACATCATAATTAAAATGCCAAGAGCAAAAGACAAAGAGAGAATCTTGAAAGCTGCAAGAGAAAAACAGTTAGTTACCTACAGGGAGTACCCATACGACTGTCAGCTGATTTCTCAACAGAAACTATGTAGGCCAGAAGGGAGTGGCAAGAAATATACAAAGTGATGAACAGCAAGAACCTGCAACCAAGATTACTCTACCCAGCAAAGCTATCATTCAGAATTGAAGGTCAGATAAAGAGCTTCACAGACAAGAAAAAGCTAAAGGAGTTCAGCACCACCAAACCAGTATTATATGAAATGCTGAAGGGTATTCTTTAAGAGGAGGAAGAAGAAGAAAAAGGTAAAGATAAAAATTATGAACAACAAAATGACAACAAATACATACCTATCAACAAGTGAATCTAAAAATCAAGTGAATAAAAAATCTGATGAACAGAATAAACTGATGAATATAATAGAATCATGGGCATAGAAAGGGAGTGGACTGACAATTCTTGGGGGTAAGGGGGTGTGAGGGGTGCAGGAAGAGATTGGACAAAAATCTTACACCTATGGATGAAGACAGTGGCGGGGGGTAAGGGCATGGGGTGGGGTGGGGAATCAGGTGGAGGGGAGATATGGGGGGAGAAAAGAGGAACATATGTAATAATCTGAACAATAAAGATTTATTAGAAAAAAAGATTAAAAAGTAAAGCAAAAATGATAAGAATACATCAAGTATGTGATAACACATCTGGAAAGTAACAATAACATAAAGGCCAAGATTAGAGAAATGGAAATACAGGGATGGGCACAAGTAGGCTTATAGCTGTAAGTACACAAAACATAGAGTTTATGTTTGTATTATTATTATTATATTATTTATTACTAGAGGCCCGGTGCACAAAATTTGTGCATGGGGAGGGAGGGTCCCCTCTGCCCAGCCTGCACCTTCTCCAATCCAGGACCTCTCGGACATCCCTCTCACAATCCGGGACTGCTGGCTCCTAACTGCTTGCCTGCCTGCCTACCTGATTGCCCCTAACTGCCCCCCCCCCACACCAGCCTGATCACCCCTAACCACCACTGACTGCTGGTCTGATTGCCCCCAACTGCCTGCCCCTGCTGCTGGCCTGGTCGCCCCTAACTGCCCCCCTCACCAATCTGGTCGCCCCACACAGCCTGCTGATCAGTCCTTTGGTTGTCCCTCACTAACCACCCTGCCGGCCTGGTTGTCCCATGCAGCTGATGTGTGGTTGTTACTGTTACTCTTTGGTTGTCCCGTCTGGGTGTGAGGGCCTTGGCTTTTTATATATATTAGGATTATTATAACCTACTTTTGCCCACCCCTGTATATTGTTGTTAGGTTCTATTTTTAAAAATATATTCTTATTGATTTTAGAGAGAGGAAGGCAGAGGGAGAGAGAGATAGAAAGATCGATGAGAGAGAAACATCTATTGGTTGCCTCCTGCACACCACCTCCTGGGGATCAGGCTGCAACCTGATTCCAGGCATATGCCCCGACCTGGAATCCAACTATGACCTCCTGGTTCATGGGTTGATGCTCAACCACTGAGCAGTGCTGGCCAGGCAGTGATTAGATTCTTATACTATTCATGTAGTGGTATATCATCTGAATGTAGAGTGTAATAAGTGAAATTATGTGCATTATACACTCTAAAATAATACAACGGAGTTATAGCTAATAAGCTAACAAATGAGATATTTCATAATGATAAAAAAGTCAGTTCAATTGAATGGAAGAATCCTAGATATTTATACACCTAATAAAGAGCTTCAACCGAGAAAGACAAGTATCACATGATCTCATTTATACGTGGAATCTAATGAACAAAATAAAGTGACAAACAAAATAGACCCAGAGACATTGAAGGATGCAACAGACTGACATATTTCAGAGAGAAGTGGGGAGAGGTGGGGAAGAGATTAGCCAAAGAACTTATATGTATATAAGCATAACCTTTGGACACAGATAATAAAGAATGCAGTGAAGTCATGGGGAGGGGGCAGGAGCAGAGCGGAGGGGCTCAATGGGGGGAAATGGGGAACAGCTGTAATACTTTCAACAATCAAGATAAATTTTTAAAAAAGAGCTTCAAAATACATGATGCAAGAATTTATGAATGAATCCTAATGTACTACTTTTACATTATAAATCCATCCGAGCACACACAGAAAAAGGTTTAATAAATAGCTGTTGAATGAATAGATATATATACCAGATTCTTAGGTAGGTCCTTTATATATGTTATCTTCTATCTTGACAACAACTTTGTCCAGTAGGTAGGCATTAATTTCGTTTAACAAATGAGAAAACTGAAGCTCAAACCAATTTAGTATTTTCTCTAAAGTTGCATAGTTACTAACTGGTGAGCTGGAATTAAAATCTAACTTGTCTGACTGCAAAGTCCCTGCATTTTACATCAGGTGCATGCTGCCTCAGTTCATGTTTAACTATGACAATGAAGTTGCCCTAATGGTTTTTATTATTAAACTACCGTGTAAGATGTAAGTTCTACCACAGTTCTATGAGGTGCACTGTTAAATCCATAACGCACAGGCATAGCTTGTGGTGATTCTACAATAATGGTGAAAATATAACATCTGCATGTGGCTAATAGGTCAAGATGCTTTTACCACAATATTGAGTCATTTAAAAAGATTGCCTTTTACAAGTGTTTCATTGACTCATTCAACAAATATTTGAGACACCTACTATGTTCTTTGAGAAATGAAAGGATTAATAAAATGATTCCTGCCTTCAAGGAGCTTTCAATCTAGCAGAGTTGATGATAGACACCTAGAAAACCCTAATACAAAGAAGAAGGTGGTAAGACCATAAACAAAGAAGAACGTGGTAAGACCATAGAAACACAAAAGCAAAATAAAAATCTGAGAGTTCAAAGCACAGAATGTATTTCTTTTTTTAAAAAAAAATATTTTTATTGATTTCAGAGAGGAAGGGAGAAGGAGAGAAACAGAAATATCAATGATGAGAGAGAAGCATTGATGGGCTGCCTCCTGCACACACCCTTACCAGGAATCAAGCCCACAACCGGGGCATGTACCCTGACCAGGAACTGTGATTTTCTGGTTCATAGGTTGACACTCAACCACTGAGCCACACCAGCCAGGCCAGAATGTATTTCTAAATGAAGAATCACAAAAGGGTCCATGAAGAAGGTGTCACTTGAGCTAAGCCTTGAAGACATAAAAATTCTGAAAGTTTCATTTCTCAATGTTAAGGAAGAAAGAGAAGACAAGACAGTGAATAACTCAATTTTTGAAAAATCAAGTAATATTGAAAATTCATAACTTGATTAATATTAGGATCAAAACTTGTAGGTTAATTCAAAATAGTCTTACAGTATTACTGCTTTTTCTTATCAAATGTTATAAATAACTAGTGGCCCAGTGCACAGATTCCTGCACATTGAAAGGAAATTAATTGGAAGGTGGCAGGCAGGGAGGGGAGGGGTGGGACTGGGTGGGACTGGGTGAGATGGGCAGGACACACCCTGGAGCCAACCTCCCACAGTCCCTCACTGGCCAGCCACACCTGGGATGGTGCCACAGCTTGAAGGGCATCTATAGAGTGAGCAGGGTCCCTTTGGCAGGTGGGGTCCATCGGCCTGGCCTGCGGGGACCAGACTGAAACCAGCTCTCCGACATCCCCCGAGGGGTCCCAGAGTGTGAGAGGGCACTCTGCAAAGTTGATGGCATTCAGCAGCTCCTGCATTGAGTATCTGCCCCCTGGTGGTCAGTGCGCATCATACCTACCGGCCCATTGCACAGTCAGTCAGATGGTCACTTAGCCTTTTATATATACTAGAGGCCTGGTGCACAAAATTCATGCATGGGGGGGGGTGTGTGGGAGAGGAGTCCCAATCCGGACATCCCTCTTGCAATGTGGGACTGCTGGCTCCTAACCGCTCACCTGCCTGCCTGCCTTATTGCCCCTAACCACCTGCCTGCCAGCCTGATCGCCCCTAACTGCTCTCCCCTGTGACCTGATCACCCCAAACTGCTCTCCCCTGCCTGCCTGATCACCCTTAACCACTCTTCCTGCCTGCCTGATCGCCCCTAACTGCTCTCCCCTGCCAGCCTGATCACCCCAAACCACTCTGCCTGCCTGCCTGATTGCCCCTAACTGCTATCCCCTGCCAGCCTGATCACCCTTAACCACTCTCCCCTGTGGCCTAATCTCCCCGAACCCCTCTGCCTGCCTGTCTGATCGCCTTCCCTCTGAGATTCCGCACTCTGTTCCATGCATCCATGTCCCTGGATCCACTCTGTACATCAGTTTATTTTGTTACTTAGATTCTACATATGAGTGAGATCATGTGATATTTACCTTTTTCTGACTGACCTATTTCACTTAGCATGATACTCTCTAGGTCCCTCCATGCTGTGAGAACTTGATTTCTTACAGCCAATTATTTGAGTACTCAGGAAATAGCCTTTGATACAGACTACTGCTGAAATAACAGAAATTTGTATCAGATTTATACAACAAGGCAAGTTGTATAAAACGCTTTCCTGCATATGACCAGCCAGCATTGGGTTACTGACTCTGATCCTCGTGAGGTGACAGACTCACATGAGAGGCGTCTTGTGCTCTCTAGAGAGCATTAATAGCTCCATTTACAACTGAGTGTGGAGAACATGGAAGTGATAGGGTGGGCTGAAGGGGGAGAAACTCACCAGAGCATTCAGAGGCAGCACAAGGAAGGTACTGTGAGCAATAACCCAAAGGTTACAAACATTCATTCATGGCGAGGAAACTCAGTTAGCAAGAACCCTTGACAAGGACTTAAGCACACAGCCACGGACTGCTAGACGCTGAACCTACAAAATCTTCTCCTTTTGTATTTGAACACCTACCCTGTGCCAGACACTTGCCTTGGTACTAAAGACACAACAATGAACAAGACAAGGTCCCTGCCCTCATAGAACTTAGGTTGAAGTACAAAAGAAAGCTAATGAACAAGTAAACAAGTTATTGTAACAAAATAGAGCTAGCTGTTTCAATGCCCCCCTTAGGCACATTCAAGCCGAAACATCCTATATATTTGATCTTGCCTTAATGCAAGTAGAGGAAACATATAACTAGATAAAACACTTTTCTCCAGATTGGAACCAAATCAGCCCAGCCCATTCTTACAGTCAGAGTGAAGTCGTAACAATCAGGGAGCTCGTGATGACGAATAGTCTGCAGATTAATGGCCTTCAGTTTAAACGTCAGCTCCACTGTTAGGAGTCTAGAAAACAGAAGAGATTTCAGCACAGTGAAAACACCCTCACAAACATAAGTCACTCTCCCACCTGCCTCCCTCACCTGTGAAAGTCCAGTGTTAAGTTGAGTTTATTTTCTTCTGGTGTTCCAATGTAAAAAGTTTCATCTGGCTCCACGGAGAAACATTCTGCCACAGACAGAAACAAAACATAATATTGTGGCCAAAATAAATAAAACTACATCTTGGAAAGATAATATATATATTCAAAACTAAATATTCAGATTCTAGTACTTTTCTGAATTAAGATTTTAAAGGCTAGACATCTATACCGGCCTCTTGGTTACAATGACTCATTTGTTTTTAATGCATAAGTGGCTACATTTCTGCAGTGGGTGGGAGTGGAAAGAGTTCTGAAGACTATCTCATTAGTCTCCTATAGAATGCTATCTTCCCTCCTGGCCTTTAAAGGTCCTAAACTTGGAGACCTCCCTCTTTTTTTTTTTTTTTTTTTCCTTCACTGTATCTAAACAGGTTTGAAGCACTTGCAGTGTCAAAGAAAAAATTTTCTAAGCATAAAGGATCTACTTTTTAAATGTTATGTGTTGACTATTTTTCCTCAATAAGCATTTTTAAAGGAAAATAGCATCTTAGAAGGTTTTAACTAATCAGTATTATACTATTTTACTATTCCTCTAAAAAAAAAAAGTCCCAATCACTATTGATGAAAGCATTCAAATATGTTTTATTCTTTTTATTAAATGACAGAGGTGACATTGATGAATAAGATTAATACCTATTTTTTTAACATTTAGTCCTGAGCTAATGTTTCAGGTACAACTTGCAAATAACACTTTGCTACTAAGAATAAGCTGTGCTCTTCCAAATTCTGGTTCTCATCCCTACCCCAGCCTACCTCCCCTTCACCCCCGTGGATACTGAATAGTGAGACGCTAGTAAGGGGAGGGAGCTGGACACACACCAAGACTTTGCAAGCATAATTTCTTGTAAGGAAAGTATCTGCCTATTTAATTAGCTTATCCAGCATGAGAGGCAGTGGAATATAGTGCTTAAGAGCCCAGACAGCCTGGGTCAGATTGCAGCTCTGCCTCTTATTAGCTCCACCTTGGGCAGATCACTTAACTCTCTGTGCCATACTGTAGTCTTCTATAAAAATGGTAATAATAATAAACCTTGGGATAGTATCTAACTGACACACAACTTTTACATGGTTTATCAGATGACCTATTAGCACAGACCAAATCAACGTTTTCAGAGATGCAAGTACTGATTTAAAATATAAATCAAGGAATGAAAAGTGGAAGTTCCAGCTTATAGAAGAGCATTACCAGTTTCAATTTTGGGATCAATGTCAAAGGTATCATTCCCAGGACAGATGTTTCCTTGCTTGTAGAAGTACTGACAGATCGCCATACCAGACTGCTCCGCGCCCTTATCCTCATAAGCATGATTCCCGATTGAGATGTTGCGTAGCTGCAAGTACTTCAACCAAAAAGAGAAACAGAAAGTGGGAATGCCAGCCAGGGCAGAAGTGAAGCCATGATTCCGCCCCCTCCCTGCCTTTGAAACTGGCAGGTCCCACCTCTGCTCTGCGTGGAGACCCCCCCACTGACACGCAGAGTAAGTGGCATGGACTGTGCCCCCAGGCAGCAGAGGGGCTAAGAGCACTTGAGAACTTTTCTGAGCTCAGGTGTCAAATCCATGACCTCAGGTAAATCACAAACTCTTCTGAGCTTCTGGTTCCTTATCTGCAAAATTAAAGGCGTAAACCGCATAATCTTCTTTCCTCCTTTAAAGAACTATGTTCGGGGAATTGGCTTTTACATTGAGTGTGGATACAAATTTATTTTATCTTAGACCTACATCTTGTATGGTCAGAGTTTTGCTTCACTACTGCAATACAGAAAGGGGATATAATTGTTCCAGGCTAATCAGCAAAACTTTTTAATTAAAAAAATATATATTTTTAATATCTATCTTCATAAGAATATAGCTTAGTCATTTTCATAACAATATTCCCCTGTCCTGGTGAATCCTCTAAAACAAAATGTGACTTTTACAAATGAGAATCACATGGTATCTTGGAATAAGTGTCCACTGAAACCTCTTAGTGGATTTCTGTGGATGAAAAACACAAAACGAAGGGTTTCAGAGCTTATTTTGAATGATGTCGCATGGCACAACTAGTGATACAAAGATAAGGATATGGTATCTGTCTCTTGGAATTAATAATTTAGTGGGATAGACACAGGTAAATAATTCTACTAAAGGATGCGTGTGAAACATGCTGTGATCATTGAAGGGAATCATTGATAATACGGGCCCATGGAATTGATTCTGAGCTGGCCTTGTGGAGGAGCATGTTACCAAATCCGATACTTAGTTCCCAGTTCTCAGTGCTTCCTGCCTGGTTGTCAGTCCTCACCTAACTTAACTTCTCCATGGTGCTTGATGCAGGTGAGTGCTTTCCCCTTCATGGGATACTTTCTTCACTTGTCTTCTGGGACCCAGGCTGCTCCTTCTCAGTCTCCTGAGCTGAACCTTCTCTTCCCAGCCTCTGCATCTCAAGGTACCTTGCATTCAGTCTTCAACCTCTTTAACCATATTCTCTCCATGGGTGATATCAGCCAGTCCCATGCTTTATATACCATCTATATGCTGATGACATCCAAATTTATATCTCCAGCCCTGCCCTCTCCACTAAATTCCATATACAAGTGCGTAGCAATCTACCTATGGTGTCTAAGAGAAATCTTAGTCATAGATGGACAAACAGCTAAAATTGTCTCTTTCTACAATACTTTTCTTCTCCATAAACAACTCCATAAGTCAATCACTTTCCAGGCAAGACTTGGAAATGATCCTTTAGTCTTCTGCTCTCATACTCCATTTCTAATCCATCAGAAAATCATGCATTACCTTCCGATTATATCCCAAACCTGACCACTTCTCATTACCTTCACTGCTATCACCCTGGACTACTTCTCCATCATGTCCCACCTGGAAACCTGACTTTCCTGCTTCCAATCTGGACTCTCACCACAGTCTCGTCTTCGTAAAGAAATCATAGGACTGTTACAAATATTTCCTTACTACAATCACAAAGAGTAAGTGATTTAAGACACGTAAAACCCTTAGAATAGTGACACCTAAGACATGAACCTTTTTGAGACTCTGTTCCTTCTCCCTGGAAGCTTCTTCCTTAAGATCATCACGGCTGCCTCACCACTCTTTGGTCTACTCTCTGCTCACCTGTATCACCTTCTCAGAAAAGCCTTCCCTGACCACCTCCACCCTTTCACTCTGCCTGCTTCTTTTGTTTGTTTTACCTTAAACGAATAACCAACTGACCGATGATTTGTTTATGTATTTATGTATTTATTGCTGATCTCTTCCTATTAGAATATGACCTCCTTGACTTAGTCTATATGTTCACTACTATACTTATGAACCAAAAACAGTATCTGATACATAACAGACGCTACAATTTTGAGGGAATACATGTTAGCCTTTGCTGGTGTACATTAGAGTCCCTCCCTCCTTCCACGGCTTCCTGTCTCTCTCAGAGGAAACTTCATGGCTCCTTTCCTGGCCCAGTCACACTTGCCTCCTTTGCCTTTTCCTGAAACTTACTCAGTGTTTTCTGGCCTGCAGGGCCTTGGCTGTTGCTACCCGTTCAGCCTGAAATATTCTTCCTCACACTTTAAGTCCTCAGAGAGGCCTTTTCTAACCGCCCTGTACTATTAATGCCTTTTTACTTCATAGCACTCATCACTATATAAAATCAAATAATTTGGTTAAACTTGTTTTAAAGCCCTCTTTTCCATTAGAATGTAAATTTCACAGGGCTAGGAATTTATCAAGTCCACTGCACTAACCCCAGTACTTAGAACAGTATTAGGCCCAGAATAGGTGTCAAACAAATGGTGAGGTAAAATATTATTATAATGCTGCAGTGGCTCTTCACTTCCTAGAGCTAATCTATGCACAGTAAACCATTAGGATAATATGTGTGATTAGGGCATTGAGATTGGGAAAATGAGAAATCTATGATAATAGAAGTAGCATAAATTATTAAATAGCATTATGTCCTAAATATAAGGGGAAATAGTGTAATGCTGGAGATATTCCATTTTGAGATTTTTTTTTTCCAAATTTTTATTAAGGTATTATATTTTATTTTCTACTCAAGGAAATAGTGTGTTAATTAAGTCTTTCTAAAGCTACTCTGAGCCAAATTGGCAGTTTTATAAGGGGGATAGGAGAGAAGGGAGGGCATAAGAGATAAAAAGTCCTTTATATGAAGGGGAAGGTAAAAGATATTGAGGGTGGTGATCTATTTCAGGCACATCATGAGAAGTCAGGGTTCTTTGGAAAAGACAATAATGCTAGGAAAACAGAAGGCAGCAGGAAAAGAGGAAGAACAAATAGGAGATAGACTAACTCCATAAAAGAAGCTATAGGCTTGAGTCTGCAGGAGCTGAGCAGGGCTGTTGAGGACAGGACATTGTGGATGTCACTCATTACTCTGGGGACTGCCCAAATGTAAGGGGCAGATGAAAGAAAGGAACCCAGTAAAGATGACCCACAAGTGGTTGAGAAAAGCCAAGATATCATTTAAAACAAAATAACTAGTGTTCTGACATTCAAATATATAAGCATATATAATAAACAAAAGTGATGTTATAACAGCATTGGATCAGAATGAGCCTAGAGATGGTCTACTTATGGATATCTGGGGGCTAATCCCTTTGGGATAACTAATTAGTCGTGGAAATACCTTTAAGAGCCAAGAAGCCACCATCCCATCTGTCAGTTCCCCTCGGGGACTATCATCTCAACTATCAGGATATCTCCTTACAACAAACAAAGCTCCCTCTTTAACACCAGTCCATACTGTCCCTTTTCAGTTATCTGGAGCCATGTAGAATGACTGACCTCATTCACCACAAATCTCTAGTTATTCATGAAAATTATGATCAAGATATTTTTATCTTTAGCTAAAAATGCCTGATAATTGCTTGGAAGATGGAAAGCAATCATTTGCCCAAGGTAACCCACCCCAATTATTATTTTCTACTTACATATTAGAGTAAGGAATCTACATGCAGTTCTATAAAGAATGTAGAAATCTGATAGAATGACCTGAATGCCAAATAGTACTGTATTTTTATAAATATACTTTTATTGATTTCAGAGAGGAAGGAAGAGGGAGAGATAGAAACATCAATCATGAGAGGGAATCATTGATTGGCTGTGTCCTACACGCCCCACACTGAGGATTAAGCCCACAATCCAGGCATGTGCCCTGACTGGGAATTGAACCATGACCTCCTGGTTCATAGGTCAACACTCAAACACTGAGCCATGCCGGCCCCGGGCCAAGTAGCACTGTATTTTTTAAACTAAGTTTAAGTCTACTAATTAAGGAAAATACATTTTAGGAGGAATTTTAATGAACTGTTCACTTCTTGCCTCTATCCCCCCTGCCCAAAAAACCCACAAAACAAAACAACTACCAATTTGGATCAAAGTAGCTTTAGAGAAACTTAATAAGCTTAAAACAAAAATCTCAAAACTGAATATTTCCAGCATTGAGCCATGATTGCATTATAACAATTGTTTGAAGGAGAGTTGTAATAATTTTGAAACTCAGCCAGGTTGGAAATACTGACTTCAAGAACACTTTCAGCCCTGGCCCGTTTGGCTCAGTGGGTAGAGCATCGGCCTGCAGACCGAAGGGTCCCGGGTTCGATTCTGGTCAAGGACAAGTACCTGACCAGACCCTGGTGGGGGCTCATGCAGGAGGAAAACAATCCATGTGTTTCTCTCACATCAATCCATCTTTCTCTCTCTCTAATATTCAATGGAAAAATATCCTCAGGGGAGGATTTTTTTTTTTTAAAAAAAAAAGAACACTGTCAATGATACTACCAAATAATAGATTTAGAATCTTAAGAAAGAACTACTTATAGCAAAAACAAATTGATTACAAACGCAGAATAGGAATTTGACTCATCTAGATGAAAAACAAGCTTACTTCTTTGGCAGTTAATCCATGTCACAATAAGATCATTGTCATGCATGACATAAAGGCCTTACTTATATTTTACGAGAACTTTCAGGTCTTGGTTGCTATATACACTCTGCAAAGTGAATATTCTCATTAAGTATTAAGGGCCTCTGAAACTATAAGCTCTGAGGACTTAATGACTACTTACAACCGGCATCGTGGTTAATAATTTTAAACCTTTGAGGCTCTCATACAAGCCTGAGTTCTGATTCTTTTAATTCAGTCTTTCAAGTTTCTGTCACTGTGTTACTGACCAAAAACTCTTCTCAGTTTATAATTTTGTAAAAGTTTGTTGGCAGTATTTTAAAAACATTTTAAAAATTATTTTATACATGTCATTTATACATTACAGAAATATTAACCCTTCTCCATTGGAATGTCAGTTTTTATTACATACATTGCTAACTGTTTTTCAGTCTATTCTTTCTCCCAAGTAAAGAATGCACATGCACCCCTGAGAGGGAAAAACCAAGTAAATTCCATTAAAGTATCTATGCATTTAAAAAAAAAAAAAAAAACATGCTTGATTTACCTGGTTCACTGCAAAGATGATCTGACTGTATACATCACTCTGTGTGTAAACTGCATACGTGTCATCCGCTTGGTCCACATATTCTTTTAGGAAGAGGTGTTTGAATGCTATTGTGTTATCTTCCTTGAAAGCTACCACCATCTGGTTACTTAGCCCAAAATAGACCAGCTTAAGGGGAAAAAAGGAAAAAGTTAGAGGGTAAAAAAAACATCAAAATAAAGGTCTCCATATAATGACCAATTTATCTATTCAAGATTCAGTGTCTAATTAATCCTGAATAGGTTCCATGGAAATTAATCTTTGGTAGCTATGAATTAGTTTGTCCTTAAAGATAAAGGTAGGTTTCTAGTTCTAAGGTAAAAGGAAGTGGTTTTGCATCTTTTCAACATTTTTTTCAATGTCTTATCTCATTTATGGCATTGCTCCCATCAAAAGCTTCAGGAGTTCAGGTAAGTCCTTCAGGAGTTCTTCAGCTGTTCAGAGCAGCAAGGTCACTTTTTGGCTACAAAATAGGGAGGCTCACTTAAAGAAAGAATGATAGAAACCCTGAAGTATGTGCAGAACTTGGGCAAAGGACATGTGAGGAGCTAAGCAGGTAGCCCAGAATTTAGCACTTTGGAAGGACATAATTCAAGTAGAGGAACAATAAGAAAAAATATTAGCAAAAGAAATGGTGCAGGGGCCTGAACAGCAAGTAGAAGAGTGTGATACTGAATTCTGTAGGACATCAAGAAGGTCTTGAAGAAGGTTTATCATATAATGTAAGAAATAACTTAAATAAGTCTAAGTCCTACAATCAAACTATATTTCTAGGTCTAATTACCAAAACTGCGACAATAAGACCCAATATAAAAATATTCTTTCAACTTATCTCTAAATTAAAGTATATTAATATAACATATCCTTAATGTTCATGCAGGATTGACCCACATGAAACCAGGTGTTCACATGCAAAAAAAAAAAAAAAAAGGTTGTTTTCCTGAACTGATGTCATGGTAACATAAAGTCTGTCAATCATATCCAAAACCTTACTTTACTCCAAGTCTCTTTCACCTTCTCTTCCCTCCAAAACCACCTCAATCTATCTCTAGTTCATACACCACACACACACACACACACACACACACACACACACACACGCATGCACGCACGCACGCACGCACGCACACGTGCGTCATAAAGGCCTTACTTATTTTTTAAGTAAACTTTCTAAAGTATGTGCAAGTAGTTTAGAACATACATTCTGACTTCGATCCCAGAATGAAGCAGGATGTATTGTAGATGGAAAAGGGAGGAACACTGAGCACCCATGTGCCATTACTCTATTCCAGCAACTTTCCTCACTCTAATCCCACAGTATAGTTCCTAATGTACCTATTTTACAAGATGAGTACATACAGGCTCAGAGAAGCTAAATAATTTTTCCAAGTCCTATTACCCAAAAGTGTATAGTTAAAATTGGAGCCATTTAACAGACTAAATCTAAGCTGCACAACCCAGGTTCTGACTGGGAAAAATAGAGTAGACAAGTCTTTTCCCCTTCCTTCTCCCTTTATAAATGTATGCCCCATACCCTACACATGTCATCTCTCTCCACCTAACTCAACCCCATCACTGAAGAGCCTCTTTCAGCTCAAAGTCCTACTTAAATCCCAATAAGATGGCAGTTTGATATTCCAGGGATTTCACATCTTTTGAAGCTGATGGCCAAAAAGCCTCCAGAGAATTAGCAAACACATTCTTACCAATTCATTCAAATACATGAGGACCTCCACGTGCCAGGACTGAGCTAGGTACTGAGGATACAATGAGAAGGCAACAGTCCTTGTCCTTACTGGCCTAGAGGCAGACAGGAGGCTGAGACAGAACTGCTATAATTCAGAGACTGAGCCAGGAAGTGGGGAAGAGGAAACCTTTAGTAAGGTACCTTTCATTGTACACATCTTTTTTTTGTTACCGAGACACAACATCTCCAACTTAACAGAAATACCACCTTCTTTTCCCTGAAGAAGGAATCTGTTACCAAGTCACCCTTATTGATCAATTACAAAGTTGTCTTTATGTAATATTTGCTTGATTGCTCAGATATAAATTAAGGAAACATCTCAATTGAGAAACCTGAGTTCTTTTCAAAAGCTTACCTAAATACCTTTCACAAGTTTATTACTAAGGAGCCTAACATTTTAAACCATTGGTCAATTCTTCTCTTGACCTCTCTAGGAAACACAGGAAGGTTAGATAAGCTTCATAAAAGATTAAGGAATAATTAAGATCATAAATCTTAGAGGGAATAAATATGAGTTTGAATTTCAGTTCTGCTCTTTGTCTCCTGTCTATGATAGGCTATTTTACCTCACTAAGCCTCAGTGTTCTAGTCTGTGAAGTGGGAATACCACCCTCTCTGATTTGTTTCAAGAACTGAACATGATGATGCCTATACAATGTTTAGCCCAAAACACAGTACTTTCAAGTAGAAAGTATTTATGTTCAACCATTTACTTTTAAAGAGAAATCGTTACTCTCACCAATGGAAAAACATATGCAAGAATTTTACCAACTTCATATGACTGTAGAAATCCCCTTAGCTTCTAACAATCTTAAGCATTTGTTCTCAATAACCAGTTAAGATTAGTGACTTCAGGGTTTAAGATATTTTTCTCCTTGAATATGAGTTATTTAGTGACAGGTTGTTGGGTTGTTTTTTGTTGTTGTTGTTTTTTCACCAAAAAGAGAAAGTACTAATAAAACATCTCTTTCCCCTATTAAAATCTACTTTTATTTCTGCCTATTTGCTTTTAATGAAAGATAATTGCTCTCAGCAGCAGAAAAACATTGCTACACAAGAGTAAATCACAGTATAAATAAAGAATCACAAAATTTTGTTTTCCCCCCAAAAATGTTAAGAAAGACCAAGGAAATGAGATTCTTAACATCTCCTAAAATGCAGTGTCATATTTCACTCACCACCTATGCTACTCCTTTTTAGTTAACCCCGATTCTTCCATTGCAGGACTCCCATGATCACAAAGAATCCAAGCACTTGCCTTACAGAAACCCTTGAAGTGTCTGAAGAGACATTCCCAGGAAACTAACTAGGAAGGAAAAGGGTCTTCTGATTGGACAACAGCTAGCTCCAAGGTGGATTCAGAAACCTCTCCACTGGAAGCCAAATATTAAAATTGTCTTTTCCTGAAAACTAATCGGATTATGTGGCTGAAATGATAACTTTAAAAAAGATGAAAAGGAAAAAGGAAAGAAAAAAAACCCCAAGTCTTCTTTCACAAATATTTAAGAGAGAAGGGTTTAAGATTTCATGTATCCTTATTTATTGTTCTCCATTATGCATGCCGTTCAACGTTATAAAAACCACTGGCTGGTTTGGTTCAATGGATAGAGCATTGGCCTGTGGACTGAGGGGTCCTGGGTTCAATTCCGGTCAGGAGCGCATGTCTGGGTTGCAGGCTCAATCCCCATTGGGGGTGTAGGGGGCATGTTTGAGGAAGCTGATCAATGATTCTCTCTCTCTCCTTTCCTCTCTGAAATCAATAAAAATATATTTAAAAATAACAAAAACCACTAGCCATGGGCCTCTTTGTTATTAAAAGAGGCTTTTAACAAACCTCTGACCTGAGGTGCTCACCTGGATAGTCACCATTGCAAGTTTTATAATTTGTATGACAAGTTTCCATGGTTTTCTGCCTCGAGCCCAGAATTTCTCACAAGGATTCATGAAAAAAAATTTGAGTTTTCGCCTCATCTGGTCTTCTAATAGAAGCTCCTCGGAGGGAGATGTATTCTGGTTAAACGTGCAGCCATTTTCCTCCTGCTGAGAGCTACAGCTATTTGTAACAACCTCAGGATTTGCCATCTCTAGAGGGAAAAAACAAACAAACAAAACTGTTTCCATTCTGTAAGTAAAGACACAAGTTTATGTTCTTTGCTATTGCAGGACAGTTGAAGGAGTCTCAACAGAAGATCTGGTTTCAGATAAGCACAATTGTTGTAAACTGCACTTTAGATGTTTACAGACTCAATTCCAATGTTACATGTCATTTTTCCTTTTTGTTTCCATTATTAAAGGATTTTTTTACTCAGTTAAATTTACAAAACTCAGGGACTACATTTAGAAAAATGTTATATGTACTTACACATATATGGTATGTATAGGCTTTCTGTCTCGTTCAGTGGCAGATATAGAGCATGGATTGTGAGCTGAAAGCCAGGTCAGGGCTTCAGAGGGTAGATGGACCTTGAAATTATATGCAAACATTTTTTATATATGTGGATATGGCCACTTTTCTTCTGGAGAGACTTAAAGAGTTATCAGATTATCAAAATAGATTCAAACCACTGAGCTCTGTTTGGGTTTTAATCCTGGTTCTACAACTTGACACTTTTGTGACATGAGCCTCTCGGAGCCTCAGTTTTCCCTTCTGCAAAATGAGAACAGGAGGTGCTGTCATGTGATTGTATTGAGCCTTACAAGTAAAAATGCAACCAAAGCCCTTGCATGGGCCTCACACTAAGCAAGCAGCCTCACTCTCCCCACAGACCCAGCCGTTTCCTAAAACTGCCCACAAGGTTCTTAGTGGCCCTGTGAGCCTCAGGGGACTTGACTGTCCTACAACGGGAACACAGAAGCTCAATTTAAGTCCAAATCCCAGTCAGCCATGTCACTTGTATTTGCTTTTTATTGGAGACTTGATATTTCTGTAGCACATTTTACTTTTCAGAGTACTTCATAGCTATTATTTCGTTTGTACCGTTGAAAAGGATAGGGCTGGTTTTACTGTCTTTATAGTCAGCTTTTCCAAAGTGACCAAGAAATCACTCCAGAAGCTGGGACCTATCTTGGACTTTTCCCTCAGACTAATATGGATATTCTGGAAACCTGTTCAAAATAAAATACCCCCAAACCACCAGGGAGAGTCCTTCCATATAAAAGGATGGCTCTGTTTGATGTTTTTCCAATAACTTGTACTCAGAAATCAAAGGGGAATTCAAATTATACATATTAATACAATATGTGACAAGTCACTGTTTAGGCACCACACTGTTTTTCAAGCCTGGAATCCCATTTTTGGTTCTGATTCAGACATTCGTAGCAAACACAGCATCTCCAAACAATAGATATTTGTTATAAAAACTAGGCATGGGATACGTTTTTAAACTCTTAAAAACATATATAATAAGGATATTGCTGAATCAATAACATAAAATATATTTATAATAGCATACAAACCCCTTCAAAATGAAATAATTATGATAGGACTCATTAAAGTGTGGCTTGTGTGTATGTTAAAATGCCTTTCAAAGTATGAGTACAATAGCTCTTTGGTAAAGACATAAAGGAGAGAAAAAAGTTTACCAATACCTCTCGATTCCAATAATTACAGGCTGTTGTTGTTGCTTGTGATTAAGCCCCTAGGATTTTCACTCAAGAACACATTATTTTTTTCTTCAAAAAAGGTATGGTACTTTTAATCAGCATTTTAAAAGACTTTACTTATTATGGGGCTTAAAATGAAGATGATTTTACGTTGCTCAAAACTCATATGAACACCAACATAATGAAGCTCTTAATAATAAACCATGTTGGTGAATTACAGATTTGAGGTCACATTAAGCCCTTTCTATTTTGATATAGGGAAAATTAAACTTTAAACAAACTAGCCACAGGCCATGTAACAGTAACCCATAGGAACTAAAGAGAAAATGAGCCAACCCCAATTAATTTATTCAGCACATCGCACCTAGTTGTCCGGGGAACCAGATAGTACATGTACAAGGACTGACCGCTAAACTTGCTGCAAACGTTAGCTTTGCCGCATCACAGATGCCCTTCGGAGCAGCGTGCACTGCAACCTGTCCAGACCCCTGGCCGCGGAAGGAGGGCAAGCCACAACCCTCCTCACCCCCGCCCCAGAGCGCCCAGCGGGAGGCGGGGTGGGCGGAGCTGCGGGTCCCCAGGGTGGTTATCTCGAGGTATTATTGGAATCTACAAACTGACACACAGAGGTTATTTATTTAGGGCGATGAAAGACTTAAGTGGATTGAGCTGCAGAAAATTAGAGAGAACTGTGGAATATGTGCAAATAGCAAAAGCCTCACAGTTGGTGACCAAGTAACGCAACCTCATTTCTTCAGAAGCGCGTTGTACTTCATCAGACACAGAACTTCGGTCTCTTTCCCGTTCTTTTTCTTTCTTCATCTTTTTACCTTTTCTCGACGAGCGCTCAGGCTAACTTTATTGGGCTGGTACATCGTTCCCGGAAGGGCGTGAAGGCCACAGCGATCATCCGAGAGCTGAGCCCGCAGCAGCCGCGCCTCCCGGCCGGGCCATGCGCCCTGAGCCCCTAGACGACCCGAGCCCGGCTGGACGCTGGTTTCGCCCAGAGCAGGGACCCCGGCTTTGCTCCCCACCCCCCCCCCATTTCCGTCCGCCCCCAGGCCTCTAATGAAGGGATATCCCAGTGAAAAGAGACTGGCTGTGCACCGTCCAGAGTCTGGACTCCAGACCATCTCTGAGCGGCCGCATGCAGACGGCCACCCCCTCCCCAGGCCTTCTTCAGCCAGACATCCTCAGGTGGCTCCCGGCTCTCGGCATCTCCGCCTCCGGCTTCTCGAAGGGCGGGGCCGGGCTGCGGGGCGCCGGGCAGAGCCTCCAGCCCCTGCAGCCAGGTCCGGAGTACCCCGGCGGGGGGCGCGCCGACCCGACTCGCGGGACCCCCGCCCGACCCCGGCCCGCGCGTGCCCCCACTGACCTCGGCGGGGTGGCCAGGCGGGCGCTGCGCCGAACACCTGCAGCTGGTACCCCCCTGCCACCTGCGTCTCCTCCATGGAGCCGACGTCGGGGGGCCGACCCTCCCGCTTTAAGTCCGCGACAGCTCCGACATCGCGGTTCCTCCCTGCGTGGCGGGCGCCGTTCCCACGACACCTGATGCCTCTGGGCGGCGCTGGGCTAGACTCACCTGAGGCCCGCAGCGCACCGAGGGGGCGCGGGGGCGGGAGGAGCGGGGCGACCTCGGGGTGCACCGTTAGCAGGCCGGCAGGGAGGCGTTGGGTCTTCTGAGACGCGGGGGGATGCGAGGTGCCCGGGCGTCACTCTGGAAACCTCTGAGGCTCTGCTCAGCGGGGCAGAGCGGGCGTCGGGCCGCCAGGAGCCGCTGCCTGTGGCATCCTCCCTCCTCCCGCCGCCTGACCTCGTGCCCCTCCGCCCCGCTGCTCCGGTTCCCTTCCACGCCCTTTCTGGGGCCGTCTTTCAGGGGGGCAGGCGGGGCGAGGAGGCTGTCCGAAAGAGCCCCGCATTCTCCGGGCACCCCGCCCCTACCCCTTCACTCCTGTCTGAGTCCCAGTAAACAACTCGCACAACCCTCCAGGGGCTCTCTCTGATGGAGCAGGAGCTGCCGGAGGTGAGGTGAAAGTCCTTGGGCTCTGGGCTCTTCCTCTCACCTGGTTGGGGAAGGGGGGAAGGGGTGGGGCGCGAAGCGGGGCAAAGAGCCTGCCGGCCGTGGGGGCGCAGACCTTTCTAACAGCTGTCAGTTCTGATGTTTGCATACAGCAGAATCATAAAGTGTAAGGCTTCTCAAGCTGAGACGTGTACCCTCTCGAGGCCTTCCAGTTTTGCAAAATCGCTGTGACGTTAATGAACTGTTGGCTAGATCCTCTAGACTGGCTGCTGGGACCGAAAGCGCCCTGGACAGCTCCTAGAAGAAATGGGTCTAGAAATACTTGAGGCAGTGGCAAGGATTCTTTGCTTGGTCAAACTTTAGTCAGGCTCCTAAACTTTCTCCTAGGTGCCTCTGTGCACTTCCTTGTAAAATCCGGTTTTAGCAAGAACACTGCCAAGTCAGTTTACCTGAACCCGTTCCCCTCAAAATACACCCCCCCCCCACACACACACACCCGTGCAGTATTTGATTATCCTCCATATCTGATGGGGTTCCTCATCTTCCATCATCCCTCAGGCTATGTCTGATCACCCTGGCCTGCTTTTAGTTAGGTAGGTTTAGCTGGAACTTCCCTCACCCCTGTGGTCTTCTCATAGTAATTTTTCACCCACGTGACCATACTGAATTTGGACTTGAGCCCCACCTCTCTCCCCCACTGTGAAATCCCATTGCAGTGTCCCTACAACTATCTCCATAGGCCAGAATAAAGTCTGCCTTCTGTATTAAACAAGTGCTGTTGAATATTTTTCTTCTGTAAGAGTGGACCTCGAGCCCTGTTGCGGTGGCTCAGTGGTTGAGCATGGACCTATGAACCAGGAGGTCACGGTTGGATTCCATGCTGGGGTTGCCAGCTTGATCCCCAGGAGGGGGCATGAAGAAGGCAGCCGATCAATGATTCTCTCTCATCATTGACGTTTCTATTTCTCTCTACCTGCCCCTTCCTCTCTGAAATACATACATACATACATATATATATATATATATATTTTTTTTTTTTTTTTAAAGTAGATCTCGAGCCATAAGTTTTTTTCTTTATGAAAGTTTTAAACTAAACCTGAGTTTACTCCTTTACTAAATTGGGAACTTTCATTAATTTGAATCACAACCACTTTGTATATATTTTTATTGATTTTTATTTTTTGGCCCCGGGTAAATTTTTTTTTAAAAAAAATCACTGAATTTTCATAACAGGTAATTCTCCCAAATTATATAAAGAGCTGTCAGGTCCTTTTTCAAAATCTTTTACAAATCCTAAACCAACTTGTATGGATAATTTATAAATGAAATACCTTTTCTTGAAATGGGATACAAGAATTGTATGCTGTTCATTAATCTGAATCCCACGTGTTGGGAACAAGGAGATACTCAAAAGGCTCTAATTGGCACACTCAGTTGGAAAGTGCAATTTGGGAAATATAATTTAATCTCTAATGCCCATAAGCCTCCACATGCTTTAACACCATTTCCTTACAATAATAGTGAAGTCATCTTTACAATGCGAGCTTGAAATGCTAGATTTTTCTAGAACAATATAAACTTTGGAGAGGTTTGCAGGTATAAATGATAACCCTAACTTAACCCTAGAGCTGACTTAAGTAGACGAGTGAATAGAAAAATCCAGGCTTGGAGTCAGATGAATGCGGGCCCAAATTCCCTTCTGTGCCACTTATTGAGTGACCTTGGGGAATTACTTAACATCTTCACCTCCCCAGTCCCTTCTATGTATAATCCATCTAATAATAGGATGCATGCAAAGCACTCATTACTATGCCTGACATATTTTATGTTCTTGTAAATGTTCATTTTGGGGGGCGGGGGTGGAATCTAAATTAATGAATGAATCAACCATGTTCATGAATTGCAAGACAATATTATTAGGATACTAATTATCAGCAAGTTTATTTATAAAGTCAACCCAATATCAATCAAAATTCCAGGAAGACTTTTTGTAGAAATTGGCAAGCTGATTCTAAAATTCATACGGAAATGCAAAGAAACTAGAATAACCAAACAAATTTTTAACATAAGGACAACTTTTTGGTGCTTGGGACAGCACTTCAACCAACTGAGCTACCTGGCTATGGTTCATTTACTTTTTTAACAATGAAATTATTTTGTGTTTTCATAAAACTATGTCATTTAGTGAATATTCAAACACTGGAAAATGCAGCAAACAGGATTGGGTAGTGTTCAGATAATGTAGCATTCAGATGTCCTAGCAAGATCAACAGTATTACAAAGAAATATGTTGAAATCACCAATTTAGGGAGTTATTTTGTTTGCAAAACTTGTTATTTCTTGAAGTAAACTTCTTAATGTTTATTTGCATGAACTAACAGGACAACAATGACAAGTAAGACTGACAACTTAGATTTGCACTGCTTCTTTAATGTGCTTCTGTCATGCTTCCATAATATTGACCTTAATTTTTGACTCTGCATGGCAGAGTTTCCTGTCTTCCTTTTGACTTGGTGTCAATATATTCATTTAAGTCAATGGTTGAATGTTAAGGCTTAATTATCCCTTTTACATTATTTTTGGCATTTTTGTCAAGAATCAATTGATTGTTATATATATGTATGGATCTATTACTGGACTCTCTAGTCTGTCCCATTGTCTGCATATATTCTATATGTCTCTATACACACACCAAACTGTCTTGTTTTAGAATAAGTCTTGAAATCAAGGAGGGTAAGTCCTCAAATCATATTTTAATAACTATGTATTTTGTTAGATGGGTACTAGAATCATCAGGGCAATCGCTTTGTAAATTATATAAACATCTAATCACTATATTGCACTCCTGAAACTAATACAATATTGTAAGTCACCTGCAATTGAAAAATAAATTTTTAAAAATTTGAGCAAAAGCCCTAACCAGTTTGGCTCAGTGGATAGAGCGTGGGCCTGCAGACTCAAGGGTCCCAGAAGCCGATTTGTTGTTGCCCTTATTTATGTATTCATTGGTTGATTCTTGCATGTGCCCTGACTGGGATAAAACCTGCAACTTTAGCTATTGGAATGATGCTCTAACCAACTAAGCTACCTGGCCAAGGCCTGCTATGAAGTTTTAAAGTATTTCAATTTCTGTACTTCTTTTGTTGCAGATAGGTAACAAATATTTCATGGACGAATGGGCTAGTAATGTATATCTCCTGTCTGGCTCTGACATCCAAGTGGAAATGTCTACTAGATAGTTGAATATTCAAATCTACTTTTATTTTTTTTAATTTTTTTATAAATATATTTTATTGACTTTTTACAGAGAGGAAGGGAGAGAAATAGAGAGTTAGAAACACTGATGAGAGAGAAACATTGATCAGCTGCCTCTTGCACACCTCCTACTGGGGATGTGCCCGCAACCAAGGTAAATGCCCTTGACTGGACTCGAACCTGGGACCTTTAAGTCCACAGGCCGACATTCTATCCACTAAGCCAAACCGGTTAGGGCCAAATCTACTTTTAATTGTCACCAAAGGGCAGAGGCAATGTCTACTAGTATAAATTTACTTTGAACATAATTTAAGATTAAATCTGATTCAATAAGCATTCATTAAAATATGTACCACATTTGAGACACTATGCTGGCCTTTTTAGGACAGTGCTATGGAGAAGGGACAGATTAAGGTCTGTGGGCAATACAGGCTACTAATTTGGCATCCCTTCATACTAATATTCTTTAAAAATTTAATCGCTATATATCTAGCAGAAATAGGAAAAAAACTGATTTCTGTTAACAAACATGTATTCTCTTTCTTTACATTTGAAATAATTTATTGAGCATAGTTTTTCAAACTAAACAACCTATTTGGAACACATTGAACTGTTTAAATTTTAGATATTAAAACTGGCTGAACTCAGAGATGGGAACATTATCTTTTGGTTGAATCTTGTATTTGTACTCTCACTTAGCAAAATTATTCAACACGGATTTTTTTAAAATATATTTTTATTTATTTCAAAGAGAAAGGGAGAGAGAGGTAGAACATCAATGATGAGAATCATTGATCAGCTGCCTCCTGCACGCCCCCTACCGGGGAGTGAGCCAGCAACCCGGGCATGTGCCATTTGAACCCGGGACCCTTCAGTCCACAGGCCGGCGCTCTATCCACTGACCCAAACCCGCTAGGGCCCCATAACCACAGAGAAAATGAACCTTGAAGTTCCTTAGGGGGTTAAGTATGAGACTCATACTTAAGATTTGAATTAAAATTTATACAAACGTTACGTTGGCAAGGGGAAAAGGTAACACTTTAGAAGATAATCGAACCGGATTATCTCTCCTTCACACGGGAATCTAGGGCAGGTTTCTGGGAGGGCCCAGCTCGCCCTTGGAAGGCAAGGCAGCTGCCCTAAGGATGCTACCCCGCAATCTTCACATCACCCTTCCCTCCCTGCTGCTAGAGACCACACCCTAGCAGGCTTCTTCTTCAGGTTCGGTTGCGCTGGACCTAGCCTGTCAGACCTGGGGCCAGGTTGGGCCGCTGTTCTCAATGAAATTATTGTAATGTACAACTCCTTCCTTGCAAGTGGATAACTGCCGGACCTCGCCCAGTTTCCTGTTACGTGACGTTATCATTATAGCAACCAATCACAGTTGAAAGAAACTTAGAAAACGGAGACTGTATTGGTTTTGGTGCTTTGTCAATCTCTGCTGAGTCACCGCCTCTTTTCTCTTAGCAACGGATGCGTCACAGCAACCGCTTGCAAAGGAGCTGCGTTTTGTGCTCTTAGGACTTGTTTTTCTGAGAGGAGAGTAAAACTTCCATCTTCAGCCCCAGAGGGAGTTTTTCGCTAGGGTACTGCAAAGAGGCTTCTTTTCTCTTCTGTTTAGCAAGTATCAGGTAAGGGAAGCTCAGCATGGGAAAGGAGGTTTGGAAAACAAATACTCTACTCTTTCAAGGGCGTTGGAACACTATGTACTGGACACAGTGGAGACTACAAAAAAGTACAAACCTTTTCCTGCTTGAAAAGAACTTCCAGCTTAGCCAGGAGACAAAAATAGCAATGAGAGAGCACTTAAGGACATTCTTAAGAACTCTGAGGGCAGGTACAGTGTCTTGTTCATGGATCGTATATCCCCAGTGTCTATCAGGTTGCCTGGCACATAGTGGGAGACAAATAAATACTGGATGAATGAGGGACGGATGGATGGATGGATGGATGGATGGATGGGTGGGTGGATGGAAAGGAAAATAGCATGATTCTGGTTATTCATCGGTATTGGAGATCAAAGAAGAAAAGATAAATGTGGACTAAAGTAGTTAGAGATGACTTCAGGACTGTTAAGAAAGGGCTGGAGTAGATAAGGAGTGCAGAAAATGAAGGGGGGTACTCTAACTCTTTGAAAGTAAGTACTTTGTCTTCCTCATTTAGTGACCTCCAGTACCTAATTGTTGCTCAAAAAGTTCTCTCCTTCTGCCCAGTGTATACTGGATGCTGCATGAATTCACAGCCATTTCCAGGCACCTCTGGGTTTGAGGCCCTCTGCATTTGTGAAAGCCTGCCACAATTAACTCACTGCAGTGTGATTAGAAAGTGTCAAGGAGAACAAAACTGTTTAGGCCTGAGTGAGAAAGTTGGGGCAGCTTCAGTGAGAAGGTCCTGCTGGAGTTGAGCCTTGCAGGATGAAGGATGAGTAAGATTTAAGCAAGCGGAGAAAAGTGTGCATGGTATGGAGCAGGAGTGGCTGGAGGGAAGGGAGTTCCCAGAGAGGGAGGTAGAAAGACTGTTTGGAGATGCTGGGACTGTTTAGAGATTGGACAGTAACCCTGTGAGGCTGGAGTAGAACTCAAGGAGTGGATATGAAGGGGCAGACTGTGAAGGGTGTTAAAGGTGGCGCTTACACAATTGGACTCTGATCTGCAGACCTGTGCAAGACCGCCTCATAGTGATTTTTAGATCGCAGACTCACCCAGACCTGCAGAATCACAGTGGCTCCAAGAAGTTTGCATTTCAGATGAACTCCATTTTTCCCCTAGTGGAGGAGAATGGCACTGTGGACAATAGGGATCCGCATTAAATGCCCCAGTATACAAGGGAGTGACTTGTTAAGATCTGCATTTCACAAAGAGGGCTCTGAAGGCCTGTCCTGTGGGTGACTATGCTGGTTGGAACAGAGTCAGGGAGGCCAGTTAAATGTCCATGATCTGATTGGAGGGTGGGGTGTGGATAGAGAAATAAAATCACATGTTTATTTTTACTAACAGCTAATTGAAATGTATGCATTTGATAACAAACCACAGTAGTATTAGAAGGCCTGTGACTTTGTCACTAAGAGAAATTACAGTTTTTTTTCTTATTACATTATGGATGTTATAAATATATGATTTATGTTCATCACATCTTCAAAATTAAGGTGGTAATTAGAATCACTGCTAGGTCTTGTTTTGCATTAATAAAGAAGCACATAAATTATTATATCATAATTTTTAAAATATTTTGATAACTGTATTTCAAAAAATTCTCCCTTGTAATATCATGTTTTAACTTGATTTATGGAGCTTAATCAGGCTGCCAAAGGGTTCACGGCACAAAATAGGAACTTCTGGTACAGGAGGGCATGTTAAAGGCCTGAACACATGGAGGCTATGGGAAGGAGAGCTTCGAATTCAGGAGACATTTCAAACAGTGAAGTGGTAGAACAGCATCTACTTAAATGAGTATTCTGTCTTGGAAAGAGGTGGAGGTAGGTTGGAAGGGGAGAAACAAGTGTAACAGACTAATTGGAAACTTGGCAGAAGACCGCTGAAGAGCCCGGGAGAGCCTTGAAGCTTAATCAGGGTCTTGGTGGAGACTGACCAAGCAGCAGCAGGTCTTGGGAGACACATCACCAGACTCCCACGATGTTAGTCTTAGCTCATATTCTAAACTTTCGTTTAAAAGAAGAAAAGATGGGAGGCAAGCATGATGAGCTTACAAATACTTTGGGAAGAGAAAATAAAATGGTGACCATCTAGACAAGGTCGGCTAATTGAAGGAGACTTGGGACATAACACTTTCTAGGGAAGATGCTAGGGAGAAGGTGCCAGAGCTACAGGTCTTCTCAGAATTAAAGGTCTCATGACTGGGAGTAAGACACTCGTTCATACAGGTAACAAATGGGAACATGTAAGCAGGTGTGTGCATTGTAGCCAAACCAAGTGAAGACAGGGCACCAATAACTGTTTAAATCACTGTATTATATCAATCATAATTTGTCACTTATTCCTTCATGTGGAGTAGTTATCCTCCTAATAACAAAAGCTTCATAAAACGATAGTCACAGACAAGTCGAAAGTTAGTTTGGAACAGGGCTGTGGCCAGCTCTGAATGTAATGTTCCTCATAATCACTGGAGTGCTGTCACAGGTTTTGAACTGTTACACAGAGGACTTACCCAGTACTCACTTCTCTCATCGCTCTCTAATACCCTTTGCTGTTAATGTGGAAGAATATGTGTTCTTTGCTACATTGGTAAAAGACAGGTATTCTGGAATGGTGAAGTAATTTATAAAGAACATGAGTGGCTTTAATATAAAAGTATTTCAATGGAATGCTTAAATATTTGTAAGTGCTATCTTTCACAAATTCTGCTTTGAAATTCAATCAGCTATAGTGGCTTTGCAAACCAATTGTAATACAAGCTACTGAGGTAAGCATAACCTTTATATTAGGAATAAATGAACTATCTCCTCTGCTACTTTTAATAATAAATATACTTTAGTTGGGAACAAGAAAAATGAGGTGAACATTTCAGAATAATGCAGCTTAGTAAAGTCATATTTGTATTAAAAATCTTTTATGACCTTTTACTTGTCAATGTAATAGGAATTTTTTTGGAAAATGTAATACAGCACATTCACTGCATGAACTATGCAATTAATTTTATGAAAAAAATTTAGTAAGCCTTGTTGTGATTTAAAAGAAATATCTTTTATTTGGAATTTATTTTTTAAAGGAAATCTGCATAAAAATAAACCTGAATAAGTGTGATTTTTGAAATTATGCAGACTAATAATTCATTTCATTTAGGTACTGCTGATTAAAAGTGGTTTATTTTCTAAACACAATATTGGTAGAGTTTTTATTATTTGCAGTTACTAAAATAAACTATAAAATTTGGCCTGAAACACAAATACAGGTAGCTACTTCCAAAGTAATCCCTTTCTTTTCAGTGTAGACTATATTCACCAGGCCAACCTCAGCTAATGAATTTTTCCAAGTAGGATGCCTAGCCACTTAGATACTGTGTTTTTAATAGAGAAGAATTAGGACCTCTGAAAGCCTGTAGAACCACCTGATCTTCCTTTTTTGTTGGTCACTAGTCAATAATTTAGACACAAGAGTTAATATTTGTGAAAGTAGTAAGTGAGCTGTTTTGGTAAAGTAACATGCATTTAATGTTTGCTCAATTTTGTCACCTAAGGTACTGATGGAAAATTTGTTTTCCCTGAAAATTGGAAATTGAACCAAATTATCTGCAGATCATTTCATGGCAGCATTTGAAAAGAACTGGGCACATGTGATCACTTTGACTATTTCTTGGGATGATTGTAAACTGATACCTACATATTCAAGCTTAATGCCAATGCAGCACCTCCTAATCCCGGAAACTGTGAATGTTACCATCCGTGGCAAAGAGGAATTAAGGCTGCAGATGGAATTAAACTTGCTAATCAGCTGATATTAAAATGGATAGACTATTATTTCATACTAGCGACCCGGTGAATGAAATTCGTGCACATTAAAAGGGGATTAATTAGAGGAAATAATTTAATATTGCTATTTGCACTTTCTCTATAAAAAAAGTGTCAGAGATGAAAGAAGATTAGTAAAATGTATATGAAAACCTTCCTCTTGTCAGAGTCTGGGGCTCACCATGGGACCCAGAGTCAAGTACCCGCCCACCCACATGCACCTCAAAATCATGTGAGACCCAGACCCTGCCGCCCGCCCCACCCCCTCCCCGCATTGGGCTAGATCCAGACCCGGCCAGTCCCACCCTTGTTAAGCCCTGCTGGGCAGGGGGCATAGCCTCAGGTCCCCTGGCCTGGGGCCAGGAATGGGGGTTGTGGCCTGACGTCCCCTAGCCCAGACTGGGGCGGGGGGACGTGCCTTAAGGTCCTCCGTCAAGCTCCACTAGGTGGGGCACATGGCCTGAGATCCCCTGTTAAGCCCTGCTGAGTGGGGGGCATGGCCTGAGGTCCCCCGTCAAGCCCTGCCAGGCAGGGGGGGGGGGCACAGCCTCAGGTCCCCGGTCAAGCCCCGCTGGGTGGGGGCGTGGCCTGAGTTCCCCCGACCCAGCACTGGGGGGTGTACCTTGAGGTCCCCCGTCAACCCCTGCTGGGTGGGGGGCACGGCCTGAGGTCCCCTGTCAAGCCCAGCCAGGCAGGGGGTCGCAGCCTCAGGTCCCCTGGCCTAGTGCTGGGGTAGGGGGCGTGGCCAGAGGTCCCCTGTCAAGCCCCATCTGGTGGGGGGCGCGACCTGAGGTCCCCTGGCCTGGCACTGGGGTGGGGGGAGCAGCCTGAGGTCCCCTAGCCCAGCACCAGGACGGGAAGCCCCGCCAGGTGGGGGGTGTGGTCTGAGGTCCCCCAGCCTGGTGCCGGGGTGGGGGGCATGGCCTGAAGTCCCCTGTCAAGCCCCATGGGGGCGGGGGAGGGAGTAGCCTCAGATCCCTGCTGATTGACTCCTTATGAGAACTTGGCCTCAGTTGTGGGTGCAGCCATCTTTGTGATGGAGTGATGGTCAATTGGCATATTCCCTCTTTATTAGATAGGATTTTCTAGGTGGGCACAATGTAATCTCAGGGTCCTGTCAAGTGGAAGAGGGAGGAAGAAGACAAGGTCAGACAGAGTATGCTATGTGAGAAGGACTTAACTTGTCGTTGCTGGTGTTGAAGATGGAAAAAGAGAGCCCACAAGCCAAGAGATGCTGGTGGCGTCTAAAAACTGGAAACAACAAGGAAACGGATGCTCCCTTAGAGCCTCTAGAAAGAATGGACCCCCACCTTGATTTTAGCCTAGTGAGATGGTGTCAGACTTCTAAACTATAGAACTATAAGATAATAAATGTGTGTTATTTTAATACACTAAGTTTGTGGCAGTTTGTTACAGCAGCAAGAGAATACTAATCCAGTATGCATACAGATTATTATTACACAGGCCATGAGGCAAAAACCTTTTGTCCAGACTGGAAATTCATAAGCTAAGAATGGCAGAAGGGAAGGAGTAGAAGAAGGAATTACTAATTCAAGCTTTTTTTTTGGATGTACAACTGTGCCATTTATAGAGCTCACATCCTCCCAGAGTTTACAATCTAGTTCACAGTCCCAACTTCACATGCCTCAAATTGAATTCCTGATCTTCCCTTTCAAATCTTCTCTTCCCATGGGATTCCCATCTCAACAAATAGCAACCCCATGCTTTCAATTTCTTAGGCAAAACTCATTAAAGACATCATGTTCCCTTTCTTTCTCTCAGACCCTACATCCAAGTCATCAGCAAATCCTATTGACTCTACTTATAAAATACTAGTGGCCCGGTGCACAGATTCATGCACATTGAAAGGAAATTAACTAGAAGAAATATTTTAATATCACTACTCACCCTTTCTCTATAATAGAAGTGTCAGAGATGAAAGAAAATTAGTAAAAATGTATGTGAAAATAATATAAATTGATTAATAAGTAAGCAATAACAACATGATATAACGACAACAAAAACATGATATAAAAACAAAAACATGATTTTAAATCAACATTGTTAAAAACAATGACTGATAAATTGACTAAACTTATTCTAATATCTCCCTGTATACCACATTAAGAGTAAAAACACTTTCAGAGTGCTTGACTAATTTCCCTTGTGATGAAGTATTTACAACTTTAAATTTAACTCGAGAGAAAGCAGCATATAACTGACCATGTTGAAAACGGGTTCAGGTAGGAATATTCCTACTCTGTCTAGAGTTTGTCCTTGTGATTTATTAATAGTCATCGCAAATGCTGGCATCATGGGAAACTGTCTTTGAATTAATTTAAATGGGAGGCCAGTGTCAGACGGGGACAAATATTGCACATGTATGAGTCAATGTTTATTTTTAAATTGCCAGTGTGCATCATATGTACCAGCCAGTTGGATGGTCAGACGGATGGACGGTTGGTCATTTAGCCTTTTATATATATAGATACCCAGAGCCCAGTCACTTTGTCCATTCCATTGCACCTCCCTGATCTAAGCTGCCATCTTCTCTCTCTTGGATGATTGAATGTATCTTTTTAATATATATATTTCTGAGAGAAAGGGAGAGGGGGAGAGAGAGAGAGAAACATCAATGATGAAAGAGAGTCATTGATTGGCTGCCCCTTGAACACCCCAACTGGGGATCAAGCACGAAACCCGGTTCATAAGTCAATGCTCAGCCACTGAGCCATGTGCACCAGGCTGAATGTCTCTTGATTGGACTCTGCTTCAGCCCTTTCCTCGCTGCAGTCTTTGCAGTACAGCAGCCACAGTATTTGCTCAATTCTTAAAATATGAGTCCAATCAAATAAAATAACTCCTCAGCTCAAAATCATCCAATAGCTCTTCACCTCATTCAGTGTAAAAACCCCTGTTCTTATACATGGCCTAGACCCCTTGTGGTATCCTATTTAATAAAAAGCTAATATGCAAATTGACCGAACAGCAAAAGGACTGGTTGCTATGACACACACTGACCACCAGGAGGCAGATGCTCAACACAGGAGCTGCCCCCTCATGGTCAGTGCGCTCCCATATGGCTGGTGAATGCAGCAGAGGTGGCAGGAGCCTCTCCTGCCTCCGCGGCAACGCTAAGGATGTCTGACTGCTGGCTTAGGCCCGCTCCCCATGGGACATCCCCCAAGGGCTCCCACACTGCGAGACTGCACAGGCTAGGCTGAAGGACCGCCCCCACCCCGCGTGCATGAATTTCATGCACTGGGCCTCTAGTGTTGTATAATTGTACCCAACTATTACCTCCTTTCTCTGTAAGAGGATCATATATTCCCATGCATTGCCATGCAAGCATATATTCCTTCCCCATTATCAGGATTGGCTGTGTGATTGGCTTGGGCCAGTGGAATGTGAGCAGAAAAGACAGCGTGCCAGTGCCAAGGAGAAGATTTAGAAGGCACTGCATGGCTCTATAAACTCTCGCGCTTTTTCTTTTGCCATGAAAGTAGCATGTGTCAAATAGGGACTGCTCCTTCAGCCTGAGTCCCAGAATAAGACTTGAAGCAGCAACTCACTCTCAGCCACAAGACAGAACATGAGAAGAAATAAATGTTTGTTGGTGCATGTTACTGAGACTCGGGAACATTTGTTACTGCAGCAAAGCTGACTAATATATAGCCCCACCTCTCTCTGACCAACTTCATCTCCTAGTCTTCCCCTCACTCACTCTGCTCCAGCCATTGTGACCTTCTTGCTGTTTCCTTAAATGTGCCAAGCATACTCCTGTCCCAAAACCTTTACACTTATCGTTCCCTCTGCCTGGAAACACCCTTCTTTCCCCTGGTATCTATATTTTTTGCTTCCTCCTTTTCTTAGGTCTTTGCTCCAATGTCTATTAATGAGGCCTTCCCTGGTTGTCTAATACAAAATTGCAACATCTGCACTCCTACAATCCTTTTCCCCTTCCTACTTGATTTCTCTCTTTAATAGTTATCACCATGTGAAGTATTAATTATTTTGCTCCTTTATTTGCTTGCTGCCTATCTCCCCCCTAGAATGTGAGCTCTATCAGGGCAATGGTTTGCCTCTTTCATTCACTGCTGTATTCCTAACACCTGCATCTGGTATATCATAGTTGCTCAATAAATATTTCTAGAATGAATAGTGGTGATAGTGGTGGTGGTGATGGTGTGTTTATGCATGTATGTGTGTGTGTGGGATAGGTCCAGGTGGTACTCTTGAATATTTTAAGTCAAATACATCTGGAATAGAATATGGAGGGGAGTACATTTACAGAGAATATTTTGAAAAAAAGGACTAGGTCCAAGATTTGAAATTATACTAAGGCTGGAAAGTGGGATGGACACTTGACAAGCTGAAGAGTTGGGTCAGAGTGACCATTGCAGAATATTTAAAAAGTCAAAATTCCTGAAATATTAATGTTTATTGCATGTAACATTATTATACTTAAAATCATTTTTCTTGAAGTATTAATGTTTATTGCATGTAAAAATAATCTATACTAATAATAGAGGGATATGCAAATTGCCTGGGATGCTGTCACAGTAACAGTAACGACCAAATAGCAAGCTATGTGGGGCAACCAGACCAGCAGGGGGGTTGATTAGTGAGGGATGACCAAACGACTGAACAGCAGGCTGCGTGGAGTGATCAGGCCAGCGGGGGGGGGGGGGGGCAGTTGGGGGCAACCAGGCCAGCAGGGGGGCAGTTGGTTGTGACCAGGCTTGCAGGGGGGGTCAGTAAGGGGCAACCAGGTATCAGGGCAAGCAGTTGGGGGAGACCAGGCCAGCAGGGGGGCAGTTGGTGGTGACCAGACTGGTGTGGGGGGGGCAGTAAGGGGTGACCAGGTAGCGGGGGGGGGGAAGTTGGGGGTGACCAGGCTGGCAGGGGGATAGTTGGGGGTGACCAGGCCAGCAGGAAGAGCAGTGAGGGGCGACCAGGCCAGCAGGGGGGGCAGTTAGGGGTGATCAGACCAGCAGGCAGAGGTGGTTAGGGATGATCAATCTGGCGGGGGCCGGGGGGGCAGCAGTTAGCAGCAATCAGGCAGGCAGGCAGGTAAGCAGTTAGGAGCCAGTGTTCCCAGATTGTGAGAGAGATGTCCGACTGCTGGTTTAGGCATGATACCTGGGATCGGGCCTAAACCGGCAGTTGGACATCACCTGAGGGTCCTGGATTGGAGAGGGTGCAGGCTGGGCTGAGGGGACCTGCCCTCCTGTGTACGAATTTTGTGCACCAGGCCTCTAGTATAAAATAAAATACAAAAAAGTAGAAATTCCTAAATTGTCAGAAACATAAAATGCTAATTAAAACATTAAATCATAACTTTCTAGGTAGAGACAATTATTTTAAATAGCTTGATTTGTAATGAAACACAGTAGTTACCTCTGAAATAGTTTGTACAAAGGTTACGAGTGCAGAACTTGGAGCCAGACCGCTCGGGTTCACACTCTGCCTCCATGGCTCATGGCTTATATGTCCCTTCAGGCAAGTTACCTGACCTCTTGTGGCCTCTGTTTTCATATCATAAAATGGAGATGAAGATAATAGCATTAGTAAAATGCCTACCTAGGCCCTGGTGGGGTAGCTCAGTCAGTGGTTAGACACGCCAAGGTTTTGGGTTTGATACCCGGTCAGGTATCAAAATAAATGCATAAATAAGGAGAACAACAAATTTCTCTCTCTCTCTCTCTCTCTTCCCTTCTCTAAAATCAATCAATAAATAAAATAAAATGCCTACCTAAAAAGTTGGTTAAAATAAAAATAAATAGTAGATGTAAATTACTTCGAATCATGACTGGCACATATCACTCACCAAACATGAGCTGTCATTATCATTTGAAAAAATATGTGTGAAAAATTTGAAGGAAAAAATGTGTATGCCCAAACACTTAGACACATACCCATACTTTAGTCAAGATTTAGTCATCAAGGTATTGGGCATAAAATAAAACTCATGATGTTTTGACTATGGGCAATTGCTGGGGTACAGATAAGGTACCCCTATGTCAGTCTTAGTGATATGTGGATTGTTTTGAGCTAAAGGCAACTAGAACCCTGCAGGCTCGAGAGAAACTCCTGCTCCCTGCCCTATCTAGGAGAATTTAAATTAGGAGCCTGGCCCACGATAAGGGCCAGGAATGACATTTTACCTTACCTATCTGTATGGCAGGGCACACTAATAATTACTGAACACGTGCTCTCCTGAAATGACCCTTTGAAGGCCCAAGGTGCATTACCTCCTCCCTAGCTCACAAAGTCATACCTCAGTTTCCCTTTCTGTCTCTGAACCTCGGTGCATGTGGAGTCTCTGACTCTCATATAAAAGTATGCAGGGTTTCCATCCATATATACAGTATGTGTTAAATTTGGGTTCTTTTCTCTGGTTAATCTGTCTCAAATCTATTTGATTATTAGATCAACTGAGGGTAGAGGAACATTTCCTCCTCCCCAACCCTAGGAAATAATATTCAATCTGTGTTGGATTATTAAAATGAGACAAACAGGGAACAGTGTAAGATGACTGAGTTGATGATGATGCGACTTTATTTCATATATCTTCACAACCACCTTGTGCGTTAGGTTTTATCATCTCCATTAAACTGATGAATCAGCTTAGACTCAGAAGGTCAACAATTTGTCCAGGGTCACTCAGCTGATAAAAGGTAGAGCCTGTTTTTAAACCCCTCTGACTAGACTCCTGAAATCACACTCCTAACCACTGAACAAGATGGGGGCAAAGGTGAGCATTGAGGAGATGAGAAGGGTTTGATGTCATGGCAAGGCCCTTGGCCAGAGCTATGTCCTGTCAAAATTGATGAGCATTCCCCCAGAAACTTTTGGAGGCCTTTTCTGACAGTATAAATAAGGACACAGTGGTTACATGCACGTATGCTAGGACAAAAGTACTATTTACATTATGTTAATTGTATAATTATGTGCATATGTGCACATTGTGGGCCTGTGTCTGCCCACGGACTTTAAACCTGTCTTTGTAGCTGGGGCACCTGCCAGGGAGCCAGCACGGGCAGCACAGAGCAGCTCCCTGGGTGCAGAACCACAGCCAGAGGCGGGGCAGCAGCGTCCTCTCTGGTGCTTCCATGGCAGGGCCTGAGGCTGAAACCTGGAGGAGTTGGCAGGTCACCGTCCTGTGTTTCAGCTGAATGGCTCCACCGGAATGGCAAGGTCTAGACTAAGATTGTTGTTGCAGTAAACCTCTGCCCCCAGAACACCCACTCTATAAAGATACAGTTGCCCTAGCTGCTTTGGCTCAGTGGATAGAGTTGTAGGCCTGTGGACTGAAGGGTCCTGGGTTCGATTCTGGTCAAGGGCACGTGACCAGCTTATGGGCTTGACCCCCAGTAGGGGGAGTGCAGGAGGCAGCCAATCAATGAGTCTCTCTCATCATTGATATTCCTATCTCTCTCTCCCTCTCTCTTCCTCTCTGAAATCAATAAAAATATATTTAAAAAATAAATAAAGACACATGTTGAGTTAGCCGAAGGCTCAGCTTAGGAAACGTACTCATGTTTGCTAATGCTTGCTATTTGAACCTGTGAGCCAGACATCTAATGGCATTCTCTCTTTGTGCAGCCTGAGTCAGAGCCATGGCTCCAAAACCTCGACAAGGAAAGAGTCCGCGAGACAAAAAAAAAAAAGGAAAACATGGTGAAAATAAGGACATAACACATGGTAGGATTGTCTTTCCATTAATGGGATTTTTATGAGTTCAGCATTTGTACAGTTAGCAGCCAAAATGATCATGTTTTTACGCATCAAATAAACTTAAATATTTTGGCTGTCATAAAGCTAAACACAAGTGGAATTCAAAACATGGGCACTTATTCTCATTTTGTATGTATTTCATTACCGTTGAACACCATAGGAAACATATCATGGAGAGATAATTCTGTGAGAAAGACAGTTATTCAGATCCCGTTTATTTAATTATTCATAAAATAGTTTAAGACTTCATCGTATATTTGCATTTATGTTTTGTGTTTTGAGACCTGGTTAAAAATATGTAATAAACTAAGATATACATTTGATTCAAAAATGTAAGTTTGACATTATTTTGTTATATTTCAGGTAGTGAAGAAGCAGAACCTGTAAATATGGAGAGCATGGGTAAGTGGAAACAATTTAGAAATCGTCCCCAGGTGTAATATTTTAATATGCAATAAGCAAGTGAAAATCGTAAAAAATTGAAGCAACTGGTCAACATGTACATGGACTAAAATCACATCAGGTCATTGCGAATATAAAATGAAAGATGTTAAAGAAAATAAAAAGTGAGAGTGAAAGAGAGAATTTTAAACTGAGAAATAGACTCAGGCCAACCCATCCCTTCAAAATCCAAATTGAATGATGATTGAGAGACCTTTTGTAATTATAAAGTGTGGTAAGTGTGCAAGTTACTACTTTTATTACGATATTTTTAAAACTCTGGCTCATAAACAATATTTATCTGTACTTCCCAGTAAGATTCCACTATTTCAAGGAGAAAGGCTGATTGTTAAGCAAAGAAGCTAGAACTTAGACAGCCAAACTGATGTTATTCCTACTTTCAGAGGCTAAATAACTCGCAAGCCTTTGTTTTTGTTGCTGCTGAAACTTTCTCTCAGAGTTGACTTAGATGATGCACTTCATGTTTGGAAACAGAGGAAACAGCAAGGGTGGAAAGAGAAAGAGCTAAGAGCCTATAGGCCTCTGTGAAGATTTTGGCTGTTAATCATACAGGATAAGCAACTGTTGGCGATATTTAAGCAGAGCAGTGAGTGGCATGATCTGACTTACGTCTCCACTGGGTTAACCTGGCTACCCTGTTGAGAACTGCAGGGGTGAGGACAGAAGCAGAGAGTGCTAAGGGAGCTATTGCAACAATCCAGGAAGGAGAAGGCGGTGGCTTGGGCCAGGGTGGCAGAGCTGGTGGAGATGGTAGGAGGATGTCAGCTAACAGTAAATGGCATTGGAGCAGACTATGCTGCCCGACAAGTATGTATTGAATTAGTGAATGTATCACCCTTAAATGCCGAAGCCATTTTTGACCCTTTTCTCTTCCCACACCCCTGCTCCCCTTTAAATCATCCCAACTCCTGTTAATTTCACCTCTAAAATATATCTCAAACTCGTTCATCTCACATATCTCCACATCTACTACCTTAGTCCAAGCCTCCACATTCCTCGCTTAGATGAGTTCCTTAGCTCCTACCTGGTATCATCACTGTTTCCACTCAGCCTCTTTCAATCCCTTGTGCACCCGGCAACCTGCCATGTCTATTTCTTGCTTAAACTCTCCCAAGGCTATTCTTTGTCTTTATAGTGGCCCTGGCTCTGCCTTCCTCTCTGATCTTTACTCTTCATCCGCTGCCCCATCCATGGTTCACCAGTCTTGCCTAGCACAGAACCTACCACATTTGTTCCTGCCTCTGGGCCTTTGCTCTTGCTCCATGTGCCTGGATAGCTTTTTCCCCAAATCTCTATGCAACTATCTCCTCATCATTCAGGTCTAGACTCCAGTCCCATCTCTGGAAGAGGCATTTCCTGAAGGCCTCTCTTTGATCTAGTACCCTTGCCTTCATAGCACTTACCATAATTCTAAAGTTATAGTACAGTCGATTCTCATGTTTTACGGATGTTCTATACAGTTGCTATGGACACTGAAGTAGCAAATACTGAGCCATTGCTCTTAGGGGAAATACAGGGTTAGATTGCTATGAACCTCTGGTCATGACATTTCCATTAACCAATCAATAGATAACCTTTTTATGTGTTTTTCCTTTTAAAGACACTTTATCATATGTTATTAATATATATTCATTATATATATTCATTTATATATCTATATGTATATATATACTAGAGGCCCGGTGCACGAAATTCGTCCATGGGAGGGGGGCGTCCCTCAGCCTGGCCTGAATCCTCTCCAATCCAGGACCTCTCGGGAGATGTCCAACTGCCTCTCGCAATCCGGGAGAGCTGGCTCCTAACTGCTCACCTGCCTGCCTGCCTAACTGATCACCCCTAACCACCTCTGCCTGCCTGTTTGATCACCCCTAACTGCTCCCCTGCTGGCCTGATTGCCCCTAACCACATCTGCCTCGCCCCGCACCCAGGACCCAGGATTCCCTCCTCCGGCCAATCGCAGGCACCTGGGACCTAGGCTTCCCTCCCTCTGGCTGGCCGCAGGCACCCAGGACCCAGGCCAGCTTCGCCAGGGCCAGCCGCAGCCATAGGGGCCCGTGGGTGGGCAGCTTAGCCCGGGCCGCAGCCGCAGGTGCCCGGGACCATGGGGCGGGCAGCTTGTCCCTCTCCCAGGCCACAGCCCCAGTTGCTGGCACCCGGAACCATGGGGTGGGTGGCTTGTCCCTCTCCCGGGCTGCAGCCTGGCTGATCCCCTTTCCTCTCTCGTGAGCTCATTTGTGCCTTGTTGGTCTCCATTCCTCTCTCCCCAATGTTGAGTGTCTGAGCCATTATGGTGTGATGGCATGAGGGCATGATGACCATTTGCATATTAGCTCTTTATTATATAGAACTAGAGGCCCAATGCACAAAATTCATGCAAGGGGCTCAGCCCTCTGCCGCCTCTGCCTCGGCCCCCGCCGCCGTGGCTTCGTCCGGAAGGACGTCCAGTCTAATTAGCATATTACACTTTTATGATTATAGATTCATTAACAAGCACTCACAGATGATAGCACTGTAACTCATGCCTTAACCATACTTATCTAATATATGGGTTTCCTCCACGAAGGGCATCACAGCCTTCTTGAGTTTAGGAACACTGTACAGCACTTCAGCACCACACCTGAGGATCAGTTTAAATAATAAAATCACCAATAAAAAGCACAAAAATGTGGAAAATGTGGCACTAAATAGACAGTGGAAAGGACACTTGTTTCCTGTCTGAGCTGAAACAAGATGCAGAGCATGGGCTTGTTGGACCTCAGCTCGCAATGTGCTCATTGGACAACTCAAATTATTTTACCACTCTGAGCACGTCCACTAATGACCATGAAAGTGCCACAACTATCAAATTTAGGATTACAAAGAAAGTTTAGCAAGTGAATTTGCAAATACGAAATTAGTAGATAATGAGAATCAACTATTTATTTGTTAATGCATTTATAATCTAGTTACACACACACTTTCTCTCTCTCTCTCTCTCTCTCTCTCTCTCTCTCTCTCTCTCTCTCTCTCACACACACACACACACTCACACACACTCCCAGGGAACAGAAAACGCTCTTGTACTCCAATGCTTAGAACAGATCTTGACACATAATACGTAGTAAATAAATATTTGTTGATGGATTGATTGCATGCATGAGTGAAGGAATGAATGAATTGCTTTCTCTGTTCTTCCTGTCTAAGTAAACCCACCACCACTCCTACCTTCCTTAGTTCTATCTCTCACCCTGTTCTCTCCTAGTTAGCACTTTTCACAACTTGTACTTGCTTATATCTGAGTGTATTTGTCTGTTTTTTGTGCCCGCCTCTAGACTGTATACCTGGGCACTAGCATCATGCCTTTCATCTAATAGGTGCTCAATAACTATTTCTTGACTAAATAATTGGTAAAAAAAAAAAAAACAAAACACAAAACAAACAAACACCTCCATGAACCTGAGAAGGGACACAGTAGAGATGTTTCAGCTGGAAGGGAAAGGACTGAAAGAGAGAAGTGAGTTTGTTTGTTTATTGGAGAATAAAACAAGCAAACAAACCTCAGAATCTATAATAATAAAAGCGTAACATGCTAATTAGGCCGGACGTCCTTCCGGACAAAGCCACGGAACCATGGGGCAGGTGGTAGTGAGACTTGAAAGTAGATTTTGACTTAGCATCCTACTATACTAGAACCTCTCTCCTCTACTCCAGGGCTCCTCTCAGGGTAACATCAGGATCCCTTTGACGTCCTTGCTATGGGATCCTGACATTATTAACATCACTTGGGCCTCATGGCTGTCATGCTCCAGGGGGCAAGGACTCCCTTTCTTACCAAAGGACCAAGGGACCCGCAGACCAACTAACCAACTGTCTCCTGAGGACCTAAGGGCAACGCCTAGAGGTTTCTAGAGAATAGTATCCCTTTAGCTCTATAATATAATAAGCACTAGAGGCCCAGGGGGTGCATGAATTCGTGCATGGGTGGGGTACCTTGGGGTGCCCTGCAGGGCTCAGGCCCCATCTCACGCCCCCAGCCTCGCAGCCCCGCAGCCCCGCAGCCCTGCTTGGCACCCCACCTTGGCCTGGCGCTGTCCCCTCACCTGCTCCACCATCCTGCCTGCAGGGAAATTGAGCAGGGCTGGGCCCCCCCACACGGCTCCCTCAGCGCCTGAGAGCTGAGTGGCAGCCCTGTCCCCCCCCCCACCCCGCCCGCCGCTGCTGCTGGTTGCCGTCTGCGGGGTGATCGGTGGGGTGATCGGTAGGGTGATCGGCGGCCGCTTACACACGCCTTGGCCTGGCACCGCCCACTCACCTGCTCCACCATCTCACAGCAGTCCCGCTTTCATCAGGGCCCATCAGGGCTGGCACCACCTCCACTGCCAGTGCCGTGTTGCCAATGCCTGCCATATTCCACACCACCCCGTGATAGTCAGCACATGTCATAGCAAATGGTTGAACTCCCAGTGGAATGACAGCCTGAGGGGACAATTTGCATATTAGGCTTTTATTATATAGGATTATTATAGCCATGACAAGATGGAGGTGCTGTGACTCCAAAAAGTTAAATAATTTACCCAAATTATAATTACAAATCATACTTTAATACAGGTTAGGGTATCAGTGGTATATTAGTTCCATGTTGTTGCCATAACAAATTACGACAAATTTATTACCTTACAGTTTTGGAGATAATAGTATGAAATTACTTTTACTGGGATAAAGACTAGGTATTAGCAGGGCTGATTCCTTCCAGACTCTCTGAAAGGAAAAGATTTCCTTCCCTTTTTTAGCTAAAGACTCTCCGTATTCATTGACTCTTGGCCCCTTCCTCTGTCTTTAAAGCCTGCAGCATAGCATCTTCTAAACATTCTCTCTCTTTGACCTCTGCCTCCCTGTCAGGTCTCCTTCCTTGACATTGACCCTCCTGCCTTATATGGACCCTTGTGATTACATCGGGCCCATCTCAGGGCCCAATAACCTGCCCATCTCAGGGTCATTAACGTAATCAATCAATTGACTGGTGTCAGAAATTAGGCCATGGACATCTTTTGCGGAACATTATTCTGTTCATCACAAGTGACTAAGAATAGCACAGGTTTTTAAATTAGAGAGACCTGGTTCAAATCGTACTGCTGCCACTTATGACTATGTGGCCACAAATGACTTTCCCTCTGGAAGTCTCTACTTCATCCCAAGAATGAGGTAGTGACACACACCTCCTGAGACTCTGCAGAAGTTAGATCAGGTAGTACCCGCACATCTTCTTACATAGGCTGTTGCCGCGACCTTCGCAGCGGGGTTCAGGATCTGAAGGAGGGGCTGACGCACAAATGAAAACACTATACAAGAAATATGAATTTAGAAGGCATTGGGGGCCAGGTGGAGCCTCTTTCTTGAAGAGACACACTGACTTCTCGCCTGGTCCACTTTTTATTTACTTGAATACACATTTGCCCTTTAGCAATGCATATAGGCAGATCAAAGGTAAAAATTGGTAAACAGTGTAAGGATTATCACGTTATGAAATTGCCTTGAGCCATTGAGCCCACAGCAGGGCAGTATTATGCTGATTTTCATCCCTGCTGAATATCCAAGTCCATTGGTCTTCCAATGTTTTCTTTTTGCATTAATATGCTAACTGCTGTTGGCTTTAGCCTCTGGCAGGCTGTCCCAAAGTTCACCTTAACTGTTGTTACTAAGAGATACCATATATTGGGCCAATAACTTGGTAAGGTATATAAATGTCTAATCACTATGTTGTACACCTGAAGCTAATATATTATTATTTGCCAACTGTAACTGAAAAATAAATTTTTTAAAAAGAGGCCATAAAAATAGTGAATTCAATCAATAAACGATAATGGAGGGTCCAAAAATAGACCCATATATGTAGTCAATTTATTTTCAACAAAAATGCAAAGGTAATTCAGTGGAGAAGGGTGGTCTTTTCAACAAACAATGCTGGATCAATTGCATATCTATACACAGAAAGGTGAACTTCAGTCTATACCCCACACCATACACAAAAATTAATTCAAAATGGATCATAAACCTAAATGTAAAAGCAAATATTATAAAACTTCTCGAAGACAACATAGGAGAAAATCTTGTGAACTGGGATTAGGCAAAGATTCCTAGATACCATACCCAATGTGAATAACAATGTGGGTGAATAATAGCCACTGACTATTTCATAAATATGTGCATATATTAAGCAAATGGTACACTTTAAATACACAGTTTATTATTTGTCAATTAAATCTCAATAATAACTGTTTTTAAAAAAGTAAACAGCAAACAAAATGTTTAAAAAGAAGATACAGATGAAATGCATGGGAGTTCTTGTTATGCCCAGATTTCGTGATTCCCAAAGACCACGAGGGAGCCGAGTCCGATGCAAAAGCAAAGAGCCTTTAATCAAGCTAGCTCGAGCTCAGTCCCACACACACACACCGGCGCAGCGGCGAGGTGGAGAGAGAGAGAGCCCCAGACCCCAAACGCGCTGATTTATAGGGGGCCTGGGAGAGGTAGGAGGGGTGAGGTAGTGTGGCCTCCGCTGATTGGTCAGGGTCAGGTTGCACATGGGGGCAGGGCGCGGCTTACTTTCCCCTTGCATTTCTATTGGCTAATTCAAAAGTGTGGGTTGGGCTCTTGGAGAGGTTCTAGAGCGGGAACCTGACTCCTCGAGGTGGAGGACATGGAACAAAGGGAACATGGAGTCGGTCTCTCCCCGCCTTTTCATTCCCCCCTTGTCTTGAAACTTACAGGCCCAATCATGGGTCGGTTTGTATTTCTACTGAACAACATTCCTGGGTCATGAGGGTACACCATCCCAAATTCCCTGCACTGATAAAATCGGAGTCCCCAAGTCTTCCCGGTGTCCCATCCGGTAGCCTTCCTTCCCCCTTCAGCATCAGGCAGGTCGAGCACGCCGTAGCTTGAGCTTGAGCAGGTTGCGTTGATCTTGATCGATGCTCCATTTGGTGACGAAGTCTTCCTGGATCACAGATGGGTCCGCTGACCGGACGTGAGTGTGATGGACCCAGGTCGCAACGCCGTTACCTTGAGAGCGGTGGGGGTCGTCAGCACCACGACGTAGGGACCCTTCCATCGTGGCTCAAGGGTCTCCCGGTGGTGTCTCTTGACGTAGACCCAGTCCCCGGGCTTATGCTGATGAGGAGTCGGGGCTGGGCCGGTCTCGTAGATAGCGCGGAGGCACGGCCAAATGTCCTTGTGCGTCCTCTGGAGCCCTCTCAAGGAAAAAAACAGTTCTTGACTTTCAAATTCTGTAAGAAATTCGGCTTTAAGGTTAGGGATAATAGGGGGTGGTCAGCCAAACATGATCTCATAAGGAGTAAAACCCAGGGTGTAAGGGGAGTTCCTAACCTGGTAAAGGAGAGCCACCCAGTCCCCGCCAGTCTCCATGGTCAATTTGGTAAGGGTCTCTTTTAGAGTTCTATTCATCCTTACTTGCCCTGAGCTTTGGGGCCTATAAGCACAATGCAATTTCCAATTTGCCCCAATGGCCTTGGCCACTGCCTGTGTTACCTGCGAGACAAAAGCTGGTCCATTGTCTGACCCTATCTCAGCGGGAAAACCGTACCTGGGCAAGATGTCTTCCAGCAGCTTCTTAGCTACCGTCTGAGCTGTTTCATGCTTAGTTGGGTACGCTTCTACCCATCCAGAGAAGGTATCTACAAATACTAAAAGATATTTACAGCCATACTTTCCTGGTTTAACCTCAGTGAAGTCGACTTCCCATTGTGCCCCAGGCTTGGTTCCTCGAAGCCTGGTTCCTTTTTCACTCGGCCTGATTCTCGCCTTTGTGAGTTGACAGGTCTTGCAAGCAGATACAACCTGCTCTATTTTAATGTCCTGCTGGTGGATCTTAATTCTGGCGTGTCGGATTAAGTCCTTTAATTTACGTGCCCCCAGGTGAGTGGACCGGTGCGTGTGTTTTATCATGGAGACTCCAAGCTGGTCTGGCAGTATGAGCTCCCCTTGTGGTGTATACCACCACGCCTTCTCCTCCTTTGCTTGGGGAAGCTTCCTAATGCGCTGTAACTCCTCCAGGGAATATCCTGGATGAACTGGCAGAACTGGGTCTCCTGAGTCTGGGGGCTGTAAGGCCATGGTGGGGATCGGAGAAATGGCTACTGCCTTGGCCACCTGGTCAGCCCTGCGGTTTCCTCTTGCCACTGGGTCGTCAGCCTTCTGGTGTCCTTGGCAATGTATGATGGCCAGTTTGGCAGGGAGCCATAAGGCTGAGAGTAAGTCGAGTATCTCCTGTTTATTCTTTATAGTCCGCCCCTCTGCTGTTAGTAACCCTCTCTCTTGGTAGAATGCCCCATGAACATGAGTGGTGGCGAATGCATACCGGCTGTCTGTGTAGATGTTGAGCCGCTTTCCAGCTCCCAGTGTCAGGGCCTTGGTGAGGGCCACAAGCTCTGCTCTCTGGGCTGACGTCCCGGAGGGTAGAGCCTCTGCCCATACAGTGTCCGTTTCAGTGACTACAGCTGCACCCGCATACCTGCTCCCGTCCCGTACGAAGCTGCTTCCATCCGTGAACCAGGTGATGTCTGCATCTGGAAGGGGCTGGTCGGTCAGGTCCTTCCGAAGCCCATGCACTTGCTCTAGGATTCCTGCACAATCATGTAGGGGAGCATCTAGGTCTGGGTCGGGCAGCAAGGTGGCAGGGTTGAGGGCCGCACTGGGATGAAACCGTACTCTGGGAGGGTTGAGAAGGAGACTCTGATAGTGGGTTATACGTGCGTTGCTCATCCATCTATCAGGAGGCTGCTTCAGGACTCCCTCAATGGCATGTGGGGTGGTGATCCAGACTTCCTGCCCCAGGGTCAGCTTGTCAGCGTCTTTGACTAAAAGCGCCGTTGCCGCAATAATCCTTAGGCACGGTGGCCAGCCGGCAGCTACAGGGTCTAACTTCTTGGACAAATAAGCCACCGGGCGGTTCCAGGGGCCTAGGGTCTGAGTTAGGACCCCTTTCGCTATTCCTTTATGTTCATCTACGAAGAGATGGAAGGGCTTCGTGATGTCTGGCAGGCCCAGGGCCGGAGCACTTAGGAGGGCTTTCTTTAACTGCTTAAAGGCTGCCTTCTCTCTTTCAGTCCATTCAAAGGCCTTTCCCTCCTTGGTTGCCTCGTATAGGGGCCTGGCAATCTCTGCGAAACCCGGTATCCAGAGGCGGCAGTAGCCAGCCAATCCTAGGAATTCCCTTACTTCCCTTCGGGAGGTGGGGGATGGGATTTTCAAAACAGTTTCTTTTCTGGCATCTGACAGCCGCCGCTGTCCACCCTCCAGGATGTAACTCACCCTTTCTTTGCATATCTGGGCCTTCTTCGCAGAAGCCCGGTATCCAAGGGCCCCCAAGGAGGCCAGCAGGTCCCTTGTCCCCTCCTTGCAGTCCTCAGCCGTGTCTGCTGCAATCAGGATATCGTCCACATACTGAAGGAGAGTGAGGTTGGGGTGTGTTCTCCGGTACTCACCCAGGTCCTCGTGCAGGGCCTCGTCGAAGATGGTGGGCGAGTTCTTGAACCCCTGAGGCAACCAAGTCCACATCAGTTGTCCGCTGTAGCCCTCTTCCGGGTCATGCCACTCGAAGGCAAACAGGGGTTGACTGCGGGGTGCGAGCGGCAAACTGAAAAAGGCATCCTTCAAATCTAACACAGTATACCAGACATGGGAGGGCGCCAGAGAGCTTAAGAGAGTGTATGGGTTGGGGACCGTTGGATGTATGTCCATAACTCTTTTATTTACTTCCCGGAGGTCCTGTACCAGCTGGTAGTCATTCGTGTGGGGCTTCTTGACTGGCAGGAGGGGGGTGTTCCAGGCAGACTGGCAGGGGATTAGCACCCCTAGGCCCCTCAGTCTCTGAATGTGTGGCTGAATTCCCTTCTGGGCTTCCTGAGGCATGGGGTACTGTTTGATTCTCACCGGGCCTTCCCCTGGTTTTAACTCTACCAGGATTGGGGCCCTGTGGGCGGCGAGCCCCACTCCCCCTGTCTCCGCCCAAGCCGTGGGGAACTCCTGCAGCCATTCGTCTGTGCTGCCCTCTATTGGAGAGGCTTTTTGGTGAAGCCGGTACTCATCCTCCAGCCTTATGGTCAGGACCTGAATGGGGTGGCCCTTGCCATCAGTAACCTGAGGCCCCCCTTGTCTGAAAGTTATCTGAGCTCCGATCTTAGGGAGCAAGTCTCGTCCTAACAGTGGGTAGGGGCATTCCGGAATTACCATAAAAGAGTGGGATACCCAGCCCGTCCCTAAATCCACCATTCTTCGGGTAGTCCATGAATACTGGCTCATACCAGTTGCCCCTTGTACCCAAGACTTCTTATTTGTTAATTTTCCTTGAGGCGTACAGAGGACCGAGTGTTGCGCTCCGGTGTCGACAAGGAAGTCAATGGGGGTCCCCTCCACTCTAAGAGTTACACTGGGCTCGGGGAGGGGATCCGAACCCCGACTCCCCTAATCACTCAGTTCATCTAGCTCCAGAACCTTCACTCGATCCGCTTCGCCTCCCTTTTTGCTGGCCCTTTTCAGGCACTCTTGTTTCCAGTGCCCTATCTCCTTACAGTAAGCACACTGATCTTTCTGCAGCTTCCGCCTCCCGCCCTGGGCGGTCCCCTTACCGTCCTCCTGGTTGCCTACGAGTCAGCGGAGACGGCGGTTCCGTTCCTCGGAAGAGTCTGTGGTGGTGGCGAGCAGGATCTTAGCTAGGTCTCGGGTTTGTTTGCTGCTCGCAGCTGCCGCAGCGTGAGCCTGCCTTTCTTCTGGGGGCTCCCTGTTATTATACACCTTCTCGAATACCTCCAGTAGGTCCTTTAAACTCTTCTCCCCCAGCCTATCTACTTTTTGCAGTTTCTTTTTAATATCCGCAGCCGATTGGTTTACAAAGCTTATGATCACAGCTGCCTTGTTTTCAGGAGCTTCTGGATTCATGGGGGTGTAGGTGCGGTATGCCTCCATGATCCGTTCTAAAAAGACAGCTGGAGACCCATCCCTTTCCTGCTGAACATTCCCTACCTTGGCCAAATTAGTTGGCTTTCTAGCAGCCATTCAGAGACCCCCCATTAGAGTCTGGCGGTAGACCCGGAGCCTCTCCTTACCTTCTGCCGTGTTGAAATCCCATTCAGGCCTAGTTAAGGGAAAAGAGACATCTGGACCGGGTTGGTGGTTGGGTTCCCGTCCACGCCTGGAACCACTTTCTGGGCCTCATTGAGGATTCTTTCCCTCTCCGCAGTTGTGAACAGGACCTGTAAAAGCTGTTGGCAGTCATCACACGTGGGCTGGTGGGTGAAAAGGACAGAATCTAACAGATCAATAAGCCCTGATGGCTTCTCAGAGAACTTAGGATTCTGAGCCTTCCAGTTGTAAAGGTCACTAGTGGCAAAGGCCAATAGTGATGGAGTTGATTGCCATCCGCATCTGGGGGCCCCGCGGCTCGTAAAGGTAGGGTTTTAACAGTGGAATCGGGGGCTGTGACAGACAGTTCCCTCTGAGCCCTTTGTCTAGTAAGAGGCGGGCTTCCCACCGGAACCGCAGCCGCTCCCGGAACTCCGCCCCCAGCCGCTCCAGGAACTCCATCCCCAGCCGCTCCCGGAACTCCGCCCCCAGCCGCTCCCGGAACTCCACCCACAGCCGCTCCAGGAACTCCGCCCCCAGCCGCTCCCGGAACTCCACTCCCCGTGGTGTCCGCTTCCCTTTGCGTGGAAGGATTGCCCCCCTGTGGACTCCTAGGGGGCTGATATGAGGGAGGAAAGATTAGTTCCTCTTCAGTTCCCCCCTGAAAGACAGGGTAGAGGGGAGCTGATGGCGGGGTGAGGGCCTTCTTCTTCCTCTTCACCTTCTCCGTTTCCTGCAAAGCAAGTATGGGTTTCAGCTCCAGGGGGCGCGGGGACAGAAAGGGCTTAAGCCAGGAGGGTGGATCTTCCATGAGGTCCTGCCAAGTAATAATGTAAGGGAGTTGATCAGGATGTCCCTTCTTGGGCTGAGAGACGATGTCCCTCACCCGGTGGATGGTGGGGAGGTCTTAGGTCCCCTCCGGCAGCCACCCGACACTAAAAGTCGGCCACTCCCTAGAACAAAAAGTTTGCCACCGGCCCTTCCGGACCTCTACACTGAGTTTGCTAGCTCTTCCCTTAACCTCTTTGAAATGATCAACCATAATACTTAAAGGAGTGGTTTGAGTCTGTCCCATGATGTCCGTCAAGAGAGTCCACAAAACAAAACAGAAAAACACAGACACAGACAAACAAAGGGCCTTGAGACAAGCTTTCCAACGCGAGTCCGTTGGAACAAAACTGACAAAACCGAAAGTGCGGACGACGGCCTCACACCGATCGGTGGGAGCGACCCACCTCGTCCCAGAGGTTCGAGGGGAATACACGTCCCTCCTGAAGGAGGATCGGGACGTCTCCCGATTCCTCCCACCCGTGGTCCTCCGGTGCGTCCACCTAGACCGCTTCGGGCACTGCCAGAGATTCAGAAATGAGCTCACACAAAAGAGACAAGGAACAGACAGACACCTACCGTGGCCAGTCAGACTCTCCGGATCGCGGGTCCCTTGAGGTTCTTAGGGATCCTGGACGAGCCCCCAAATGTTATGCCCAGATTTCGTGATTCCCAAAGACCACGAGGGAGCCGAGTCCGATGCAAAAGCAAAGAGCCTTTAATCGAGCTAGCTCGAGCTCAGTCCCACACACACACACCGGCGCAGCGGCGAGGTGGAGAGAGAGAGAGCCCCAGACCCCAAACGCGCTGATTTATAGGGGGCCTGGGAGAGGTAGGAGGGGTGAGGTAGTGTGGCCTCCGCTGATTGGTCAGGGTCAGGTTGCACATGGGGGCAGGGCGCGGCTTACTTTCCCCTTGCATTTCTATTGGCTAATTCAAAAGTGTGGGTTGGGCTCTTGGAGAGGTTCTAGGGCGGGAACCTGACTCCACGAGGTGGAAGACATGGAACAAAGGGAACATGGAGTCGATCTCCCCCCGCCCTTACATTCTTTATTTCTGTTTCAACATGCAGGACGTGATTTATACTTCATGGGCCTCTTCCTTGTTGACACAGTAAGATTTCCAGGAGTGAGTTGTATAGCGTTGGGTCTGTTTTTGGCTCCTGCTCTATTGGTCTGCTAGGTAAATAACTGCCATTCACCGCATCCTGTGGAATGTCACCCCTGTCACCTCTCTGACTGTGTGTGAAGGAGCAGGCCCTTCTCCTGGGCTCTGCTGGGTTCACACATTGGAGAGAAAGTATAGGAGGGTAGTTAGAGTGCAGCGACCTTGGTTTGAATCCCAGATCCCCTATTTCCAACTTCTAGATCCTGAGCTTGGATACAGTATTTGAACTCTGTAGGACTCCCTTTCCTCAGCTTTAAAAAAAAAAAAAAAAAAAGGGATGCACTTATAGTAACCACTTAGAATGTTGTTGTAAAGATGAAGTTAATTAATGATACACGTGAAGTGCTTAGAGCAGCACCTTGCATGCAGTAGGTGCTCTACAGAAGTTACTATCATTAACCTGGCTATTAGGCACCCACATAGTTATTCACTCACCACCCTAGCCTGGCACCCTATCCAGCAGGCCTTGCTCCTGACTCTGTAAGGTTCAGGAAGCCTTGCAGGCCTTTTCCTCTGCTCCAACAACTTTCTCACCTTCCTGGAGCAACCAACATCCCACTCTGCTGGAGGTGTAACTGAGCCCGGAGCTTATCTCTTTGCTAATCACCATAGCCTCATTGGTGTATGCCTGGGGTGCTGTCTTCAGTGCAGGCCTCAATGCCTAAATAGCAGTATCCTTTTATTGAATTTTGCCAGAGACCCTTGGGGGAGGCCAGAAGCATCAGGCCTTGCTCTCTTAAGTTTGGCCATTGTTCAGGTAGGGCTTGAAAGGAGTAGACTGTGGGGATTTTGCATGAAGTTATGAATGACTGCCAATTGCAACTAGAATAGTTTTACTAACTTCCAGATAAAAGAAAGAATGTCATAATAAAATACTTGTTACATACATTAATATTAAAGGTAGTATTTAAAATTTCATATAAGATACTGCATATGGAGTGGCTAGTAGGAAGTAGAACGAACTATTAATAGAGGTTCTCTCTTGAGACGTAGTAATATGGGTAATTGTTTTTTTCTTTTTTTTGACATTTGTTTTTATAATGGATAGACTTACTTTAAAAGTAAGAATAATGAGCCCCAGCTAGTGTGGCTCAGTGGTTGAGCTTCAACCTAACCAGGAGGTCACAGTTTGATTCCCAGTCAGGGCACATGCCCAGGTTCCAGGCTCCATCCCCAGTAGTGGGAGTGCAGGAGGCAGCTGATCAATGATTTTCTCTCATCATTGATGTTTCTTTCTCTCTCTCTCTCTCTCTCTCTCTCCTTTCCTCTCTGAAATCAATAAAAATATATTTTTCCCTAACCGGTTTGGCTCAGTGGATAGAGCGTCGGCCTGCGGACTGAAGGGTCCCAGGTTCGATTCCGGTCAAGGGCATGTACCTGGGTTGCGGGCACATCCCCAGTAGTGGGCGTGCAGGAGGCAGCTGATCGATGTCTCTCTCTCATCGATGTTTCTAACTTTCTATCCTTCTCTCTTCCTCTCTGTAAAAAAAATCAATAAAAATATATTAAAAAAATATATATATATTTTAAAAATAAGAGCCATGATTTTAAAGACTTTTAAAAATTCTAACCAAGACAAGTATTTAAAGCAAACAATTGCATGTTTCCCATTGCTAATGTTTTACATGGTTACGTTTAATATAAAAATTCCACTTTGTCTTCCCCAGGTCATCCAGAAATTTATCCTTTAGTGTTAACTACCAAGACTCAAGAAATATTCAATTGCCGAATAGATGAAGATCTGACGGATGAGCAACCTTATAAACTTATCAAAAAACAAGATATTTTGGCAGACTTTCAAAACAGAGCTGCAGTATCTGATTTCTACCCAGTCAAAAAAGTTATCCAGGTAAGTACAACATCCCTTTTCATTTTTCAGTCTTGCTTCAAGGGGTTCCTGGTACATAATTATGAAAGATGGAGCGATTGCTGCATTCAAATCTGGCATTTGCCATGAGCTTGGGCACATACTAGCTTGCCCATGCCTTGGGAATCCTGCTTGATCCTCTGTGAAAAGCAAACACTCATTGACACTTAGTGACTGTCTTATTCCACACCCAGATGCCGAGAACCAATTCCAGCATGTAATAATTACAAGAGTTTTACCAAAAGGTTGGTGAAGCTTGGGGAGCTCAACAGGGTTGAGTCACATGTAATTTACCAGTTGGAAAGGCACTCCCCCCAAACCTGAATAGGATTGTTAGTTGCCAGACAGCTCAGGGCATTTTATTGCCTCCTGTTGGCCAAACACCTGAACAGCTGTAGGCTATTCCCCAAACTGACAATGTTTCTGTATACCCTTTGATACCGTACCCTTTGAAGTGTATATTTCCACCTTGCCTTGGGACAAATTGTGTTGAATAAAAGCACAGGTCCTTGGTCAAGGGTAGAGCCTTCTAGCTCCTTCAGCTGGAAGCTCCTCTGACCCCCAATGCCTTTCAAAAATATCTTTCGTCCTTGGACTCCTTCTTAATCATCTACGCACAGCCCCTTTCTCCAGAATGCTGAACCCTTTGTAAGGCTGGGAAAAAGAACCCCGGCAATTGACACCCAAACGAGGGGCTCCAATACCCAGAAATGCTGATCCTTGCCCAGTTGTAACTAGAATAAGAATCTACCCTTATTTTCCCATACTATCTTAAATGTTTAATTCATAATTTTGTTCCTGATTTGTCTCCAAGCATGCAACAGAGCACAATACCAAATTAAAGAAATGCTTCTTTTTTTCCTGTTAGAAATAAAATTGCATGGTAAATTTTCTTGGACCTATTGTATCTTAAAAGCTTTTTAGAGTTAATCCGATAATTTTGCAATTTGGGCTTATTGGCCATAGATTAGTAGTATGGTGATCTTTTTACAATTGATTGATTGATTAGAGAAATATCAAGTTTGTGTCAATGTCAGAATAAATTGAATGACCACTGGACATCATTAACCTTCATTAACCTTCATTCCTTTTCAGTAGCATGTTGTTTAATCTCCACATATTTGTGAATTTTCCAGTTTTCTCTGTGTAATTAATTTCTAGTTTTATACCTTGGTGGTCAGAAAATATACTTGATATGATTTCAATCCTCTTACATTTATTAAGACTTGTTTTGTGGCCTAACATATGATCTATCATTTTAAATGTTTCATGTGCACTTGAAAAGAATGTACAGGGCTTGACAAAAGGAGGTTTACAGTTGTAGTGTGTGAAACAGAAAGTTTATTCTTGTATTATTATTGTGTAGTTATTGTATTATTTCCCATGTAAACAACTGTAAGCCTACTTTTGCCCACCCTGTATATTCTGTTGCTTTTGGATGGAATATTCTATAACCTTCTCCTTTGATTATATTCCTGTAGGAGTATCCTGGAGATGAGATTCTGATTGTTTATGACAAAGACTTCAAATTTGGACTTAACTTCTATGTTGTTGGAACAGAAGAGGGCAAGGAAAACTATTTCAATGTAAGCACACCCAAGCCTTTGCGTTTTGTGGATTATCAGAAGGGAGCGGTACCTCTGGGGGAGACCTATGCATGGTTATGATTCTTCTTGTTCAGTCCCCTTTCCCCGGGGCCTGGATCGAGTTCTGGCACCTAGAGTAGGTGAGCAGTAAATGTGGGATGAGCTAAGTCAAACATCTCAGGGTAGCAGATACTCTACTTATTTGCCTTTATTGGCCCAATGAGAGCAGAAACAGCAAATCTGGAGTACCACTGCCCTCAGCCACTCCTCGGCCCATATTCCTGGTTCTCCTCTTGCCGTCTTCATAGCTTGGGTAAGTTACTGAAACTCTCGTCTGCAAAATGGTGGCACCAACAGTGCCCATTCCAGGGCTGCTGTAAAAATTAAATGGGCTAACACAGGGAAAGCCCTTATTATAGTGTTTGCTATGATTATTGAAAAGTAAGATTTTAAAAAAATGACTTGGTCAGTGGGCCGTTGGTGGGGAGGGAAGCAGAAATTTTAAAAATTGTAGCTTTCAAAGAAAAAAAATTAGTTAACCTTCAAGGTATTTTGTTCCAAGTGGCCATGGCAGGTAATGAATTTCTGAGACTTGCCTGCTGATCTGGCATCCTTATGGGGAGGTTTGGTCAAACTGAGGTAGACAGAGGAGTTTGAGTTGTTGAACAAACAAGAAAAAATAAAGGAAAGCATAGAATTTTAAAATACCTACACTTTTTAAACTAAAAATGATAATTTACTTAGCCTTAACATTTTCAATTTTATTTTTATGGTTGCTTTTCTCTGTGCTTTTAATTTTTTTATTACAGTCTTGTGCCATTTAACAATGGGGACACACCTGAGAAATGTGCCACTAGGTGATTTTCTTGTTGTGGGTACATTGTAGAGTGTACTTACACAATCCTAGATGGTCTAGCCCCATGGTCGGCAAACTGCGGCTCGCGAGCCACATGCGGCTCTTTGGCCCCTTGAGTGTGGCTCTTCCACAAAATACCACGGCCTGGGTGAGTCTATTTTGAACAAGTGGCGTTAGAAGAAGTTTAACATTTGGCTCTCAAAAGAAATTTCAGTCGTTGTACTGTTGATATTTGGCTCTGTTGACTAATGCGTTTGCCGACCACTGGTTTAGCCTATTGATCCTAGGCTACCATTACTGTACAAACAACATGAGACTAAATCAAGCACAAGACAAAATGATGCAATCAGGCATGAGATGTTTGAGGCTGCTGTTGGTGTAACATGACATGTTGTGTTGTTTTTTGTTTTAAATCTAAGAGCCTCTTTTTTTATTGATTTTTGAAAGAGGAAAGGAAAGGGAGAGAGAGAGAAATATCAATCAGTTGCAGCATAATGTGTTTTATAGCAAAGTACTTTCTTTAACAAGTAAAAAGAGTATACTCTACAGTAATGTAAAAAGTGTAGTGCAGTAAATACATAGTTGTGTATAAGTATTAACTAGTATTATGTACTATGCAGAATTGTATGTGCTATACTTTCTATTTCTGACGTCACAACAGGTTTGTCTGCACCAGTATCACCACCAACATATAAGAGATGCAGCCTGGCTGGTGTGCTCAGTGGTTGAGCATCGACCCATGAGCTAAAAGGTCACTGGTTCGATTCCCAGTCAGGGCGCATGCCTGGGGTTGCAGACTCAAACCCAGTAGGGGGTGTGCAGGAGGCAGCCGATCGATGAAGTTTTTCTCTCATCGATGTTTCTCTCTTTATTCCTCTCCCTTCCTCTCTCTCTAAAAATCAATACAAACTTTTTTTTTTTTAAGAAAGAAATGCATTGTGTTATGACATTACCATGGCTACAACATCACTAGGTGATAGGAATTTTTTAGTTCCATTTTAATCTTATGGAACTATCATTGTTGACCAAAACATCATTATACAGCACATAACTGTGTAGTGAAATATTTTCACGCATATAGAAAGGTTTAGATAATAATATAACAAATATCCACACAATCACTACCCAGAATTAACAAATATTAATATCTTATCATATTTACTTAATTTTTAAAGTAATAAAATATAATAATGCTTCACTCATTCTTATATCCTCTGTAATTCTACTTCTCTCTATATGAGTTGTTAGATACCCTTCCTGTCCATGATTTTATATTTTCACCATATATGTATGCTCCACAAATAACGTATTTTGTTGTTTTATTTAAAAGTCACATAAAATTCTACAAATCATTTTGCAATTTTTGTTTTTCACTAAATTATGAAATTCTAAGCCTCATCCATGTTGATACATTTAGATATCATATATATGTAGATCAAGTTTTTTCATTGCAACTGCTTTAACGGAATTTTATTTTATGATGATAACAGAATGTATCAGTTTACTCATCTACTGATACTTATTCAGTTTATAGATAGCTAGCTATAGAGATATAGATTTAGGTATTAATATATGTCTGTATACTTCTTGTGGATATCTTGATTTTAAAACATTCACTCATTATTTCATATATATCATGTTTATTCATCCTTATAATCCTCTTATCAAAGAAATTTATTAAGTCAGAGAAAACTAGTTTTATAGTTAACATTAAGTTTTAGTATTCCATAGTCATAAAGATGTGCAGTAAATGTTTTTTTCTTATCATATACCTTTTCGTTTTTCACTCTCCTATTTTGTTCTTCTGTCATCTTCTGTCTGTAGTTTTGATTTGTTGTTGGTTTTTTTTTGCTTGGTTTCCTTCTCATAATTGGAAAGCAGGAACCAACAAAGGAGAAAAATAATAAGGAAGTAATTTATATAACAGTAAGTTTATTGAAAAATATACAGATGTAGCTATAACCTAAATTTGGTCATGTATTTTAGAATGTTATTTGTTTTACTCTAGCCCTCAGAAGTTCAAGAAGAACAGGATGAATATAAAGAACTTAAAGAACATATTCCTGAAGAAATATATGTTTATAAGCCACCCATCTCTAAACCATGGGTTTCTTTAGGCAGTGAAAAAGAAATTGAGGAAGAATCCGTTACGAGATCTACAGAGCAGGTCAGAGGCCTGAATTATTATCTCCAGTCATTACCTCCCTGTAGCTGAATAAAGCTTATTCCAGAAGGGTTTGTAAGGCTTCTGTGTTTGCTATGAGCATGTGGTTTTTCTTTGGATAAAAGAGTGGTCCTTGTCTCAAGTGTGTATTATGGGTTGAATGGTATTCCCCCCAAAAGATATGAAGTCCTAACCCCCAGTACCTGAGAATATGACCTACTAGGAAATGGGAGGGTGCTATTCCAACATGGCCACGTCCTTATAAAGAGAGGGCCATATGAAGACATAGAGACACAAGGAGAAAGAAGGAAGCAGAGATTGGAGTGCTGTATCTATAAGCGAGGGAACACCAAGGTTTGCTGGCATCACCAGAAGCTAGGGAGAGACAAGCAATAGATTCTCCCTCAGAGACCACAGGAAAACACACACACACACACACACACACACACACACACACACACACACAACAACAATAACAACAACAACAACAACCACCACACAAAAAACACACAACACACTCCAACACCTTGATCTCAGACTTCTAGCCTCCACAACTAGAGAGAATAAATTCCTGTTGTTTTAAGCCACCCAATCTGTGGTGCCTGGGTATGGCAGCCCTAGGAAACTGACACAGTGGTGTTGCCAGAGCAGCTGCTGGGAGGAGGACTTAAATGAGTGGCTTATTTTGAGAGTATAGGGAAAGCTGCAGCAGAGGGGAAAATTTCAGCCGAGAGAAGGCTTCAGCCTGAACCCCTAGGGGAACTCTGGAGGCTAAATTACACCCCGGAGTTGTGCCAAAGAGAAGCAGAAGAGATGAGCTACCGTAGGTCTCCTACCAGTCATCACGGGTTGAGATGTAAACAGCCAGTCACTTCCTGTTCTTGTACCTGCGGGTAAAGTGGTGCTTCCCAGAGAGCAGCAGGCGGTGGCCTTGGGAACAAACAGCACACAGAGCTGGAGGGGACAGGAAGTGCATATGCAAAGGGATCTGAGAGATCTAGGCAGAGCACCACGTGGTCTGCCCTGCCTCCATGTTCGTCCAGGGACTTAATTGTGTTACCTGTACTGCTTACCTGTGTTGCAGATTACATATATGATTTCTCGAAAACGAGGTGATTTTGGTGCACCGATTAAGTTCAGTGACCATAATGCTTCCAGTATAAAAGATGCCTATATTGAATGCACAGCCTACCCAGATAAAAATTTTATTATTAAGCAACTTGAGAAAGATGTTGGCATGCAAGTAGTCCCTCAAATCAAGGACATAAGTACTCAGACAAGATGGTAAGTATACAATGGGTATATGCATTTTCAAAGGCAATTACAGTGAAATTTAGAAATGTCCATGATTATTTTGAGAGATCATTATAATAAATAGAAATGGATTGACAATGATGAAATATTTCTACATGGAGTAATTCAATTCAGGAAGTTCCAATGGCTTTCAACTATGCCTTTTTAAACCTTAATAGAAAATGAGATACACGTACATAAGACTATGTAGTTGGAAAATGATGGATGCTGTTAATAATTACAGTATTGTTTTCAACTGGAATATTACCATTCCTAACTGCTCTATTTTACCTAAGTCGTCATTCTTACATATCAAATCAGATTGTGTTACTTCACTGCCTAAATCCTTTCTCTGGCTCCCTATCACATCCAGATTCCTTGGTGTGGCATTATGAGGCTCTCCTTCTTCCATGTCAAGGTATTGGTGGCCTCTCCAGCCTCTTCCCCCTCCCCTACCCCACTCTGTGCTCTAGCCCTATGAGCTTCTTTCATCTCCCAGAATATCTGCTCTTCCATATCTTCCTACCTTTGGCAATGCTGTTCCTCTGCACAAATGCCCTTCACTGCCTTGTCTGCCTTGTCCTTCTTTACCCTTGAAGTTCAGTGCCCCCTCCTCTGTGATTTCCTGGCAACACCAGGTAGAGTTGATCACTCCCTCCTCTGAGGCCCACTAGAGCTTAAAGGTGTCTTTATCAAAGCACTGAGGACCCATATTGTACTCATCTGCTTACCTGTCTGCCTTAGATTCAGAGCACTGGGAGGCTACAAACCTTACCATTTCACACATCAGCTCTTTTTATTATTATTAAATTTATTGAAACTGAAATTTAAAGTGTTTTTTTATTCACTTGATTTCCTTAAATAACAGTATCAAACAAGGCCTTGAGCTTCACTAATATTTTCCTGATATTTTTACATGTATGCAAATAAAAATTTTATTTTCATTAGAATTATAAATTAATTACCTGCCCAGCCAGCATGGCTCAATGGTTGAGTGTCAACCTATGAACAAGGAGGTCACAGTTTCATTCCCAGTCAGGGCACATGCCTGGGCTGTGGGCTTGATCCCCCATGGGGGTTGTACAGGAGGCAGCTGATCAATGATTCTCACCATTGTTCTTTGTTTTTATTTGTTTTGTTTCAATAACTTTATTTTATTATTATTATGTTTTAAAGGATGCTTTTTTTAATCCTCACCTGAAGACATGCTTAGACAGGAAAAAAGAGAGAGAAACATCAATGTGAGAAACGTTGATCAATTTCCTTCAGTATCACACATCAGCCCTCATTAAAATGTATTCAGTGAATGAATTGATGTGAAATGGGTTGTCAAGGGAATATTTTGTGGACTTGAGCTAGGCTTTGAATGTTGTGTAAATTTGGAGACATATTTAGCTAAGCTATGCATTTTTTTAGAAGTAAAAAATATTTTGAAATAATTTTAGATATATAGAAGATAAGCCACAAATGTTGCATGTAATTTGGAGAAATGGGGACAGGGAAAACAGCCCAATTTTTTTAATAAATGACGTGAATAATTCAAGGGGATGGGAAGAACTGAGTTTGCCTGGGACCACGAGGAGACCAGCTCGGATACACGGAAGGGAGGAGCAGAGGTAGACAGAGAAGTGGTTTCTCTGTGGCAGACAGTGGGGAACTTTGACAAATTCTGAAGCAAAAGAGAGAGGCAGGTGTTAAAATAAGATGGCTGAACAGTATGTATTGGAAAGCAGAGGGGAGAAAGTCTGGAGTTGAAGAGATTGGCCAAGTAGGAATCTGCTGTCACTAAACCAGGTAAAAATGTGACCAGTGTCTAAAGTCAGGTGGTGGCATTCAACTGAGAGGAAAGGTGGAAAGGAGACATTAAAATACAAAATGCTATAACCGCCATAATGCAAACAAGCAATCAAAACCCAACAGTCCTTTGGTGGGTGAATTTATCTAGTCCTTTGGTGTTATCCATTATCTGTTTGCTGATGACTCCCAAATCTATGCCTTCAACCTTAATCTCTCCCCTGAACTCCACATGCTTATATTCATCTTACTTGGATGTATAACAAGAGCCTCAAATTTAACATACCCACAAACGTTTTTTAAAATTTCCTACCTCCAAATCTGAAACTCCCTAAATCTTCCTCATCTCAGCCAATGGCAATGATATTCTTGTAATTACTTAGATCCCAAACCTTGGATTCTGTTGGGTCTACCTTCAAAATATACATTGTCCCAAAAAATGTATATACACTTTGAATGATTATAAAGTCACTGTTTATTAACATACAGTTAATTTTCAAAATTAAGTGATTATCAGCTGTTAAAGTGTGTGTGTACATTTTTGGGGGACACCTATATTCAGTGTTGTCATCTTGGACCAAGCCATCTTCATCTCTTTCCTGGATTATTGCAGTGCCTCCTGACTTGACTTCCTCTACCCATCCTTGCCCTCCTACATTCTGTTTCCATAGAAGAGCCAGACTGATTGGGATCCCATTTGCCCCTCTTTCCTCATTTCCCATAATTCCCTGGCTCATCCATTCCAGCCACAGTGGCTTCCTTGTTCCCTGAATTCACCAAGCATACTCATACCTGATGTGTTTATACTCACAGTTCCTTTATATAGGCTGTTCTTGCCCCATCCTTAGGATTCATTTCCTCCTTCATTCAAATCTCGGTTTGAATGAGGCATTCCCCAACACTCTTTTATAAAAACAGCAACTCCATTCTATCGACCCCCTTATTCTATTTTTTTTTTTTCATGGCACTATTATCGCTTGAAATGTATTTGTCATTGTCTCTCTTTTCTCACCTTCTTCCCACCTACCACTTAGAATTTAAGCTCCTGAGACAGGCACTTGTTCTGTTTTGTTTACTTCTATGTCCCCAATTTTTAGGACAGTTCCTGGCACAGATTTACTAAATGAAGGGAATAAAGGAATGAGGGAGGAAAGGAGGAGAGGAACCAAGTTAAGGGAGAATGTCAGAAGGGATGACCGACTTGAGTTCAATGTTAAGAGAAGAGCCATAAAATATGCAGTGAGACTGTGACCAGGAGAATCAGGGTCACACATGGAGTGTAGTACAAAACATGCTTTTCAGCTCTGTGTGAAGCAACGAGTCAGAAAGCATGAGAGAGAGCAATGTGAAGTCAAGGCACACATACATTGAATCTAGCGGTCAGGACAAGAAATGGGTCAGAAACCAGGGAGGCAGATGAATGTACAGTCCAGAACCAAATAATTGGAAAGAAAGACAAGGATCGGTGGTCAAGTCTCAGCAGAGATTCATAATCAGCACGAAGTGAGGGTGAGACTCAAAGGAAAGAGATGCTACATTAGTACCAAAAAACAAAAACAAAAAAACCTTAGATTTTGAGAGAAAATTCTTAGTTAAGCCAACAGAGTCTTCATCTGGGTTCCTGCCAGGGTACAGAAAAGTGGCAAAAATGAGTCAGCCAGGGCAGACACAGGAGGTGGACTCAGAAAGGGACAGTGAACTTCTGGCAACAGGGACCTTCGTAGGTTCTCAATGGATGTTGACTGGTAATAATGGACAGTTGTTTCTAACTAGCGGCTAGAGTGAACAGATGAGAAATAAGGGCAGGTCTTGATCCACAAAGTGAAAAAAAATGCATCAAAAGAACTCAAATGGTTCGAATCTAGGTGACAGAGAATGCTGGTGCCACTTACTAAGATCAGGAATTAGCTGGTCTGAGGAGGAGAAGATGGGATATATGATTGTGATGAAAGAACTAAAAAGGAAAAAAAAAATCAAAGATGAGGTTTAAAGAGTAACTGCAAGGAAAGCAAATGTTTACAGTGCTCTTTCCACAAGCCAGGCATTCTTCTAAGTACTTTGCACACATCAACTCAGTTAATCTTCACAACTGCCCTCGGAGGTAGGCACTATTTCCATTTTAAAAATAAAGAAACTGAGGCAGACAGGTTAAAAATGAAAGCTCAATATTTAGAACATAATTTAAATTTGAATCAATAATGAATAGATTTGCTGAAAAACAACAAAACTAATCACATTTTAAAAAATCAGGGTTGCCCTAAACCGGTTTGGCTCAGTGGATAGAGCGTCAGCCTGCGGACTGAAGGGTCCCAGGTTCGACTTTGGTCAAGGGTATGTACCTTGGTTGCGGGCACATCCCCAGTAGGAGATGTGCAGGGGGCAGCTGATCAATGTTTCTTTCTCATCGATGTTTCTAACTCTCTATCCCTGTCCCTTCCTCTCTGTAAAAAAATCAATAAAGTGTATTTTAAAAAATAAAAAATAAAAAAAATCAGAGTGACCTTTAGTCCTGTTGCTGCCTTGAGGAAATCACCAGGTGCCATGTAATTTCTTAATCCTACCTTTGGGATAGAAATTAAAAGGTGAAGCTAAGATTTGAACCCACATCTCTTTGGTTCCAATATCAACATTTCTTTCCATCACTCTGCCTCTGCTATGGATACTGGTCTAGGCGGGGGGGCTAGGGAGGCATGAATTATTCTATTCAGTATTAGCAAAATCCTCTTTACCCCTCTTTTTGATTACTCTCACAGAGACATTTTACTGACATTTGCTCAACAAACACAGATTAAATACAACCTAACAGTTTATTGAACATTTAAACCGTGCTAGCACTGTTTTAAAAGCTTTGTGTATATTAACACATTCAATTCTTACAATAACCCTATGAGCTAGGTAATTTAAGAATTTTATTTAGATGAGAAAACAGGCACAGAAAGGTCAAATAATGAGCTCAGGGTCACATGGTGAGTAAGTGACAGACTCAGGCTTCAAAGCGAGGCAGCCTGCGCAGAGTGCACACTCTTAAGGACTGTGTCAAGTGACCTACTTCTCTGTGGCCCCACAGACTAAGACCGAGGACTCACCCCTCACCCCGTGTAATGGGTGAGCCTGACAAAGCCCAGAGGTACAATGCAATGTGATGTGTTCAAGGTGAGGGTGAGCACTAAGGGCAGCCAGTCTGGTTAGATAAGCTTTCCTCCAGAGAGGCTGGGCTGCCCTTACTGCCTAAATGTCCATTGTTCCTGGTTTTGTATATTCAGAGCAGACTTTCTCAACCTGAACACTACTGAGGTTTTGGGCTGGGTAGTTATCTGTCGGGGACAGGGTGCAGGGGGCTGTCTTGTGTATTGTAGGGTGTTTAACAGCATCCCTGGGCTCTAACCATGAGGTGTCAATAACACTTCCCAGCTGTGAAAACCAAAAATGTTTCCAGATATTGCCAAGTGTTCCCAGGCTGTGGGGGTGGAACAGGATTGCACTGGTTAAGAAACACTGATTTGATGAAATGGCAAGAGAGAAAATGACAAACAAATGAGGCAACATGTTAATAATTGATGAATTGGGGTGAAAGAAGTATGGGAGTTTCTTATACGCTTCTTACAACTTTCCTGTAAGTTTAAAATGATATCTAAATGATTTTTTTTAAATAAGAGCTTATTGATTATGTTTGAGAGAAATACACAAATACTTTGAATGGCAGTCAACATTGATTTTCTAGGTAGGATAAAGAAGAAATTCAATATATAAAATAATAACCTAATACTGTCACAGAGACAAACCTTTGACCTGTCATGACTATATTTGCTTCTCTTTGATCTTATTTTTGTTATTCAATTTTCTTTTAATATATTAGGACATATCCAAGAAACGCTACTACACAATATTATCCAAGAGAATTTTTAGAAAAAGAAAAAGAAACATTCGGACAATCAAAGCCATTAGCTGATTTTCTTAACAACATGTCCACCAGGTAAAAAAATGTATTAAATTTTAATAATAAAACATAAAATATGTATGTTTAGTTATAACAATAGATCTTAAAAATCAGCTCCATACATGGTATCTAGATAGAAAGTATGAAGATAGTTATCAGGTATGCGTGAACATATGGCACTTTCTACAGATTCTCAGTAGTTCTTTCTCCTCTATTGCTAAGCAGCATCCTAGACCTCGGACGCTAGGACCATACCAAACAGCGTAAACCTGGAAGATGTATACAGTTGAGTATGTGAGGATGTTTCCCTAACAGCAAATTAACATTTATTTACCAGGGTTTCTTTAAGTCTTTGTCTCCATTCCTCTCTCCCCTCCTTAGCTTTACTGACTTTTGTAGGATTACAAAGATGACGATGCTGTGGGTGTTGAGGATGATCATTGCAATGATGATGATAGGAACTTACAAAAATATCTTTGTAAATAAGACCCTGAATTCAATTCAGAGGTGGTACTTGGATATGTCATCCTTATCCCCAATTCCTGTGTTGCTGCCAGTCTTATTACAGGCTCTGAAAGAGAGGTGTCTTCAAAATGCCTGTACAGTGGTGCCAGGGCCCTGGGCAGACCCTTCGGGCTTCTGAACCAGAGGAAGAGCTTGGGAAGTTCTCAAGCTGATAGCAGAGTTCAGAGAAGTGGAACCAGTGATGGAAAGGTCTGCCCATTGGGTTGGTTTCCATTTCTTTCCAAAATTAAAAAATTGGTGGTCTGGTTCACAGATAGCCCAAGTTAAGCTTTTTAAAAAACACACACACACACACATACACACACACACACACACACACACACACACACACACACACACACATCATCATCATCATCATCATTAGTTCTTTCAGCCTGGAAGTCCGGAAAATTACCTATACCTCGGGAGAATCTGGTTCAAAAAGTCATCAGTGATTCAGAGCGTGCATGAATTACTTGCCATTTACAGGAAGCATGCTATCGTTTTTTCCTATGTGGGCAAAGAGAAAGAGAAAGAAACAAGAAAACCTAAGGTTTCTTTTTACCCTTGTCAAAATTAAATATTTAAATTTTTCTTGATAAAAACATTAAAAATGAGAAGTCTGTCTCTGTATAATCCATTTTAAGGGAATACACGGCCTGTAGTCAATTCTCAATTGTCCATGTTGTGTAGTATCTTTAGTCCTGGAGTTTTGTTCTTCCCTTTCAATCGCCATGCTCATAAAGAGAGGCGTATTGAGCCTTCCCTGAGACATGGGAAGGAGAAGCTAGAACTATAGGAAGAAAGGAAGGGGATTAAAATATCACTGGCCAAGAACAAATAAGAAACCTGTGTTTATATCACTGCCATTCTTTTTTATTATTATTGTTTAAAGTATTACAAATAGAACATATGTCTCCTTTTGCCCCTATTGACCTCCCCCTGGTCTCCCCCACCCACCTGGCACATGCCCTCGCCCCCCTAGTGTCTGTGTCCATTGGTTATGCTTATATGCATGCATTCAAGTCCTTTGGTTGATCTCTTACTCCCCCCCACCCTCCCACCCCATTCCCACTGAAGTTTGATCACTGCCATTCTTCCCATGCAAACTGTTTAAGGCTTATTTAAATTTTTAAAAAATTAATATAAGCTTAGTTTTGTTCTGGAAGAGAGCTCTTTCAGAAATGAGTTCTTTTTCATAGAACTTTACCCAGAATGAACCTAAGGGAAGCATGATTTGCAAAAGAAGGAAATTATGTTAAAAGAGAGAGAGAAACTTCCAGGGGATTCTCAAAGCAACTAAGAAACTTCCATTTGCGGGTTAAAACAGACAGACAAACCACCAACAATACTCACAGGCTTTTACTTAGACAACAGGTTTGCCAGCCTCCAGTTCATCACTCTCAAGGACCACGTGGTCGAGTGCAGGGAAAACAAGGCACAGGAAACCAGAGAAACCAGCTGTCTTCACTTCCCCCTTGTGAATTACTTCCCCATTCAGCGGGAAGAATCTGGAAGCCAGAGCAAGGGCCCTGTCTTTAACTTCTCTCTTGGGAATTCCTTTCTCATTCAGGCTGAAACATAAAGAAATAAGGCTTTGAACATGTTCACAAATGCTTCTACTTGAAATTGGGTTCAAACCTAGAAGCGCCAGGGAGATACGAACCTGGAAGATGAATCCAGTCAAGTATGTGAGGATGCTTACCTACCCTACACAGGGTTATTCAAATTTTCACAGGCATCCGAACCACCTTCGCAGCTTGTTAAAAACCAGGTTCTGACTCAGGAGGTCTGGGGGCAAGCCCGTGGCTCTGCATTTCCGACAGTTCCAGGTCATGCTGATCCTGCGGGACCTGGGAAATGCTTCCAGTTGGAAAGATGAAGTACAAGAATTTAGCCCAAAGAGTACTCGGTGAAGCAGTGAATGATAGCGTAGAAGCTTAAGAACAGAGGTATTGGATGGTGCCCTTGCGTAATTACATTTTGAGGCACATATATTATGATAGTGTTTCTATATGATTGTCTAAATATAGTGGTGGGGGGGTGTTCTTATTTTAGGAAATTCAGAATTCAGAACCACTCTTTCAGCTTACCTAACCTATTAAAACTCCAAGCTCATCAGACTTTCAGTCATCAGGGTAAAACCTTGACTGGCATTCCACTTGTGGGAAAGCTCCTAGTGGCCTTGGGAATGAGCCAGGCTTCCCAACCTTAGCATATGAAGGGACAATAAACATTAGAGTAACTTATAGTAACTTTTAAGGCGGGAGCATGTCAAACCAGGGGCCTTAGACCATTAAGAGATGAGCCTAGCACTCCGATTGTTTTTTTAAAAGAAGCAATAGTAGCAGTTTTAGGAGGATAATTCTCCACTTTAGGGACTGTCTCATGCAAGAGGTTTAGTAGTAGAAATAAATACATTAGGCCCTCCCAGGCATTGTGGCAACTAAAACCACCACCACCACCACCACCACCACCACCACCACACACACACACACACACACACACACACACACACACACACACACACCTAATTATGTAATCCTATCTAATAAAGAAGAAATATGCTAATTGACCATCACTCCATCACAAATATGGCTGCACCCACAGCTGAGGCCAAGTTCCCATAAGGAGCCTTAACAAGCAATCAGCAGGGACCTGAGGCTATGCCCTCCCCCACCCCCATGGGGCTTGACAGGGGACCTCAGGCCGTGCCCCCTGCCCTGGCATCAGGCTGGGGACCTCAGGCTGCTCCCGCTGCCCCTGTGCCAGGCCAGGGGACCTGAGGCCATGCCCCCTGCTTAGCAGGGCTTGACAGGGGACCTCAAGGTACACCCAGTGCTGGGTCAGGGGAACTCAAGACACGCCCCTACCCAGCAGGGCTTGATGGGGAACCTGAGGCTGTGCCCCCCCCCCCCACCTGGCGGGGCTTGACGGGGGACCTCAGGCCATGCCCCCAACATCATTACATAAAAGGGTACGGTCTTTTTTTTTTTATTTCAATAGTTTTATTCATTTCAAACATTTTAACAAGAAGAATGTAAACACTAATTATTATAATTTGAAACTTCAAAAAATGGAGGAATCATAGCACAATAACATACCTTATATTGAAGATGGCAAAGGCAAAATAAAATTGCCTAACAAAGGAAAGGTACAAAAGCCTTTCAAATTAAACTTAAATATAATAAAATAATTTAAAACTAAAACAAATAGAAAAGAACAAAATGTGTAAACAGTAAATTAAACATTTTCTTGAGTGCAACTTCCAAATTATGCCCGGGACGTAGATGTAGATGGCAATGTAGACTGGGTTGAAAGGTTTTTGGTCTTTAAAACATCAACTTCAGTGGGAACAGTGTTGTTGGTCTCCTTTTTAGCTAATGCTCTGATACTGTGCTCTCCAGGGGCATGTCTCCCTACATCACCATGATAACGTGTCTACGCATTCCCAGGGTGATGTCGGGGGACGCGTCCACGGGCATTACAAGGAGCCTCTGGAAGATTGAGAGGTTGTTCCTTCTACTGAATGGGCGAATATAAATCCACCCACTCAGAAGAAGGAGCTGCGGCCGTGTTTCCCGACGTTGCCATGTTAACACTGCTGCTGGTGAAGGAGCGGAGGGGAGAGCAAGAGAACCCTCCGCTCTTTCGACTCCACGGGCCGGATAGAACAGCCGAACGGGCCGGATCCGGCCCGTGGGCCGTAGTTTGCCCACGGCTGATCTAGCCCAATGGGGAGGGGGGTGGCCGGGTCTGGGTCTCACGCAATTTTGAGGTGCATGTGGGTGGGCGGGGACTTGACTCTGGGTCCCGTGGTGCGCCCCAGACTCTGACAGGAGGAAAGTTTTCATATACATTTTATTAACTTTCTTTCATCTCTGACACTTCTATTATAGAGAAAGGGCAAATAGCAATATTATTTCCTTTAATGAATTTCGGGCCACTAGTAGTATAATAATTAGTACACATGATCATTTGGTACTGAATATAGCTAAGAAAATTGCCTTTTCTGTCAATTTGGGATTTTCAGGAAGCCAATAAGACCAAGTTCAAAGTGGAGGTTTACTGAGGGTCCACTGTGAAAAATAAAGAACAAGGAAGGAGGAGGGGGTAGGGAGAGTTTCAGCCGGTCTTAGCCAGCCTGGCAGGGAGCTGCAGAGTGAAGGGGGCCTGTTGGAGGAGTCGTGCTGGGGGCAGAACTGGCTGAGCCCTTCCTTCTTCCTTCTAAAAAGACAGCCCTGGTGTCCTCACAGCTGCCAAGCCCGTTGGCCTGGGAACCAAGGCCGATGGTGAAAGTGCTGGGGGCTGTCGGCTAACCACATCCTGGAAGCTGAACAGCAAGTTCTAAGACCCGAGTAGCACACAGTTGTGAATTTTCTTTCCAAGTCCTTACCTCATTTATTTCACATGGGGTTCATCCTTTTGTTACCAAATATAATTGAGAATATCTTTTTCTTCCAGTATAAATGAAGCAGGAAGAGCTACTGAAAGCATATCATTGAATACTTGGTAAAATCCAGTGTCTTCGTTGCTTTTATTTTCTTTTTTACAAAATAGTGTTGAAATAGCCCTGCAACAAAATGAAATCACGAACACATTTATTGACGACTGGAAAAGCCTAGCGGAGGAAGAAGGCACCTTTGGGGACAAGACTGATACCCACCTGAAGGAGTACCAGTCCTTTACCGACCTTCATAACCTGATGGAGAAAATGGTCACCTGCGTCTCATGGCACCCGAATATCTATGGTGAGATGGGAAAGCCCGGGATTCCCTTTGTGGTGACCTCGAAATATTCTGGTGCTTTTATGTGTAAAATTGAAAATTAGCTCCACTTCAATCAGAGAACTTCCGCTTGCTAAGTACCAGGCACCTGCTAAGCGCTCTCTTTCCCTACCTTCCCTCAGCTGTGCGTCCTTCCAGCTACTCTGGGATCCCCACTGTGACCTCCACTTTACACGGAGAGGACAAAGCTCAACTCAGGGGAGTGGCTGGCTCAGGTCACCTGCGGGGGCAATGCCAAATCTGGATCTGACTCTGGCCGGTTGGATGGCCCCAAGTTAACTTCATTCCCCGCACACTCTGCCTCTCTAATGACGGGGCAGGATGGCAGCTGCACCCCCTTGAGAGCTCTCAGCAGCCAAGGGAGGTAGGAAGGTGTGAAGGTGGGGCTTCAGAGAGAGAAGCCCTTGCCCCCCTTCTTCCTCCTCATCTCCCCTCCCCCACATTAGTCCTTTCCTCACACACACACACAGAAACATTTTTTTTTCTTACTAAATCTTCGAAGTCCAATGTTTAGTTTATACTACCAGTCATCTCAATTTGGACTGGGCACATTTCAAGTGCTGAGTAAGTGACATGTGGTTGCCGGTAACCATGTTAAACAGTGGGACTCTTAAGAAAACGCTTGGGCTCCTGTAGAACATTTTTACTCAGGTTTCATCCAAAGGGAAATGAACAGGGACTATGTAGAAAAGCAAAACCTACAAACACTTCACCAGGCACAGCTGCTGCAGACCTTCACTGTAATTGTGTTTCAATCAGGACTAATAGCTGTGTCGGTGGCCGTGCGGCTCTCCTTTGAAGAGAGAGTTTACTTTTCTGGTAAATTATTGCTGCAACCATCACTGATTCTTTTCTGGAGTTTCTCCGATCCCATACATCCTCAGGTAATGAAGGAGAGATGTCGCATAGTCTAAAAATTTCAAATATTACTGTCACGTGTCTCTCTCAGCAGTTTCAATTGCAAAGTGCTTCATAATCACCAATGTTGTAAATCCTTATAAAGTCAGGCTTTTCTTCAATTCAGAATTTATGATCATTCAATTTGAGGAAAATGAAAGTTTACACTTAGTTTATTGAGAAGGTTCATTTGAACAAATCAACATGTTATTTAAAATATATATATATATACACACACACACACATATATGTATATGTATATGTATATTATAAGAGCCCTGGCCAGTGTGGCTAGGTTGGAGCATCACCCCATGCACCACAGGGTCGTGGGTTTGATTCCCGGTCAGGGCACATACCCAGGTGGTGAATTCAATCTCCAGTTGGGGGTGTTGGGATGCAACCAATTGATGTTTCTCTTTCTCCCTCTTCCTTCCTCTCTCTAAAGTCAATAAAAACATATCCTTGCCCTAACCGGTTTGGCTCAGTGGATAGAGTGTCGGCCTGCGGACTGAAGAGTCCCAGGTTCGATTCTGGTCAAGGGCATGTACCTGGGTTGCGAGCACATCCCCAGTAGGGGGTGTGCAGGAGGCAGTTGATCGATGTCTCTCTCTCATCTATGTTCCTAACTCTCTATCCCTCTCTCTTCCTCTCTGTAAAAAAATCAATAAAATATATTTTAAAAAAACAAAACATATCCTTGTGTGAGAGTTTTAAAAAAATAAAAAGAAAAGATTATAAGAAGAGCATTCAAACAATTTTATTTTATTTTATTTTTTTTGTTAATCCTCACCCAAGGATATTTTCGCACTGATTTTTAGAGAGAATGGGAGAAGGAGAGACCGAGAGAAATATCGATGTGAGAGAGATACATTGATTGGCTGCCCCCTTTATGACCAGGGACTGGAATCAAACCCAGGACCCTTTCCAAGGGCTGATGCTCTATCCACTGAGCCAAACTGGCTAGGGTTTAAAGTGCAAACTCTTTTATGAGCTTTATTTAAATACTAGTTGTTCAAATGCAAATGGATTTTAGTGTCACACAAATTTCCTAAATTCCAAGGATCACCAGTAGGTGGTGGTAATGAGTAAAGATGAGTGTAGGAGTGTGAGGGAGAGCAGTGATCCTAGAGAGTGTACAGCCCATCTGTAGGGACAGCTACTCCTCTTCAGTTCTCTTATTGCCAGGTGGTCTCACTTGTCAAGAGAATCCAGCAATTGGGAATTTTGTGTGAAATCTCCAAATTGTTAAATAGCTATTCTAAAACCAAACCAAAAGTACCCACTCAAACCAAACCAAAACACAGCAATCCAAATAAAACAAGGTTGGAGGCTGAGTTTGCCCTGTAGGGTTCTATTTCCAATGCCCACTCAAGAAGAGTTCTGCTTAGGGGAAAGGCACTTTACAGGGTTAAATGAGGTTTTTTTCAATGGACATAAGTATAATAATAACTTGTTTCTATAAAGTAATAACTATTAGCCTCCCCTTCTTCCTTCTTCCTTAATTCATCTGAATTAAGGCAGTTTTTCTGTAATAGAGTCTAGATACTTTGATTATTATAGACTCAGAGATCAAAATGACAGCTCTCTAGGTATTTCTTATCAGCCTACTTACCACAAAAATGGTGCCATTTCTCTTGGTGGGTTTTTCTGTCATTTTCTAGTGGTGTAAAACTACTTTCCACTATGTGACATAAAAGTGTGCCTGAATATCCAGGCAAATAGCAAGAAGAAAGACTCTCCTTTCCTCTATTTTAAAGAATAGTTTTAAAAAGACAAGCAAATAATTTCTTAAAGAAATAATGCAAATGATTTATTTTGTCTTTGTTCTAGTAAAAACTATAGGAGAGTATTACAATACTTTATTTTCAAAAGTAAAGGTTTCTCTAGAATCCACAGAATACCAAATTAACCAAGATAATTAACCCCAATTTCAGTTGGCAATCTTTAACTCAATGATGGCAAACCAATGGCCCTGGGGCCTATATTGGTGGTAGTTATGTTTATAGAAGAACAGTAACCAAGCAAGTGTTTTGCTTGGTGGTAACCCAATAGCGCAGTGCTACCTATGGTTAACATACCTATTTCTTCACACCAGTGTATTCCTTGAGGAGCTTCCTCCCTACCCTACAAGCACTTGAATTCGTTTACTTCCTGGGTCCTGCCTTATTTTAAATTTTGAGATATCTTCACTGGCAATACCTCCATCTTCTCTTATGCAACATATCTTATTTTTTGCGTGCTCACTACTAGCATGTGCCAGGCTGGGTATACAGCAGGGAACAAAACAGACAAATATACTGCCTTCCCAGAACTTACATTCCACACTTTTCAAAAACATTGATTTCGCAGTCCTTTTGCTTAAGAAAAATTATAAGATGCCCCAACAATGACCCATGGAGCATGGGGGAGGGTAAGCCTGGTCCCCTTGAAAAAATACCTGCTCTCATACATATGGCTAATGCCCGCAATAAAATTCAACAAAAGCAGCTTCTAATTCAGAGGTAGAATTCTGGGAATGGACTCTGTGCATGTTCCTTATGGGTAGCTATAATAATGGACTTTTGACTGTCTTAATATTATTTTCTAGCCATTCCCTTAATAGGTTTTCTCACTCTCTTGAATTTGTGGGGTTCACTTTAGTTAATGCTGGAGAGCCCAGACGACATTTTCTGCTTCAAGTTCTGTCCGAGTAACCCTAATATTATTGCTGGAGGCTGCATCAACGGGCAGGTACATATGGACATTTTTTTTTTAGCTATTTATTAATTTAGACAACATCCTGTAATACATTTTGATTGGTTGGGGTTTTTTTTAACTTAAGGAGTCAGTTGAGCAGAAGGAAGGCATGCCGTTGTTGACCAATCATCATGCCAGCAACTGGGGAATAAAGATGTGTTAGGGGGTTTGGTGATGGGAATGTAAAAAAAAAAAGAAGAAGAAAGAAAGAAAGAAAGAAAGAAAGAAAGAAAGAAAGAAAGAAAGAAAGAAAGAAAGGGTCAAATCTATTTGTATCGCTGAGATAGAATCATGCATTTTACCAGATTTCACGGAAGAAAAAAGCCCACAAGCATTAATACCTGCTGGTCAAGAGGCCTCTTGAAATTTCTCTAGATGTAGGAGTTGGGAAGTGATACAGACTTTAAACAGAAATTTACTGGAAAACATACATATATTATTGAATTTATGTGTGTATAATTTGATATCATGTTTGGGATTTTTTTCCTTTGTTATCTAATTTATATAAAATTTAGATCCTATCCTCCAATTGCCAGTTTCTCCAATAAAGAAAAACAAAAATCTTAAAGCTATGTTTTAGTCAAAGTTTGAATTCACTGTGAGCCAGTGAATTTGAGCATTACAAGAGTATGTGATCTTATTTTGGTGTGGCTAGGAAAACTTCCTTGTCGTTGAAATTAAAATGTCTGCAGCATCCGTGCCCATTTATCAAAACCAAAGCATCCAGGAAAACAACACTTCTCCCTGGGTTTTATTCAACAATAACTGGTGGTCCTAATGATGACCCGGAGACCATCCTCCAAGCCCTACAAATCCTGAAATGCCTTTTTTTACTCATTAGGAAGGTTACACAACTTTGTTTTAGGGTTTTTTTTAAGAAAAGCAAATGATGAAAGTAAAAGCACCCATAATTCTGTAATCCTGACATTTTGTTAACATTTTAATGCACTGAAATGACTTTTTATCATTAAAAATTAATATAATTTAGTATTGCATATCTACTTCATTCTGATTTTTTCAAAAAACAACCATGCGTGTATATGCAAATTTGGAGTTGGCCATAATATCCAATAGAATAAAATTCATCATTTCTTAGACTTTTTAGACAATTGAGTGTGTATATTTAATTTTGGAGAACAAGACAGCTGGGTCTAAACTGTCCCACAATCATAGTACATTCCCAAAAATAGAGGGTGAACTCTTCACAAAATGGAGGGAATGGCATGATGTTTACCTTGGATTTTAGAAATTACTGGCATTTTTTAATACAAGCACAAAAAACATAGTGTTGAAAATACTTTCATAGAGAAGACATTCTTTTTTATATTAGCTTTAAAAGTTGCTGCCTTACCTAAGATGTAGGCTAAATTTGGTTATCCCAAGGTGATTGATTTATCCAAGTGCTAACCAATGTGAATAGGTTTTAAAAAATTCTTTAATCCTGAAAATGTGTAATAACATCTATTTCTGCTTCAGATTGTCCTGTGGGATATTACCGCACATGCTGACCGCATAGAGCACATTAAGACAGGCAGCAGTAGAAGTAAAAAAGCCACACTCAAGGTTAGTTTTTACAATTTTTCCCCCATTTGGAAGTTTATTAAAAAGTACATAACAGAGTTGCCAAGTTAAACAAAGACTTGTGGGGGGGGGGGGGGAATTCTATTTCTCAAACCTTCACATCTGCTTTGAACATTGTTTTGAATCGCTTTCATGTAGGCCCTTGATTAAAACATCACAAAACTAGTGACACTGTCTATCCTAGGCTGTTAAGTTCTTTTTTTGTTTTTGTTATTGTCATTAAATATAATGAAATGGCAGGTAAGTTTCCTAAAGGGATGTAGTTGAAGGAGCGCCTGACAGAAGACTGCATCCTCAAGCTCTGGGTCATAGTCCTGTACATTTGGATATTTCCCCACCTGGGCCAACATCCATTTTCTCATGCATAACATGAAGGGAGTAATAATATGCTATGATTTTGTAAAGCTGTGGATTCTGCCAAGAGGGTAGGGGAATGCTTCCTGAGCTCCCAGCTCAGTACTTACCCACGGTTTGCACATCTCCGTCCCAGTTCTCCAACCTGGATATCAACAGGTGTCTTACCAACAAAGGGATGTGGCCTTGTGTGCACACAAAGAAGTACTTTTTCAAAAATGGGACCTCATTGATTCTTTAGGGAGTGGGTCAGCAATTTTTGTTCAGTTTACAGATAAAATATTAGACTAAACTGAAGGGAAAAGTATATAATATTATTCCCTAAATATATGATATATAGAAACACTAGTTTCTGTTTTTATTTGAACTGCTATTTCTCCAAGTTAATAATTTTAATTGGTCTGATGAGTCAAGTATGAGTTCATTCATCAGTGCTCTGAAGTTAGCACATAACTTTCTTTTAACTATTTTCCAGCCCATGTTTCTCCTTGAACCAGACGATAATAAAGAAGCAATGTATATCAGACACTGTGCAGTCTCCTCAATAGAAAATGGACATAAGAAAGTAATTACAGATATACACTGGCTGTCGGACACCTTTGAGGTGAGTCTCAATGGCTTCATGGTTTCCTTCTGCTGGATTGAAAATGTTTGGAAGATTTTGTCCAAAGAGGATGTTTCAAGTCAACAATCCATTTACATTTACACTGAAATAACCAGGACGTGGGCACCAAACAGTTGCGTCACTGTTACCATACCCATACCTGAGAGTAAGGCCAATGTTTCAACCTCCATGGCTTAAAAGCACTGAAAAATGTAGATGTTGTCAGCATCGACATAATATAATAGCGGAGAAGATGAGGATTTGATACATAAAAGTAAAATGTAAGTATTTTATAACCTTAGACTGAGGATTTAAAATTTGGAGCGGGCAACTCTGAAGCTCTGAGACATTTAGGAGTTTTGCCAAGGCAGCCTTGAACTGAGTGAGCCCTGAGGCTGAGAGGCAAGAACTAGCTGTGTAGCAAGGGAGCCCAGCATTGGCATTGCAGTTTGGCTCTGCAGGTCTGTACTTGACTCACAAAGTCACTTCTGTGGATTTGTAAACTAGTAAGATCCCCAAATGCCTCACTCAAGGACACTAAAGGTCTGCTGTGTACTTTGAAGGATTAACAAGTGAGATATTAAGGAACTGGAGGCCCAGTGCACAAATTCGTGCACAGGTAGGGTCCCTCGGGGTGGCCTGCGGGGATCAGGCCGAAACCCATAGTCCAATGCCTGCCACTCCTGCTCATCCCAGCCCCACTGCACCTGCTGCAGGCTCACCCCCAATCAGTCCTGATTGGGAGAGGCTCGCCAGCCATGAGCCCTGCGTCTGGCGCCCTCCTGAGGGGAGTGGCCTGTGGGATTGGGCAGAAACCAGCTCTCTGACATCCCCTGAGGAGTCCCAGATTGTGAGAGGCACAGGCCAAGCTGAGGGACCTCACTGGTGCACAATCGGGGCCGGGGAGGGGCCGAGAGAGGGCTCCAGGGCATGTCTGGCCCATCTCCCTCAATCCCGATCAGCTGGACCCCAGCAGCAAGCTAACCTACCGATTGGAGCGTCTGCCCCTGGTGGTCAGTGCATGTCATAGTGAGCAGTTGAGCGGCCTAAGCACATCATTAGCATATTATGCTTTGATTGGTTGAACAGTCGACTGGTCACTGGACGACCGGAGACTTAGCATATTAGGTTTTTATTATATAGGATATGTGAAAAATTAGAGCTATGAAAGGTGATTAGTCCTTTAAGCTATTCAAATGGATTATGCAAAGCAACAATACTTCGAAAAGTTAAAATGGACCAAAATAAATAGTCCAGATATAGTTTCTATTTTATATAAAAATTTAGCATATGGTAATAGAAGTTACAACCCAAGAGAAGGAACTCCATTTCAACTCACGCCATGCACACAAATTAATTCAGGTGACTATACATTTAAATAACAACATCACAGGAAAATTACAACAAATCAAATAAAATATCGTATTTCTGGAATGGAGATAGTTTTCTAAACTAATTTACATTGAAAGAAATCTAAAGCACACATGTAAATTTCTCAATTAAAAAATAAAGAACAGGAGAAACCAAGATGGCGGCATAGGTAAGCACCTAAACTGCTGCCTCGCACAACAATTTCAAAACTACAACTAAAAGACAGAACGGACACCATCCAGAACCACAGGAAAGCTGGCTGAGTGAAAATTCTACAACTAGAAGGAAAGAGAAAAGCTCACAGAGAATTGGAGGTACGGCAAAGGGTCTTTGTGCGCGCAGAGGGAAGGGCGGCTGAGAGCCTGGCTGACTTTCTCTGGCGGAAGGGGGAAGGAAGCCCCCAACCGCACTGAACCCCATTTCTGACTGCACTGAACCCCAGTTCCGGGCGAGCCCCTGGGGACCCACGCTCTTACTGGGGGAGTCTGGACTCTCAGGCGGAGACTCGGGAGCTGGGGAAGGCAGAAGTCTGAAGGCGCATGCGTGCCAGTGCGCACAAAGGCTGCGGAGGTTGCCACAGGCTTTCCCTAGTGGAAAGGAGTCGGAGGCTCCTGACTGCACTGGGCCCCAGTTCTGACTGCACTGAACCCCGGTTCCAGGCGAGCCCCTGGGGACCCACACTCTTGTGGGGGGAGTCTGGACTCTCGGGCGGAGACTCGGGAGCAGGGGAAGGCAGAGCTCTGAAGGCGCGCATGTGCGCGCAAGGGCAAGGCTGACAGGAAGCCAAGACTGAGACTCCACCCCATCCAAGCTGAGCACAGAGGCTATTGCAATTTGGCAAGTCTAATCCTATAAGGCTGTCTCCAGCACCGAACTTCTCCCAGCATAGACACAGCTGATCCTTACAGCCAACTGGCCTGGAGGTCAATTCTTTCCAGTGACACCAACAACAATCAAGACTTAATTACAACAAGGCTGTACACACAGTCCACAAAGGGGTGCACCAAGAGTGTCCACCTCAGGTTAATTGGGGAGGCAGACCCACTGGGCCATATTGGAAACCTAGCACACAAATCTACCGTACCAACTCAGGGAAGCAGTGAAAATGCGGCGTCAAAGAATCAGATCACAAACGAAAGAAATGGAGGAAAACAAATGACTGGATATAGAATTCAAAACCATGGTTATAAGGCTTTTCAAGAATATCCTAGAAAAGGCCGATAAATATAACGAGACCCTCGAAGATATGAAAAAGGACCAACTAGAAATTAAACATACACTGACTGAAATAAAAAATATTATACAGAGACCCAAAAACAGACTAGAGGAACACAAGAATCAAGTCAAAGAATTGAAATACAAAGAAGCAAAAAACACTCAACCGAAAAAGCAAAAAGCAAAAAAAAAAAAAAAAAATCCAAAAAGTTGAGATGGTGTAAGAAGACTCTGGGACAACTTCAAGCATACCAACATCAGAATTATGGGGGTGCCAGAAGAAGAGAGAGAGCAAGATACTGAAAACATATTTGAAGAAATAATGACAGAAAACTTCCCCCACCTGGTGAAAGAAATAGACTTACAAGCCCAGGAAGCACACAGAACCCCAAACAAAAGGAATCCAAAGAGGACCACACCAAGACACATCATAATTAAAATGCCAAGAGCAAAAGACAAAGAGAGAATATTAAAAGCAGCAAGAGAAAAACAGTTAGTTACCTACAAGGGAGCACCCATACGACTGTCAGCTGATTTCTCAACAGAAACTATGCAGGCCAGACGGGAGTGGCAAGAAATTTTCAATGTGATGAATAGCAAGAACCTACAACCAAGATTACTCTACCCAGCAAAGCTATCATTCAGAATTGAAGGGCAGATAAAGAGCTTCACAGATAAGACAAAGCTGAAGGAGTTCATCACCACCAAACCAGTATTATATGAAATGCTGAAAGGTATTCTTAAAGAAGAGGAAGAAGAAAAAAGTAAAGATAAAAATTATGAACAACAAATACATATCTATCAACAAGTGAACCTAAAAATCAAGTGAATTTAAAACCTGAGGAACAGAATAATCTGGTGAATATAATAGAATCAGGGGCATAGAAAGGGAGTGGACTGATAATTCTCAGGGGGAAAGGGGTATGGGGGGTTCAGGAAGAGACGGGACAAAAATCATACACCTATTGATGAGGACAGTGGGGGGGAGGTAAGGGCAGAAGGTGGGGTGGGAACTGGGTGGAGGGGAGCTATGGGGGGGAAAAGGAGAAACAATTGTAATAATCTGAATAAAGATTTATTAAAAAATAAAAAAATAAAAAAAATAAAGAACAGCCCTAGCCAATTTGGCTCAGTGGATAGTGCATCGGCCTGCAGACTGAAGGGTCCTGGGTTCGATTCCAGTCAAGGGCATGTACCTTGGTTGTGGGCACATTCCCAATGGGGAGTGTGCAGGAGGCAGCTGAATCAATGTTTCTCTCTCATTCATGTTTCTAACTCTCTATCCTTCTACTTCTCCCTTCCTCTCTGTAAAAATCAATAAAATATAAAAAAATAAAAATTAAAAATAAAGAGCAAATAACAAAATGAAGGAAAACGTGTCCCAAATATGGTAAATACAAAATTTCCAGGAAATAAGCAAAAAACATATACTGACTGAAAAACAATTAGTGTATAAAGATGAAAGTCATTTAGACTTTCTAATATCAAAGAAATTAATAATAGAGCAACAATAATGTACAATTTTGGACCTCTTTAATTTTTGAATGAAAATCCTATCTAATAAAAGAGTAATATGCAAATTGACCTTACCCCCACTACACCCACAAGCCACGCCCACCAGCCAATCAGGAGTGAGTATGCAAATTAACCCAACCAAGGTGGCTGCTGCCACGGAGTGAGCAGGAGGCTTGGGTTTCCCTGGTGATGGAGGAAGCCAAGCTTCCCGCACACCCTGGCTGGCCATGGACTCCACTCAAGGCTACAAAGTTTCAATTATAGAAGATAAATAAATCCCAACAAAAATGGCTGCGGCCACGGTGCTGGAGAGAGCAGGAGGCTTGAGTTGCCCCCAGAGATGGAGGAAGCCAACCTTCTGCAGCCCTGGCCTGTCTTGGCCTCCAATCAAGGCTACAAAGTTTCAGTTATAGAAGATAAATAAATCCCAACAAAAATGGCTGTGGCCACGGAGCGAGCAGGAGGCTTGGCTCCACTCAAGGCTACAAAGTTTCAATTATAGAAGATAAATAAATCCCAGATACCAGGGCCTCTGCTTGGGTCGTTGGGGGGCGTGGCTGGCCTGCAAACCACCACAGGCCCATCACCCAGGCCACCCCATGCCCCAAGGGAATTCCCACCCTGATCCAGGACACCCTTCAGGGCAAACCAGCTGGCTCCCACCCATGCACCAGGCCTCTATCCTATCTAATAAAAGATTAATATGCAAATTGACCATCACTCCAACACACAAGATGGCTGTCCCTATGTGGTCAAAGATGGTTGCCCCCTTGTGGACACAAGATGGCTGCCCCAAGATGGCCTGCAGGGAATGGCAGTTGGGAGGGACCAGGCCTGCAGGGGAGGGCAGTTAGGGGTGACCAGGCCGGCAGAGGAGGGAAGTTGGGGGCAACTGGGCCTGCAGGAAAGGGCAGTTGGGGGTGACCAGGCCTGCAGGGGAGGGCAGTTAGGGGTGACCAGGCCTGCAAGGGAGGGCAGTTAGGGGCAAACAGGCTGGCAGGGGAGCAGTTAGGCATCAATCAGGCTGGCAGGGGAGTGGTTAGGGGGTGATCAGGCTGGCAAGCAGAAGCAGTTAGGGGCAATCAGGAAGGCAGGCAAACGAGCAGTTGGGAGCCAGCAGTCCTGGATTGTGAGAGGGATGTCCAACTGCCTGGTGGGATCAGGCCTAAATGGGCAGTCAGACATCCCTCGAGGGGTCCCAGATTGGAGAGGGTGCAGGCTGGGCTGAGGGATACATGCCCCGTGCATAAATTTCGTGCACTGGGCCTCTAGTTTCAAATAATACCTGGTGTTGGAAACAAGGAGATGGTGCAACCCACAAACTCCAACATTGTTGGTTCCATCATAAAAGTTTAAGAATATAAATAATCAATGTGGTTCTTAAAGCATCCAAGTTTTCAAACTTTTGACCAGTAATTCATATTTTGGGAATTCATACAAAGAAATAATGCAATTTGTGTCTCAAGATACAAAATTGCATGCACACCCTGACAAATCACAGCAAAGTGTATCCATAAAAAAAGATTGTAAAAAAAAACACAAGGTGAAATTATATTTGATTTTAAAACCTATTTTCCAAACCTCCATAATATTTTTTTTAATAATTAAAACATAAAACCTCCAGAGCCAGCACATCTTTGGAGTCTCACACTTCCAGGGAAGCTCATTAGCAGGAGAGGCAGCGTGGGTTCTGGATTGTGTATCAGGTGTGAGTGGAGGATGGCAGCTGTCACAGAACCTGACCCGGGGCAGCCAGAGCGGCGTCAGTCAGGTTTCCAGGGTCCGGGCCCCTGTGATGCCAACAGGCTTTCCCACGGCAGCACCTGCAGCCCTCCCCGCCCCCGCCCCTTCCCTCACTGTTTATTTGCCGCTGGAACCCCCATCTCTGCTGTTTTGCTCATCAGTCCTACCAGGTCGGCAGAGAATTGGGGAAGGTCATGTTCCCCTGTTGATTTGAGAGTGGCACCTTCACAGGTTACCCCAAAATCTTTCATCTCTTTTGAGAGCTTAACTGGTTGGAATTTTGGATCTTTCAGGGCCCTGAGGAGCATTAACCCTCCTTGTAACCCTCTGTGTGCTAGCAGAGCTGGGCCACGGTTACTCAAAAAGTGTAGGTGCCACAACATTGGCCACATGCTGATGGTGTCTAACACTCGATTGATTTTACCTGCTTAACAACCTCATGATAGTGGGTAATGAACTTATGATATGTGAACCTGAGTTTGCATCTGTATCTTATAAAACTATTAGCATGATTCATGAGTACACAGGTAAGCATTCGAGTTATAATCTCAGGCTAGAAATTTATATGTATGCTAATTAAAATGGCATAAAAATGTTTCTGTGAAAAAAGACTGGAAAGTATATGACAGAAATGCATTTGATTTTAAAACCTTCTGTTTTCCAAATTTCTGTGATAGTGTTAGGCTCTTTTAATAAAAATTAAAAACGAAGAAGAAAAATTTTAAAAAATGTAAAAAGCTATGAGAAAAAAGTCTTTGCTGTTCTAAGTACACAGAACTTACTTTCTGCATGTTTTTTTAAACATAGATTAACAGAATGGGTTCTGTCTTTGAGAATCGAAGTGGGATATGCTGTCAACTGGTCACCTGTTCGGCAGATTGGTATGTCTCATCTGAAATGTTACCTGCTATGTGTCCATACAATATATTCCTTTTTCTTAGATCTTTCTAAAATCATTGTCTTTTTCTGTTCCTTAAATAATCTTTATTGTAGTCATTAAACCTTATATAACTAAAGGAAATAATTTGATAGATTGTTGCTGGTTAAAAAGTATTTTTTTAATTTTTATATATTTTTATTTATCTTTATTGTTGAAAGTAAAGTCCCCCTTTTTTCTCCATTAGTCCCCTCTCCTCTACCCCCAGCTCCTCCCCAGGCCTTCACCGCACTGTTTGTATAGATACAAATATGATGTAAAAGAGAATTAATGATGTTTCATGGTTAATACCGTTATATAACATTATCCAAAGTAATTCTGCTTCATCACATTCTTATATCTGTAAATTTGCAGTTTGCATTGTTTACATTCAATTTTATCTCACAATTATGAAGAGTACAATGTTTAATTTGGAAAGCTTTTACAAAGTGAGAGTTTTAGGTTTGTATTGCAAATTTATAAAAATGTTTTTATAAATTTGGTAACTATGTTGAAGAATGTTTATTTTAAAAATTGCATCTCCCAATTTATAGAACTCAAAATTCATAATGAAATAGGAAATACAAAGAGTAATACTATTATCTGACATTCAAATTCTGGCAAACTGTTACCATTCCAAGTAGCTTTGATCCCAACAGAAACAATGATACTTCAAGCCGTAGACTCTGACAGCAGAAGCAGCAGCTGTGGAGTGGTAGCCAAAGGCATCAGTAACATCAGCATAGGCAAGGGTTGCGAGAGACATGATTAATCCTGGGGGCATGTATGGGTAAGGTTCTGGGATTGCAAGCAACAGAAATTGGCCATGGCTAACTTAAGGAGACAAAATAAACTTACTGGAAATACATTTATTCGAAGTTTATGCCGAAACTCTACTTAAGTGCTTTAACAAATTAAGTTGTTTATACTTGTAACAACCCTGAAAAATGCTATGGATAAAGAAAATAAGGCTCTGAAGGCAAAGCTCACTATATATAGTGAGTTATATATGTGGTTATATGCTATACTAGGGCCCAGTGCATGAATTCGTGCACCTTGAAAGGAACTGTGGACCAAGAGGCTGCAGTGGGCACAGGGCTGGGTCTCGGCCCATCCTCCGTGCCCTCACCTGGCCCCTCTTGCCCAGCCCCCGGTCCCCTGTCTGCTGGCAGCCCTGCTCCTGCCACTGCTGCTGCCACGCCGGCCCCCCCGCTCACAGCCACTGACGGTACGGAGTGATTGGGGCCAGCGCCAGCAGCAGGTGTAAGCAGGGCCAGCGCTGTCAGCAGGTGTGAGTGGCGGCTGCTGCCCCATTCACCCCTCAGGAGCAGGGGGAAGTGGAGAAGCCCCCAGGGACGATTGGAGCTGACAGCTGCTGCTCACACCCGCTAACAGCACCGAGTAATCGGGACCAGCACCAGGCGCTGGCAGCGAGTGCGAGTGGGGCCAGCACCAGCAGTGGGTGCGAGCGGCAGACAAGACCACAGCATGCGGGAGCAGAGAATTTTCAGTAACCACCAGAGGCTCGCCCCAATGACAGCGACTGGCACCCAGCCTTGGTCTGGTGCCCCTGCTCACCTGCTCCACCATCCCACAGCAACCAACGCCCACCATGTTCCACACACACCTCCTGGTGGTCAGCTCATGTCATAGCTACGGGTTGTTTGGTTTGTTCAGCTGTTCTGCCGTTTGGTCTATTTGCATATTAGGGTTTTATATATATAGATTATAGCTAGTAAGTAATGATGTTGCTGAATAAAATGAAGAGCTAACTCAGGCTGCAGAAAGAGCCCTGTGGAATTAGGTTGCAGGAATAAATGGCCCGCCCCTTCATTATGAATGAATCAGTTCCAACCCTTTGGTTGCTAGAGAGTCTGATGGACTTCTATTACATTATGAACTCAGCCCTTTGGGGAGGAATGGCAGAGCACCTTGAGTGACAGTTCTGACCTGACTGCACCCAATAGGAAAGAAGCAGCTCCCTCCAAACATTTAGAAAGCTTTGGCTGAAAAATGAATGGGGAGAGGGTAATTATTCCCCAGGCAAAAGCTACACATGGCATCTATAGGGCCATATGGAACATTACGTCACAATTAAAATGATATTGCTATTTAATGGAGAAATGCTTACGATATAATGTTGATTATAAGCCACAAATGCAGAGTTACACTGCTCTTCAGTAGCCTTGGAGAACTTTGGGAAACACTGAGCAGACTAAAAAGATTACATGTTCTATGTTAAAGATACAGATACGTGGCTGTTGTTTCTAAGGATGGCCCTTGAATTTAGAAATAGTCTAAGAATAGTTGTTAAAGTAAAAGGAAAAAAATTATGCATTTAGAAAAGCTAACTTTTAGTTATCTGGAAAACTCATCAGTCCTAACTTTTATACTTCAGCCATGCTAAATGTTTTATAATGTACTAGAATAAGATAAAATAAGGTTCCAATAATTAAGAATGTGTGACTGATTTACACAGAAAGTTCAAGTGAAATTTTATGTATTTAGCATAACCATTTCACAAAGAATGCAAATTAATGGCATAAATAAGATTCAAGAAGAGCTATATAATTTTGAAACAGTTTTAAATTAACTATAAATATATTATAAAAATAAATCTTATTTCATTTGTGTTACTCTCCCAAGGATTTATGTTTTTGCAGGACAAAAATAATTACTATTTTAATAATTTTTAATTTTAACAGTTATCAAAATTAAATGAATTAATTTTATTTATTAATTATTAAGATGAATCAATTATTAGTATTAATTAAATAGTTCACATAAATGAATACACGTTTTGTTGCTCTTTAGTTACCATCCATATATCTAAATACATATACATCAAAATATTTAATAATATCTTAAATTTATTAAATCAGGTTAGTCTTAACCTCAGTGATAGAAATTATGAAGCTAATATGACAGATTTTTTTGTGGTTTTCATGTTTTTACATAATTAATACAAAGACCCTTTATACTATGGTACTGTACAAGTTTTATTATAAATTTTTACCAAGTTGATTGCACTAAAAATAACACTATATATGTGTGGGACTTATTATAAATAATTTTCATAAACATTATCTCATCTAATTTTCTTCATCAACCTGTGAGGAAGGAGAAAGAAGAGAAGTAACATTTATTGGATACCTACCATGTAAAAAGCACATTAAATCCAGTAAAAAGCACATTAAATCCAGCTCCATCTGTATATGTGGTGTTTTCACTATCAGTATGTGAATGGGGAGTGGCTGCTAATCTGTACAAGATTTCTTTTGGAGATCATAAAATATTCTAAATTTGACGTGGTTATGGTTGCACAACTCGGTAAATATATTTAAAACTATTGAAGTGTGCATTTTAAATGGGTGAATTTGGGGGTATATGAGATATATTTCAAAAAAGTTATGTTGAAAAAAAAAGTTGTGTCAATCTCCTAACTCAATTCTCATATTTTATAATATTAGCTTCAAGACCAGCAAGGTTGTTAAGTAACCCTCTTTCTTATTTCTCTAAAATAAGAAATAAAAAATAATTTCATAAAAATCTTACTTTCAGAGATATTAAAATATAATCATGATCACATTGATAATGTGTAACAGTAAGAATAGTAGTCCTGAGGTTATAACACCTCTTATTTGTACTTAACAAAAAAAATGTAAACTTTTTTTTTAAAGCACAATATGTTTTTGGGATATCAGACAACAGAAAGGTACAAGCATTCACCCAACAGAAAAGAAGAAAGAAGAAAGTATTGAAATTCCTAATGATACACCATCTACATTTTTGCATCTAGATCTCAGCTGGAAACCTCTCTCTAGGGTAAGTAACAGGATTTATTCCATGTACTATGTAATTCATGTGCATAGACATGCATACGTACACTCTAAAAGACCGGAGGGTTAAAAGTAGGGCAGCTCAGATTAACACAGGACTTTATTAATTCATGTATTCATTCATCCAGTAAATTCCTTGATTGAGTTATTATGATGCCTGACTACATCAAGCCAGAATCACAATTATTGTAAACTTGAAATTAGTATTTGTTCATGTGTAAGCAAGCCACAACTTACAACTAATTTGCATAATTATTTAATTGCATCTCAGTTGCTTGAAGGTGGGTACACTCCCATGTTAGCCCAAAACAGTTAATTTTACCTATATCGCAGTCAAAATTCTGGATCTTTTGCACATTAATAGTAGGAAAAAGTATTGTAATACCTATAACCAAATAAGACTGAAAAGTAGCCCTAGCAGGTTTGGCTCAGTGGATAGAGCGTCGGCCTGCTGACTGAAAGGTCCTGGGTTCAATCCTGGTCAAGGGCATATGCCTGGGTTGTGGGCTCAATCCCCAATAGGGGGCGTGCAGGAGGCAGCCTATCAATGATTCTCTCATCATTAATGTTTCTATCTCCCTCTTCCTCTCCATTCCTCTCTGAAATAAATAAAAACATATAAAAAAAACTGAAAAGTAATTGAACAAGAAATTATTGGTACTTATCTTGAATGCAGAGCTTCAAGAAAAGCAATTTTTGTCCAACTGGGTAGCTCAATGGTTGAGCATCAACTTATGAACCAGAAGCTTACCGTTTGATTCTTGGTCAGGGTACATGCCTGAGCTGCAGGCTCAATCCCCAGGAGGGGGCGTGCAGGAGGCAGCCATCAATGATTCTCTCTCATCATTGATGTTTCTATCGCTCTCTCCCTTTTCCTTCTTCTCTGAAATCAATAAAAAAAATATATTAAAAAAGAAAAGCCATTTTAATTTAATGCCCTGACAGAATAGGTCAGTTGGTTAGATCATCATCCCAATATGTCAAGGTTTTCGAGTTTGATCTCTGGTCAGGGCACATACAGGAATCAACCAATGAGTGCATCAATACGTGGAACAACAAATCTCTCTCTCTCTAAAAATCAATTTTTTAAATTTAAATAAAAGAAAAGTAATACTCTGGTTTCTCTTCAGATCACATAAATCTAGCTTAAAAAAAAGAAAAGCAATTTTAATTTAAGTAAGATATGGCTATGGTGGGTTGTGTCTGGAAAGTATGACTGGACTACTGGTGTTGATGGCTCTCTTTCTTTGGAATGTCTAAGTCTAATTCCAAACTTAAAACTTTTTTTTAAAATTTGATTTGTAAGCACTACTAGAATTACATTATTTTGTATTTGAAGAGAGAGCATGAAGGGGTGAGAATTTTCCTGAAGTAATTGGGATTAGAAATTTGAAAGAGAGGATTAGAAATGTTCTGGGCTAGGATTCACTAAGCTTTAAGTCATTTAAAAAGAAACAAGCAAACAAAACCTTACCTGAGAATAATGGTACAGCATGTGGACAAACATCCTGATGGAGAAAAGTTGGCAGGGAGCCATGGGAATAATGTAAAGTGTGGCCGTTTTCTATGATGGTGCAGGCCCAGGCTACTTCTGAAACTCAGGCGCATGCCCCCCTCTCCCCCCACCCCCCGGGGACTCAGCAGTGCTGGTCAGGAGAAAGGCCCCTGCACATCTTTCTGAAGCTTTTGTTTAACTGAAAGATTTAGGGAGGATGTGTTAGGAACAGAAAACAAAATATTTTCAGAAATTACACAACACATACGACTCTGGGATTTGGAAATGAGCCCCCCAGATAAGTTCCCTTGAGTAGCACGGTTTTAGAAACTATGGTTTAGGCACTTTCCATGGGAAAAGCCAACTAGAAATCTGAGGGAGAAGGGAGAAGGGAGAAAGACAGGGAGGTAGAAAACAGCAATCTGGGGGCAGAAGGGCAAAGCAAGAATAATTTAAGGATATATGGAAATAATCTTTCTTGTATGTTCTTCCCAAAAGCTAAGACTGTCTAAAGGTGAAACAAGTTTAGACCACTGTCCAGTCAAGTTAAGCCTGGGTAAAGACCATCTCGTTTACAAAACACAAGGTAAGTGCCTTTATTTAAAAAAGCATTGAAGCTCTGGTCAAGATGGCAACGTAGGGAAACGCAGCAATCACCACACCCCACATCAAAATTGCAACTAAAATACAGAACAGCCATCATTCAGAACCACCTGAAATCTAGCTGAAAGGAAGTCCTACAAATAGGGAAATTAAAGAAGAAGCACATAGAGAATGGAAGGAAAGGTGGAGCTGTGGGGCAGAATCGCAGAACCAGCTGGTCCCATACCCACGTGTGGCGGTTTAAAATTGGAGGGATATCTTGGCTGTGGAGGTTTCCCTGAGGAGTGAGGGCTTCCAGCCCCACACCAGCCTAGGGTTCCAGTGCTGGGAAGAGAAGCCCCCACTGCCCAGACTGACCAGCAGACCATGAGCGATGGATGAATGATTATTCTGACACACGTTTCTGTGAAAGAGAGGGCTAAGGGACTGCCTGGCTAGAGAAACCAAACAGCCTCATTCACCTGCCTCTTCAGGCTTTCATTGTAACAGTAGTTTGGGATAAAGTTTAACTTTTAGATACAATTAGCAGAGTAAGCATTCTTGGGAGGACACAGGCGTCTGCAGTGTCCTTTAGGCATAAAGATTAAGCATTAAATTCCAGCAAACACCAAGGGCCTGCACGTACACAGACTTGTTTGGAAAGATCAAGGAACAATTAGGGGAGGTCACCTTCAGCCAACTCCCCTAGGGGATTCCGATAAACCAGTAGTTGCCTTCAGCCAACTCCCACAGAAAATTCTTTCAGAATTTCTTCCTTACAAACTTTCCAACCAGGTCCCGTGCTTCCCCACACCCTACAACTTCTGGCTGTAAAAACTAGCAGGGATTGCGGCTGAGTGACAGGAGGCTGCTGGAGCCACAGGCAGCTCCTCTTAAAGGGTGCATACATGGACTCACTCCCCCTGAACTCCAGCACTGGGGCAGCAGCTTAAAAGGAGCCTGGGACAATCAGGGAGGAACTAACTTGTCTGGAATCAGGGTGAGAGGTGGACAGGCAGCTTTCTCCCAGACAGAAGTGTTGGCAAAAGCCATTGTTCCTTTGATGAGCTCTCCCTGCCACAGAGCCAACAGACAGTTGCCATATCTGAATCTTCATCAGCCTGGCTCACACTTTTCTCCCTGCCCTGGTGATTTCCTGAAACCCTGCCCCTCCCTACTTGCAGGTTAAACCAAGCCATGTCCAGTGGCTTTTCCATTCAACTGGCCTCTCTTGCCTCATGCTTCAGACATTCCTAAAATCTCTCAAACAAGCAGCAGCTGGCCTGCTGATTTTGCACTCCTGGGAGGCTCCAGAGCCAGTGCACTGGGTGGTCAGCTTTGAGCACACCAGATTACAACCCTACCACCTCCATGAGTGACACACTCAAGGGGTGGACTCAGTGAGCATCAAAGCCCCACTGAAGCAAGTCCTGCTCCATAGGGGTGTCTCCGGCATAGCAGCTCTTCCACTGTAGTCACAGTTGATCCTCACAATCGATTGGTCTGGGAGTCAATCCCTCCCAGTGATGCCAACATCAATGAAGGCTCAACCACAATAGAATAGTGCACACAGCCTACACAGGGGCACACCTGGAGCACCAGCTCAGGTGATTGGGGAAGCTGAGCCACTGGGCCCTACAGGATACCTACTATGCAAATTCACTCTACCAAGTCTGGGAGACATAGCAGATCTACCTAATACATAGAAACAAACACAGGGAAGCAGCCAAAATGGGGAGACAAAGACACATGTCACAAATGAAAAATCAGGAGAAATCTCCAGAAAAAGAAGTAAATGAAATAGAAGTAAGAAAACTACTAAATATAGAATTTTTTAAAAAATGGTTATAAGGATGCTCTAGGAACTTACTGAGTACTTCAAGGAACTTAGTGAGAATCTTAACAACATAAAAAAGGACCAGTCAGAAATGAAGAATACACTAACTGAAATAAAGAATGATTTACATGGAATAAACAATAGAGTAGAGGATGCCAAGAATCAAATCAAGAATTTGGAATATAAGGAAGCAAAAGACACCCAATCAGAACAGCAGCAAGAAAAAGGAATACAAAAATATGAAAATAGTGTAAGGAGCCTCTGGACAACTTCAAGCAGACCAACATTTGTATCATGAGGGTGCTTAAAGGAAAAGAAAAGGAGCAAGAAATTGAAAACCTATTTGAAAAAATGATAGAAAACTTCCCTTACCTGGTGAAAGAAATAGACATACAAGTCCAGGAAGCACAGAGAGTCCCAAACAAGAGGAACCCAAAAAGGCCCACACCAAGACACATCATAATTAAAATGCTAAGGGTTGAAGACAAAGAGAGAATCTTAAAAGCAGCAAGGAAAAACAGTTAGTTACCTACAAGGAAGCACCCATACAACTGTCAGCTGATTTTTCAACAGAAACTTTTCAGGCCAGAAGGGAGTGGCAAGAAATATTCAAAGTGCTGAAAAGCAAGGACCTACCTGTATAACCAAGATTCCTCTGCCCAGCAAAGTTATTATTTAGAAGTGTGAAGGTCATATAAAGAGCTTCCCAGACAAGAAAAAGCTAAAGGAGCTCATCACTACCAAACTAGTATTACATGAAATGTTAAAGGGTCTTTTTGAAAAAGAAGGAGGAGGAAGTTGAGGAGGCTGGAGAAGAGGAGGAGGAGGGGGAGGAGGAGAAGAAGAGGAGAAAATATGAACAATAAAATGGCAATAAATACATATATATCAACAACTGAATCTAAAAATCAAAATAAATGAATAAGCAGAACAGAAACTGACTCATAGATACAGAGAACATTTTGACAGCTGCCAGATGGGAGGGGGTTTGGGGGAATGGGTGAAAAAGGAAAAGGGATTTAGAAGTACAAATCAGTCATAGCCTATGGACACAGATAATAGACAGGTGAAGGTGTGGGGTGAAAGGGGAGATGGGTGAGGAGGAACAAAGGGGGGGAATTTGGGAACATCTGTAATACTCTCAACAATAAAATAAAATTATAAAAAAATAATTTGATAGTTTGAGTGTTAATAGCTTATATGTCTAAGGTTACTTGCTAGAATAATCTAATTTCTTAAAAGAATACCAAAGCCCTAATTGGTCTGGCTTGGTGGATAGAGCATCGGCCTGCGGACTGAAGGGTCCCAGGTTCAATTCCAGTCAAGGGCATGTACCTTGGTTGCGGGCACATCCCCAGTAGGGGGTGTGCAGAAGGCAGCTGATCGATGTTTCTCTCTCATCGATGTTTCTAACCCTCTATCCCTCTCTCTTCCTCTCTGTAAAAAATCAATAAAATACATTTTTTTAAATAAAATAAAAGAATACCAAAAGTCAAACCCTCCAATATGGAACTTTATAATGGCTGTAATAGCTATAGCCAACACATTAAAACTGTCTTTACACACAAAAAGATTTGAAACAATTTACTTCAATTCAGTTTCACAAACATTTATTGAGTATATTCATGTATTTTTGAGAACTTAATACATTTTAAAAATTTAATGAAGCCCATGTAATGAATATGAATATGCTCAAAGAATAATTCTATAGAATGAAACATAACTCTAGCAAAATCAGTTATGAAGTACTAAGAAACAAAATTACTATTCTTAATCTGAATATAATAAAAAATTTAATATTTCTACAGCACCATGATAAAACTTGAGTAAAGAAATAATAATTTACTTTTAAATCTATTTCAACCCATACACATTTGTTGAAATAACTGAAGGATACACATGTAAGCTATCAAAACTCTTAAAAGTATGCTTGAATATCCCACCTTGAGAACAATGCATAATGAAAATGTACAAGAGTCACCAGTAACTATAGTATTTTCAAAACATTTGCCTTTATCAAAAGGATTTTCTTTTATAAAATTAAAAAAAATTATTTCAGAAAGGAAGAAAGAGGGAGAGATAGGTAGAAACATTAATTATGAGAGAGAATCATTGATATGAATGGCCCCTGTTGGGGATTGAGCCTGTAACCAAAGCATTTGCCTTGACCAGGAATGGAACTGTGACCTCCTGGTTCATGGTTCCTCACTCAACCACTGAGCAACACCAGCCAGGCATCCATTTATAATTTTTTAGTCTTTAGTTAAATGATAGCACATCTAAAAAACAAACAAACCTATTATATATCTAATACCCAGGTGGGGCAAAACTTACTTTGAAGCCATGTGTTTTGTAGATACAACCAAAAACTTCATAAAAAAAATTAAAACTTCCTTTTGAGGTTCTAGCCAGTGAACATCTGCTCTCTGTGGGCCTACAAGATTTCTACTTAACATAACCTGGAAGACATGTAGGCTTGAAGAGAGTTTCATCCATAGTCAATATAATGGAAAACTCAGAGACTTAAACACTTTTCTTTTAAAATAAAAATGTTGGGGTGTTTTTTAAAATTGATTTTAGAGAGAGAGAAAGGAAGAGGGATAGAGAGATAGAAACAAGGATGAGAATCATTGACAGGCTGACTCTTGCATGCCCCCCATTGGTGACTGAGCCAGCAACTTGGGCATGTGCCCTGACCAGGAATCAAACCAGTGACCTCTTGGTTCATAGGAAGATGCTCAACCATTGAGCAACACCGGCTGGGCTGGGAGTGGTATCTTTTAAAGTTTGGTTTTTCCTTATTCACTTTTAACAACTTTATTGAAATATAATTGACATACAATAATATGCACAAGTTAAATTGTTCAATTTAATATGTTTTGACATATTAAAAACCCATGAAATTATCACTATAATCAAGGTAACAAACATTCATCACTCCCAAAAGGAATTTCCTTTATAATCTCCCCCACCTCCACCCCCTGTCCACCACAGATCTTTCTGCCACTATCCACCAGTTTGCATTTTCTATAATTTTATGTAACTCATACGATATATACTTACTTTCGGTCTGTTTTTTTCCATCAGCTTAATTATCTGGGAATTCATTCATATTACTGTGTGTTTAAATAGTTCATTCTTTTTTATTCCAAAATAGTAGTTCATTGTTTAAATATACCACAGTTGTTTACCCATTCACCTGTTGATGGACATTTGGATTGTTTTCAGCATAAGACTATTATAAATTTTTCATGAACATTCATACACAAGTCTTTGTTTGGACATATGCTTTCAATTGTCTTGGGTAAGTACCTAGAAGTGGAACGATTTGATTATATGGCAGGTGTATGTCTAACTTTTTAAGAAACTATTGAAATGTTTTCCCAAGTGGTTGTACCATTTTACACCTCAATTATCAGTGTATGAGGGTTCCAGTTTTCCACATCTTCACTAACAGTTAGAATGGTTAGTCTTTTAAATCTAACCTTTCTAAAAGGTGTGTGGTGATATCTCATTTGCTTTTACCTAATGACTAAAGGTGTTGAGCATCACGTTATTAGATATATAAATGTTTAGAATTATTATATCCTCTTGATGTATTGGTAATATCCTTTATTCTGAAGTCTACTTTGTCTAATATTACTATAACCATCTGGCTTTCTTTTGGTTAGTGTTAGCATGCTATACCTTTTTTTATCCTTTGACTTCCTACCTGTTCATGTCTTATATTTGACATGCATTCTTGTAGATCTTGCTTTAAAAAAAAACTCCAATCTGGTAATCTCTGTCTTTTAATTGAGACATTTAGAACATTTAGATTTAATGTGCTTATTGATATGATTAGTTTTTTCCCTTTTTTATTGAATTTATTAGGGTGACACTGATTAACAAAATAATAGAGGCTTCAGGTGCCCAATTCCACAACACACCATCTGTACATTGTATTGTGTATTCACCACCCCAAGTCAAGTCTCCATCCATCACCATTTACCCCCACTATGCCTGCCCTCCTTCACCTCCCCTCCCCCTTCCCCCAGAAATCACCACACTGTTGTCCATGTCCATGAGTTTTTTTGCTCAAACCATCTCCCTCAGGATCCCGCCCACCCGCCGCTGGTCTTTTGTTCTAACTCTCAGGGATTAATGAATGTCCTTTGTGGTCTAATGTCCAATTTTTGAAAAACTATAATTTCATATATTTGCCCTGTTTGGGTAATTTAGGTGAGAGAGCTTAAGTGCAGTACTAATTGCTCCATCTTGGCCACAGCAGAAGTTCCTCTAAAGTGTGTTTTAAAAAATTCACTATGAGATATGACTTTTTAAAAACAAATATATCTAAACTTTAATGTCTTTATAAAGGGAATGTAATTTCTGTTGATCCTTCATTTCTTTACCAGTATTAGACTCCTAGGCTATGTCTTCTTGGAGACTGCCTAAATGCAGTACCATTTCAGATGACAGAGGCCTTGTTTCCCCCTAAAAGAACATTATATTTCATTTTAGTGTAGGCACTTCTAACATTAAGGAATAGATGCATAATGCCAAATGTTATCAGAAGCATTATATAAAAATATTGCAATCCTTTACTTTTTTTAAAAAAAATATATTTTATTGATATTTTACAGAGAGGAAGGTAGAGGGATAGAGAGCTAGAAACATCAATGAGAGAGAAACATCGATCAGCTGCCTCCTGCACACCTCCCACTGGGGATGTGCCCACAACCAAGGTACATGCCCTTAACCGGAATCGAACCCGGGACCCCTCAGTCCGCAGGCCGACGCTCTATCCACTGAGCCAAACCGGTTTCGGCAATCCTTTACTTTTTAAAAGAATAATGTTTACACTGATATATATATATATTATACTATACTGTGTTTATGTAAAACATTAAAGTTTAGCCAAGTGCCAGACTCTGAGGAGATAACTCTCAAAAAGACAAGTCCCTCCTCTCATGGGTTTGCATTCTGGTGGGAGAGACACTAAAATACATAAAAGTACACACCTGCCTCCAGTTAAGGATGTGCCTGTTTAAAATGAAGAGACTTGAGGCATGCCCCTAATGTCATCAAACAGGAATATTCCTCATCAAATGAATTTCTCTTTCCAGACAAAGTCATTTTTTGGGGGTTTCTTAGAGAAAGGTATATTTGGTTAAATCAATTCATGAAGGGAATGGACACGTTTTTAGATTCTCAGCTGAGACGCTAGTTGGCCTTGCCCCGTTATGTGTGTCTAGAAATCCACGTTACAGACAATTCCACAGGTCTTGGACAGAATTACATTTCACTTGGTAGTGCCATGGAGCTTGCTAACAGAATGCCTCTTATCTCGAAAGGCGGTCACTATGGCCATGACCTGCATCCTGTGTAGCTTCCAGGACTTATTGGAGCTCCAACAATGGTATTTTGGGTCTCCTTCAGACACACCGACAGCTGTCCACCTACTCTGGCCTGACTTGCATCTGTTGACTAAAACACATTCATATGCTTTTTCCTCATCACATTTTGCTTACTGACCCTACAGTGGTTCTTCAACTGTGAATCACAAGTCCAAGCTCTTCTCAAGGCCTCCCTGTCTCAGGAGCAGTGCCTGGTACTCCGCTGCCATCTAGTGGCCCTAGGCCACTCATGCTTTACCTGCCATTTTAGATTATAATGGTGCCCTTCGAAGTAGTAGTGGTTTTAAGAAGTCCCATATTTATTCCAATGAGGAAACCTTTGCTGTGATGGTTTTGGAATTCCTCTTTTAGGATGACCTTCAGAGCCTGTGTCATATTCTAAGTAATGTGGTGTAATGGTTAAAGGTGTGGATTCTGGAGTCAATGGTTTGGATTTAAATCCCAAAGCCACAATTTATTCTTTCACCAGGTCAAATTACTCTACCACCCTGTGCCTTACTTTTCTTTTTAACTTGTTTGAAAGGAGAGAGGAGAAAATAGGGGGTGGGACCGAGTAAATAATAAAGGTAAGCACCTTATAGGGTACTATGAAGATAAAAATGGGTTTATACATGTAAAGCTCTAAGAACAGCAAGCACATCATGAACTCACAATAAACGTTAGCCACCGAGTGTGAGGTCTTGGCCAAGTTACTTAACTGCTCTGAGCCTCCTCTGACTCGTTCCTGAAGGAGGATTAATGTTTACCCACCTTGAGTTGTGAGGATTGAATGAAATGGTTCATGAGCACACCTTGTCGTGCCTGGCACGTGGTAAGCCTTCGATAAATGTTAGCAGCTATTGTTATTATTCTCCTCAGTGATGGGAAATCCATGACCTATAAGGATGACTTTGAATTTAATAAATTGACCATTTATTTCAGTCAAGTTTGAGTAAACGCAGTTGATGATAACCTTTTTCTTTGACCACCTCCTCTTTGACTCTACCACATTAAACGTGATCGACTCAGCCCCTTTCCTTGGCTTTTCTGATATTTCCTCTGTTTGTCTCCTCTCTCTTCTTTCCTGGTTCCTTGTACCCTGCTGCCAATCATTGAATGTACCTCAAAATCTAACTTCAGCTGTGTGCTTTTTCATCACACTCTCCTTTGGGGATGTGGTCTACTCTTTTACCTCTGCCAAGAATCCTCCACCTTCTTTCTCTCCTTCTCCCGGGTTTGAACCCAACCTTTCCCTCAAAGTCAGTCTGCCCAGACAGAATTTGCATCCCCCCAGACTCTTTCCTCAGGCCCCCCATGTCCACTCTGTCACTCAGGATAATTAAGTTGTCCTTCGCAATGCATCTCACACATGACTCTTCCCTTGCATTACAAGTGAAATGTAATTCTGTTATGTAAAACATTAAAGTTTAGCCAAGTGCCAGACTAGTAGTGCCCCCTGAATCAGTCTCTTGTGTTCCCTTGTTAGATCAGAAGACTCCAAATTTTCCATCTTCAAACCCTCAGGAAACTATTTTGAGCACATACTCCCAATGAATATGTGTGTATTTACAAATTATATAGATGCTCTACTCTACTAACAGATACTTCCCCCCCCCACCCCAGTTTGTATGTCAGCTTTGGTCTCTAACCCCTTACAGCTTGTTTTACTTTAAGCATGGCTTACATTATATATATATATATATATATATACACACACACACACACACTAGAGGCCCAGTGCATGGATTCGTGCACCGGTAGGGTCCCTCAGCCTGGCCTGTGGGGATCAGGCTGAAACTGGCTCTCCGATATCCCCTGAGGGGTCCTGGATTGAAAGAGAATGGTTCTTGGGTGACGCATCCAGAATCGGGCTCCCCCAAGAACCACAGCTGCCAAGTCACCGCAGCTCAGCAGCTCCTGCATTGAGTGTCTACCTCCTGGTGGTCAGTGTGTGTCAAGCTACCGGTCAGACGGTTAAACAGTCAGATGGTCACTTAGGATTTTATATATATACTAGAGGCCTGGTGTGCATGAAATCATGTGCGAGTAGCTCACTTCCGCTTGCCTCAGCTGGCCGCCCCACCCATCGCCGCTCGTAGCTCGTGCCCCACCCTCCACCACTTGTAGCCCTCTGCCACTCATAGCCCTCCACCACTGCTAGTAGCTCGTGCCCCGCCCTGCCCACTGTGAGAGCCGCTGCTCACAGGCTGGGGGGGCGGGACCGAGAGGTGCTCAATGCACCTCTTGGTGACCGGTCTTTGGTCATTACAGCGTTACAACCACTGGGTTTTTATTATATATATACTGTGTGTTTATATATATATATATATACTAGAGGCCCGATGCACGAAGATTCGTTCAAGAATGGGCCTTCTTTCCCCTGGCTGCCAGCACCACCTTCGCTCCGGTTGGAGCCACCTTTCTGCCTTCCTACGCTGCCCAGAGGCCCGGAGTGGCTGGGGTGGTGCAGAATGCCTGCGTCCCGCCCTGCCCCCAGTCGCTTGGCACCTGTGTATGCAAATTAACCCGCCATTTTTGTTGGATTCATTTGCATACTCACTCCTGACTGGCTGGTGGGCGTCACAAAGGTACAGTCAATTTGCATCTTACTCTTTGATTAGTGTAGATATCCTATATAATAAAGAGTAATATGCAGATTGACCATCACTCCAACACACAAGATGGCCACCCCCATGTGGTCAAAGATGGCTGCCCCCATGTGGACACAAGATGGCCACCACAAGATGGCTGGTAGGGGAGGGCAGTTGTGGGCGATCAGGCCAGCAGGAAAGAGCAGCTGAGAGGGATGAGGCCTGCAAGGGAGGGCAGTTTGGGGGGACCCAGGCCTGCAGGGGAGGGCAGTTGGGGGGAACCAGGCCTGCAGGGGAGGGCAGTTGGAGGGAACCAGGCTGGTAGGGAAGGGCAATTAGGGGTGACTGGGTCGGCAGGGGAGGGCAGTTAGGGGCGATCAGGCCGGCAGGGGAGGGCAATTAGGGGCAATCGGGCCGGCAGGGAAGAAGTTAGGCATCAATCAGGCTGGCAGGCAGAAGCAGTTAGGGGCAATCAGGCAGGCAGGCAGGCAAGCAGTTGGGAGCCAGCAGTCCTAGATTGTGAGAGGGCAATTGGACATCCCTTAAGGGGTCCTAGATTGGAGAGGGTGTAGGCTGGGCTGAGGGACTTCCCCCCCCCCCCATGCACAAATTTCATGCACCAGGCCTCTAGTGTATATATATATATATATATATATATATATATATATACATACACACACATATATATATATACATAAATGTTTTTCAATTACAGTTTGCATAGTTTGCATTCAATGTTATTTTGTATTGATTTCAGGTGTACAGCATAACGTAATTGTTGGACAGTCATATACTTTACAAAGTGTTCTCGCTGACATTTTCAGTACCCAGTGGCACCATAGTTATTACAATAATATTGATTATATTTTCTATGCTGCACTTTACATCCCCATGTCTATTTTGCAACTACCAATCTGTACTTCTCAATCCCTTCATGTTTTCCGCCCAGTACTCTCAATCCCCTTCCCTTCTGGCAACCATCAGTCTGTTACCTGTATCTATGAGTCCATTTCTGTTTTGTTTGTTCCTTTATATTGTCCTTTTGATTTCATATATAAGTGAGATCCTACTAATGTACTTATGTATATTATTTAAAAAGAGAAAAACAGATACTGAAATAAGAGTGAAGAACTTGAAATAAATATTTTAATGACTTTAATTTTCTATATTAAATGGATACAAAATGCCAGTTTGCTCTTGCCAAATGTATTATGAGTACCTTTAGGTAAGAACAATGCATTTGAATGTGCCAAGCTATTTCTGAATGCTGACTGACACTTTGTAACACAGGTATTTAAAGATCTGGATCCATGGTTGGCTTAAGTTGGATACTTGTTTTTAATGTCTTAGCTCAGTGTTTGGCAAATTTATTAGTCAACAGAGCCAAATATCAACAGTACAACGATTGAAATTTCTTTTGAGAGCTGAAAACCGACTTCTGTGCATGGGCCACGAAGTTTCAATCGCACTGTACGTGCACGCCCGCACGTGGTATTTTGTGGAAGAGCCACACTCAAGGGGCCAAAGAGCCGCATGTGGCTCGCGAGCCACAGTTTGCCGACCACTGTCTTAGCTAATGGAAAAAGGGGTCTCTCAAAACATGTAGATCCCAAACAATGGAAGTGTTGGTTACCTAAGTCATGATAATTATTTTTTACTTTTGTCCAGAATTATGCTAAAGATTTTTTGAAATGCAATATAGTATATTTTTAGTATAGCTGGCGTTTTCTTCTCCTATTTCAGTTTTCATTTATGTGTTTGTTGGTTGGCTCTTATGTTCGTTTTTTTGTTTTCCCATGGGTGATATAACTAACCCAGGAGATATATTGAGGAGATGTGGTGAGGAGGGTTTTGTGAGCATATTTTCTCTACCACCTTTCCCTCAAATTTAATATTTTAATATCACATTTCTTAAAAACTAGTAAGTGACCTGGGAAAGTGTCCAAGATATATCTTTAAAAGAAGAGACAAGTAGGATACAGCACTTAACATACCCAATTTTTAAAAATCTGTTCATACACACACACACACACACACAGAAAAGTAACTAGAAGAAAATATATGAATATTTTAATAGTGGTTATTTCTGGTAGGTATGAAAATGGATACATTTTGTAATGTTCCTCATGCTTTTCTCTCTTTTCCAAAGTTTCAATAAATAACATTAATTTTAGATCATAAAAATTTATTTGTTTTAAAACAAAATGACATCAGATACTTTTAAAAAGAAAGAAGTTTCAGATGACATTTGAATTTCAGCCCCCAAATTAGCTATGCTTTTGCTGTTTGCATGTATAGTTGTAGCCATAATAAAGTGCAATCATTGATATTCATCAATAATAAATCCAGGATAATCAGAAAACAAATAAGGTCATATATGCTGTGCTTATGACAAATAAGTAATACATTCTAGATGAATTTATTTTTTAGAAGTTAAAGAACTTTCATACTTAAAAAATCTAATCTTGAATTGCTTGAAAATTTTCCATTTGATGACAACTGAATAAAAATGACATGAGTTTCTCATTAGAAAATCTTATTGAGCACATCAAGGGTGATATAATCCAGGGGATATGTTGTGTCCAATTTTTACTATAAATAATTTTGCACTGGTGGAAATACATAGAAGTGGTTTATATATATTTATATATATTTATATTTTTATTTTTATTTCAGAGAGGAAAGGAGAGATAGAAACATCAATGATGAGAGAGAATCACTGATTGGCTGCCTCCTGCATGCCCCCAACTGGGAATTGAGCCCGCAACCTGGGCATGTGCCCTTTATCAGAATTAAACCCAGAACCCTTCAGTCTGCAGGCCGACGCTCTACCCACTGAGCCGAACTGGCTAGGTGAAATGGTTTTCACATGTGCCATGAAACCTTTCAGAGCCCCTGCGAAGTAGGCAGGTGGGTTTCCCCATTACCACCCAGGTAACACTTCAAAGAGCAATGCAGCTTCCATCAATTTTACATACAGGGGGTCTTACATAAGCTTTGTTTTGAAAAAAAAAGCATTCCACTGCTAAACGAGAGGTCTAAAAATGATGGGATTTTCACTCATCCACCTTGGAGGATACGGGGCAGATGTGTATGGCAATGGACAGAAAATATAAACTAACTATATTTTTAAAAATCATTCAGTATAAATATGTGCTTCTTCTCTCCATACTCCTCTGAAAGACAAAGTATTAGTTCAGAACATAGTCGTAAAGACTGAAGAAATGAACCCGTACCAGAACCTGGAAAGTGGGTTGACCAATCTCCTCAGGCCAATAGAGGACTTCTGCACAAAGTTCTTTGTGGGAACAGAGGTGAGTTGGAATTATCTGTTTTTAAAATTAATACTTTTAATTACATTGAAATATATGATGATAACCCCTATTGTACATGTTTGCTTTATGAACGCTTACAATATTTATACCTTTTGTATTTTAAAATGCTTATTTGCACTTAAAATTGTTAACCTCCATTGTTAACCTCATAGATTCATATTTAAAGTGTTCCTGAAAAAACATGGAAAAAATCTACAAAATTAAACATGACCAGCAATGTATTGATTAACCTACAAATTTTAACAAACACCTATATACCATATGGAAGAAACCATGCTACGTGTTAGAGATTTACTAAGAAAACATATTGTTTTGTTAGGCCAGCATCATCTATTAGGAAAGATAGAAAAAAAAAAAAACCTCACTCAATTCAAATGATCAATAACACCTGGATATAATAATGATAATGGCTGCCATTTTTTAGTATCTACTATAGTAAGTAAAGCAGGCTCACGTTTTTTTTGGACATTTTCTATATAGCAAGGTCTGTCCCAGCTATTTTCCAAATTATATCTCATTTAATCTTAATAATCTTATAAGGGTGATATTATTCCCATTTTACAGATAAAGAAATGAAGCTCAGAACTTTATCTCATGATCACACAGAAGCAGAGATGTCTGTTCGTTCATGACTCTATTCTCTTGAAATAAAGGATTTTTCTCCCAGGCCATACCACTGTGGGAAGATGCCATCGCTCAGTCTCACCGAATGCAGTTTGCATTCGCACTTTAGTTATGATGAGGGATTAGTCAGTTCCTCCAGCTCAGGAGAATGGACTGCCTGCCAGGCACTGTACTAGGCCCTGGATCAGAAATGACTCCATAGCACAGTCCCTGTCCTTAGGGTGCTCGGTGCCTAGTTAAGGAGCAGACACATTGACAGCACGCCTACCCGAGTCCAGAAGCCAAAGGGCCAGGAAGGAAGAGGTTGGGAGAGGTGGTCTGTGAGCTGGCTGGACGCTGGAGGTTGAGAAGGCACCTGAAAGATCAGGGTGAGAGTACAAGGAGCAGAAGTAACAGCCTGAAGAGTATTTTGGAGTTATGAGAGTCTGGGGTCTGTCTGGGGATCGTGGAATGGTTTGGTGCAAGAAGGAAAGCTATGCCTAGAATGCTAGGTTGGGGTCCAACCAAAGGGCCTTTCTGCCAAGGTAGGTCATTTGAATTTAATTTGGTAAGCAATGGAGCACTACTGAATAGATACATGTTTTGTAACTTGGGCTTCACACCAAAGTTTTTAGAAAAATATTTTTTAATTCTGAAAAAATATACAACAAAATTTGCCATCTTAACCATCTTTAAAGGTACAACTCAGTGGTAGTAGGTACATAAATACCACTGACCAACCATCAGCACCATTCATCTCAACAAATTTTTAATCATCTTAAACTGAAATGCCGTACCATTAAAACCATAACTCACCATTTCGTCATGCCCACTCCCATGGCAACCACCATTCTACTTTCGTGCTTTATGAATTTGACTATTCTAGCTACCTTGTATAAGTGGAATCATATAATTTTTGTCCCTGTGAACACCAAAATTTTAAAGCCGGGCAATGATAGCTTTAGAAAGATAAGTAATGCAAGATCTTAAAACAGAAATTAAAGCAGCCCTGGCCTGGTAGCTCATTGGGTTAGAGCAGTGGTTGGCAAGCCGCAGTTTGCCGCTCTATTGACTAATGAGTTTGCCGACCACTGACCTAGACTCTCAATTCCAATAATTACAGGCTGTTGTTGTTCCTTGTGATTAAGCCCCTCTCCAGTGGTCGGCAAACTCATTAGTCAACAGAGCGGCAAACCGCGGCTCACGAGCCGCATGTGGCTCGCAAGCCGCAGTTTGCCGGCCACTGGGTTAGAGCATCGTCCTGATATGCCAAAGTTGTGGGTTTGATCCCCAGTCAGGACATAAATAAAATTCTCTCTCTCTCTCTCTCTCTCTCTCTCTCTCTCTCTCTCTCTCTCTCTGTCTCTCTCTCAAATCAGTAACTGAAATTTTTAAAAAGAGAGATTAAAGCATAACACCATTTGCTTAAACTCTTCAGTGACGACTCAGTGAAACATGAATAAAATCTGAACACCTCACCCTGTAGCCGCTAAGATTCTGTATAATTTGCCTCCTTCCTGTCTCTCCATCCCCATCTGCGCCAATCTCCCACACGCTGGCTGCTCTGCTTTTTCTTTCATTCTTCTTATACACTAGACTCCTGCCTACCTAGCCCTTGGTTTGGAATTAACTTCATTCATCATTCAACAGATATTATTGAGCATTTACTATATGCCCAGCACTGTTCTTGGCCCGGGGGAGAGAGCAGTGAATAAAATAGACAAAATCCCCTGCTCTTGTGAGGCCAGTGGAATGACCTTCTCCAACCCTTGTCAGGGCTAATCCTTCTGCTCTGGGACCTGGGCTGGCTGGTGCAGGGCTGAAGCAGGAAGGAGTGGTACCCTGGAGGCAGAAAGATCAGACTGGGGGGGACCTCAGGGGGAACCAACCCAGAGACAAAGAGGGCTTGACCAAGGTGCCAAGAATATCAACATGGAGGTTGAAGGAATGGAATTATCAGAGCTCGGTAACTGGATGGAGAAAGACGTGAAGGTTTCCAACTCTGGCTGCTGATGTAATGAGCACTCGACACAAACGTATTGACCTGGTTCAAACTATTCTGCTTTGACTTGGTTTAATTTCAGTGCTCCATGTACCAGCTATGAGACCCAGGAGACACCAGTAACTCTCTTACGGGACTTTGGTGAGGGCTGGCATCACATACGTAAAGCTCCTAGCATTTCTGGCAAACACTGAGTGCTCAGTGAATGGTAACTATGAGGGGGTGTGCCACAGGCCATGGGCCAGACATGTACAGTCTGTCTGTGCCCTTAGACTGTGGCCGTGAATGGAGGGAGCACCTGTCCTCTGACTCTGCATTTCCAGCACCAAACATAGTCCTCTGTTAAATGAATTAACATGGATGAATAAAGGACAGATGAGTAAATGAGTGGGCCCTGGCCCCAGTCAGCTTATCCTTCACTTGGCATGAATCAAGTGTTTTCCCATCTCCGCTCCCTCGCCTACACATCCCATTCCATCTTCTCCTCTGAAACCTCTCAACTTCTATCTTTATACAACCTTCCCTGTATTTTTCTCTTATTATCCCCGCGTGGGATAGACAGAAATTAGGAAACTGCATTTGGGTAAGTCATTAAATTTCTCTGAGTCTCAGTTATTGCATCTATAAGACTAAATTTGGAGGGACTGAGTTTTTTCCTCTAAACTGCTCCCACCTCTGCCACTCACTGGTTCTGCCTTTCCCATTTGTGTGGCTGTTTCTGCCTCTTCTTTATGCCTTCCCCTCTCCCGAAAATGGTCATAGGTGGAACTGGAATATATATTACTTATTATGTCATTTGTTTCCTGTTCTCAACTTTAAATGGTAATGAGTACCATATTATGAATTCATATTCCCTCTTTCTCTCTTATCCCACAAATGTTTGTTCAGTACTGCTGGGCAACATGCTGGGAATAAATCACTAAGTTGGACGAGACCCCTCTCCTCCCGGAGCTTTCAGTCCATCGGGACAATTTCCTGTTGAAAACAAAGGCTTTGGAAACCCAGCAGTCAAAACTTGTGTAGATAGATTATCTCCATAATGGCCTGTGTTCTCCAGTCACTGGGTGTAGATAAAAACTCATTTTTTTGTTGTTGTTTGAGATAAAATCAAGTAATCACTTTGAGCCTTTTCCCACCATTGTACCAAATTATCACTTGATTAAATTCACCTGTTGTTTTGTGTTTGTTACAATCAGTCTTAGCACATGAATAAGAGAGGGGTTTGTCCCTTAAGTGGACATTGTACTCACCAGGAATCTGTAATGTTTTTAGGAAGGTGAAGTGTTATACTCAGATTGGAAAATGGAAAGAGACCCTGAAACTGGCCGATTGATGAGTAAGTTTGGATGAGTGTTCCATTACTAATAGGTTGTTCCTTTTTTAACAAAGTACTGAGTAACCCCGGCTTTGCTAATGGGAAGGAGGGCCCCTGAGGTTCTGTTACTCAGAGTGAGGGCCTCAGACCAGGCAGGGCCTCAACTGAGAGCTTGTTGGAAACACAGAACCCTGGATCCTGCCCCAGGCCTACTGAATCTGAATGTGGATTTTAATAAAATTCACCAGGTGATTTGTTTTCACACCAAAACTTGAGAGCACAGTTTTAAAAATAACCATACTGTTTCAATAATTCAACAACCTGGTAGTTCATCTATGTGAAAAACCTGAGCCAGTGTGAAATTATAAGCTAAATGTATGATGCTCTTGAAGACCTCGGGACCATATGGGAGAAGTACCTGCAGGACCCTCCTTTGGGGTCGGGGACTTGGGGCAGCTGAGCAGAGAGAGAGAGGTATGAGGGTCATACCCAGGTGTGAGCAGGAATCAGTCAAGATTCAGGCTCCTCAACAAGCAAAGCTCCCTGTCAAAGCTCAGAGCCTTGGGGTTGCCTACAATGACAACTACTTTACTTTAAAGCTTTGGGATATTCAAGACATAAAAAATATATTTGAACCACATTTCAATGCATGGAATAACCGTAAGCACAGGAAGAGGCAGCTCCTAGGACTGCTGGGATACCGCACAGCAGTGAGGTGGAGCAGCTGGGCTAGGTTTGCCCAAGGGAAGCTGGTCATCCTGTGAGTGTTTGGACAAATGGCCACATGCATGACTGACAGGGTTGGAGGTCAGAGCCACAGCCCGCAGGGAACAGCAGCTGGGACTCCTTTCACTTCTATTGATAGAGTTGGGTTCCCAGACTAGCAGCTGCCTCAGACTTGGGAAGGCCTTCTTTGTCAGCATTGCCTCCAGGTGGCTATTTCAATCTGGAAACAAAAGCATTCCTGCTTTTCTAATATAGTGTCCCTGACCGGAAACCAAAATATGTGTTATTGATAGGAGTGGGGCATTGAGAGAGGATTTGTGACCCAAGGGAGGGTCAAGGGCATACATTTATTCCCAATTCTGTGATTTGAAGTTGAATTAAAAATGATATATTGGATACAATGAATTACAATCAACTACTTTTATGCTTATTCATGTTTCTATTTATTCAATAATTTGTTAATGTTCACTGTGCACATACTGTATGCCAGGTACTGTGTACCAGGGAAGCACCTCCGCCACACCCCTGGGACACAAGCTTGATGCCATGACTTGGTAACACACAGGTGCACACTGGTTCCTCCTGATCTCAGAGATTTCCTGGAGGCCTCACCTCCCGCTTCCTAAACTGCTTTTGAGGAGGCCCATAACAAACAGGTTTCGTTGTTTTTTAAATATTTTTTATTTATTTATTTTTCTAAGAGAGAGAGAGGAAGGGGGAAGGAAAGAGAAAAACATCCACGTGAAAGAGAAACATCGATCAGCTGCCTCTTGCACACCCCCTACTGGGGCTCGAGCCCGAACCCCAGGCATGTGCCCTGACCCAGAATCAACCGGCAACCTTTTGGTACGTGGGATGGTGCCCAACCCACTGAGCCACATCGGCCAGCGCTGGTTTAGTTAAATTTTTTATGCACTTTATTCCATTTTTATAGAATAATCAATGACAGTAAATTTAAAAACCAAGAGCTTTATGTTTTAACCTCCCTGATGTTTGTTCTTTCTTTCTTACTCATTTATTCATCAAATGAAAGTGCCAGGCCCTGGTGATATAAAGATGAACAAGATGTTACCCTCCCCTAGAGGAGTCCCATGATCTATTGGAAAGGTTAAACACATAAACAAATGATGGCAGATTCTCTTGGGCTCTTAAGAAAAGGCCCCACTGAAGAGAGAGACAGGTGAGCAGGGTCCTGGAGGGTGCACTGCAGTTTTCCAAATGGAGAAGATGGAGAGAGACCAGGGGACAGGGAGGAAACAGGGACAGCTCCTGGCCAAACCATAGCCATAGAAAGGGCAACCGCAGCAGAAGAGGTGCCAGGAGGGACAGTTAGGCCAAGAGACTCGAGTACCCTCCTAAGAGCTTTGGTCTTTATCCTAGAGCCACTGTGTGATGAGAAAATCACTCTGGCGGGAGAACAGGGGCTAGATTAATTAATTGGTGTGACTTGCCATGGCCCTCCCTGGGGCTTGTGGGTGTGGGCAGCAAGGAGTGGAATACATCCAGCTCTGAGGTCAGGCCTGGGGGAAAGGAAACCCTACCAATGGCACAGTGAACAGACCGGAGAGGCAGAAGGCCCCAGGGCCTGGGGCAGAGACCACAGGGAAGTCTTGATCTTTAAGTCCAAACCTGCTCCTCCACTGGTCTCCCCAGTTTCCATAAATAGAAACTCCACAGAGCCAGTTCTTTACCAGAAACCTGGCTGTTATTCTCAGCACGTCATCTCTCTCACCCCTCCTATCCAAGCCATCTCCAAGCCCTGTCAATTCTAGCTTGCAAATACGCCTTGATTATCTACTCTTCTCCATTGCACCTTCATCTAAGTCAGCATCCACTCTCAATGGAACTACCACCTAGCCGCCTCTGGTGTTCCCTCTTTGCTGTTACCTGCTGCCAATCTGCTCTCCCCACAGCAGACAATCTTCTGGAAATTTCAATAAGATTGTCTTCTAGGCCTGAAGCACTCACTAAAACATGTTACACTTAGAATATAACCTAAAAACCTTTCCTGCAAGGCCCTGCATGGTCTGTAAACTCCTGGTCCCCATTTGTTTGACATGTGTCATACTGGGATAACCAGACTCGATCTTACTACCCTCTACAAATTTAAAAAGAGCCCAGCTGGTGTGGCTAAGTGGTTGAGCAATGACCTATGAACCAGGAGGTCACGGTTCAATTCTGGGTCAGGGGGCATGCCTGGGTTGCAGGCTCCATCCCCAGTAGGGGTTGTGGAGGAGGCAGCCAATCAATGATGCATTCTCATCAATGATATTTCTATCTCTCTCTCTCTTTCCCTCTCACTTCCTCTCTGAAATCAATAAAAATGTATATTTTTAAAAATAAAAATAAAATATAGTACCTGGTAGATATAGGCAATGCACAAATATTGATTGACAAATTGAATGAATTAATAAATGAATAAATGAGTAAGAACATGAAGCATTCCTCTGAAAACTGGCCTTGATGGGAAATTCCATGGACATTTTATAAAAAGAGGAGGAGCTATTCCTTGATGCAATCACCCCAACTGACCTCTGGTTATTTACTCTTGGATCTCATTAATCAAGACCTGTTTGTCCAGTGGAAATCACTTCATTCTTTATTGCAGAAATGTGTACAGTGTTATTAAAGATGGAATGGCCTTTTCCGCCCCAACAGCAAAGAAGCCCGTGAGCCTCAACACCGTCCATGATGGTGCCATCCACACTGTTCAGAGGTCACCCTTTTACAATGACATTATCCTCACCGTTGGGGGATGGAACGTGGCCATCTGGAAGGAAGGTGTCATGGTAAGTTGCTTGCAACATGGAGAAATGGGTGTGTGATCCTTTGTTATTGAGAAAAACAATAGGGACAACAGACTGTTCTGACATAACAGTGCCTTTGGGACACTTTTTAGAGAAATTAAACAGATGGCCTGGCCCATCTTGTCAGCAGAACTGCTATAAGCCCTTTGAAAACCCAACCATTTGCTTTTCTTTCCTGAGGGAAGGAAACATTTACAAGTCACTTGTTCTCTGAAAGTTAACAGTCTTTTCTTTTTCTTTTATATGTATATATACATATATATTATATGTATATGTATATATGTATATACGTATACATGTGTATATATAGATATCTCTGTGTGTGTGTGTGTGTGTGTGTGTGTGTGTGTGTGTGTATATATATATATATATATATATATATATATATATACACACACACCAGTTGACTTGATTTGCATTTTTCCTTCCCTTAAAATATGAGAATGAACCCTGGTCAGTGGGGCTCAGTTGGTTGGGTGACATCCTGTGCACCAGGGGTTGCCGGTTCAATTCCCCATCAGGGCACATGCTCAGATTATAGGCTTGATCCCTGGTAGGGTGTGTACAGCTGATCAGTGTTTCTCTCCCTTTCCCTCTCTCTCTAACAACTCAATAAAAATTATTATTTTTAAAAATATATATATAATTTTTTAAAATTCTTTATTGTTTAAAATATTTTATATAATATTACATATGTCTTCTTTTTCCCCCATTGACCTGTCCCCAGCCATCTTCACCCCCCAGCACATGCCCTCACCCCCCTAGTGTCTGTGTCCATTGGTTATGCTTATATGCATGCGTACAAGTCCTTTGGTTGATCTCTTAAGCCCCACCCCTCACCCCCACCTTCCCTCTGAAGTTTGACTGTCTGTTCAATGATTCTCTGTCTCTGAATCTATTTTTGTTCATCAGTTTATGTTGTTAATTATATTCCACAAATGAGTGAGATCATGGGATATTTATCTTTCTCCAACTGGCTTATTTCACTTAGCATAATGCTCTCCATGTCCATCCATGCTGTTGTGAATGGTAGGAGATCTTTCTTTTTCACAGCATCATAGAATTCCATTGTGTAGATGTACCACAGTTTTTTAATCCACTCATCTGCTGATGGCCACTTAGGCTGTTTCCAAATCTTAGCTATTATAAATTGTGCTGCTATGAACATAGGGGTGCATATGTCCTTTCTGATTGGTGTTTCTGATTTCTTGGGATATATTCCTAGAAGTGGGATTACTGGGTCAAATGGGAGTTCCATTTTTAATTTTTTGAGGAAACTATATACTGTTTTCCACAGTGACTGCACCAGTCTGCGTTCCCACCAGCAGTGCACAAGGGTTCCCTTTTCTCCACATCCTCGCCAGCACTTGTCGTTTGTTGATGATAGCCATTCTGACATGTGTGAGATGGTATCTCGTTGTCATTTTGATTAGCATCTCTCAGATGATTAGTGACTTTGAGCATGTTTTCATATGTCTTTTGGCCTTCTGTATGTCCACTTTCAGAAAGTGTCTATTTAAGTCCTTTGCCCAATTTTGATTGGATTGTTTATCTTCCTTTTGTTAAAATGTATGAGTTCCATATAAATTTTGGAGATGACATTGGCAAATATATTCTCCCATGCAGTGGGCTTTCTTGTTGTTTTGTTGATGGTTTCTTTTGCTGTGCAGAAGCTTTTTATTTTGATGTAGTCCCATTTGTTTATTTTCTCCTCAGTTTCCATTGCCCTAGGAGCTGTATTAGTAAAGATATTGCTATGACATATGTCTGATATTTTGCTGCCTATGGATTCGTCTAAGATTTTTATGGTTTCCCACCTTATGTTTCAGTCCTTTTATCCATTTTGAGTTTGTTTTTTGTGTATGGTGTAAGTTGGTGGTCTAGTTTCTTTTTTTTTTTTCTTTTTTGCATGTATCTGTCCAATTTTCTCAACACCATTTATTGAAGAGACTGTATGCTTTTGCCTCCTTTGTCAAATATTAATTGAGCATAATAGCTTGGGTCGATTTCTGGGTTCTCTGTTCTGTTCCATTGGTCTATATGTCTGTTCTTGTGCCAGTACCAGGCAGTTTTGAGAACACTGGCTTTGTTATACAGCTTGATATCTGGTATTATGATCCTTATAACTTTGTTCTTCTTTCTCAGGATTGCTGTGACTATTCAGGGTTGTTGTGTGTTTTTTATTCCATATGAGTTTTTGGAGAGTTTGTTCTAGGTCTGTGAAATATGCCATCTTAATGGGGATTCCATTATATCTGTAGATTCCTTTGGGTGAATATGGACATTTAATGATGTTGATTCTACCAATCCATGAACACACTATATTCTTCCATTTGTTTATAACTTCTGCTATCTCTTTTTTCAATGTCCTATAGTTTTCTGAATACAGGTCTTTTACCACCTTATTTAAGTTTTTTCTTTATTTAATAAATCTTTATTGTTCAGATTATTACAATTGTTCCTCTTTTTTCCCCCCACAGCTCCCCTCACCTGGTTCCCACCCCTCCCCATGCCCTTACCCCCCCCAAACTGTCTTCGTCCATAGGTATAAGATTTTTGTCCAATCTCTTCCCGCACCCCCACACTCCCTTCCCCCCAAGAATTGCCAGTCCACTCCCTTTCTATGCCCCTGATTCTATTATATTCACCAGTTTATTCTGTTCATCAGATTTTTTATTCACTTGATTTTTAGATTCACTTGTTGATAGATATGTATTTGTTGTTCATAATTTTTATCTTTACCTTTTTCTTCTTTTTCCTCTTCTTAAAGAATACCCTTCAGCATTTCATATAATACTGGTTTGATGGTGATGAACTCCTTTAGCTTTTTCTTGTCTGTGAAGCTCTTTACCTGCCCTTCAATTCTAAATGATAGCTTTGCTGGGTAGAGTAATCTTGGTTGTAGGTTCTTGCTATTCATCACTTTGAATATTTCTTGCCACTTCCGTCTGGCCTGCATAGTTTCTGTTGAGAAATCAGCTGACAGTCGTATGGGTGCTCCCTTGTAGGTAACTAACTGTTTTTCTCTTGCTGCTTTTAAGATTCTCTCTTTGTCTTTTGCTCTTGGCTTTTTAATTATGATGTGTCTTGGTGTGATCCTCTTTGGATTCCTCTTGTTTGGGGTTCTGTGCGCTTCCTGGACTTGTAAGTCTATTTCTTTCACCAGGTGGGGGAAGTTTTCGGTCATTATTTCTTCAAATAGGTTTTCAGTATCTTGCTCTCTCTCTTCTTCTGGCACCCCCATAATTCTGATGTTGGTACACTTGAAGTTGTCCTAGAGGCTCCTTACACTATCTTCATATTTTTGGATTCTTTTTTCTTTTTGCTTTTCTGCTTGAGTGTTTTTTGCTTCTTTGTATTTCAAATCTTTGACTTGATTCTTGCGATCCTCTTGTCTGCTGTTAGATCTCTGTATAATATTTTTTATTTCAGTCAGTGTATGCTTAATTTCTAGTTGGTCCTTTTTCATATCTTTGAGGGTCTCACTAAATTTTTCAGAGGTTTCTAGAAGATTCTTGAGTAACCATATAATTGTGATTTTGAACTCTATATCCAGTAGTTTGCTTGCTTTCCTCCATTTCTTTGATTTGTGACATATTTCTTTGTCTCTACGTTTTGGCTGCTTCCCTGAGTTGATAGAGTGGCTTTGTGTGCTAGGTGTCCTATAGGGCCCAGTGGCTCAGCCTCCCCAATTACCTGAGGTGGACACTCTTGGTGCACCCCTTTGTGAGCTGTGTGCACAGTCTTGTTGTAGTTAAGCCTTGATCACTGATAGTATCACTGGGAGGAATTAACCTCCAGGCCAATTGGCTGTGAGGACCAGTTGTGTCTACAATGGGAGAACTGCTGTGCTGGAGACACCCTTATGGGGCAGGACTTGCTTCAGTGGGCTTTGGTGCTCACTTAGTCTGCCTCTTGAGTGTGTCACTTATGGATGTGAAGAGTTGTAATCTGGTATGGTCTCACTCTGACCACTGGGTACACTGGCTCTTGGATCTCCAAGGAGGTGCAAAGTCAGCCACTGTCTGAGGCCACCCAGCAGGAGCTACAGAGAGATCTGCAGATTCCTCTTCTTTGTTTGGGATTTGGAAGTGCCCAGATGAGGCCCAGCTGTGAAGCAATGCAGGCTGCTGCTGCAGGGCCTTAGGCCTTCTTTTGGAAGCTTTGGAGCTCTCTGACCCAGCTGTAGTTTGTTAGGTTTTAGGTTGCACAATGACAGGCCATTCATATGCAAAAGCCTCTGCGCACAGCTTGGGTGGGGTTGTAAATTGGGTGGGGCGGTGTCTCAGGGAATCACCAGGGAGGAGCAAACAGCAATGACTGACCATCAGCCCTGCCCTGAAGAGGTCCCCAGGTCTCTGTGTCCCGCTGCACCGTGCAGGAATAATGATCACTGCGAGCACCTCTGAGAAAAAGCTGCCCTCGCGTTCTGGCCTGATGCCAGACAGTCCAGTTTCTCCCTGTATGAGTCTGGATCCCCAGAGTCTCACCTGGAACTGGAGTTCAGAGCAATCGGGAGCTTGTATCTACCTCCTGATTGAAAAAAACAACAGCACACCCAGTTGCCAGCCTGTTTCGTGCACGCCTCCACACCTCCGCACTTCCACACCTTCACACCTCCTCCCAGTCTCAATGCGCTTTTTTCTTTCCTTCTAGTTGTAGAACTTGACTGAACCAGCTTTCCTTTGGTTCTAGATGATATTTGTTTTGTCTTTTAGTTGGAGTATTGATATGGTTGTGAGAGGCAGCAAGTACAGGTGTTTACCTATGCCACCATCTTGGTTGTCTGCCTTATTTAAGTTTATTCCTGTGTATCTTAATTTTTTTTGGTGCAATGGTAAATGGAATTGTTTTTTGTTTTTTTGTTTTTTTTTCTTTTTGCGAGTTCATTATTGATGTATAAAAAGGCCATAGATTTCTGGGTGTAAATTTTGTATCTTGCTACATTGCAGAATTCATTTATTAAATCTAGTAGTTTTTGATGGAGTCTTTATGGTTTTCTATGTACAATATCATGTCATCTGTGAATGACAGTTTTACTTCTTCTTTTCCAATTTGGCTGCCTTTTATTTCTTCTTGTTTGATCACTATGGCTACCACTTCCAGTACCATATCAAATAGGAGTGGTGAGAGTGGGCATCCTTGTCTTGTTCCTATTCTTAGGGGAAATGGTTTTAGTTTTTGTCCATTGAGTATAATGTTGGCTGTAGGTTTGTCATATAAGGCTTTTATTGTGTTGAGGTATGATCCCTCTATTCCCACTTTGCTGATAATTTTTATCAAGAAAGAGTGTTGTATTTTGTCAAATCCTTTTTCTGCATCAGTTGATATGATTATGTGATTTTTATCTGTCCATTTGTTTATGTGGTGTATCACATTTATTGATTTGTGGATATAGTACCATCCTTGCATCTCCAGAATAAATCCCACTTGGTCATGGTGTATGATCTTTCTAATGTAATGCTGAATCTGATTTGCTAGGATTTTGTTTTAGATTTTAGCATCTATGTTTATCAGGGATATTGGCCTGTAATTCTCTTTCTTTGAAGTGTCTTTATCTGGTTTTGGGATTATGATAATGCAGGCTTCATAGAAAAAGCTTGGAAGTGTTTCTTCCTCTTGAATTGTTTGGAATAGTCTGAGGAGGATAGGTTTTAGTTCTTCTTTGAATGTTCAGTAAAACTCCCCCGTGAAGCCTTCTGTCCCAGGACTTTTGTTTGCTGGAAGTTTTTTGATGACTGCTTCAATTTCCTCCATAGTTATTGGCCTATTCAGATTTTTTTATTCTTCCTGATTGAGTTTTGGAAGGTCGTATTTTTCTAAGAATATGTCCATTTCTTCTAGGTTGACCAGTTTGTTGGAATAGAGGTGTTCATAGTATTTTTTTATAATCCTTTGTATTTCTGTGGGGTCTGTTATTTTGTCTCTTTCATTTCTGATTTTGTTTATTTGGGTCCTCTCTCTTTGCTTCTCGGTGAGCCTGGCTAGAGGTTCATCAATCTTGTTTATCCTTTCAAAGAACCAGATCTTGGCTTTATTGTTGTTGTTTTTTGTTTTGTTTTGTTTTGTCTCCAAGTCTATAATCCTTTCTTCTACACCAAAAATATATCAGGAGTTTCAGAAAGTGAGAGGAAAAAGCTAAAGAGTCAGTCACCTGGAAGACCAGAGGTGTGTGGGGGTCAAAGTGACACAGTGATAAGAAAATCTAGTGGTCAGGATTAGGAGAGGATTAGGAGAGAGCCTGAATCCAGACTGCTAGAAGCTAAACTGCCAAAAAAAACTAGAAAGATGGAGAAAGACCAGTGAAATAAGGGTGTGGAGAAATCATTATGATATGTCTATTTGGTGAGCAATTTAAGATTATTAAAATCTGCAATATATCTATTTCACAGCTGTAATGTATATATTCTTTGAATAAATAATATGTGTAATATATTTACATATACATATAAAATTTTATAAATATTTTTTCCTTAATCCAACACTTTCACTTCTAGGACTGTAACACAAATCTAAAAAAAAAATTGCATGAATATATGTACAAATTTTTCATTGAAAAAGATTGGAAACCACTTTAAGTGCCCATCCACAGAACAACTCTATACCAATGTACTCTGTATGTTCTTTTTTTTTTTTTTTTTTACAATGAACAAGTGTTAGTTTTATAATTGAAGAAAAAGAAAAATAAATTTAAGCAAGACTGTGCAGGGGCAGGAACCTGGTTATCCACAGAAACGGAAGGACCTGGGCCAAGGACAGGTCTGGAGTGGTACCTCTAAGGAGTCCACGCATCTGAGACATCCTTCCGTCCCCACAGGAAAGGCTCCTATGCATGTGTTGGAGGCATGAGGCAGTTCCTCTGCAGGTGTAAACAGATAAATGATCTACCTGGTTGCCAGGTGGAGCATGCCAGTGGGAAGAAAGCACATTCTGATCTTCTATCTCTATGAAAACCTCCCATAGAAGGCAAATTGCCCCACGGTGGAGAAAAGACAACATGATCTTAGGATGCTTTGCTGGTCTAAAATCTCTTCCCAATAATAGTTATAAGTCATTGCATGCAGCTCACAGCTAGAATTGATTTTTCATTTGCTTTTTCTTGGCTACCAGAGTTGTTCCCATGGCAAGGAGGTATAAGCCAATTTCATAATCTTTACTTATCTGATGTATACCAATCTCCGGAGAAATAGCAATGGACTTCCCTAGCCATTGGATTATTAAAACCAACAATGGCTTGATAGGAAAGTTTGCTCTTTTCTAAAAATCAAATAAAATAAGAAGAAAAGGGTGTTATAAAAACATGCAGGGAAGAAAAGAACTGGCATTATATAAAAATCCTACAAGTAAAAGAAATAAAACTTCCAAATAGGCATAATTTGGCTGTTACGTGATCATAGCTATCTGACTTGCACTTAAAATCATTGTGAACATCCCTTTGATGATAACACAAGCTTTTAATGTGTCTTTTTAAAAATTTGCTTCAAGATCGGACCCCTCCTTCAGTCATCCTGTGCTCCAAAAAGGTACACCTCAGGGCACTGGTCCCTGACGAGGCCCGGTGTCTTCTATATTGGCAGAGAAGATGGATACATCGATATCTGGGACCTGCTGGAGAAAACCCATGAGCCAGCCCAGTCACAAAACATCTGTATAACGATGATCACCTGCATCAAACCCTGGACCTTTTCTGGTATGTTCTTCCCCTGCAAACACGCTAAGTCATCTTGCCTTTTTGTGTAACTCAGAAAAACGTTGGCATCATCTGGGAGGCCTCCAATGTCCTTTCTCAGGTTTTTGTTTTCCCCCCTCCCTTCCCTTCCTTCTCCCTCCTTCTCCCTTTCCTTCCCAACATGCCCCTTCTCTCTTGCACTTATCTTGGATACAACCTGAGCTTCTCTCACTAATTTCTCCATCAACAGTTATTTCTGAGACACATTTAGTACGCCAAGCAGAGGGCGATTTTGAACCACACAACACAAAGCATCTTTCTCATCTTCTAATAATTTATTTCCTTTGTCCTGGTTTCTCTGTTGCAACCAAGTGCTACTTTCTATATAAATCCAATATATTTGCCTCTTTTAAAAGGAGCTTTCCTTTGTTTCCAAAGTTGTTGAAGGCATAGAATGGTCTTTCTATCCCTTTCTCTCTCAGAAACATTACCTTGAGAAATTCATCCTTCAGAATCTCTCGAGTGTCACAGTCCGGCTGCTGCTTAGGAATATGTCACCAAAGTGTGTTTTCCTATCTTTGCTCCAAAACGTAATATACCTACAAGGATTATGAGTATAGGATTTGGCAATGTGAACCGTTTTCTGAAAATGAGAAGAAAAAACAACAACACATGTTGAGTTAGAAATTTAAAATGCTCAAACACATTTGTGTTTCAGATCCATTTTAAATGCTCCAAGGAAACCATCTGGTATGTATTCTGGCTCCTGGTTCTGACTGTGCCTTTTAAATGCATCTGCATGCTGATTTCCTTTAGTCCTTACTGTGTCTTTGCGGATATTGCCTTCATGATTTTTCCCTGGAAATCTTTCCATGTGTTCCCTGCTTTCTTCCCACATCTGCCCAGTGGCCCCGCCACAGAGAGAGTCATCCTCAGTGAGGAGCCACACTCTTTACACAGAGGCCGAGAAAAGGAGATCCGCGGTGAGCAGGGTGGCTGACCAAGGCTCAGGGTCTCAGCTTTCATCCCATCAACTGGAGAACACGACGTACATGTTAACAGGCCCCCAGTCACAAATGTCTGATGCAGATGCCAAGGTCACTGCAACTCCCACAGGTCCTTTGGGACACCACAAAGCAAGCCACGGTTCCTGTTTAAACACTAAGACAGCCTTCTGTTGGTGACTTATTTCTCCCTCCTCCTCCCCCCCCCCCATTTATTTTTAATCTTGCAGCTAAACAGCAATTCATAGCCGTAGCTGATTACTATGGGACACTGCATATATTAGAGATTCCTTGGACATTAAGTCACCCTTCCACCAATGAGGTCAGTAACTTTGGGCTTTGAGGATTTATGTGACTGAATATCACTGTGGCATGTCTTAAACGTGTGTTCAGAAATGACAGCATTTTCACTCTATAAGAGAGCACTCAAAAACAAGGGGATGCATTTCTGCTTTATGAGTTAAATAGTTTGAAGCTAGAAAAATGAACAAAAATGGAAGGAGAGGGAGGCCAAGTCAATAAAACCCAGACTCAGAGAAGAATCACTTGGAGGATTCATAATCAGAAGCTGTTTATTTTCAGGTTGTAATCAAAGCACGGGACCCTTATTTCAGTGACGCCTGTCCCGGCGGGTGCATGTGACGTTTGCATGCATCTTCCCATTGTCCACCACCCCGTCCCCTCCACCAAGCTGGTGTCCTGCAAGTAGTGTGTCTGAAGTGGTAATATTCTGCCCACCTCCCGCCCCCGTCCCCACCACCAGAGGGCTGCAGGCAATGTTAATAAGGAGGTTATGAAAAGATCAATAAGTAAAAATATATAAGTATACACACACTGAATGTTAGATATATAGACTGCAATCTGTTGCAAGTCCCAGCAACATCGGCCTCATTAATGTCAGGCAAAAAGCTTTTCCTCCCCTGGTCACCTGGCCTATTTTCCTGTTGCTATTCTTTTTTTTTAATTTAATAAATCTTTATTGTTCAGATTATTACAATTGTTCCTCTTTTTTCCCCCATAGCTCCCCTCCACTTGGTTCCCACCCCACCCTCTGCCCTTAAACGCCCCCCTCAACTATCCTCATCCATAGGTGTACAATTTTTGTCCAGTCTCTTCCCACACCCCCCACACTCCTTTCCTCCCAGAATTGTCAATCCACTCCCTTTCTATGCCCCTGATTCTATTATATTCACCAGTTTATTCTGTTCATCAGATTTTTTTATTCACTTGATTTTTAGATTCACTTGTTGATAGATATGTATTTGTTGTTCATAATTTTTATCTTTACCTTTTTCTTCTTTTTCCTCTTCTTAAAGAATACCCTTCAGCATTTCATATAATACTGGTTTGGTGGTGATGAACTCCTTTAGCTTTTTCTTATCTGTGAAGCTCTTTATCTGCCCTTCAATTCTGAATGATAGCTTTGCTGGCTAGAGTAATCTTGGTTGTAGGTTCTTGCTATTTATCACTTTGAATATTTCTTGCCACTCCCATCTGGCCTGCATAGTTTCTGTTGAGAAATCAGCTGACAATCGTATGGGTGTTCCCTTGTAGGTAACTAACTGTTTTTCTCTTGCTGCTTTTAATATTCTCTCTTTGTCTTTCGCTCTTGGCATTTTAATTATGATGTGTCTTGGTGTGGTCCTTTTTGGATTCCTTTTGTTTGGGGTTCTGTGTGCTTCCTGGACTTGTAAGTCTATTTCTTTCACCAGGTATGGGAAGTTTTTGGTCATTATTTCTTCAAATAGGTTTTCAGTATCTTGCTCTCTCTCTTCTTCTGGCACTCCCATAATTCGGATGTTGTACGCTTCAAGTTGTCCTAGAGGCTCCTTACACTATCTTCATATTTTTGGATTCTTTTTTCTTTTTGCTTTTCTGCTTGAGTGTTTTTTGCTTCTTTGTATTTCAAATCTTTGACTTGATTCTTGCGATCCTCTTGTCTGCTGTTAGATCTCTGTATAATATTTTTTATTTCAGTCAGTGTATGCTTAATTTCTAGTTGGTCTTTTTTCATATCCTCGAGGGTCTCACTAAATTCATCGGCCTTTTCTAGAAAATTCTTGAAACACCTTATAACCATAGTTTTGAACTCTATGTCCAGTCGTTTGCTTTCCTCCATTTCTTTCATTTGTGATCTGTTTCTTTGTCTCTGCATTTTGGCTGCTTCCCTGAGTTGATAGATTGGTTTTGTGTGCTAGGTGTCCTATAGGGCCCAGTGGCTCAGCCTCCCCAATTACCTGAGGTGGACACTCTTGGTGCACCCCTTTGTGGGCTGTGTGCACAGTCTTGTTGTAGTTAAGTCTTGATTGTTGTTGGTATCACTGGGAGGAATTAACCTCCAGGCCAGTTGGCTGTGAGGATCAGCTGTGTCTATGCTGGAAGAACTTCTGTGCTGGAGACACCCTTATGAGACAAGACTTGAAACTTCTGTGCTCAGCTTGGATGGGGGCGGAGTCTCAGGGCAGAGCAGACAGCATTGGTTTCCCATCAGCCCTGCCCTAATAGGCCCCTGTGTCTCAGTGTCCCATGGTAATTGCTGCAAGCACCTCTAAGAGAAAGCCGCCCTCGAGTTCCGCCCACTGGCAAACAGTCCAGTCTCCCCCAATGAGTCTGGGTCCCCAGAGTCTCACCCAGAACTGGAGTTCAGCACAGTCGGGAGCTTTTGTCTCCCTCCCACTTGAGAAAGCCAGCCGCACACTCAGTTGCCAGTCCTCTCCACGCGCGCGTCTCAGTACCTCTGCCTCCTGCAGCTCCTCTGAGTCTAAGTGTGCTTTTCTCTTTCCTTCTAGTTGTAGAATTTCCACTCAGCCAGCCTTCCTGTGGTTCTGGATGATGTTGGTTTTGTCTTTTAGTTGTAGTTTTGAAATTGTTGTGCGAGCCAGCAGTTTAGGTGTTTACCTATGCCGCCATCTTAGTTTCTCCCCGTTTCTATTCTTATGCCTACATGCCAAACCCTCCAGGGGGCCAGGAACTCGGCTCCCAGGCCCTTTAGGATCTGCATTGATACCCTCATTTGGGTTTTCCAAGTTCTGTTGATGATATGAAAATTTCCTCAATATTAGAAGTGAGAAGGAAGGAAGAAGAAAAAAAAGCAATCCTCGAGTTTTCCTTCTACAAAATTATAAACAATTTATGCAGCTCTCTCTTTCCAACTTCACTCCCTTCCTGGAATACTGTAATTTGCAGGGTCCTAAAACTTAACACAGTGGCCCCCAAATTGAGCTAACTTCTCTGGTAGTGGGCCTGTGGGCAGTGTCCCAAAGTAGGGAATATACACTGAGTGGCCAGATTATTATGCGTTCAGAGATCATAATAATCTGGCTACTCAGTGTATATCCTATATAATAAAAGGCTAATATGCAAATTGTCCCCTCGACCAGGATTTTGACCAGCAGGCAGGCCGGCCAACCGCCCATGTCCCCTCCCCTTGGCCAGACTGGCCGGACCCCACCCATGCATGAATTCATGCACCGTGCCTCTAATATATATGTGTGTGTGTGTGTGTGTGTGTGTGTGTATTCTGAGTGGCCAGATTATCAGATTATTATGCATTCAGAGATCATAATAATCTGGCCACTCAGTGTACCTGGTGAGTTATAGGAGCAGGAACTCTTCCAGGCCCTTGTAAAAAACATAGGGGGAGGGGGTGTCCGTGTGGGCTCCTCTCTTGAAGGACTGTGTTTCTAACAGGTATCAAGTATAAACCATTACTTTAAAAGAGAAGTCAAGCACCTGGAATATGTGGCACAACGCAAGAAAGTTCGTGAACAAGAAAGGAAGGAAATGGAGCTGCAGAGGGAGAAGAAAAAAGTTGTAAGTTAAATTTCAGAAACAAAAGTTGATTCTCTCTAACCCCAGTGGAAATATGTGTGTTTGGCTTATTCCACAATTTGAAAAGGAAAATTATGCCTTTCACATTCTTCTCTCATTCTCATGAGAGTCAAGAGGGCATTTCTCCAATTTCCTAGCTTACCATGAGTAAGCAACTACTGTTGGACACCTCGTAAGATTCTACCTAATGGAAGTTTCTGAAATGCTCTATAACATCAAAGTCTTTTAGATACAGTGGTACCTAAATACCATCTAAACATACAATTATTCACACCTGCCAGGCTGTTGTCATTTTTTTAATTTGATAATCTAAGGGAAAAGAGGTCAGTGCCCCTGACTAAATAGTCAACTATTGCATGTTTTAAAAATTACTGTAGCACACCAGCTGAAAATCACTGGATTAACATGATCACTTATTGATAGATATTAATTAGTGTAATAAAAGCAGAGGGCATTATTTCAAAAATTGGTTAGTGGTGACAAGGTATAAAAGAATACCGATGAACTAACTCCTCATTGTTTTCCCCAGCCAAAACAAAAATGCTCTTGGTTTTGTGTGTGTGTGTGTGTGTGTGTGTGTGCATTCACAAAAATTGGTTGAAATTTTGTTGTAGGAGGTAAGCTGCCACCCTTTCCCTATGCCAGAAATCATCTCCAATTATTATGAGTGTTTAAATACCATAGCAACAGCCCCTAATTACCCACATTAGTAGAATTGTGGATGATGCAAAAATAATTTGCCTGTGAAATACTTTTAAAGCACCTGAATGTTATAATAATCATAGTATCACGCATTTGAGTTTCCAACACTTTTCCACCTCCTTGTTGTGACTTTATTTCCATTTGACATCATGCCCTTTTTTAAGTGGAGCTACCACTTCTCAGATGCTCTCTGGACTGACTGGACTGTGGCTAAGTGAATGAATTTTAAAGGGCTCCTCTGTTACATTTAGAAGGTGCAAAGGTTGGCAAGGATAAACAACTAATATTCATCAGAAATATCTACACTAAAAGAGAAACATGCAAATTGACCATCACTCCACTATACCCACAAGCCACACCACTAGCCAATCAGGAGCAAGTATGCAAATTAACCCAACCAAGGTGGCGGCGGCCACAGAGCTGGAGCGAGCAGGAGGCTTGGGTTGCCCCCGGCAATGGAGGAAGCCAAGCTTCCCGCCCGCCCTGGCCGGCCCTGACCTTCGCTCAAGGCTACAAAGTTTCAATTATAGAAGATAAATAAATCCCAGATACTTGCTTCCAGCTGGCCCTGGCCTCTGCTCAAGGAGGCGCTGAAAAAAAAAAAAGAAAGAAAAAAAGGGGGGGAGCTTGGGTCGCCGGGGGGTGATCAGGCCAGGATGGGATGGCAGTTGTGGGTGATCAGGTTGGTTGGGGAGCGGGGCCATTGGGGGTAAGCAGACCAGCAGGGGGGCCAGTTGGGGGTGAGCAGGCCGTCAGTGGGGGTCAGTTGGAGGTGATCAGGACAGCCGGGGGGGCAGTTTGGAGTGAGCAGGCCAGCAGGGGCATAGTTGGGGGCAAGCAGTCTGGTGGGGAGGGAAGAAGAGGGCAAGCAGGCCAGTGAGGGGGGGGGGGGCAGTTGAGGGTGAGAAGGCTGGCATGGGGGGCAGTTGGGGGTGATCAGGCCTGCGGGGGGGTATTTGGGGGTGAGCAGGCCGGTGGCGGGGGGCAATTGGGGGCAAGCAGGCCGGCAGACAGAGTGGTTAGGGGCAATCAGGCAGGCAGGTGAGCGCCTGGAGCCAGCAGTCCCAGACTGTGAGAGGGATGTCCAACTGCCAGTTTAGGCCCGATCCCTGTAAACCGGCAGTAGGACATCCTTTGAGGTGTCCCAGATTGGAGAGGGTGCAGGCTGGGCTGAGGAACACCTCCACCCACCTCCCGCCGTGTACGAATTTCATGCACCAGGCCTCTAATCTTTTCCTAAGCAACAGCTGATAAAAGGGAAAAGGAAATAAACTGTAACAACCTCAGAGGATTGCCGTGAGGATTAAATGAGTTAAAATGTTTACAGCTCTTAGTCAGTAACTGGCACAGAGAAAGTGCTAGTATTATTTCAGAGAGCAGAAGAACATCACACTTCCGTCCCGAGAGGCTGGTCTTTATGAGCACTCCCAGGTGCCAGGGATCAGGCTGTGCACTGCAACCCATGGGTCCGGAGGAAATCATACACCCACCTGCTTGTAAACTTCGAGTCTGGATACAGTTCATTTCTTGAAAAAAAAAATAGTAGTTGTAGCTCAAGCAGCACATGAAATGGGAAATATCCTAACTGGAATTTCAGCTGGAAACCCAAAGCTGGGGCAAGGAGCAGTTTCCATGTGATCCAGAAGCTATGCCATCTGCATGGGGCTTAGAAGGGAATCCTGCCACCTCGTGTCAGTTACCCACACTCCAGGCTATGTAAGGGAAGAAGCCTGAAAGAGGGCATGTTCTTTGGAGAGAGGGGTCAGAGAGCTACACATTCCCCCCTTCCCACCTCTGCAACACTGGACTCGGTGAGAGATGGGCTGCTGGCCAGGAGAGCCGATGCCTGACACCTGGCAGGAGGCTTGCTGAGCCAGAGAAACCCAAAGGCCAGGAATTACCAGGAGACCAGAGCAGCATATGCAGGGAGAGTTTGGGGAACTCAGAGACTAGGGCCTAGACTCCTGAGGCTGGATGGTCTATGGGCAAGACATTGACTTAAACAGCTCTGAGGAGCGTGGAGAGAGGGCCAAGGGCAAGGAACTCCTACTGGAAGCAGAGTGAGGGTGCTGAGTAGATCCTTGGAAAGAAGCTAGGGTCAGAAGTGCCTAAGGACCTTCTAACCTGGATGAGGCCACATCTGCAGAAAGAGGCTGAAGGGTCAAGAGATGCCCCCGCCTCGCCCCAGCCCCTGTCCTCCCACAAACCCCTCCGGAGCAGCCAGGCTGGCTATTGAAAAGCAGCCCCTTCTCCCCTGTGGTATTTCTAGCTGTCAGTGTCTTACAGGGATGACTTGCTTTTCTCCTCCCTAGAAGCCGTATCAGAAGGGAAAAGAGCAGTTGGAGGCTGAGTTGAAGATGGACTACGAGAGCTATTTGGAACTGGAACAGACCGTGCTCCTCAGCCTGGGCCTCACTAAGGTCGCTGACAATCTGTCGTTCGTGGACCTCCTGTAGCAGCCTTCCTGGGGGGTGTCTGGGGCCTTCGGGAGAGAGACTGCCCTTCCTTCCCACCCATGACTGTTATGTAAGGTGGACTATCAAACTAAACATTCAGTGGGATTTCTTATTAACAGCAGGCTTTTATTTCATCGCTGGTAAAACTTTTCCATTATAACAATTAGTAAGATCTGCTTTGATCATTTTTAGTTTGAATATGTACCAAAACCTTGTAACAAATATGAAAGTTATGGATAAGGGAACTTTGATTTTCCTATAGAAATACACAGCTTCAGAGATCGCCTCACCCCCAATCCTCAGTAACCATTCAGGGCCCCAACCCCAGAGAGAAGTGGAAATTAAACTTTGCTCCTAATTATCAGGTTGCTTTTGGTCACCTCCCCAAAAAGAGCTTCCTTTGGGCCCCTGCACAGATTGTGGGGCCATGTGCTGAACAAAATATTAGCGAGTCAAATCCAGAAACATATGCATAAAGAAAGGATGACATGTGAGGATCGTGCTGGCTTTATCCAAGAAATATAAAGTTAATGTAACAGTAGAAAATAAATTGATGATTAATTAAAGGAGAGAAAGTATGATACCAAAGAGATGCAGGAACACATTTGATAAAATTTGATATCCATTCCTGATAAAACAACAATAGATTCTTAGCAACTATAGAAAGAAGGGAATGTCCTTAACCTGATTCAGGGAATGTAAAAAAAAAGTCCTACAACATGCCTGGCTGGCATGGCTCAGTGGTTGAACATCGACCTATGAACTAGGAAGTCACCATTCCATTCCCGGTCAGGGCACATGCCTGGGGTGCAGGCTCGATCCCCAGTATGGGGCGTGCAGGAGGAAGCCACTCAATGAGTCTCTCTCATCATTGATGTTTCTATCTCTCTCTCCCTCTCCCTTCCTCTCTGAAATCAATAAAAATATATTTTAAAAGTAAATAATAAGTAAAATTTAAAAAGTCCTACAACAAACTTCTACCTCATGATGAAAAGTTGAAAGCTTGACTCCAATATGTGGAACAAGACCCAGTGCCCGCCATCATGTCTTCTAGTCAATATTGTACCAGGGGGTCAAGCAGTGTGGGCACCAAAAGAGAACAGCATGTGAAACTCAGTTGTGGAAGAGTTTGGTGGGTCTCAATAAGAGATTCAATTTCAGAAAAGTGACTGATATGGGATGTGGGGCTGGGGGGAGACTAGCAGGAGATGAGACTGGAAAAGCCGGTTGGAGCCAGATTGCGAAGGTTCCTATAAACCAAGCTCAAGAAGCTGGGTTACAGCCTGCAGGTAATGAGGGATCCATAGAAGGGCTAAGCAGGAAGGTGGCACAATCTGCTTTATGTGCATGAAGATAAGGAACGGATTAGAATAGGGAGAGCCTCGTGGCAGGAAATCCTATTAGGATACAGTAGGGAAAGTTCAAGGTAAAAGATTACCATGGTCTGTACTGAAGCTTAAGGTGAAAACAGAAATGAAAGGCTGATTTGGATCAGGAAGGGTGATGCCAAGATTGTAAGTTAAGTTGCTAGAGGAAATGAACTCAAAGTTTTATTCACTAGAGAAGTCAGATAGATAGCAGCACTTCACCATCTGTGTGCCTTTGGGCAGATGTATTTTCACTGTGCAACAGATTCCACTTCTATCAAGTCAGGTTGAGAACGTTGACCTCGCAACATTTGTATTTGGGTAACTGAGCACCTGCACATAAAGAAGGCCATGCCCAGCACGCGTTGGCATCATCACAATAGGAATGCCCAGGACTCATCCTTGCACTTAAACATCTCTTTTCTTCTTTTTAACCCACACTCATGTCTTGGGTGAAACCATCCAGTCTCATAGCTTTAAATACAGCCTATGTCCCTGGCCTGGACCTCTACCATAAAATCAATTGCTGTATATCCATCTGACTACTTAATGTACAATAGGCATCTCAAATTCAAACATGTTCAAAACAGAGTGCCTGCTTTTTTTTTTTACCTCCAAACCCCAGTTTTCCTGAAGTCCTCATAATCACCTTGCTTCTAGTTTCTCGGGCAAAACCCTTGAAGTCATGCCTCATTTCTCCCTCTCTCTCTCAATCGACACCCAATCTGTGAGCAAATCTTACTGACTCTACCTTTAAAATATATGCAGAACCTAGTCACTTCTCACTGCTACCACCATGGACCCAGCCACCACCACCACTGGCTTGGATCATCGCAGTCACCACCTAACTCTTCTCCCTGCATCTACGTTACCCACGCCAATGTCTCTCAGCAGCAGCCAGATAGTGAATCCAGATGCAAGTCAGAGACTGTCCTCCTCCCCCTCGGCACCCCAGCGCACTCAGAGCAGGAGCCAAAGGCTTTACTGTGACCTGCAAGCCCTGGTGTGATCAGGCTCTCCGCTGACACCCTGGTTCCATCTCTCCTCTCCACCCCTCCGTCACACCACCCATCACGCTGGCCTCCTCCTATTCACCCACACGGCAGGCGTGTGTTTGTCTCAGGATATCTGTGTTTGCTGTTCTGCGTTTCCCCCGGTGACTTTTCCTACTTTGTTTTTATGTGCTCACTCAAAGAGAAAAAAGGATATGTTGAGTGCCTACTATGTGCCAGGGTATACAGTTTTAAACAGGGTGTTCAGGATAGGGCTTACGGGAAGGTGACGTTCAAGCGAAGACCTAGAGGGTGAGGGATTTTGCCCTGTAGTCTTCCAGGAGAAGCATATTCCATAACCCAGTGCCCACCCCCACCCTGGCCAACTCCTGCTTAGGTCTGCTGGACAGAACTGGGCTGTGTGGACACCCCTCAGTCTAAAGAAGCCAGGACTACAGAGAACAGGAGTGTCATGATTGCGTGACATAAGCCATCACCTGGGGCTGGCACATTGTTGTCGCAAACAAAAGCAAGGTTTTATTAGCATAGAAGGAGAGGGAAATGGAGAGTGAATAATGGTCTGCCTTAGGGTTATCAAATGAAGAGTTTAGTATGGCGTCTGGCATATGGCAAGCAGTAAATGTGTTTACCATCATTTTACCTAATTTATGAATACAACATGATTATAATCTGGCTATGGAAGCGAAAACATGGGGTTTGTCTTATGATAGCAATTATGATTGATTCACTGTGATATTTGCCTTGTGTGTTTATAACCTCAGTTTTTTCAGGGCTCATCAGGGGCCACCAGTGGGGTCACATAACACAGCCATAGCCCGAGTTTTAGGAAATCCTGCCCCACCTGCTTATTGGGTATCTCATCCTTCTGCAAAGGCCTCCAGGTGTGTCCCGTGGTCCCTGGGTTGAAGGTGGAGCCCAATATGTTTTAAACCAGCCAGCAGCCACCAGGCACTCAAGGCTCCCCTCTCTCAATAGGCCTGGTGGCCGGTAACAGGAGGGAAGGTGCTGGGCAAAGCCTCTGTGCTGGTCCAGGTCCTACAAGAAGCAGGCGCCAAGGTAGGCTTCCAGGTGGAAGAGAGGAGCAGCCAGGAGAACCTTCAGCCCTGCATGCAGGTCTAGTGGAAGGAGTGAGGGAAGGACAGAGGGCGGGGTAGGATGCCTGGGACCACTCAGGAGGTTCACCTCCCTTGGACGCTGAGGCCCTGGAACTCAGGCAAACACCGTGCGGCCTCCTCTTCCCCGGGATGAGGTTTCCCAGAGGCGCTTCAACTCCTCAAGCTAACGTCTTTTTCTCTTGCCCAGACTCTGCACTTGGCAGACAGGCCAGACCTGCTGAATTCCAGAAGAGAACATAGTTAGGTCTCAAGCTGGGAAGCTAACTGCCTATAACTGAAGATGTAGGAATATTGAGAATGAGTAAAAATGGAATTAACTGGTGTGCCTCCTTCCATTCCCCTTAACTCCAACCTTTTCCCCTTCCCAAGTGCACCGTGGGGTCAATCCGGTCTTCTTTTTCTGCCTTTACATCTTTTGGTCTGGCATGCAATGGACTGAAAAGAAAGGGAGCTTGGGATCCTAGCAGACCTGAGTCCAAAATCCCAACTTCATTGCCCCAGGCAAGCTGCACTGTCCCCTGAGTCTTAGTTATATCTTTGTAAAATGGGGATAGTAATTAGACCTGCTGCATACAAGGACAATGTGTGTATTACCTGGCATATAGTTGGTGCTTAATAAATGTAATTCCTCCTTTTCTTACTTGGTCTCAGGTACACACACACACACACACACACACACACACACACACACACAGGAAACCATAGTGTTTCCTGTCTGTCCTATGCAATAATCTTTGGATTTTAACATTATTATTCTGAATAATAATGGCGGTATCTCTCAAATAGGACTTAAGCAGGAACTCTGCATGCCTAGTTTAATATTAGCCTTTGATCATTTTAATATGAGACCAGACATATTGGACTTAGTATTTAAAATCTGAACAATAGCTTTCTTTTCTGCCTAACTTAAAATGCTCATGGCTACTCAGAAAAGTAATCATTCTAATCATGCTTGGTTTATTTAGATTAAGTTTAATTACCATTCAACTTTACAAATTGCTTTTTACCCACCAAGAAATGTTGTAGAATTAAGCCTGTTTTCAGGTCCTCATAAGCACATCACTTGTGTGCGCTTTCAGTTGAAAAGTCAATTGATTCCAGGAGATGGTGGCCCCAGGTCCCCTTCCGCAGCTTCACCCATTGGCCACTGTGAATAATTAACATCTCACTGGGCCCTCAACCCTGCAGCGTTGCCTGGGTTAGGTGGAGTCTCACCAGGTTGCTAGACTGAGCAAGGACCCACAACGGAAATTAAAAGTCTCAGCGAAGGGCAAATGAAACCCTGTGTGATGAATTCATTCCTTCTGTGGCTACTGAGCTGTTTGAGATTGTGATTGTGATTATATGCAGTAAAACAACTGCATATACAATCACAATAGAATCCCAAACACCAAAGAAACCAATCACGGAAGTTTATTGGGGGAAACAATGGTTTAAGAAAAAAATAAGTGTAATTGCTTCCACATGCTTTCTTGCTCACAAATAGAACATTAAAAATAGATGCAGTAAGTATGGTAAATAATATAATTGTGCTTTTCTGCAATAACGCCAATGCTCCAAACTTAAAAGCACAGAAAATCAGTTTGCTCTGGGTCACCTGCCCATGTGATATTTTTTTCTTAAAGAGAAGACAAAAAGATGTAAAATAGAAGACTTCACATTCTTCCCTGTCAACTAAAGATACATTTTTCAGCCCTTGTGAAGGGTCATATTTTAAAGAAGAATTCCCCCCCCCCAAAAAAAACACACCTCTAAAAAGAAATCAACAGTAAGTCAAAACTAAAATATGACCAGTGTCTGCTTTATTTCAGCCTTAATAAACAAACTAAATTAACAATTGAAATGGATAACTATTATTCACTTTTAATGAAGCATCTACCAGGGGTGGGCAAACTTTTTGACTCGAGGGCCACAATGGGTTCTTAAACTGGACCGGAGGGCTGGAACAAAAGCATGGATGGAGTGTTTGTGTGAACTAATATAAATTCAAAGTAAAGGAGCGGAGGGGAGAGCAAGAGAACCGGATAGAACAGCCGGTTCCGGCCCGTGGGCCGTAGTTTGCCCACGGCTGACTGTATGGCTCTAAATAAAACAAATTTAAAAGAATAAAATTTCAATTTCCCAGAATTCTAACAACCAAAACTAGAACTTTATTATTTTCTAGTTCTGCAATCAACATTTGTTATGACAACAAAACACAAATAAGCGTCTTGTGTTAAGAGTGCTGATGGAGTTGCCGACTAAGACAAAGTGTAAACGTCTGGTGCTAAAGAGAGTAAATATTAGCCAGGACAAAAGGGGACTGTGTAGAAGGAATCCACATGCCCATCGACAGGAAAACGACAAAATATGTCATAGAAAGAGCTGCTCTTCAGCGAAGTGGAGGTGTGATACAGATTTATTCATTCTGACAAGGAAAGATACCCACCAATTATTTAGGGAAGAATCAAATTGTGCAACAATTTATATAATATGATCCCATATATCAAATTTGCATATGTATTTGTACAAATATGTAGATATTCATACTTCACTGTATCTGTACAGAAAGGTCTAGAAGTATAGCCATCAAAATGTCCATTATGTTTGCTTCTGAGGGATGGAATGGGAGAAGAGGGAAAGTGTGCCAAGCAAAGAGGGAACTCTAACCATTCCAGCTCCGAAGAAGATTAGTACAGGGCTAATCTTTTTGAATCTACTAACCTTTTCCTCCAGATTATTTTGAAGCATAGGGACTTTTACTTTGAATATATCTGTTTTATTGAATCTATACTAATAAAAGGGTAATATGCTAATTAGACCAGAGACCTTCCGGGTGTCCTTTCAGACAAGGCCATGGTAGGGGGGCCAAGGCAGAGGTGGTTAGGGGCGATCAGGCCAGGAGGGGAGGGCAGTTGGGTGTGAGCAGGCCGGCGGGGGGGGGTGGGGAAGTTGGGGGTGAGAAGGCCAGCAGGCAGAGTGGTTAGGGGCGATCAGGCAGGCAGGCAGGCAGGTGAGCCATTAGAAGCCAGCGGTCCTGGATTGTGAGAGGGAGAGAGGAATCGGGCTTAAACCGGCAGTCGGACATCCCTGAGGTGTCACAGATTGGAGAGGGTGCAGGCCAGGCTGAGGGACATCCCCCACCCACTGGTGCACGAATTTTGTGCACTGGGCCACTAGTATTTTATAATAGTCCTTTATGATTTGACAGTGGTTGTGTTTATTGCTGAAAACTTAGATGCCATACTACTAATAACAAAAGCCAACCTTTCATGAGCCCTTGCGGCAGTGTCAGGTGCTGTTCTAAATGCTTTAAATACATTAACTCATTTAATCCCCTCCACAGTTCTATGAGGTAGTGGGTACTGTGGTTATGAGTTTATGCTTTTACCTACAATATTATGCTCTTCCATGAGTCTCATATGTATAATACACATATTTACACATACACACTTTTTTTGTTGTTAATCGAGGATATTTTTTCCGTTGATTTTTAAAATTTTTTTATTTTTATTTTTAGAGAGAGTGGAAGGGAAGGACAGGGGACACAGAGAGAGAAACATCAATGTAAGAGAAACACATCAATTGGTTGCCTCATATGTGCCCTGACCAGGAGCCAGGAATCTACCATTGAGCTACACTGGTCAGGGACACATACACACTTTTAATAGTGCTACTAAGTCATAACTTACATAAAAATACATTGTATATATTTAACATATACAACTGGTTAAGTTTGTTGTTGTTGTTGTTTTAAATATATTTTTAGAGAGAGAGGAAGTTAGAGGGATAGAGAGATAGAAACATTGATGAGAGAGAAACATTGACTGGCTGCCTCCTGCATGCCCCCTACTCATACTGAGGATTGAGCCCACAACCCAAGCATGTGCCCTGAATGGGAACCGAACTGGTGACCTCTTGGTTCATGGGTGATTGCTCAACACTGAGCCACACTGGCCAGGCAACTGGTTAAGTTTTGACATATGTATAAACACAGAAAATTATCACCAAAATCAAGAAATAAACATATCCATCACTCCACAAAGTTTCTGAATGCCCCTTTCTACTAGCTCCCTCTAGCATCTCTCTCCCAATTCTTAGGCAATCATTGTCTGCTTTCTGCTACTATAGATTAGTCTCTCTGCATTTCCTATTTTACATAAATAGAATCATATGATATTTATATATTTTTGTCTTTCACTTTTGAGATTCATCCATGTTATGTGTATCTATAGTTCATTACTATTTATTGTTGAATAGTATTCCAATGTATGGATATACAAGGTGGGGCAAAAGTAGGTTTCCAGTTGTCGAACAAGGATTTTATTTTTTTGTGCTATTAATTTTTAATTATTGTATTATTTTTCCATACGAACGTGTTTGGTAGATGTTTGGTTTGGTTGTTTCCAGTTTGGAGTTATTACAAAGTAGTCTGCTCTGATCAGTTTCTATAAAGTCTTTTTATGGACATATGCTTTCATTTCTCTTGGATCAATACCTAGGAGTAGAATGCCTGGATCAAATGGTGTGTATATATTCAACTTTTTAAGATATTGCCAAGTGTGTTTAAGGTGGTGGTGCCATGTCATGTTCCCACCAGCAGTGTATGAGAGTCCCAGCTCATCTCCTCTCCCACCAGTGCTAAAATGTAGCCATGCTAATTAGTGTGCATTAGTATCCCATAGTTTTAATTTGCATTTCCTTAATGACTAACAATGTTTCAATTATTTTCATGTGTTTATTTTCCATCCATGTATCTTCTTTCATGAAATGTTTGTTCACATATTTTCCTCAGATTATTTTTGCAGGGTTATATTTTTTATTATTATTGAGATTTGAGAGTTCTTTATATATTCTGAATATAAGTCTTTTACCAAATGCACAAAAACAGTTCTCGTTTTCTTAACAGTAGCTTTTGAAAGGGCAGAGTTTTTAATTTTGATAAAGTTTAGTTTATCAATTAGTGGTGTTTTTTTTTGTTTTTGTTTTTTTATGACTCATAGTTTTGGTGAGCTATCAGGGAAATCTTTGTATAACTCAAGCTTTTCTTCTAGAAGTTTTGAGACTTTTAGGATTTACTTTTAGGTCTATGAGCATTTCAGTTGACTTTTACACATAGTATGAGGTGTGGATCAAAGATTTTTGTTTTGTATTTTATTTTTTGCATATGAATATCCAATTATTCCAGCACCAGTGGTTGAAAAGACTATCCTTTCTCCACTGAATTGCTTTTGTCAAAAAGTCATATATATATATATTTCTGAAGTCTCCATTGTGTTCCATGGATTTATTTGCCTCTCCTAATGTCGATACCACACTGTCTTGAAAACTGTCATCATAAAGTCAGATAGTATTAATCTTCCAATACTGTTATTTTTTTTCCCAAAGTTCTTTTGGCTAGTCTAGGCCCTTCATATGTATATTTATGTTAATTTACAGATGCAATTCTGACTTTCATAAAATTTCCATTAGGTGATTTGCTAGAAGCCCAACCTCTTTGTTACTCAGGCCCCTTGTCAATGCACTAACAACAGTTTACTAGTAAGTGCTGTCCTGTGGCAGCTGAGGACATAGGCCGACACGGGAAGGTGGGACGGCTAATACAAAAACTGACAGTCTTTCTGCAGTGAACATGGCATGGGAGTAGCAGCAGCAGCAAGGAACCCCACAACTAGCAGAAGGAATTGAAACTAAAGCAGTTCTTCTGATATTCTCTTACGCATGTTCTTTAAAGGTGGCTTAATACACTTTCATTTTAAAATAAAGTGCAAATAAACCCTAGCATCATTAACATCCTAGGATTTCAGTCAGATGATGAGCCTGCATACTCAAAGGTGAGACTGTAGACCCCAGTGGAAAGTAACTTTTCCCTGGAGGCAGGGAAGGAGGCAGATTCTGCTGGGACCGGGAGGAAAAGGCAAGGCTGGTGGGGAGACTGAGGCCCAGAGCTGACTCATGACCATGGGCTTTACCTAGTGAAGGCAGAGTATGCCCACTTGCAGATTACCCAGGGTGCCCACTGGCAGCAAAATCTTTACATGTTGTTTTTGGCTACCAATATGCTGTTCCCAGTTCAGCATTCCCGTTTCCTGCCCCGAAGTTCATCCTGTGACATCTGGTCACTAGAGGAGGAAGCAATAGGAGGTAATTGTTAGGGGATAACATCCTGCACTTCTCGTGTTTCCATAAAAGGGGGGGAGCTTCACCTCTCAAGAGGGAAGAATATGAGAGGATCACCTCCAGCTTCTGCCGCCCCCATTTAATGCTTCCCAAGTCCCAAGACGGACTCTTCCGCGTGGTGGCTGAGCAGGACCTCAGCAAGCTTGGCTGGGTGCCTTCTGTGTTCTCTCACCCACCGCGCCGGCACATGTGACAGGCTCTCTACCCCTGCCAGGAGAGGCTTGTTTTCAACCAACTCTGCCAGTGACTGAGCAGAAGCGACCACATCACAGGGGATGTAGGAAGAAGCCCACTTGGCCAGAGACCCAAACTACATTCTCCAATTTACCTTTATCAGTAGGAAACCTGGCCTTTTGACCTTTGAAAGTATGGCTCCTGTATCTTGGTTCTCCCACACCTATGTTAACATGCAGGTAGTTTGGAAAAGATAAACTGGTGGAGGGGGGGGTGGATAAAAGAATAAGAGGAAAGCAAATGAAACAGAAAATGTGGTCAGGGCCGTAGCTCTGAGAATTCCACAGAGTAGAAACTCGAGATACAAGGGTTGGGCTTTTTTGCGGGGGTTCTGTATGTGCCCGTGTGGGGCCTGCGGAGCAGCTGGGTTGACAACAGAGGGCTCAGGGAGAATGGGCCCCACTTGGGACACAATCTCAGACGGGCTGCAGACCCCTGCTAGCCCTGCTGTAGGGAGCCCTTCACCTCTCCCTCTGGCAGCTCAAGGTAAGGCTTAGGCAAGTCTGCATGTGGCGTTTTTGTCCCTTAAAAAGAGAATAGCCTGGTGTCATCTGTGTTTAACTTCCAGTGCAGCTTTGACTTTTCTTGTGTCCAATATTTGTGATAGAAAAGTGGGAAGGATGGGGGCAGTCAGGATTCTCTCAGGTTTGGTATGCACGCCAAGGTGTACATTATACATTTATTTTAGCATATAAAAAATATGGTTAACTTGTTTATAACAAATGATACCTCTTTTCCATTTACAGTGGCAATAGAAAGTTTGACTCTAAAGGTAAACTTAATTGAAAAAAAAAGTTATTTTAGAGAAAATAAAAATCTTGCACATAGAACTTGAATATGGTAGAAATTGTGAAGATTGTCTGTGAATGATGCAAGTCTGGGATAGCTAAAAGTCATGTGGAAAGGATCACAAGATACCCAAAATATGTATTACCTTTCAGAGGTTACTAATAGCCATGTTGGATCTTTCTAACCATGATGAAATCTAGGATTTGTGGTGAACACACATTATGTGACTCTTTTAGAGATTAATTATAATCACACAAAGTTCATCTCCAACTCAGCTTTGGTTTTTTTTGCTTCCAAAATGACACATTGTGAACTGTACTGAAGTCTTCAACTTGCTTTAAAATGAACCAAAATTTAGACAGCTAATGGTGGATAATCAAATAAATATAGCAAAATCTTTACAATTATATAAGCTAGATATATGGGTATTCACTGTATAATTTTCAACTTATCCTTATATTTTAAAGTGTTCATAATAAAATGTTGATAGAAAAAGACACGAATGCACCTTCCTTTATGTATAGTTTGGTTGGCTTTACAGGTGAGTTTTAATGTCGGGTAGAGATCAAACACAAATGTATAACCTTGGACAGAAGGCACTTTATGCTCTGACATTTCTTATCTACCAGTTTAGACAAGCTGTTTTCACCTACCTGATGATTCAAACGTACTCTTAGGTTAACAGGTGGGTTTTGCAATGCCTGGGGGCGGGGGCGCAGTTAGGCAAGAGCAGATGCAGACAGGCTGGCAACCTGCCTCCCTTTTCCTGAACAAAGATCAAGAACAAGGGGTCACTGTTCAATAACCGCAGCTGTGAGAGAATGTGAGCAGCCAGCTCTGTTGTCTCATAACTTTCACAAAAACATCTCGGAGGTGAAGGACTTGCACTTTTCTTGATTTAATATCCATTGTACTTTTCTAAAGTTGGAATTTTAAACTCTCCTTGGAAGAGCTCAGTTTGAAGAGTAGAATTTCCCGTCAAAGAAGTATGTAGAGCATGCACTACATAAACACCTGTGTTAAGCAGAAAAATAAAGATGAACTCAAATAACTTAAAAGCACACCAGTGGCCTTATCAAACAATAAGGATTAAATTTAATCCAATTCAGGGCAATATTTAGGCATTTTTTTCTCACCTGTGTAAAACAGACACTTGACATTGAGAAAAATAAAAGCATTCAATGTAGTGCCTGTCTCCCAAAAGGGCGGGCCTCTCCTATTCGTTCGAATGAGAATATTTATTGAGTGCATTCAACTTTATGAATGTAAGCTTTTCCAGTTCTAGAAAAAAAAAAGTGCATACCAAAGTGAATCAGGCCAAAGTTAAGAGGATTTATTTGCTCACAATTTCTATAAAGAAATTAATGATGCATTTTATTTATTTTTTTAATATATTTTATTGATTTTTTTACAGAAAGGAAGGGAGAGGTATAGAGAGTTAGAAACATCGATAAGAGAGAAACATCGATCAGCTGCCTCCTGCACACTCCCTACTGGGGATGTGCCTGCAACCAAGGTACATGCCCTTGACTGGAATCGAACCTGGGACCCTTGAGTCCATAGGCTGACGCTCTATCCATTGAGCCAAACCGGTTAGGGCTTAATGATGCATTTTAATCAAACATTTTTTAGAGGCCTTCCTTCTTATTGTGAGATGCACTTTTTCATATACATGTTATTTAGAAATTGTTTCTACTGAAGTCTACACCAAAAAATTACTACAAAATATTACCCCAAATTTGCCAACTCATTTAAGTCATTAATTTTCCTAAGGCCACTCTAGTTCCAAAAGAAACATAAGTTTTTGTCTTGTTGTTTTTTAAAAAAAAGGTAATGTTGCTTTCCAATCCCAAATAATTTATTACGCAGGAGTAAATATTTGAAAAATTACATAGACACATAGACATGGAATCTCATAACCTTTAGTCTTCTTCTGAGAAAAAGACAACCATTCTCTGAAAATCCCTTTACATTCATTCATTTATTAATAATTAACTGAACATCTATGTTATAGTTTCTAGGTGTATGGCAATGAATTAAATACACAAGGTCTCTGCTACCATGGAGATTACATGCCAGAAGGTGGACACAGATAATAAATCATCATGGCGATTTCAGACACTGATAAATGCCTTGTGAAAATGAGGTAGGGGGATAGGACAGTGACAATGGTGTGTGTTTTTCAGTTTTTCCCCAAATTTAGTTTAAATGTAAACATTTTCCAAAGGTATAAATGCTTAGGGTTCAATGAAATAGTAGCATAACTATCAGTACTTGTTAGGAGAAACAAATCTCCATCTTCTTCCTCCCCCAATTCTCGGCGGCTTACTGATTTGGGGTTTTCGGGGCAGTCTCTGAAGTGACATTTGAGCAGAGAGGTGAAACGACAAAAAGAGCTACCCAAGTAGATCTGGATAAAGAGCTCTCCAGAGAGAGAGAATGCCAAGTGCAAGGATCCTAAGAGGAATGGGGTCGAGGGTGTTGCTAGAGCACAGGAGGAGGGGAAAGACCTAGGAAATGATGTGGTTTGTCATTTTAAAAGATTAACTTAGCTTCTATGGGTAGAGAAGAGAGTGATAACAAAGAGATGAAATAGGAAGAGACGGAGAGGTGAAGATGGCTTGGACTAGGGTGTTGTTGATGGTCTGGGTATGGGGAGTGAGAGAGACTCCACTTTGGGGGGTGGGCAAGAGAAGAAGACTAGGGAAGTGTTGTGGATATTTGTCACTGCTCAGCCTGCTCAGTACCTGAATCCCCTTCTTACACTCATAGAATGTACCACTGTGTACATTTCTGGGAAGGGATGCGAGCTAATGGTTCCGACACCTGGAAGATGGGACACAATCTGATGCTTCTGTTGGAGACTTTGAATCAGGAATGCTGCGGAGGAGCAAGGGTGTCTTGTAATTGATTCCTGGGATGTACATGGTGGGCTATGTTTGGTGGCAGAGGCACTAACAGCAGCCCCCTAATCAGGCATAGCCTTGGTTACTGTCATTCTGATCACCTAGCCTCTCTTAGTCCTACTTATTTTCCAAGTCTATTTCCCTAGCTTTCCCATTTAAAAAATTACTTAAAAAAGTATAAAGGACACAAATTTTAAATATGCAACTTGGTAGGTAAACACCTATGCAATTTCTGCTAGATCAAGATATAAAACAGTTTTAGCAAACTTCCCTCTGATAGTTTTTTTTTTTTAATAAAATCAGTTTCCACCTGAGTCAGCCAGTCAGTTTTCTGCTGAGTCAGAATGTGATCAAGAACTGGAATTTCAATGTTTATCAAATATGAGCCTTACTGAATTAAAAACGAGCATTGGGCAGGGAAACGAGTGAAAGAACATTCCTCTTGTACCACAGTCCTCAGGTCTGTAAGAATCAAACAAGTACTTGTTGTTATTAAACATGTTACAACTTTATCACTACCCAAGAACCTAAAAATTGGTAGTTTTAAATTATAAATCTTAAGATGCAATTCTTTGGTCTGGAAACTAAATTCTTTTTAGGAATCATACCACTACCAAACCTATTCTTAGGGTCCCTAATATAAAGCTACATACACAATCTGAAATTTCCAGGCAGCTCTGATGGACTTTGCTTAGATGTACATGAGGTCCTCTTGCTTTCCTCTTCTTGAAGTGACTCCATGGGCATCATTACCAGATACAGAAGCACTAATACTTTCGTTTAACAGGACATTGTAAGACATTTCGATAACTACTATGTTAATAATAGCAACATCCATTTTAAAAAGCTCATCTAAAAAATACAATGGAGTCATCTCAATCTCATTTGATGATAACTCCTTACTTCAGTTGATTTGGCCTTTCTACCTCTTCTCACAGTACACTGGCAGATTCTTTTGGCTCCTACTTCCAAAATATATCGAGAATACAATCATTTCTTATCACATCTATTGCTTCTTTCCTGGGGTAAATTGCCATCTTTCTTGCCTAGATTACTGCAAAACTGGATGCTAGAAGATAATAGAGAAATGCCTTCAAAGTCCTAAAGGAAAATGAGTTTGAACCTAGAACTGCCGGTCCAATCAAAATGAAGCAGGGAGGCCCAGTCATTGTGGCTCGGTGGTTGAGCATCAACCCATGAACCAAAAGGTCACCAGTTGGATTCCTGGTCAGGGCACATGCCCGGGTTTCAAGCTCTATCCTCAGAAAGGGGCATGCAGGAGGCAGCGGATGGTCCTCTCTCATCGATGTTTCTACTTCTCTATTCCTCTCGTTTCCTCGCTCTCTTAAAAAAAAAAAAAATGAAGTAGGCAGAATAAAGGCCTTGTCAGACATGCAAGGACTCAAAACTCTTCTCCTATGAACCCTTTTTGTGTGGGTTGAGGGAAGGGAAATACTTATCAATATACTTCAGCAAACAAACAAAGTCAAGAAAGAGTGGGATACAAAAGAAAAACAAAATGAAAAGATAGTACATAGGCATGCAAAGAAAATATATCCCAGGATGATAGTGAAAAGTCACTCTGTCCATATTCATACAAGTTGATTAAAAAGCTTAAAATGATCTCAGGATTATAGTGAACAATTTTCTTCTCTCAAAGTAAAATTTAAAAAGTCAAGAATATGCTTCAGGAATCTCAGGATGAGAGATAAAAGCACTCTGAACAAATGTGATAGTTCAATAGAATGATAAAAGAAGTCTTATAGTGAAGAAAGAATTTTTCTTGTCAAAAAAAAAAAGAATAGCAATTACTCCAGGAAAAATAAAAATCTGCAAAAGCCATGTCCCAATTAAAAAGCAAATGACATATAGTATAATTTAGAGAAAATATGGCTATAAAGTAAAATAATCCATTTGACCTCAGCATAGAATATTCTGCTTATATCTCAGCATATACTTTAGGATATAAGATTGGATATGTAGGAAACAAAATCACCTGGTTTACCTGTGAATACTTTTGCATAATCTAGCACATAGCAGCTAGTTATTCCTTTGCAGAATTTAGAATTAACATATAAAGGAAAAACTGAAGTCAATTATAGTTCCCCAAAATAATACATATCTATTAATATTGATTATATCAATGAATAGTATAACTTAGAGAAGGTAGGAGGTAAAGGGCAGTAAGTAACAAGTTGGAAAGAAAGTATAGAGTTGATTGCCCTCCTAACCGGTTTGGCTCAGTGGATAGAGTGTCGGCTTGCAGACTGAAGGATCCCTGGTTTGATTCCAGTCACAGGCACATGCCGTGGTTGCAGGTTCAATCCCCAGTGGGGAGTGTGCAGGAGGTAGCCGATCAATGATTCTCTCTTTCATTGATGTTTCTATCTCTCTCTCCCTCTTCCTTCCCCTCTGAAATCAATAAAAATATATTTTAAAAAAATAAGTACAGGATTAGTCATTTCCAAAATGGTAGGGATACAAGAGATATGTTTAAAACTGATGAATTAATAAATAAACATTACTAAAGTTATAAAACAGAAGAACTAAAAACATAAAATGGGGAGGAGAAATGGAGATAAATTGCTTGTAATTCATAATGGATAATCAATAGATTAAATGACACATCAAGGAACAGCAGCAATAACCCGCAAGTGACAGAGATATTATCTGAAAAAAATTTTTTTTAATTTTTTTTTTATTTTAATAAATCTTTATTCAGATTATTACAATTGTTTCTCCTTTTTCCCCCCATAGCTCCCCTCCACCCAGTTCCCACCCCACCTTCTGCCCTTACCTCCCCCCCACTGTCCTCATCCATAGGTGTATGATTTTTGTCCAGTCTCTTCATGAACCCCCCATACCCCTTTCCCCCTGAGAATTATCAGTCCACTCCCTTTCTATGCCCCTGATTCTATTATATTCACCAGATTATTGTGTCCCTCAGGTTTTTAATTCACTTGATTTTTAGGTTCACTTGTTGGTAGATATGTATTTGTTGTTCATAATTTTTCTCTTTACTTTTTTCTTCTTCCTCTTCTTTAAGAATACCTTTCAGCATTTCATATAATACTTGTTTGGTGGTGATGAACTCCTTCAGCTTTTTCTTGTCTGTGAAGCTCTTTATCTGCCCTTCAATTCTGAATGATAGCTTTGCTGGGTAGAGTAATCTTGGTTGTAGGTTCTTGCTATTCATCACTTTGAAAATTTCTTGCCACTCCCATCTGGCCTGCATAGTTTCTGTTGAGAAATCAGCTGACAGTCGTATGGGTGCTCCCTTGTAGGTAACTAACTGTTTTTCTCTTGCTGCTTTTAATATTCTCTCTTTGTCTTTTGCTCTTGGCTTTTTAATTATGATGTGTCTTGGTGTGGTCCTCTTTGGATTCCTCTTGTTTGGGGTTCTGTGCGCTTCCTGGACTTGTAAGTCTATTTCTTTCACCAGGTGGGGGAAGTTTTCGGTCATTATTTCTTCAAATAGGTTTTCAGTATCTTGCTCTCTCTCTTCTTCTGGCACCCCATAATTCTGATGTTGGTACGCTTGAAGTTGTCCCAGAGTCTTCTTACACTATCTTCAACTTTTTGGATTTTTTTTTTTTGCTTTTTGCTTTTTCGGTTGAGTGTTTTTTGCTTCTTTGTATTTCAATTCTTTGACTTGATTTTTGTGTTCCTCTAGTCTGTTTTTGGGTCTCTGTATAATATTTTTTATTTCAGTCAGTGTATGTTTAATTTCTAGTTGGTCCTTTTTCATATCTTCGAGGGTCTCGTTATATTTATCGGCCTTTTCTAGGATATTCTTGAAAAGCCTTATAACCGTGGTTTTGAATTCTATATCCAGTCGTTTGTTTTCCTCCATTTCTTTCGTTTGTGATCTGTTTCTTTGACACCGCATTTTCACTGCTTCCCTGAGTTGGTAGGGTAAATTTGTGTGCTAGGTTTCCTATATGGCCCAGTGGGTCGGCCTCCCCAGTTAACCTGAGGTGGACACTCTTGGTGCACCCCTTTGTGGACTGTGTGTACAGCCTTGTTGTAGTTAAGTCTTGATTGTTGTTGGTATCACTGGGAGGAATTGACCTCCAGGCCAGTTGGCTGTAAGGATCAGCTGCGTCTATGCTGGGAGAAGTTCGGTGCTGGAGACAGCCTTATAGGATTAGACTTGCCAAATTGCAATAGCCTCTGTGCTCGGCTTGGATGGGGTGGAGTCTCAGGGCAGAGCAGACAGTCTTGGCTTCCCGGCAGCCTTGCCCTTGCGCGCACGCACAGACCTCTGCCTTCCCCGGCTCCCGAGTCTCCGCCCGAGAGTCCAGACTCCCCCCACAAGAGCGTGGGTCCCCTGGGGCTCGCCTGGAACTGGGGTCCAGTGCAGTCAGAACTGGGGCTCAGTGCAGTCAGGAGCCTCTGACTCCCTTCCACTAGGGAAAGCCTGTGGCAACCTCCGCAGCCTTTGTGCGCACTGGCACGCTCGCGCCTTCAGACTTCTGCCTTCCCCAGCTCCTGAGTCTCCGCCCGAGAGTCCAGACTCCCCCCACAAGAGCGTGGGTCCCCAGGGGCTTGCCTGGAACTGGGGTCCAGTGCAGTCAGAACTGGGGCTCAGTGCAGTCAGGAACCTCTGACTCCCTTCCACTAGGGAAAGCCTGTGGCAACCTCTGCAGCCTTTGTGCACACTGGCACGCACGCACCTTCAGACTTCTGCCTTCCCCAGCTCCTGAGTCTCCGCCCGAGAGTCCAGACTCCCCCCACAAGAGCGTGGGTCCCCAGGGGCTCGCCTGGAACTGGGGTTCAGTGCAGTCAGAACTGGGGTTCAGTGCAGTCGGGGGCTTCCTTCCCCCTTCCGCCAGAGAAAGTCAGCCAGGCTCTCAGCCGCCCTTCCTCTCTGCGTGCACAAAGACCCTTTGCCGTACCTCCAATTCTCTGTGAGCTTTTCTCTTTCCTTCTAGTTGTAGAATTTTCACTCAGCCAGCTTTCCTGTGGTTCTGGATGGTGTCCGTTCTGTCTTTTAGTTGTAGTTTTGAAATTGTTGTGCGAGGCAGCAGTTTAGGTGCTTACCTATGCCGCCATCTTGGTTTCTCTCTCTCACGGAGGAAACACCTGCCCAGGCACCAACCCACTCCGGTGCGCCTGAAGGGGATGCCGCGTTGCTGAAAAAATTTTTTTAAGAACTGTACACCTGAAATTTATATAATCTCATTAACCAATGTTACCTAAATAAATTTAATTTTTTTAAAAGTGTTTGTTGCCAGGCCAGCATGGTTCAGTGGTTGAGTGTCAATCTATGAACCAGGAAGTCAGTTTGATTCCTGGTCAGGGCACATGCCCGGGTTACAGGCTTGATCCCCAGTTGGGGTAGGGGGAGTTGCAGGAGGCAGCCAATCAATGATTCTCTCTCACCATTGATGTTTCTCCTTCTCCCTTCCTCTATGAAATGTGTATACACACACACACACACACACACACACACACACACACACACACACTAGTGGCCTGATAACAGAAGGGGCACATAGTCTACTAAAAATCAGTATTTTACCACTTAGAGTGGGATGAAGAAATATACCAACATATAGGTCCTTTTACCCTCTCCTTTTATATTATAACTAGAGGCCCAGTGCACGAAATTCGTGCTTGTGTGTGTGTGTGTGTGTGTGTGTGTGTGTGTGTGTCTCAGCCCAGCCTGCACCCTCTCCAATCTGGGACCTCTCAAGGGATGTCCGACTGCCTGTTTAGGCCTGATCCTATCAAGATCGGGCCTAACTGGGCAGTTGGACATCCCTCTCACAATCCAGGACTGCTGGGTCCCAACCGCTCGCCTGCCTGCCTGCCTGATTGCCCCTAACCACTCCCCTGCCAACCTGTTTGCCCCTAACTGCCCTCCCCTGCAGACCTGGTCCCCCACAACTGCTCTCCCCTGCAGGCCTGGGTCCCCCCAACTGCCCTTCCTTGCAGGCCTGGTCGCCCCCAACTTCCCTCCTCTGCTGGTTTGGTCACCCCTGACTGCCCTCCCCTGCACGCTTGATGCCCACAACTGCCCTCCCTTGCAGGCCTGGTCCCTCCCAACTGCCCTCCCCTGCTGGCCATCTTGTGTCCACATGGGGGCAGCCATCTTGTGTGTTGGAGTGATGGTCAATTTGCATATTACTCTTTTATTAGATAGGATAGAGGCCTGATGCATGGGTGGGGGCCAGCTGGTTTGCCCTGAAGGATGTCCCGGATCAGGGTGGGGGTTCCTTTGGGGCATGGGGCGGCCTGGGCGAGGGGCCTGTGGTGGTTTGCAGGCCGGCCACGCCCCCCAGCAACCCAAGCAGAGGCCCTGGTATCTGGGATTTATTTATCTCCTATACTTGAAACTTTGTAGCCTTGAGCGGAGGCCTGGGCCCGCCAGGGCAGGCAGAAAGCTTCACTTCCTCCATTTCCAGGGGCAACCCAAGCCTCCTGCTCTCTCTGTGGCCGCAGCCATCTTGGTTGGGTTAATTTGCATACTTGATCCTGATTGGCTGGTGGGCGTGGCTTGTGGGTATAGCAGAGTGGTGGTTAATTTGCATATCACTCTTTTATTAGATAGGACTAGAGAACCAGTGCATGAAATTCATGCCTGGGGGGGGGTTCCCTCAGCCCAGCCTGCACCCTCTCCAATCAGGGACCCCTTGGGGGATGTCCGACTGCCTGTGGGATCAGGCCTAAACTGGCAGTTGGACATCCCTCTCACAATCTAGGACTGCTGGCTCCTAACTGCTCACCTGCCTGACTGCCTGATCACCCCTAACTGCCTCTGCCTGCCAGCCTGATTGCCCCCAACCCCTCTGCCTGCCTTCCTGATCACCCCTAACTTCTCTCCCCTGCTGGCGTGATCACCCCTAACTGCCTCTGCCTGCCTGATCGCCCCTAACTGCCCTCCCCTGCCGGCCTGATCTCACTCCCACTGCCCTCCCCTGCCAGCCTGATCTCACCCCCAATAGCTCTCCCCTGCTGGCCTGGTCACCCCCAACTGCCCTCCCCCGCCGGCCTGACTGCCCCTAACTGCCTCTGCCTGAGCCCCCACCACCATGGCTTTGTCCAGAACAAAGTGAGATGTCCAGAAGATGGCCAGTCAACCCAGTCTAATTAGCATATTGCCTTTTTATTACTATAGAGGCGCGGTGCATGAAAATTCATGCACTGGAGGGGGGTCCCTCAGCCCAGCCTACCCCCCTTCACAGTTCAGGAGCCCTTAGGAGTGGGTGGCAACCTGGTGACCATGGGAAGGCGATGCCCCATCACACCTCTGCTGCTGTCACTGCCAGCAGGGCAAGCCTTGGCCGGCCCTGGTTACCTGAACCTCGAGCGGCCCTGGGCAGCTGGACAGCCGCCATCCGAGGCTTGCCTGTGCCTCGGGACGGCCCTGGGCGGCTGGGCAGCCGCCAGCCTAGGCTTACCTGCACCTCAGGCTGGCCCTGGGCGGCTGGGGAGCTGAGGGGACTGGAGGACTCTGGAGGCAGGCAGGGCTGAGGGGACTGGGCACCACCATCTTGTGGCTGTGGGCGCCACTATCTTTGAGGGTGGGGCAGTCAATTAGCATATTCCCTCCTTATTGGCTGTGGGCGCTGCCATCTTTGCAACAGTGTGAGGGTCAATTAGCATATTCCCTCTTTATTAGATAGGCTAGATTATGTAGGATAGGACTGCTTCGATTCGGGGGGGGGAGCCTTTTTCAGTAGGAGGAGATGCTCTTGGCAGACAAAAATACATAATCCCTATATCTGGACTGATAGCCAGCCATATGCACTACACTGCCAAACTGGTCATTAAAAAATTGAACCACTTTCTTACACCTTATACCAAACAGCTGTTGCCCTTAAAACCCCTCCTCAGCCCCCACCTTAGCTTCTGCCTTCACAGTTCACCCAGATTAGGTTCTGATTGGTCGGTTTCTATGCCAGTCAGCATCAAAAGCTCTGCCTCCTAGGCAGCCATTGGCTCCTCGCAGTTCAACCAGATTTGGTTCTGATTGGTCAGCTTCTATGCCAGTGTCAAAAGCTCCACCTCCTAGGCAACCATTGGCTCCTCACAACTCACCCAGATTTAGTTCTGATTGGTCGGTTTCTATGCCAGTCAGTGTCTCCGGGCCTATCTCTGGGCCTGATCAGAGAGGTGGGGTTGATCAGCAGCCCCCGCAGCTGCTGGTGAGGTCCAGAGAGGAAGAGAGGCAAGGGCTGATCAACAGCTGCCATGGAGGCTGCAGATAAGACCCTGCTTCTCTCTCCGGGCCTCTCTCTGGGCCTGATCCGCAGCCCCCTTGGCAGTCAGTGCTGGGTTGCTGCAGAGCCTGCTGCACAGCATTCAGTGCTGGGGTACCGCGGCAACCCAGCACTGACTGCAGGACTGACTTCCCGGTGTTCAGTTGTTTTGGATGTTACGGACCCTATACACACACACACACACACACACACACACACACACACACACACGAGGAGGCCCGGTGCACGAAATTTGTGCACACACACACTAGAGGCCTGATGCATGAAATTTGTGCACAGGGTGTCCCTCAGCCCAGCCTGCACCCTGTCCAACCTGGGACCCCTCGAGAGATGTCCAACTGCCTGTTTAGGCCCGATCCCGGTGGGATTCCACCAGGATCGGGCTTAAACGGGCAGTCGGACATCCCTTTCACAATTCAGGACTGCTGGCTCCCAACTGCTCACCTGCCTGCCTGATTGCCCCTAATCGCTCCTGCCAGCCTGATCACCTCCTAACCACTCCCTTGCCAGCCTAGTCACCCCCAACTACCCTCCCCTGCAGACCTATTTCCCCCCAACTGCCCTCCCCTGCTGGCCTAGTCACCCCCAACGGCCCTCCCCTGCAGGTCTGGCCCCCCCCAACTGCCCTCCCTTGCAGACCTGGTCCCTCCCAACTGCCCTCCCTGCTGGCCTTATTGCCCACAACTGCCCTCCACTGTCAGCCATCTTGTGTCCACATGAGGGCGGCCATCTTGTGTGTTGGATCCACATGAGGGCGGCCATCTTGTGTGTTGGAGTGATGGTCAACTTGCATATTACCTCGTTATTAGATAGGAGATACATATATATATATGTTACCTCGTTATTAGATAGGAGATATATATATATATGTTATTGCTATGGCTGGTGACTCGGTTGGAGTGCTGTCCCATACGCCTAAAGGTAGTGGGTTCAATTCCAGGTCAGGGCACATACCTAGATTGCAGGTTTGGTCCCAGGTTAAGGGTGCATACAGGAGGCAACCGATCAATGTTTCTCTCACACATAAAGGTCTCTTTCTCTTTCTCTTTCTCTCCCTCTCTCCCTCCCTCCCTTTCTAAAATCAATAAACATCCTGAGGTAAGGATTTTTTTTTTTAAGTGGTTATTACCTCTGAGAAGTGAGATTGGTGTAGATGGCAGGAAAGAGCACGTTTATTTTTTTATTTTCTATCTACCTGAATTATTGCAAAATTTTATTCAGGTACATGCACTAAAATTCAATTGCTTTTAATCCTAAAAAACATTAGGACTGGCAGCTGACAGTGTAACACTGAAGGAAGATCTCAGGAGATTATAAAAAGCAGGTGTAAGAACTCAACAATGATTTGAACTAAAAGGCCATCTATACTAATAAAAGCCTAAGTGGTCCTCGTGCCCTCACGCGATGCCCTCATGTTGCCACAAGGTGGCCGCCACAAGATGGCCAGCAGGGGAGGGCAGTTGGGGGCGAATAGGCCAGCAGGAGAGGGCAGTTGAGGGCGAACTGGCCAGCAGAGCAGTGCAGTTGGGGGCAATCAGGCTAGCAGGGGAGGGCAGTTGGGAGCAATCGGGCTGGCAGGGGAGCAGTTAGGTGTCAATCAGGCTGGCAGGGGAGTGGTTAGGGGGTGATCAGGCTGACAGGCAGCAGCAGTTAGGAACCAGCAGTCCCAGATTGTGAGATAGGGCCTAAACCAGCAGTCGGACATCCCCCGAGGGGTCCCAGATTGGAGAGGATGCAGGCCAGGCTGAGGGACACCCCCCCCCCAAACCCATGCACAAATTTCATGCACCAGGCTTCTAGTTTTAAATAAAGGCATAAACTTATTGAGCACTACTCAATATAGCAAGAATCAATGAAAGAGGTTTATAGTTATAACTTGATGATTTAGACAAAAAATGTTTAGTATTTTCTATTTAAAATGGCCAAGATTAACTTTAAAACTATTCTTATCCCAAGTAATATAACAAATAAATATGGCCCTTAAAGTATATCAGATTCTGGACAATTCAACTTTGGACACAAAAAAAGAAGTTATTATGTATATTTATGAATAACATATGATGGTCTAATACTTTAACACATTTGTTTAAAAATAATGGCATTAAAATAAGCAATCCTTAAAATTATTATGGTAATAGTATGACACCAAGGTTATAATATTTTAATAAAAGTTTTAGATTTTTGGAACAACTTATTGCATATGCTGTACATGATATAGCAAACAAGAGGGAGAAGACTGAGACAGCCTTCCTACAAATTATTTAAGGTACATTTCTTTTGACTATTTACTCAGAACATATTCCTGTCACATATTCTTTTGGTATTCTTCTAGATTGTTATACAAAAGCTTAAAAACTGAAAATTTCACATAAAAATAGTTTTTTATCTGGGTATTTAAAAAAACAATGAAGTATTCAAATTAAATAAAAAGGTGCTCTATCTACCAATGTGTATTGCAAAGAAATAGTTAAATACTTTAATATTTAGAAAAACATCAAGAAGTCGGGTTTCCTAATGGCTGCTACATGTTTAAGTTGGTAATTCAAATTTTATTTATAATTTTTAAATTATACATACCATAGGTATAAAAGTTTTAAAAAATACATTCCAATTTAATAAAACAAAAGGCTTTTAAATGTACATTTTCAAACACTGCTGTGATTGTTATAATGACTACCCTGTAGATATACTTAGCCAAAATAAGTTAATTTTTAAAAATCAGTAACATGTAGTACGTTGGCAAGATTTTTTAGAAACAAATGAGAGTAATTATAAAGTCAATGTTATAAATGTACTATTACAAATAAATGTTTTACGCATAATTACTTTTTTTTAAGCAGAACTTAAATATGCATAGAATAGGTGAACATTTTTATAACCTAAGTCACCAGTGCAGAAATCTGGGCACTTAATCCTTTCAGTTAGAGAATTTCACTTTAAAAGATGACTTCTCACTGGGGATATTGTGACTTTCTGTGAACCAAATATAGTCTACTATTTCTACTGAGATGCATCTAGTATTTTGGTTCATGTGTTTCTATGCAATTCCTCCTTTGACTTAAATGTTCTTTCCCTGAAAATAACATTCTTAAGCTAATGATTTTGGCCTCATGACATATATTTTAAAGATACATGTGATTCTGCAACCAATCCTTCCCCCCATTAATACCTACACATATATGCACTTATAAATATATACATATTTTCAGGATTATAAAAATATTTAACTTCCATAAGCTTAAATAATTACTGTTAATACAGAATACATTAATATTTGTATACTTTTACTTTCATTTACAAAAAGGTTCTTATATAGCAGCATTTGCATTGCAAATGAAATGTGATCAAGTGGTGTTGCAGTGTACGTGAACTCATACTGCAAATCCAACTGAGCAGCTGCAATATTCCTCTAAAAGGAACATCTGTTTCAGCTACAGAAGAGCAGTTCCTATAAAGTACAAAAATTGTGAGGGGCTAATAACTTATGTGAATGCTGTAAGTGCATTTAAAGTTATCTCCAAAGAATTGGCAAGATTTATTAAAATATACCCAAGAAGTCCAAGTTATCTTTACCCCAAGTAAAATTTTCTAATAAGATAAATAAAAATTATATTAGTGAATATGAGTGTTTTTAATTAAATCACATGAACTTATTAGAAATTAACTGAAGGCTTCAAGAATAAAAAAAAATAAAAACATCCCTTATGAGAAAGATTTGAAACTTTAAACATTATGAAAAAACAAAAATTCTCAAACACTCATACTAAGCTTGTTTTTGTTGAGCTCATGCTCCAGATTTCCAATCAATGTATCAATACTTTCTTGTAGATCTTTGAGATTGACTTTTCGATCCACTGTAGACTCAATTGTCTGCATTGTCAAATATGTCTGAAATGTGCACTCTTTGGACAAGGGAATTGGCTGTTTAATCATTATATCGGGTCCATACATTTTGCTGCAGTTTTCTCCATCTTCTGAAGGGACATCATCATAATCCACATCATTTAAATTTTCTTTTGTATTTAAAAAGTAGTTTTCTCCACAGCTGCTCCAGTCTCCTGCATAACGATTGCTAAGTGGACTGTCTAACCTGGTTTGCCGTGGCCTAAGTACTCTTGATGAATCGGTACCACTCAAATTTAACATCTGAGGTCGTTCCTTCTTCTTCCTCAAATAATTCAGAGAAGACTTCTGTTCTGGCGATTCTTGGACAGTTAAATGCTGCACTAGAAACAAACAATAAATCTGCTTTGGTGATAGTAATCCAGCTGGCCTTTCAAAAACAGAGCTAAAGATAAGCCACTTAGTAACTACAAACATGCATTAAAACAAAAACATGCACACTATCAAAAAAGCATTCCATAATTATTTTTTCTATCACCAGACATAATCAAGATTAGGGACAGCGCTAGTAGAATGTACAGTGGTGCTAATTCATGCCATATCTTAGCATCCCCAAACAAATCAATTTCCAATGTTGATTAACTTCTGTTAATTATTATCTAGCCGTAATTCTAACAGTAGCTAAGCTGGTAGCTTCTTCTAAGTTAAAAGCTACAGCAAAAAGCAGGCAAGGCATGTTGATGTACAAACAAAACAAAACAGAAAGTTCCTTCATCTGCAAACGTCTAAATAAGGCAAGGCATCTAAAGTGCTCACTCTAAAAGTTCTGACCTTTGTGCTTCTTTGCAATTCTATTAGCAGCAGTGTCGTAAGTTACTTTACCAAGCAGCCTCAATTTCACTTTGATAAAATGCACGAATACTAGACTTGACTACATGTTACCTGGGTTTGATTATACGGCATTAGCTACTAAGAGTCTTCATTTATTGCCTGAAAATAGTACAGATATTTTATTTTCCCATTCTGAGTAGGTATCTAACAATCTCAAATAACATTCCTCATAGTAAGATTAAATTCTCCTAAGGGTATGCATTCTGCTGGCTGTACAGATTACCACAGAGACACACATTATTTCATAACAAACCACTTACTCTTTTGTGTATACTGAACAGAACATTTTGTCTGAGACTCTGCTGTATGTAAATCAAACTTAATTTAAATATTGAAGCATGGCTATTAAAACCTGTCCATAATACCTCTCTTACTGCTTGTTTATTCTTGGTTAATAACTACCTCTCCATCTATATTTCCCTTCTCTAAGGTAAAGGGAACAAATCATCATCAACAATGCAGCAACTTTGCACTCTGCAAAGTGTAAAGTTGCTGCATTCCTATTGTACAAAATGCTTGCTTCCTATTGTATAAAATAAAATAAATGAAAAACAATACAAACATGCATATGGTTCTAGTTTTCCAGAATTACAGTGATATTATAGCATTTTTCAGAGCTCACATAATATTTGTACTTAGATTTTATTAAAATACTTGGTAACTATGTATAGATATGTTCTTTAACATTTCTGTTTATCTGCATTTTTATTATGGTTATTATATATCATTATGAATAGCTAAAAGCTCTTTACCTAACATTTTCTAGAAACTAAAGGTCTGGTATTAAAATTGATCTTTGATAACAGTATTAATAAAGAATGTCCCATGCCATTAACTGATGTAATGGCAGAATGGACATCTGAATTTTTCCACTGTTTAATTATTCATATTGCTTTTTATTCTCTAGCTTCTTATCTCCACTAAGTCTCCTTGCTTATCTCTCTTCATTTTCTGTGCTGTTTCTGTTCTTACTGCTTAAGTGCCATGCCTGTTGTTTTCATCAACCTATTACAGTATTCTGCTTATCTTGAGGTCACCTGGTTTGCGATCCAAACCAAAGTAAAACATTTCTGACTCTGTGTCTAAGCTTGTGTTACTTTTCTGACATTCACCTGTAAACCCTATATTTATTTTACTAATCAAGTCCTTATTCAAACATTATTTTTGTATATTTTCTTGGGAAATATTTAAGAAACTGATTATAATGATAGTCATATCTTTTAGACTAAAAATACAATTTCTGAAAAATCAACCTCACTAGCTTCTTAAACTACTGATGGTGGAATGGTTTCCTATTAATTATGCAGAGAAAATGGCTAATTTTATTTATTTATTTTTATGATATTCTTTTTTTTATTTCAGAGAGAGGAACGGAGAGCGAGAGAGAGATAGAAACATCAATGATGAGACAGAATCACTGATCGGCTGCCTCCCTCATACCTCCTACTGGGGATCAAGTGGGAAACTAGGCCATGTGCCCTGACTGGGAATTGAACTGTGACCTCCTGGTTCATAGGTTAATGCTCAACCACTGAGTCACACTGACTAGGCGAAAATGGCTAATTTTAACCACCCCAAAAAAGTTCTCGTTTTCCCAGCACTGCTGACTACCCACTTCAACAGAATAAAATTTATTTATTTATGTCTTTTAATATATTTTTATTGATTTTAGAGAGGAAGGGAGGAGAGAGAGATAGAAACATCAATGATTAGAGAGAATCACTGATGGGCTGTGTCCTGCAGGCCCCATACTTGGGATGGAGCCCGCATCCCAGGCATGTGCCCTGACTGGGAATCAAACCATGACCTTCTGGTTCATAGGCCTGATGCTCAACCACTGAGCCACGCTGGCTGGGCAACAGAATAAAATTTGGGTCAACAGAATGAAATTTAAAATGCAGTATATATGGTGCTGGAAAAGTTTCACAATGTAATGATAAGTACTAGGAAACTTTTCTTATCTTGTTTTCTACCAATAGGTTTATATCTTCAATCACCACTTTATTAGCCTTTTATCTACAGTGCAATTGCCTAATTTAACAAAATGCATTGTCTAGTTAGTGCCAAGCACTGTGTTAGGACTTGGGAATATAAATCCCTGACCTCATGAAGCTTTGTCTAGTGAGAAAAATTAAACAAAAAGGATTAGGAAAAAATCAATAGCTTTTCCAAAAAAACCTCTCCCAAATCTACTCATCATAGAATATGCGATATAGCAAATAGCTGGTCTGGAGTTACACTCTATCTAAAGCTATTTCCCCACCTATAAAGTGAAAGAGTGGCCTATCAATAATTTTCAATATTCTTCTTAAAACAGCAAATGTATTTTTAAAAAGAAACATTTTTTTAATCTACTATATTAAAGAAAAAATGAAAAGAAGACTGTTTTGGTCAGAAAGGGAAGTGTGTTTCCATTTTGTTCCCCAACATGTTCCCAGGCCGTGAAGCTGCTTCCAAAGAGTCGTAGAGCTCTGACAGAAGAAAAGCTGAAGACCACTGGCAGGATGATTTCACCTCCCAATGCCAATCGGCCAGGGTTCTGACCACTTTGAAGACAAGATTTATCAAATGGAAAGCTCAAAGGAAATTATAATCTTGCCCAAAATGGAAAAAAACAAAAACAAAAACCCACAAAACAAAATGTTAAGAAAGCAAAAAGGAAGGGTGGAACCAACTCTTCTTACCACTGGCGTAGGGGAGATTCCAAAAAGACAAATAAGATATGGATAGCAAGGAGAGCCCAAACCTTCTATTGAATGTATGATGGGCATTCACCAAGTTCACATGCTATGACCCAGTCTCTATGTCACCATCAATTTTCTCAGGCTCAGTGACTGTCTTACATCTACTTGACTTCTGCCTTTTCTTGAATCCAAAAGTAATGATTTAGAGGGCAAAACTAACTGCTGTTTCCTCTCATCTTTCTACCCTGTTCTGTCCTTTGTCTGAGATGGTATAACTAAAGAAAAATAAAAGATTATAGAAAAGGGAGCAGTTATTGCTAAATCCAACAACACAAATCTCTGCAATAAGGTATTAATACACTAGGAGTCAGTTGTTTAAGGATGTCATTGAAATACAGTGAATCTGAAATCTACACGTTTTTCTGTAGCAGAGGATGTAATTTAATTTTCACTTCTACACCCAGAACTAAGTTAGCTATCACAAAATAATGAAATGACATTAACCTCTGGTACAGAATTAATGATAAAGGACTCAGGTACTGATAGTAATTTAATGTATCTCCAAGCAAGCAAGTTTACATGTGCGATTAGAATGGTAAGACAGCTTGACCGGCTTGGCTCAGTAGTTAAGCACTGACCTATGAACCTGGAGGTTACTGTTCAATTCCCGGTCAGGGCAATCCAAATCTGGATCCAAGCCTGACTCCAGGACCGAACACTTTCACCACCGTGCCTTCCACTAGGCATCTAAGTACTGTGCAGTGTTGGGAAGCGAAGCAAAGGTTACTTCAGGATAAGAAAATTTTGGAACTTAAATACAGGATCCTTTATGGAACATCTAATTAAATACATATTCCTGTTAGCTCTGAAACTACACAAGAGATACATGAGGACAATAACTGTCAGCATTTTGTTATTGACTGCTTCAAGGGATGGATAAGAAAGCTAAAAAGATCAGTGATAACTGTCAATTCAAGCCTGGATAATTTGAGAATGACCATAAATACAGTGAAGATGTCAAGAAGAATAATTGACTTAAGGAGAAAAATAAATTCTGCCTCATAACAGTTGAACTAAAAATGAGAAAAGAAATTAATGTTTACTTAAGAACCTATTATGTGCCAAGAACTGGGATGAGCACTTACATACATAATTTTTAACTTAATCCTCCTATAAATTCTACAAACATACTAAATCCCTATGACAAATGGTGATGCTGAGACTCTAAGATATTAAGGAACCTGCCCAAGGTCAGACAGTAATAAGTGACACAGCCAGATTCAAATCCAGATTGAACCAAATCCAAAATGTGTACATTGATCTACATGTCTATCATATTATCAGCAAGAGCAGAAATATTAAATTGAGAAATCTAAAGGGCAGGTATCAATTCATAAATATTTCCAAAAGCAAAATCTAAAAAAGGTGTTCTTCAGTCACATATGAGTATATTTAATTGTCAACGAATTAAAATATCCTATCATTAAAAGAGAAAAATATTTCCATAGAATCATTTACCTGGCCATAGCTGAAGTAAGTAATGAAGAACTTCAATGTGTTTTTTAAAGTCCAAAGCACTTGCAAGTTCTTCTGAATCGGTAAAGACTCTGTTATTGTGGTTGGAAGTCTCTTGCCTCTGACTTAATAATACTGGTCCAAAGCACACAGCCAAGTTCTGGCAGGTCATCTTATTCACTTCATGGTAAGAAGCCACCAATTTCAAATGATCCAACAACATCTTTAGGGTTGCCTAAATGAAATGAAATTACATTTCACCTAATATAGTTACACAAGGGGAAATTCAAGAGCACAATGTATAGCAGAAAATATAGGCAGGCATCCTGTTACTCTTAAAAGGTTATTTCATGAACAAGCAAGACAAATACTCATAGACACAGACAACAAAATGGTAGATACCAGAGGGAAAAGAGGGTAGGGGAAGGTAGTAATGGGTAAAGGGGGTCAAATATACGGTGACAGAAGAATATTGGACTGTGGGTGATGAACATACAATGCAATATACATATATTAGTAATGTATTATAGGATTGTACACTTGAAATCTATGTAATTTTATTAACCAATGTCACCCCAATAAATTTAATTTAAAAAATAGAACCCCCCCAAAAAATAAAAATAAATAAAAGGTTATTTCAAAGACTTGCTTGTAAGTTGGATGTTTGGAACTTGAAACATTTTATTATAGAAATGTTATACAAAACCCTTAGGTTCCAATAACATAATTGGATCCATTAAGTGGTTAAAATATATACTCTTTATAAAATGTTCATTAATGAATTCCAAATTTCAGCTGGAATCACTGAGTAAATATATCAGCAGCATTTTCCTCTCTTCCCTCCTCTAAAATGACAATAGCAAAAAGGCTATGATGGAAACGGGATTAGAGTAGGCGTTTACATTTTTAAGTACAGATAAATCCTGCAGTCGAAAGTAGGGTACTGTCTAGGAAGCTAAATATTTCAGAACGTGGCCAGGTTCTACTGTGATCTAGATTAGGGAAATGATCAATGTGCTTCTTAACTAATCAATATTATAAGTGACAAACCATGGAAAAGGGAAGAGTAGTATAGTTAGAAATTAAAGCAAATTTATTGAAAAAAAGTTTTTTTAATCTTTGAAGAAAATAATTTCATAAAGGCAATTTGCTCAAGAAATGGAATGGTTATTTAGGTTTAGGCAATAATGAAAAGAAACTATGTTTTTTTTTTGTAGTGGCATATAATCAATCTTTTAACAAATAAAATGAGTGTGTGATGTCTTCTCCATAATTGTACTGAAGAAATAAATTTCAACTAACTGTAATTTGAAAAAAACAGAAAAAAACAGTTATATATTATTTCTGGAGCTTTAAGTAACACTTGGGTTTGGTGATTAGAAGGTCATTAGTAACCTTAGCAAGCACAAGTCCACAGAGAAGGGGGAGGAAGCCAGACTACAATGTGTTGAGTAATAAATGAGTGGTAAAGAAGCGATGACAGCTGAAACATTCCTTCAGTGTTTGGCTGTGAAGGGAAAGAATTAAGAGAACATGAAAGCCAGAGAAGACATAAATTGATATTTTGAACTCAAAGTCTGTCACACACACACACACACACACACACACACAAAAGCACAACTGGTTTGCGCTAGCTGGTTTGGCTCGGTGGATAGAGCATCGGCCTGGGGACTGAAGAGTCTTAGTTCCATTCCAGTCAAGGGTACATACCTCGGTTGCAGGCTCCTCCCCAGCCTGGGCCCTGATCAGGAGGCAACCAATCAATGTGTTTCTCCCAGATCAATATTTCTCTCTGTCTTTCCCTCTCTCTTCCACTCTCTCTAAAAATCAATGGGAAAATATCCTTGTATGAGGATTAAAAGAAAAAAAAAATGGTTAAAAATATTAGGTTCAATCTCAATGGAAATCCAAAAAATTCAACTCAAAATTAAAAACCTATTTTGTCTATTAAATAAGATGAGCCAAAAAAAGTAACTGTTTTGTACCTTTTGAAAAGTAATATAAAAACATGTATTAAGAGCATTAAAATGTTCACATTCTTTAAAATAGCAATTCCACTCTGAGAACCTCATACAAATAAGTAATTGTAACTGAAAAGAAATATATGAACAAATACATACAAATAGGTTCAAAACCTAAATATTATACAAGAGATTATGATATGTCAAATCCACTCAATGGACTATTGCACAACCTTTTTAGAAAAGATGTTAATAGTTTAAGGGCCAGAAAGACCTAAATTCATGTGACAGACTTACACTCATAAAAGCTATCTAGCCTCGGGCAAGTGATTTAAATTTTCTGACACTCATTTCTTCACTTACATGTAAATTGACACATAATTACACCTTGTATTTGGGTGGGAATATTTCTAGCCTTTCACCCCACCCTTCTGCATCTGCTCACCTCTTTCTAGCTGCTCCCATCCCCCACGGAAAGGAGTAGTAATTGCACAGGTTGTTCAGAACCCAATGAATGAAGCTATTGGGCTTAATATTTCTACTCACTAACTCTTGACCATTCTGCCCTCACATAAGAAATATAGGCAAGCCCTATATTTATCCGGACAAGCCCAACCACATGTTTTCCCCTTATTTTTTCTTTTGTTCTAAGAAACAACCACTCAAGGTAGGTTAAGACTGGTTCTGCATACCCAGCCATCCTCCCACCTATCCTGCAGGCATACCTGAAGATATTGGTCCCAAGATTTAGATTGTGGGGAAGGCACTAATGGGAAGAGGCAAGGAGAAAGGAAATGGTGGTGAGGGCTGCTTAAGTCTTAAGGCTAAGCCATGTGCACCAAAATAGTTACCATATTTTTAAAATACTAAAAGAAAATAAATAAAAATGTTAATTATAGTTGCCTTTGCGTTTTGATAATTATAATATTTTCCATTCTTCTTTTCTATATATTCCTCAGTATCCTATCTAATAAAAGAGTAATATGCAAATTGACCGTACCTATGCTACACCCACCAGCCACACCCACCAGCCACACCCACCAGCCATTCAGGAGGGAATATGCAAATAAACCCAACCAAGATGGCTGCAGCCACAGAGAGTAGGAGGGAGGCTTGGGTTTCCCTGCCAAAGGAGGAAGCCAAGCTTTCTGCCTGCCTTTGTTGGCCCAGGCCTCCACTCAAGGCTACAAAGTTTCAATGATAGAAGATACATAAATCCAAACAGAAATGGCAGCAGCCACGGACCTGGAGAGAGCAGGAGGCTAGGGTTGCCCGCGGCAATGGAGGAAGCCAAGCTTCTGCAGCCCTGGCCTGCTTTGGCCTCCACTCCAGGCTACAAAGTTTCAACTGTAGAAGATAAATAAATCCCAGATCCCAGGGCCTCTGCTTGGGTTGCCAGGGGGCGTAGCCAGCCTGCAAACCACCACAGGCCCCTCTCCCAGACCGCCCCATGCCCCAAGGGAACCCCCACCCTGATCCAGGACACCCTTCAGGGCAAACCAGCTGGCCCCCAACCATGCACCAGGCCTCTATCCTAGCTAATAAAAGAGTAATATGCAGATTGACCATAACTCCAATACACAAGATGGCTGCCCCCATGTGGTCAAAGATCCTGCCCCCATGTGGACACAAGATGGCCACCACAAGATGGCCAGCAGGGGAGGGCAGTTGGGAGGGACCAGGCCTGCAAGGGAGGGCAGTTGGGGGCGATCAAGCCTGCAGGGGAGGGCAGTTAGGGGTGACCCGGCTGGCAGAGGAGGGAATTTTGGGGTGACCAAGTCTGCAGGGAAGGGCAGTTGGGGGGAGGACCCAGGCCTGCAGGGGAGGGCAGTTAGGGGCAAACAGGCTGGCAGGGGAGCAGTTAGGCATCAATCAGGCTGGCAGGGGAGTGGTTAGAGGGTGATCAGGTGGCAGGCAGAAGCAGTTGGAGCAATCATGCAGGCAGGCAGGTGAGCAGTTGGGATCCTGGTGGGATTGGGCCTAAACGGGCAGTCAGACATCCCTTGAGAGGTCCAAGATTAGAGAGGGTGCAGGCTGGGCTGAGGGACACCGCCCCCCGTGCACAAATTTCGTGCACTGGGCCTCTAGTCCTATCTAATAAAAGAGTGGTATGCAAATTGACCATCACTCCAACACACAAGATGGCTGCCCCCCTGTGGTCAAAGATGGCTGCCACAAGATGGCCAGCAGGGGAGGGCAATTGGGAGAAACCAGGTCTGCAAGGGAGGGCAGTTGTGGGCAATCAGGCCAGCAGGGGAGGGCAGTTGGGAGGGACCAGGCCTACAAGGGAGGGCAGTTGGGGGTGACCAGGCCGGCAGAGGAGGGAAGTTGGGGTGGCCTGCAGGGAAGGGCAGTTGGGGGGGACCAGACCTGCAGGGGAGGGCAGTTAGGGGTGACCAGGCCTTCAGGGTAGGGCAGTTAGGGGCAAACAGGCTAGCAGGGGAGCAGTTAGGCATCAATCAGGCTGGCAGGGGAGTGGTTAGGGGGTGATCAGGCTGGCAGGCAGAAGCGGTTAGGGGCAATCAGGCAGGCAAGCAGGCGAGCAGTTGGGAGCCAGCAGTCCTGGATTGTGAGAGGGATGTCCGACTGCCCGTTTAGGCCCAATAGGATTGGGCCTAAACGGGCAGTCGGACATCCCTCAAGGGGCCTCAGATTGGAGAGGGTGCAGGCTGGGCTGAGGGACACAACCCCCCGTGCACAAATTTTGTGCACCGGGCCTCTATTCTATAATAATAAAAGGGTAATATGCTAATTAGACGTGACATCATTCCGGACATCCTTCTGGACGAAGCCAGGGCTGGAGCGAAGTCCGGGTCCCAGCTGCCTGCCGGCGGCCAGAGGAAAGCCTAGGTCCCCGAAGGCACCCAGGGTCCTGGGTGCTGGCAGCAGGAGGAAGGAAGACCTACTCTTGTATGAATTTTCGGGCATCGGGCCTCTAGTTCTATAATAAACTTATATTAATAATAAGATAACAATACTCTTTAAAAACTTAAGAGAATATTTATGCCTAGGCTAAAATCATACATGAAAAGATAAAAAAATTTTCTAAATGTATTCTGTTTAAGAAGCAGTTTCTAGATTTATGATGTTTAAGAAGCCATGATCTCACTCATATTTGGAATCTAAAGGACAAAATAAACTGATGAACAAAATAGATCCAGAGCTATAGAAACATGGAACAGACCTTCAAATCTCAGAGGAAAGACAGGAAGGGTGGGTGGGAAGAGATTAAGAGAGATTAACAGAAGAATTTATATATATGCATAACCCATGGACACAGATAATAGTGTGGTGAAGGCCTGGGATGGCGGGGGGGCGGGGGGGGGGGCGGGTTAGGGTAGGAAGAATTCAGGCTAGAAGGGATCAGTGGGGGGGAAAAGGGGACATCTGCAATACTTTCAACAATAATGATAAAAGAAAAAAAAGAAGCCATTAGTAAAGGAAGAGCTAAAACTCGTGAGTGCCACAAATGTCAAAATAGCTAAAAAATTATTTGTAGCTCTGGAGCTAAGTATATAATTCATTACCTGGCTTTCATTACGCTTACCTTCTCAACATCAGGCAGGCAATCCAACAGGTCCACAGTGTACTTAGAATCACTTGGATCATTCTCACAACTGTTTGATGACATTTTCAGGGGATTTTTAGCCATTGCGTCTAATACAGCCTCATAAAGCTGCTTTGTTATCAGCGGAGAAGGAAGTTCTCTTAAATAATCCTTAAGAACACCTTCAGAAAACAAACCAGAGACAGTGGCAATTGGACTTCAAAGTGAAATAAAAAACTGTGGTGATTTTTTTTTAATTCAAGTATTATACAGCCAACTTTTAATATTCTGAAAATAATAAAAGCAATAATTTTTAAGAGTATTATAACAAAACAGTAGCATTTTGTATTCTTACTAATTGCTTCATTAACTGACATTTTGTTTTGAAAGCATGCTAAAAATGCACATATAATTTCCAATTATCATACATATTAGGTTTGTTGCTCATAAAATAAGTCACTTGATACATATACCCTATTGATTCTGCCCCCTCATTAAAAGCTACTCTAAGTGCATGTAAAAGTTGAGAAAGCAAGACATTAATATTAATCCTAAATTATTCCAATTATATGATTTTTTAATTTCTAGACTTTTAATTGACAGTGAAAGAGTACCAATGACCCAAAGCCCTTGCAAATAACTGAACTATACAGGACATATGTCTTAAACATAAGTAATGGATGGTTGGATTAACCCTAATGCTACACTGTGGAAGAAGAAAGCCATTCCTAAAACCGAACAAATGAAGCCAAAAGCCAAGAACAGAGAAAGCATCAGACTTGTCACAATAATAGGAACGAACTTGATTTCAAAGGCATCACAAGTGGTTATGAACTAAGAGATAGAACCTGCAGAAGAGGAAACAGGAAAGGGTAATGAATGGCTGTTACATACTAGCAAGCGAGGTAAGATACTAGCTAAAGACTGGAATGTGATCACAAGGAAAAATAGGTGCCATTGCTGACACCAAAAAAACAAATATAATAGACAATACTGATTCAGAACATGCTCTGAGCTTAGAATTTAGTTTGAAAGCTGAGGTGGAACTTTAACATGGTCATATAGAAAGCTTCCCATCTGATAATCTTTTAAATGTTGATAGTAACATGGTTCATTAGTTTCTTATGCATCCTTCCAGTGTTTACAAAAATATAAACACTATATTAACCATATATGTTTATGAAAGTACAAGATGTATTACTACACTCCCCTTTATTACATCAAATATAGCATATATGGCCTGCTCTTATTTGCTTTTTAATTTACCATCATATGCTTGAAATCTTTTCAGTACACAGAGAGCTTCCTCAAACATTTTACAGTCACATCTGTAATAAACACTGAGAACAGTGTTTCTCAAACTTGGCTGCACAATGAAATGGGTGATATGAGTGATATGGGTGACACGAGATTCGAGGAGAGTGAGAAAACATTATTCCAGTGGATCATGGATGTCCCATTATCAATTGCTACAGATGGATACTTGGGTTGTTTCTAATATTTTGTTATTCTACAACATGCTACAATGAATAATCTTGCACATCAATACTTTGTATATGTAGGATAAATTCCCAAAACAGGACTGCCAAGTAAAATACGCATTTGTAATTTTGAGGGAAAAGAAGGAATAAGACCGCTTCCTATGTTTGGGGTTTTGGCATCTAGTGAATAGTAGTGCCATTACTTGAAACAGGTGGAAAAAGAGGAAAACCATGTTTTAAGGGGTAGAAAAGAGTTTTATTTTGAACATATTAAGCTTAAGGTATCTATGAAACATTGAAAGCTGCTGGATATAAAAATCTGAGCCCAGCCAGAGTGGCTCAGTTGTTGAGCGTCGACGTATGTACCAGGAGGTCACTGTTCTATTCTGGTCAGGGCACATGCCCGGGTTGCAAGCTCGAACCCCAGGGTGGGGCATGCAGGAGGCAGCTGACCAATGATTCTCTCTCATCACTGATGTTTCTATCTGTCTCTCTCTCTCTCCCTTCCTCTCTAAAATCAACCAAAAAAAGTATTTTGTTTTTTTAATCTGAGGCTCAAGAAAGAAATGGCTGGAGACATGGATCTGAGAATGGTCAACTAAAGATGACAAGTGGAAGCTTGAGAATGACTGAGACTATCTAGGGAGGCATACTGAGTGAAATGAGAAGGCCTAGTGATAAGAGAAGGCACTGAAGAAGGCTCTTAACGGGCTGTCAGAAAGAGGATCTCCCAAAGGTGACTAAGGAATAATGGCTAAAGAAGTAGGAGTGGTAAGAAGAGGTGGAGAGGGGGTGACGGGAGCAAATATGCTGCCGAGGAAGTCAAGGAGAGAATGTTTCAAGAAAGTCTACAGTATCCATTGATACCCAACAATAGTTAAGTTAGACAAGAACTTTTAAATACTGTGGAGAACAGTGTTTATCAAACTTGGCTGCACAATGAAATAATCTGAGAAACTTTAAAACAATGGACTCTAGAGCCCTCTGTCAGTCCTACAAAATCAGAATCTCCAAGGGTCAGGACTCATGTCCCCGTATTTTTCACAAATTCCTGTTGTGGTTCTAAGGCAGCAGGGTTTTATAAATAGGGATAAGAAACAATGAGATAATTTAAGACAAGGACCAAAAAATGTACACCCAAGAAGTAAATCAGCAGCCTTGGTAAGCATAAGTCAAGCTGCAGTTGGTTAGGAAGTAAAAGGACGTTAAGGAAATGGAGAAAGAGGGGAAAAGATGGGCAACCTGCTCCAGAAATCTGGCTTTGAGAGAAGGTGATGTCCACAAAGGAGCAGAAAGAACAGGGGTGAAGTAGGATCAAAGTAGGGATTATTTTAAAGATGGGAGAGATTTCAACATGTAAATGCTAATGTAAAGAAGATATTAAAATGGTTTTTAAGGTTTAGGAGAGAGAAATATAATCAATTGAGCAAAGCCCCCAAAAAGAAAGGAAGAAGAGACTCCTGGGAACACACGAGAGAATTAAAATTAGTCCAAAATGTGAGGAAGATCATTTCTACACTGTTACAGAAAGGATAGTGGGAAAGTGAAAAGGGATGTATGCCAAAGAAGGCAGGTGGCAGGCTGAGTCACAAGAAATAGAGGAAGTTCCTATCTGATGGCTTCTATTTTCTCTGGGAAGTTAGGGGCAAGATCATCACTAAGAGTGACATGGGTGACACGAGATTCGAGGAGAGTGAGAAGACATTAAATAGATACTCTGGAGCCCTAACCGGTTTGGCTCAGTGGATAGAGCGTCGGCCTGTGGACTCAAGGGTCCCAGGTTCGATTCCGGTCAAGGGCATGTACCTTGGTTGCGGGCACATACCTGGTGGCCCGGTGGGGAGTGTGCAGGAGGCAGCTGATCAATGTTTCTCTCTGATCCATGTTTCTTTTTTTTTTTTTTTTAAATATATTTTATTGATTTTTTTACAGAGCGGAAGGGAGAGGAGGGATAGAGAGTTAGAAACATCGATGAGAGAGAAACATCGATCAGCTGCCTCTTGCACGCCCCCTACTGGGGATGTGCCCGCAACCAAGGTACATGCCCTTGACCGGAATCGAACCTGGGACCCTTGAGTCCGCAGGCCGACGCTCTATCCACTGAGCCAAACCGGTTTTGGCTGATCCATGTTTCTGACTCTCTATCCCTCTCCCTTCCTCTCTGTAAAAAATCAATAAAATATATATATATATAAAAAAAAATAGATACTCTGGAGAATGGGGTAGAGGGAAGGAGGAAAAGAAGGAGTAGAGAAAAGGAGGGAGAGAAATAGAATAAGAAAACATAATTATTAGCTATTTTATTTTCATTTTAGCTTCTTTTGTCTATTGTGTTCACTTCTATCCGCCCTCTACTCCCCCAGCTCCCAACACTAGAACGTAGCCTCCATGAGAACAGGAATCTTCTGTCATTTGTCCCCTGCGTTCCCAGCACATTAAACACTCTCTGGTGCATGATCAATTCTCAATTGACCAAATCACTGGCCTCTTGTTTCTTAAGAAACAAGAAAAAGAGGAGCATATTATACTCAAAGTAAGCAGAAGAAAGAAAAATATAAAGATCAGAGTAGAAATTAATGAAATAGATAATAGAAACCAGTAACGAAAATCAACAAACCAAAGTTTGGTTGTTTGAAAAGATAGACAAAAAAGACAAACCTTCAACTATGGTCACCAAGAAAAATAAAAGAGAGAAGACTCAACTAAAATCGGGAATGAAAGAGGGAACATCATTACCAACCTCACAGAAACAAAAAGAATTTTAAGTTAATACTATACACAGCTGTATACCAATAAATTAGATAACTCAGATGAAAGTGGAACACATAGAGAGATATAAACTAGAAAGTTATTTAAGAAATAGAAAATCTGAATTGACTTATAACAAGAGATTGAATAATTTTAAAACTCCCACAAAACAAAGCAAACCAAGATAGTTTTACTGATGAATACTACCAAATATTGAAAGAAGAATTAATACCAATTCTTCATAAACTCTTCCCAAAAATAGAAGAGAGTACACTTTCCAACTCACTCTACAAGGCTACTATTACCCTGATACCAAAGCCAGACAAAGACAGCACACAAAAAACTACAGACCAAAATTTAGGAATATAGACACAAAACTCAACAAACTACTAACACATTAAATCCAGCAAGATATTAAAAAAAAAAATACATCTTGACCAAATGGGATTATCTCAGGAATACAAGGTTGGTTTAACATCTGAAAACCAATTAATGTAATATACCATAGCAATAAAATAAAGGACAAAAACACAAAAACATGGTCATTTCAATAGACTCAGAAAGGTCACTGAACAAAATCCAACATCCTTTCATGATAAACTTGGGCTAAAAATTAGTATTTTAATTCTTTTTCCTGCAGATGTAGTCTTTCCAAAATGTGTACATAAAATAAAATCTATTACCTGTTATTACATTTATATCTGGGTACTGGTTTTCACACAGAACAACAGCTTTGCTATCTCTCTCAAAAGCCTCCCGAAGTTCTTTCTTGACTGCTGCCGAACCACATAATCGGTACAGGCCTACTACCTAGAAATAAAATTATGGCCATATTGTGGTAAGTTTGATAAAAAGAAAATGTAATTGTACAGTATGTATAAATCCCATGAGCTCAGCCATCAAATATTTTCTGATGGCATGTAATTAAAAATACCTCAAGCACAGCTTTTGAATTTCACCATAGACCATATTAATTAATTTAATAAGAACAATCTACTCTTTCATTTAAATTCAAACAATATACTATGATTTCTGCAGTGCTGGCTATCTTAAGCAAAGATACAACCCATCCCCTTTTAGTTTTGTGCCGAGATCATGCCCTTGACATCTTTTTGGCTCTAGACTGAAATACTACAGCACAGTGGTTAAACAGGTTTTGGATTCATAAAGCCTCACTCTATCCCTCCTTCCTTGATGAATTTGGGCAAGTGATTTAATCCCTTTAAAACTCAGTTGATTTACCCATTTAAAAGTATATAGTTGAGCCTTAAGGCTAGAACAGTCATCTTCCAGTAATTCGCCAAAATGACTAACACAATGGGAAAGAGGAGAGGCACCTGCCATATGTTCTCCAGGCCTTTTAGAAAACATGGAGTTGTTCCTTTGGCCACATACATGGAAATCTACAGGAAAGGTGATATTGTGGACATCAAGGGAATGGGCACTGTTCAAAAAGGAATGGCCCACAAATGTCACCAGGGCAAAACTGGAAGAGTCTACAGGGTCACCCAGCATGCAGTGGGCATTGGTTGTAAACAAGCAAGATTCTTGCCAAGAGAATTAATGCACATATTGAGCATAGTAAGCACTCTAAGAGCTGAGATCGCTTCCTGAAACGTGTGAAGGAACATGATCAGAAAAAGAAGGAAGCCAAAGAGAAAGGTGCCTGGGTTCACCTGAAGCCTTAGCCTGCTCCACCCAGAGAAGCACACTGTGTGAGAACCAATGGAAGGAGCCTGAGCTGCTGGAACCCATTCCCTGTGAATTCATGGCACGATAAGTGTAAAAAAAAGGTCTATGTACTGATAAAAATGTTTCTCTTTAAAAAAAAAAAAAAGGATATAGTTGAAATAAGGTTCCAACATTCTATTTGTATAAAATTATCTTTTCAGGAAAAAAAAAGGTTCTCAGGAAGAAATAAAAGTAAACCTAGGATTTGTTTAAATTAATTGGTTATAGAGTGATGGAGGAAATCCAATTAAAATAATACATTAAAGGTAAAATAAAACCTCCAGTTCAAAATGTAAAGAAGATGCACAGAAACCTCCCATCCTCTCCTTAAGTTACATTAAAAGGGTCTGTTTTTTAAACAGTTAGCTCAGACAGGTTCTAAAATATTACGGCTGAAGAAGTTCACTATAAATTCACTGAGGAAAAATGAACATGGTATCTGTAAAAAAAAGGCTGCCTGATTAAGCAATCAAAGTTTTTTAAAAGAATACAACCTTCAAGAAAATGAAAGAAAAGTAACTGGCACCTACACTTCCACATCAAAGACTATTTAGCAAGTTCAATCACCTTGAAGAAATTATGGATAAATTATTTCAAGACAGAAATAAAGAAAAAACAAATAATGGAGACCCCCAAGAATTTGAACTAGAAATCACTTTAAAATGTTATAGTCAATATATTTAATGATTTATCAAATATAATCAATTTAATATTTTTTAAAATAATAAACATTAAAAATGTTATAAATAATCTAGAGGAAGGAGTACACAAATGAAATTTCTAGGCTTACTTATGATACTAACCTCTTGTGAGTAATTAAATAACTGATAGAATACACTATAGAAGGTGGGTCTCAATATAGGAAAGTACCAATAATGGATACAGAGAAATGTTATCTAAAATATTTGAGATGACAAGCTAGTAAGTATTAACTGAAAGATAATAAGGAACCTACAACTATTTCTAAGAGAAGGTAATGCAAGTGCGGTTATATTCAAAAGGATCAACCTACTGTGGGAAACCAAGTAATGTACTGGGAAGAAAATTCAAATTTCCTACTCTATCCACATTCATAGTGCATTCACACTGAGAAGAGTATGTGCTATGCTGGTCATATCACTGCAAGAGAGACATGGTAGAACTGAAGATGGTCCAGAAAATGAAATTAAAATATAAAACAGAATCAAAGGAAATGCCATCACATTAGGAGAAACTAACTTGAGTAGAGACCTTCTTGTGTGGGCACAATAAGTGTCACAAATCCCACAAGGATGTATCCCCTTGAACTTGAGAAAGAGATGAACCTAGAACAAATTAAAGAAAGTACCTGTAATAGTACTTCAATAGTAAGTAATAAATTAATGGAACATATTATCCCAAAAGCTGAAATTATAAACATATTTTTAAAGGTGAATAAAGGGAAAAAATCTAAGAGATATTTCAAGGGAAGGATATTTTAGAATATATCCCTAACTTCAGAGGCTGACTTCTTGAATCAAACACTTGAAGTACATGCTTGATGCCTCTATCAGAGATAGAATCTGTACAAGGTGCACCAAGAGTGTGATTTCTATAATAATTTTTCCCATTGGAAGCAAGAGATGGGTGACAGTAGCCTTCAAAGCATTTGAAAAATGCCATAGACTATTTCTGCATGACTATCAAAACCTGATTTTCATAGTTTAAAAAAAAACACAAGAAAAATTACTGACTAAAATGGTAAACAAAATTTAAACAGTATGCTAGTCTGTAAAATGCAGACAGAACAAGCCTCTTTCTGGAGAGCGGGGAGTGGGGAGAAGCAAAAGACACACACACACACACACACACACACACACACACACACACACACAAAGAGGTTTAAAAAATACAATTCCAAATGTATAACTGTGAAATTTTTCTTTTTAGCTCACAGAAAATTCTTTTTAAAAATAAATCTTTCTAAAATTTAAGTATAGAAATAAAAGGCATTGCTAAAAATGCTTTCTTGGCATTTAAAATACTAAGCTTCAACAGTCTTATATACCTGCTCTTTATAAAATATTTCCGAGAATGGACCATAAAAGTACAGTGCTATTTGAGTTACTTATTTTAATACTCAACTGTAAAAGTTTCTGTTTAATAATTACCTTTAAAATCTGACTAATCTCCCTGGCCTCTCTATACATTGCTTGGGAGAAAAAAAGAAGAAAACTACAACGATGAAGAAAAAGAAAGGGAGGGAAACAGAGAACCTTCAGAAAAAAGTAACTGGACCAAAAGTTGGATTCGAAACTTAAAGGCTTCACTCCCATCTAGAAAACATATCATATATCTGAGAAGAGGTTTCAAAAGTTCAGATGTCCTACCTTCCAGCTTCAGGAAGCTACTGCATCTTAAGTGCATAAGACCCACAGAGATTAAATGACTTGCCCAACATCACACAGCTATTAATGAAGGAAAAACAGAATCCAAGTTCCCTGCATTTTATTACAAAACGCCACGAACTTATGCTGTTTCCATATTTTCTATACGTTCACGGTAGATTCTTTTAAATTCCTTTTTTTCCTTTTTATATATAAAGAAACCTATTTTAGATTTTGTGATATTTACCCTTGATATTTTAATCAATGTTATAAATGATAGCACCAAAGTAGAAATACCTCAGAGCATAATGATCTTTAGGCTTAATTCGTGTTACAAAAATAAGTATAAATAATTACTAATAAATCAGAACAATATCCTCAGTGATATGCTGTTTCTCATTGTCACAGTCCATATGTATTAATGAAAATAAAGAAAAATAAGTTCTACTAACTGGTTAACATTTACATATCTTGTTACAAATAATACCAGGCTTTTTGTTTGTTTTAATGGGCTGCTTTAACCTTCTTATTTGAAAGGAATAGAGAAAGAGATGTGTTTTTATTAGTGGGACATCTCTTCATTCTCCATGTTTTCCCAAAGTTAAGAGACAAATAAGCTTATGCTTTCCAAAGAAGGGGACTCAGGGAGAGTAGGGAATAAGAACAGGGAGTTAATTTTAGGACTGAAGCAAGGTGATTAGATTTACTGTTGGAACTCTCTACCTCAGGAATCAAACCATGGAGAAACATTACTTAAATTAATTATTTGCCTATGTTATCAGCTCTGGCTTATCCTAAATGATACTGCAACACAATCTTGATCTTTGGTATAAGGCCCATCAGCTTTGCATTACAACATAAATTGCAGAACCATCTAACATGTTCTCAATTATTGACAACACAGCTTAAGGTATGAATTATACCATAACCAGAAATATAATAAAGAATAGAAAAGAGAAATGTCTAAATTAGATTATTTTTACCTTTAATTCCTCCCCCCAAGAATTACTATTAATAAATTTAATTAATTAACTGATGAGTTCATTAAGGTAGATAGATAAGTAGATAGATAGAGGGTAGTAGAGAAACAGTGAAGTAATACCTGGCAGCCTCTCTTCACAATTTCCATAATACATTTCTGTATCAGGAGTGGCACCATCAATCCTGTGTTTTCTTTCTCTACAACTTTTCGAATATCAACACCAAACATTACTGGTTCTCGATTTATATCTAGTCCATGAAGAGAATTCTCCCACTGTTCCAAAAGAGTCACTTTTACATAAATAAGACCTCTAGGTTCAAGTTTGACAGCCAATTGATGTGTCTTTGTCACTCTGAATAAGGTGGGGAGAACAACAGTTCCATGACAGCACACTCGATTTTTTCTTGGAGTGGGTTCCCAACTAAATACTACTAACTTCAAATGCTGAGCATTTTCAATTTCTATGTTGAAAGTGTGATCCATGTCCAAGAATGTCGTCCGACACGTAAGCAAAGCAGTTCTTGCTTTGTTTACTGAATCTACCTGAATTGCGCAAAAGACATCTTTTGAATCTATCCGAGGTGGTTTTAAATCCTCGGCACCATAGAAATGCACACTCATGAGCCCAGATATGTATTGTGAACACTTAGGTTGATCAGAAAAGCTATAATGTCTAAAAGCATCAATGTCAATTTCATTCTTGCTACAGCTATTTGGAATTATTTCTTTTCCCTTTCCAAATCTGTTTTCAGATCCATGTTTGCTAGATTTAGTTGTAAGTTCAGGTGAATCTCCATCACTGAGATAACCACCTCTGCAGGAATACTTAGAACTCATAGAGGGTTTCTTTTGGAAGCTGTGCTGAGAAGACACACTGGTATCAAGGTGGTACCGACTTATAACATTCCTCTTAGCAGCTGTGGTTGTGTTCCCAGAAGGCAGAATAACAGTATGATGAATTTCTTGATAGTCACATTTAGACAAGGAAGGGGTATTATCTGGACTGTTTATATAATTCAAGTTTCCTTTAACACTCAGTTTTCGGCTAAGTTCTGGCAACCTTTTCATTTTCATGGAAAGTTTCCTCACAGTGCGTGGAGATTTTATTTTATCCGGGAAAGACCAATTAATCGAACTGCCTTTTTTCACAAGGCTAGGGCTTGGAGAAGATGATTCTAAAACTCCCAATTCAGTCTTATTTGTAGCAGCTAGGATCCCAGGACCTGTTAAAAAAAAAAAAAAAGAAGTATTATAAAGTGATATGTTTTGATTCCTACTTTACAAACCACCAACTTAACAAGCTCTCACATGCACAGAAATTCTTCTCTTGTCTCATCTCAATAGGGAGATTTACGGTAGTTACAAGTTAGGTGAATCTTCATTACCATGTTCAAGTAGAATAGCAACAACGTCCAAAATGTCTTACAGAGGAAAGAAGCACCGCCCTCCCTCTCCATCCACTTTTCTATTCTGAAAATTTGGAGGAAGGGTGATACAGGTTTCTTTTAGATCTTTCTACTGTAATGTATTTCAGTATGTTATTTTATAGCTATAAAGAGTGAATATCAGAGGAAACTAGGAAAGCTTTGTATTTTAATATATTAAAAACATATATTAACATATCCCCTATTTTAATATTTCTTTAGAATGTTTCCTCTATATTTATAATCCTCTAAAAAATAAATTTTGGCCCAGCGATTCCACTTCTGGGAATATATCCTAAGAAACCCAAAACACCCATTTGAAAAAATATATGCGCCCCTAAATTCACTGCAGTATTATTTACAACTAGAGGCCCGGTGCACGACATTCGTGAACTGAGGGGGAAGGTCCCCTCAGCCTGGCCTGCGCCCTCTCGCAGTCCAGGACCCCTCAGGGGATGTCCGCCAAGAAGCTCCCACCACTGCCGCTGTGCTCGCCAGCCATGAGCCCAGCTTCTGGCTCAGCGGCACTCCCTCTATGAGAGCACACTGACCACCAGGGGGCAGCTCCTGTGTTGAGCATCTGACCCCTGGTGGTCAGCGCGCATCATAGTGACCAGTCATTCTGCTGTTTGATTTGCATATTAGCCTTTTATTATATAGGATAGCCAAGATTTGAAAGCAGCCAAGTGCCCATCAGGAGATGAGTGGATAAAAAAGCTGTGGTACATTTACACAATGGAATATTACTTGGCCATAAAAAAGGATATCTTACTTTTTTGCAACAACATGGATGGACCTCGAGAGTACTATGCTAAGTGAAACAAGCCAGTCAGAGAAAGACTCGGAGATATACTAGTAGAAAAGAGACTAACAGCTATAAAAGGGGAGGAGTTCGGGAGGCACTGGGTGAAAAAGGAGAAGGGATTAAGCAATAAAACCACCACAAAACCTCATAGACACAGACAATAGTATGGTGATTACCAGAGAGAAAGGGAGATGGGGGGAGGCAGAAGATAAAGGGGTGATAAATGGTGATGGAAGGAGACTTGACTTTGGTTGGTGAACACACAATACAATATATAGATGATGTATTATAAAATTGTACACATAACCTATATAATTGTACTAACCAATATCACCCCTATAAATTCAATAAAAAATTTGTAAATATATATAAACATATATATGGTAATAAATATACAAAACATATTGGGGAGCCAGAGAGTGATTCCTCTGTTTTTGTTTTAGGAAATCAATTTATAATAAAAATAACCTCCTCTTAAAAAAGTGTATTTTATCACATAGCTAGTTTTAAAAGAAGTTAAAAATCAAACAAGTTTATAATTTTTACAACTAAGAGGCCCTCCTTGTTCTAAAATTCTAGTAGAATGTATCAGCAAATATTATATAGAATGTTTCCTCTATATTTATAACCCTCTAAAAAATAAATTTTGGCCCAGTGATTCCGTTTCTGGGAATATATCCTAAGAAACCCAAAACATTGACTTGAAATAATATATGCACTCTAGTCAATCAAGAATAACGGAATACTGAATATCAAATCTAACTGAATAATTTTCAAAACTGTAAAAACATTTTCTTTCTTGTATTACTTCTATACAATAATTCCCCAGAACTTCAAAAGCTGAATCAGGGACTTTCCATGCAGTTTCAACATATTAAACAGACAACACAGAGATATAAACAAGTTTTCTTATTTTTTCAGTTTTCACAAAGAGTAAAGCATTGAAATGTTTTAAATTTTTTTCCACACAGAAATAGCTTTACTTTTTTCTGAATGTCAAAATTATCCAGGTTTATAATAAGAAAGTTTTTAAAAGATACAAAAAAGTACCAGTAAATAACAACCCAAACTTCATTACCATCAAGTAGTGATTAACCATTGTAAATATTGTACTCAAAATAACATTAAAAATAGTTATTAATATTAATTATTGTTAAAAATAACACCAGCCAACATTTATTGAGTTAGACAAAATATGAAAAATTAATATAATACTTAGTATGCGCAGACCCTCATTCAATTCTCATTATGACCCTATAAGTTGAAATACACTAGTACTTCAGTCTCCACATAAGGAACCTCATGCACAGAACTGTCTAATTTGTCTAAGACAACACAGGTAGTAGGTGGCAGAACCAGAATTCAAAACTAGCCATAGGCCTTCAGAGCCTATGTTCTTCAATACTCACTTTCAGCCTCCCCATCCTTGTAAACATTACTCTATGCATATATACAGCCTCCCCCATCCTTTTAAACATTTTTCTATCCATACATGGGGCAAAAGTTGGTTTATAGTTGTGAGTGGTACGAAACACAATTTATTTTTGTATTATTATTTATTAATTACTAGAGGCCCGGTGCACGACATTCGTGCACTGGGGGGGGGGGGGGGGGCGCGCCTCAGCCCAGCCTGTGCCCTCTCACAGTCCCAGACCCCTCAGGGGATGTCTGACTGCCGGCTTAGGTCAGTTGAGTGGCACTCCCGCTGTGGGAACACACTGACCACCAGGGGGCAGCTCCTGCATTGAGCGTCTTCCCCCTGGTGGTCAGTGCGCATCATAGTGACCAGTCAACCGGTTGTTCGGTCACTTAGGCTTTTATATATATAGACTAGAGGCCCAGTGCACAGAATTTGTGGGCCCCGCCCCCCAACCGCCCAATATGCATGTATTTTTGTATATGTGTGTATGTATGCACTGTTGGTTTTTTTGTTAATCCTCACCTAAGACATTTTTCATTGATTTTTAGAGTAGAGGGAAGGAGAGAGACAGAGAGAGAAACATGGATGTGAGAAAAACACATCAATTGATTGCCTCCTGCACATGCCCCGACCAGATCAGGCCAAAACAGCGCTGCCGACAGGGCCAAATGCTGGCAGCCCACTGGGGCTCAGGTGTTGAGCATATGGCAATTTTCTGTTTCTGCTTCCACATCTGGTAGTGGTCCCGCTTGTCGGAGCTGCTGATGTAGCAACCACTTTCTGTCTTGATCTTCTTCTTGTTCTCTTGTCCTGACTGTCCCACAAACCACTTCTTCTTCCAGTCCCACTTGAGCTGCTGCCGGCCCCTGGTCAGGTTCTGGGCCTCGCCCCCCATCAGGTCCAGGACAGCACCAGCCACCTGCTGCTCAAAGGACCTCTGGCCCCACCAACGCTTAGGCCCCATTCACTGTCGAAATCCTTGAGCTGATAGGGGACACAGAAATCCTGGTCCAGCGGCCAGGCCTCCTCCTTCCGCCTTTTGGCTCCCCGCTCAGGTCCTGGCTGTTGCTGTTTCCGGCCCACAACCTCTATGAGACATCCTCCATGCTCTCTCCTGCCACCTCCTCCTCCTCCTCCTCCTCTTTCCCAGGCTGCTCCGCCTGCCACGCTGGGCAGCTTGGGGCTGGGCCAGCCAGACCCTCCTGCTGCTCCTGCCGGCCCTGCTGGAAGCTGGCGATGGCCTTGCAGTCCTTCTGCCACTTGGCCGCATCACCTGGCTGCTCAGGTCCTGGCTGGAGGCGTTGATCTCAAAGACGGACGCCTGTGAGCGGTACTACTTGATGCTGTCCACCAGCCTCAGCCGCTGCAGCTCCTCCTCCTCAAAGCTCGAGCTGAAGAAGGGGTGTAGGCCCAGCCCCACAAGGTCCAGCTCCTTGGCCTGCTTAATGGACTCTGGCAAGTGCACCGGCCACAAGCGCACGTACTGCTGCTGGGCATCTTGAGCCACGTGGCCCAGGTCCCACAGCTGCAGCAACGCCTCCAGGGTGTTCCACAGGCCACAGTCCTCATCATCCAACACCCTCTGTGGCACCCGGCCCAGCATGTCCGTCCATGCCAACCACACCTGAGGGTTCCTCGTGGGGGCGGGCAAGGGTGAGGGCATGGCCCAGGAACAGGTGCAGGTCCAGCAGGTAGGAGACCTCATTTGAGGCCACCAAGGAGTAGGCTGTGCCACTTAGGCCAGCCCAGGCCACACGACCCACGTGGTGCAGTAAGAGCTTGCCCTTGGCCAGGAAGCTGAAGTTGATGACACTGTCCAGCAGCAGGATATCCAGGCCCTGGGCAACCAGGTCAGTAACAATGAGGGTGGAGCACTTGCCGTGGGTGAACTTGGCCAAGTTGATCTTGCGGGCCGTCTGGTCCAGGGCACTGTAGATGTGGGCACAGCTCACCCACTGGAGTGGCCTCGGCCCCGCAGAGACCAAGCAGCTTGGGGGAGGCAGATGCTCAATGCCTGAGCCTGGAGTGCGGGGGGCCAATTAGGGGTAGGGCTAGTTGGGGGGAGGGGTTGGTCAGGGCCAGATCCAGCGGTTGGCCACTGTAGTGCGCGTCATAGCAACCAGTTGTTCTGCCATTCAGTCGATTTGCATATTAGCCTTTTATTGTATAGGATTGTATTATTTTCCAAACGAACAACTATAAACCTACTTGGGCCCTACCCTGTATATATTAAATTGATTTCTAAAGTTTTTTCTCAACTCTTAAATAGTTATTCTACTGAACCTTAAATTTTCAATTTCTTCTTTGATCTCGTTGCTCACCCAGTCATTGTTTAATAGCATGCTATTCAGCTTCCAAGTGTTTGAATTTTTTGGAATGTTTTTATTATAGTTTATTTCTAATAGTATGCCATTGTGGTCTGAGAAAATGCTTGATATGATTTCAATCTTTTTAAATTTGGGGAGACTTTGCTTGTGACCCAGTATGTGGTCTATTTTTGAAAATGTCCCATGAGCACTTGAGAAGAACGTATATTCCGTGGTGAACCTTAAATTTTCATTCCCCCTGTTTAAAAAAATGTACAGACTAATCAACTTTATTTTTAAATTTGAACCTGGTTCTAGTAAGTTTTCAAATTAATAAAGCAAAATGAAAATATCTTTTAAAATATAATATTACATAAACTTTAACTATTCCATTAAAGAAACAATCAGATATTATCCCAGTTATTTAAAATTTAAATTAACTTTTCGCACTTGATCTTACCATTCCTTATAAAAAAAATCCCTAACAACCCTAGTATCAGAGGCTATTCTATGTAATATTAGAAATGAGGGAATAAAGTATTTATTCATTTTAAAAATCAATAGATTGAATGACCTTTCTTTAAACTATTAATATAATAGTCTCCTCCCGCCCCTATTTATGTGTCCTAATGACAAATAAGTGGTTTCTTCATAGAGAAAGGACTATTTTAAGTATGCCTGCTGGGCTTTTCTAGTAAGCAACTAATAATAAATGGAGTGTTTGATAAATTAGACAAAGCATTCCCTGTACTGTAAATTGTAGTGCAATTCTACTGGTTTACTGGTCTAAAACATTCTATAGTAATTGGAATCCTACTTTAGTCTACAATCTATTTTGTCATGGCATAAAAAAGTTACCCAGTATATTACATTGCTCTAGGCTTTATTAAATTATAAAGGGGTTAATCTAACATTCTGACGTTTTTTACACTACAAATATTTAATTGTGCATTAATTTCCTACTGAAGTCCTTAACTCAGTGGTCGGCAAACTCATTAGTCAACAGAGCGGCAAACCGCGGCTTGTGAGCCGCATGTGGCTCGCGAGCCGCATGTGGCTCGTGAGCCGCAGTTTGCCGACCACTGCCTTAACTAATTATTAAAATAAAATACTATATATGTTAGCAACTTCTACTATAGACAACAGTAAATTTATTAAAACAAAAATGTTTTGTTTTTATAAAATTCAAGAGTGGAAATATTACCAAATTCAACAATCACTTAAAACTAAACCGCAATTTTACTAATAAATCACAGACTAGCATTGAGGGGGAAAATATAAAATAAAAATGTTTAAATATAAATTTATGAACCAGCTAGAATCAAGTGAAACTGGCTCATTCCTTCATCACCTAGAACAGTAACTGGCACACAGCAGAAACTGTTTACTGAATAAATAAATTAATCAACCAACTGTTGCCTGTAAATTGGTAAACTTTTTAGGAAATACAATATAGGAATTACCTACAGTTGTTACCAGCCATACAGAAGCAGTAATAAAGCTAGTAATCAATCCTAATGAAGCAAAAAAGATAGTGATGAATGTCACTGCAATTGTAATAGAAATAATCTATTAACACCTATTAGGAAACCAGTCACACAGATTAGGACAAATCAGCCCAATTAAATACTATAATGACTAGGAAAGACTGCTAACAAAATGTTAAACATATACAATACCAGATGAAGATATAAAGTGAAAGTAACAAAAACCAAAAACAGTCCACTGATCGCAACTATGTAAAAGACACATATACGTCTAGAAGTTAATAAGCAAAAAACAATACTTCAGCTTTCCTATTACTTGATCAAAATTTGTTTTGAAATTCAACCATTCTCTGCCATTTCCTCAACAGCTTTCTGGCAATATTGCTAAAGAAAATAGGTCACTTTAGGTAACTTTTCTGATCATTCTTAAATTAAAGCATGGCATATAAGTAATCTATCTAAATATTTCCTTTGGTCAACTTAGGATTGTGCCTATTATATTATAACTAGAGGCCTAGTGCACGAAATTCACGCACTTGGGGGAGAGGTTCCTGCCACCGCTGCTGTGCTCGCCAGCTGTGAGCCAGCTTCTGGCTAAGAGGCGCGCCCCCTGTGGGAGCGCACTGACTATCAGGGGGCAGCTCCTGTGTTGAGCATCTGTCCTCTGGTGGTCAGTGTGCATCATAGCAACCAGTTGTTCAGCTGTTTGATCGATTTGCATATTAGCCTTTTATTATATAGGATACGACTAGAGGCCCGCTGCACAAAATTCCTGCACTCAGGGGGGGCAGGGAGGGGTCCCTCAGCCTGGCCTTCGCCCTCTCACACTCTGGGAGCCCTCAGGGATTTCTGAATGCTGGCTTAAGCCCAAGGAGTGGGCCTAAGCTATCAGTCGGACATCCATAGCGCTGCCACGGAGGCGGGAGAGGCTCCCGCCATGACCGCTGCGCTTGCCAGCCATGAGCCTGGCTTCTGGCTGAGCGGTGCACCCCCATGGGAGTGCACTGACCACCAGGGGGTGCGGGGCAGTTGGGGGCTCCTGTGTTGAGCGGGATCAGGCCGAAACTGGCTTTCTGACATCCACCGAGGGGACCTGGATTGTAAGAGGGCACAGGCCAGGCCAAGGGACCTCACCAGTGCACAAATGGGGCCGGGAAGGGATGCGGGAGGTTGGCCAGCTGGGGAGGGACCACAGGAGGGCTCCAGGGCATATCCACCCATCTCGCTTAGTCCCGATCAACCAGACCCCAGCAGCAAGCTAACCTACCAGTTGAATCGTCTGCCCCCTGGTGGTCAGTGCACGTCATAGCGAGTGGTTGAGCAGCCTTATAATATCATTAGCATATTACACTTTGATTGGCAGAACAGACGACCAGACACTTAGCATATTAGGCTTTTATTATATACTAGTGGCCTGGTGCACGAAATTTGTGCATGGGGGGCGGGGGGGAGGGTGCCTGGCCTGCACCCTCTCCAATCTGGGACCCCTCGGGGGATGTCTGACTGCTGGTTTAGGCCCGAACCCTGTGGGACATCCCTCTCGCAATCCAGGACCGCTGGCTCCTAAGTACTCACCTGCCTGCCTGCCTAATCGCCCCTAACCACTCTGCATGCTGGCCTACTTGCCCCCAACTGTCCCCCCCCACCATCCTGCTCACCCCCAACTGTCCGCCCCCCCGCCAGCCTGATCACCCCCAACTGCCCTCCCCTCCTGACCTGATGGCCCCTAACCAGCTCTGCCTCAGCCCCGCCACCATGGCTTTGTCCAGAAGGACGTCTGGAAGGTCTCCTGGAAGGTTTCCCAGTCTAATTAGCATATTACCCTTTTATTAGTATAGATACTAGAGGCCCGATGCATGAAATTCATGCACAGGAGTGGGGGTGTCCCTCAGCCCGGCCTGCACCCTCTCCAATCTGGAATCCCTATCACAATCCAGGACTGCTGGCTCCTAACCGCTCGCCTGCCTGCCTGCCTGCCTGCCCCTAACTGCTTCTGCCTGCCAGCCTGGTCACCCCCTAATCGCTCCCCTGCCGGCCCAATCGCCCCCAATTGCCCTTCCCTGCCGGCCCGATCGCCCACAACTGCCCTCCGCTGCCGGCCCGATCACCCACAACTGCACTCCTCTGCCAGCCCTATCGCCCACAACTGCTCTCCCCTGCCACGACCCGCCTCCTCCGCCAGGACCTGCTTCCTCTGCGCGAGGAGGCAGAGACACCAGGACTGGCCTCCTCCGCCCCGCACGGAGCCGCGGAACCCCCAGGCCTCACCGCACAGAGCGGCTGCTGGGCCCCATCTCTGCTGTGCGCATGGCCATCTTGTGGCAGCCATCTTATGGTGGCCATCTTGTGATGACATCGCGCGCAAGGGCGTGAGGACCACCTAGGCTTTTATTAGTATAGATAGGATATGTTAAAGGGAAGGAAGACATTAAGAAAAAAGACATAAATGACAGTGCCACCATATTTTTAAAAAATGTCTGGTCTTTCCAGGTTCACAAATTGCCACAAACAGGAAAAAAAAGGTTTAAAGACAGCAATTTTAAATGTGTAACGCTTTATAGACACTGGCTTTCTAACTTGGCTCTTATCCTTATGCCCTCTTGCCTTTTCTGCCCCATTCCACACCCATCACTACTTGCCAAACACCTGTAAGTTTCCCTATCACACCACTCTGATCACAACCTGCATTCCAAATTATTAGTTTATATAGTGTTTATTCTTCTCTTTATCCAGATTACAAAAGAAACACAAACTTACTCTGGAAAATCAGTCTACAATTAGAAATGCACACACACACACACACACACACACACACAATTTTTATTTACCTTCAACCCCAACACCCAGGGAGAAAAACCATTAACATTTCCAGAATAGCTTTTCAGTGTTTCTTATTATATTGGCATCAGATAGTATACACTGTTTTGTAACTTGATTTTTCTCTTAACAATATAACATTTATTCCACCTCCGCATATTCCTAAGGACTCAAATACAAGTAGTTTACTTATAAAGTACAGAAACATCAGCAAGGAAGTGAGAAAATTCAAGGTGAATTATCACGCCTTGCTACCATTATGGGCAATTGCAGCTTAATCTCAAGAGAAAATTCTGGGTAACGCAGAATTATCCCACCCAAGGAAGGAGGGAGCTGGGGTAGTCCTACTCCAACTCCTATCAGCACTGGTTGAGGCTCCAAGGCTACCCTGCAAAAAGACTTCCTAACAATTTGAAGAGAGCTTCAAGCAGAATTAAATTTGAAAAGAAGCACATCAGAAAAGCAAAGGAAGAATAAAATCATTAGGTTAAAACAGTGGTCAGCAAACTGCGGCTCACGAGCCACATGGGGCTCTTTGGCCCCTTGAGTTTTTAGCAAAGGCCAGCTTAGGAGTACCCTAATTAAGTTAATAACAATGTACCTACCTATACAGTTTAAGTTTAAAAAATTTGGCTCTCAAAAGAAATTTCAATCGTTGTACTGTTGATATTTGGCTCTGTTGACTAATGAGTTTGCCGACCACTGGGTTAAACTATATGAAATACTAGGGTTTTTTGCAGATCAAAAATGATTGAATATCAGCAATTTCATATGGTTCAATCCAATATATATCAAATTTCAATTTTCCTTTCTGGATTCCGTAACTATCATAGAACCTATTTACAAAGTCTTCACTTCTTCTCTCTCTCATTTCTTTTTCTCTTCTCCCTTTCCTTTGTTGAAGAAACACAGGCCTAAAAGTGCAGCCTAATGACTACTGGTACAACTTTTCAGCTATAGCCAGGCTAGGTGTGAATGAATGAATGAATGAAGCTAAATAAGATTTAAACAAAAAAAAAAAATACCTTTCTCTTCTACTTCCCATCATGCCATTCTTTCAACTAAGAGAAAAATAATTACTATCTCAAAAGATCAATACAGCCCTAACCAGTTTGGCTCAGTGGATAGAACGTCAGCCTGCGGACTGAAAGGTCCCAGGTTCGATTCCGGTCAAGGGCATGTATGTACCTTGGTTGCGGGCACATCCCCAGTAGGAGGTATGCAGGAGGCAGCTGATCGATGTTTCTCTCTCATCGATGTTTCTAACTCTCTATTCCTCTCCCTTCCACTCTGTAAAAAAATCAATAAAATATATATATTTTTTAAAAAAAGATCAATACACTAACAACAATCGCCAAGTGTATAAAAACAATCGCCATGTATATAAAATGCTTATAAATGATTTTGAGTTTTTTTTTTTTAATATATTTTATTCATTTTTTACAGAGAGGAAGGGAGAAGGACAGAGAGTTAGAAACATCCATGAGAGAGAAACATCGATCAGCTGCCTCCTGCACACCCCCTACTGGGGATGTGCCCGCAACCAAGGTACATGCTTGACTGGAATCAAACCTGGGACCCTTCAGTCCGCAGGCCGACGCTCTAGCCACTGAGCCAAACTGGTTAGGGCTTGAGTTTTATTTTTATGAAAAGACATTCACTCTGTAAGGAAAAGTACATAGCTACAATAGACATCTATATTTAGTTTTAACTACCACTAAAGAATTGAAAAATGGGAAGAAAGAAAAGGCAGATATATGATCATCTTTACCTGCAAATGGAGATTTCAACATGGGATTGTTGTCCACCATTATACCATCTTGTGTCTTGTGTCCAAGCCTTTGCTTGTACTGCTGCACAAATTCTGTGGAACGGATAGAATCTACAGGCTTCATTGCATTTGACTGTGTGGTCTGAACACTGCCTGTGTGTTCAGAAGAGCACAGCAAGTCGTCAGGATGCGGCTCTGCTTTTAGTAGGTTGCTGCTGGCTAATACTCGCAAACTGACAGCAGGAAACTTCAGAACAGCAGAGTTTGCCTCACCCAAACTCAAAGCATTTGATACACCAACATCATCATCCTCAGGAATGGGGTTGTACCATATTTCCCCTTCATCGTCTGCATCATTTTCCTCATTAAAGTCTAAAGAACAGTTTCTTGATAACGAAGAATCTGTATCATTACACACCACGTACCTACAATACTCTTCAGATGATTTGAGGAAAGGTTGTGATAGCTGATGTTTACGTGGAGAGGCAGGTGAGATGGGTAAATGGCTTATATGTTGGTATTTCTTATTTTCTTCTTCCTCCAAAGTAAAAGATCTCAGAGTACTCTGATATAGCCAATTGCGTTTCTTTGACACAGTGATACTGTTAAGTGGCTTATGATCTCTGAATCCAATATTACCCTTCAAATCATCAAGTTCTCTTCTCTTCATTGTAGAACCATAAACATTTTCAAATAAATCTGTTTTAAAGAAAAAAAGACAATAAAATATAATGCCTGGTATACCAAGAAAGACATGTCCCTTGAGATCAGTTATTCAAGTACTATTTTTAAAAAGGTAAAAAGAGCCCTAGTGGGTTTGGCTCAGTGGGTAGAGTGTCGGCCTGCAGACTGAAAGGTCCCAGGTTCGATTCTGGTAAAGGACACATGCCCAGGTTACGGGCTCAACCCCCAGTAGGAAGTGTGCAGGAGGCAGCTGATCAATGATTCTCTGATCATTGATGTTTCTATCTCTCTCTCCCTCTCCTTTCCTCTCTAAAATCAATAAAAACATATTTTTAAAAAAATGGGTAAAAAGAAAGAAAAGTAGCCTGGCTGGCATGGCTCAGCGGCTGAGCATCAACCTATGGACCAGGAGGTCAGGGTTCGATTCCCGGTCAGGGCACATACCCAGTGTGGGGCGTGCAGAAGGCAGCCTATCAATGATTCTCTCTCATCATTGATGTTTCTATCTCTCTCCCTTCCTCTCTGAAATCAATAAAAAAATATATTAAAAAAAAGAAAAAGAAAGAAAAATAAATATTACTCATATTCGAAGACTAAAATTGAACAAGAAAAAATTTGGATTTTCCACCTAAAAAATATTTATATTACTTATAACTCAGACTGCAAGTATAAGTGTCATAAGAATTCTAAGAAAAAGGATAGACAAACTCTGAGACGGCCTTTATTAACATGATAGGGCTAACAAAGCCTTACCCTAAGCAAAACATACTTCATAAAAAGCTAATATAGAATACATTGTACACAATATGCCTTTAATATTGGAGTAATTTTCAACTCATTACATGGACTAGAAGTTCTTTAGAAAACACAAGTAATATTCCTTCCTTTATGAAGATTAACTTTGAATAAATCTTTCAAAATAAGTGAGCCTTACTCATTATTAAATGCCTTACTGATTATTAAGATTTCAACATTTGTTTCCTAACCATAAAACGCAGTATCATCTCATGCAGTGTTTAAGTTCTAAATATATAAGGCAAAAATAAAAATCCCTTAAGAAGGCCCCAGATTAGAACCAAAAATGCTGTCATACAGTAAGCATAAGGCAGCTATTATTATTGGCCATGCAGAAACTTAAGCATAGAAATAAACAAAAATGTCCCTGCCCTTAAGAAATTCACTGTTGCCCTAATTGGTTTAGCTCAGTGGACAGAGCGTCAGCCTGTGAACCAAAGGGTCCCGGTTCTATTCCAGTTAAGGGCACGTGCCAGGGTTGCGGACTTGATCCCCAGAGGGGGGGGGGGGTGCAGGAGGCAGCAATCAATGATTCTCTCATCATTGATGTTTCTATCTCTCTCTCCCTCTCCCTTTCTCTCTGAAATCAATAACAATATATTTTAAAAAAAGAGAAATTCACTGTCCAATGGGGGACATCAAATACTAAGATATATATACATGTTAATATAAGACTCCAGAATTATATATATATAACATTAATTCCATATAAAGAGGAAACTTTTGCCCTAACCGGTTTGGCTCAGTGGATAGAGCATCGGCCTGCGGACTGAAAGGTCCCAGGTTCGATTCCAGTCAAGGGCATGTACCTTGGTTGCGGGCACATCCCCAGTAGGAGGTGTGCAGGAGGCAGCTGACTGATGTTTCTCTCTCATCGATGATTCTAACTCTCTATCCCTCTCCCTTCCTCTCTGTAAAAAAATTAATAAAATATATTTTAAAAAAATAGAGGAAACTTTTTTGCACTTCCAAAGAGTTGCATAAAGCTTCAATAATAGTCAAGAAGCTAAATACATATCTATTATAACACAAATTCACTCCCCATAATTAAAACAAAACCATATTTTTTAAAAATGTAAGGTCATGCCAGGTTTGTAAATTAGAGAATTATGGTCCTAGGCCAGAGGTCGGAAAACTCATTAGTCAACAGAGCCAAATATCAACAGTACAACGATTGAAATTTCTTTTGAGAGCCAAATTTTTTAAACTTAAACTTCTTCTAACACCACTTCTTCAAAATAGACTTGCCCAGGCCGTGGTATTTTGTGGAAGAGCCACACTCAAGGGACCAAAGAGCCGCATGTGGCTCGCAAGCCACAGTTTGCCGACCAAGGTCCTAGGCTAATTTGAGTGTGTATATGGTTGATTCATCTTAGTATTTCAGTAAGTAAAATATAATAGTCTAATAACAGAGACTGATAAAAACACACAAAACTATGTGAAGCTTAATAACAACCAAAAGATTATTTTGTGCATAATCAAGGCTTCCAGTAACCTTCCTTCTACTGAAAAAAATCCTTTAAAAATGTAAATTTATCTTTTTAAATTATAAACATTACCCAACCAAGCAGATTCATAATTAATAAACAAATAAAATATGTTTAAACCTTTAACAAATTGGGTTTGAAGTTCAATTAGTTCCAGAGACATGAACAGACTAAGAATCAGAAGGGAAGAAAGCTCCCATGAATGCCTACTATGCCAGACATTTATTTACTCAACACACTTATTGAGTGCTTATTTTGTGCCAGGTATGAGAGATAAAGCAATAAGAAAGCCCTTAACCTCATTTTACCTTCACAAGAATCCTATGAGACAGGTACAATTCTTTTCACGAGCCTCAAAAAATATGTGGAATATGGTCAAGGAGGTAGCCCTAGAATGCAAAATCCATGCTCTTACCAGTCTTCCTCATCCCCACTAGACGCAGGGAAGTAGGCAACCCTCTCTGGACCTGGTGATAATATTAACCCAGCTAACTTTATAGGGTGGTGACTGCTGGTAACATTAGAAAACTGTATAACACTATTCAGAAAGGTCAAGTAACTTGCCCAAGATCACCTAGTGGGAAAATGGAAGAGGCAGCACTCAAATTCTTTTGACTTCAAAGTCTGTAGTAGTACACCTGGGCTACGAGGAAGGGATACCCACCTCCAACTTGGAGGATTTAACATGCAAACATGTAACAGATGTTCAATATATATCTTGAATTGATCTAGCTTAATTTCATTAACAAAAACCTGAAGATTCAAGGGTTGTTCTTTGGTTTGTTTCCTATACACTTAAAATTCAGAACTGAAATTCAATACATCACTGGAGTTTCTGGGTTTTTAGCGACTACATCCTTCTGCCGAGTGCACTAAAATCTAGATCTATGACCAAGTCTCATATTATTTAATAACATTTCAGACCTTTACAGGATACTATATGTAGTTTTGACACAATTATAAATTTGAAGCACAAAGTGTAAAATTATACAACTTACAATTGCTATGATCCATATCTTATTTTACCTTTCTCTCAGATGTTTCTAAAAACATGCAAAATTTTATATAGTTTAACATATTATTTTGAATCCTACTATAGTACAAATACACTATCAACATTCCACATTCCAAGAACTACAATGAGAAAAATAAAGCAAATTTAATACTTCTATTAATATAAGCATTTAATGAATGTGTAATATTAAAAGGAATAATTACACCATGAGACACATTATTTTTCATGAAACTACAAACTGCAAAAACTTGAAACCAAATAGTTTCATTGCTATTACTAAATATTTCAAAATATGTGGGAATGGAGTTTAAATATAGATAGGTAGGAGCATCACAATAATTTCTGATAGTCAAATTTTTTCAGTTATTAAAACTGAATATAGCCCTGGCTGGTGTGTTCAGTGGTTAGAGCATCTGCCCAAGTGCCAAAGGGTCTCAAACCCAGTCAAGGGCATGTACCAGGGTTGCAGGTTGGATCCCCAGCCCAGGAGGCAGCCAATCAATGTATCTCTCTCACATCAATGTTTCTTTCTCTCTCTCTCTCTCTCTCACTCTCTCTCAGCCAATCAATGTATCTCTCTCACATCAATGTTTCTTTCTCTCTCTCTCTCTCTCTCTCTCTCTATCCTCCTCCACCCTTCCACTCTCTCTAAAAATCAATGGGAAAATATCCTTAGTGAGAATTAACAAAGCAACAACAACAAAACACACACACATAAAAAAAAAACCTGAATATAAGCAACACATTAAATTTTAATAAATAAATTTTACTTGAGCAATTACTTACAATTTAAATCATTTCATTTGCATCACAGTTAGTTAAATGGATGCGTATGAATGTACATTACACAGAAATGGAAAGGTATTTGCAATCGTGCCTTCATTCCCTTTTTACACTAAAAGTAATGTTAAACCTTATTGACATAAACTTAAAACTTATCTTTAACTTCAGATTTTATATCTGTGTATATATATATATAAAGTAAAAGTTAAAAAATGTAAAGCACAAGTCAAAATATAAAAATAAGTATGCAAAGTTACAAAGCAAAAAGTCTTTATTCCCTTGTAAGTACACGTTATGTTATGATTATCAGATTCTAATTAAAGTCATTTTACTTTAAATACCTACAAGAAAATCCAGAAGTGGTAATTAAAATTTTTTACTGAGAATAGTATTTACATAGTAGTGAACTACTCAAGCCAATTTTGTGCTCTCAACTTTTATTTCATAATAAATCTAGATGACTCACTATTACTAAACATTTAACCAGTGCCCCAGCTCAAAATCATCAACAAACGTTCTGAGAAATTATGTATTTCAACCCTCATTGAAAATGAATAATATATACAGATTTCTCTTCATCATTTTAAAATTTCTACTACAGAAACAAACTCTGTGCTTTTGCATACTTCTCTTTTAAAAACCTAAGTAAAAGTATTCTCATGGACCTTGTATTTAAGTTTAAATAAATACAAGCAGCCCTTCTTATGGAGTCAAGTCTGACAGCCCAGAAAAAAATGACTAGAATAAAAGCCTTAGCCTTAGCTATATACACATAATCTTTTCCAGATAAATCTAAATGGGGAGAGTACAATGAAAAGGAAAAAAGTGCTTTTTTAATCTTTTTTTCCCCTCCCTTGTGACTAGCAATGAAAACTCTTACGAAAAAAAGCTGTGTGTTAGCTTTTGGGACGGGAAAGTAGAGAAGAAAAAGTTGAGACTATTTCCAGATCCACAATAGTAATGAGGAGGAGCAAGAAAAAAGAAGCCGAAAAGAAAAGATGAGTAGAGTAAATAAGTTCCCCTAAATGGGTATACTCTAGCTCAATTCCCAGTGCTCTGCAAAGCAGCACTCCTCAACCTCTGATTATTTCCCTCTCCATCCAGAATCCCAATGATCTGGGGCAGGGCAGTATTCTCACAAAGTCTGTTTGCCTTTCTCTTGATAGCAGCTAAGCACCAGGCATGGTACCAAATAGATTATCTTTTTTCAGTCTCACAGCAACTGAGGATTTGCTGAGTTGAGTAACTTGTCCAAGGTCACAATCCAGGTAAGTGGAGGATCTGGTTAGGAACCCAGAACCTCTATGGTTTACCACCATACTATATGGTTTGCAGATTCCAAAGTCTCATTTTTATTGGTGAAAGATCAGACCAATATGGAGGGAACTGCTTGAACTTGTCATATAGAAGTAGTAAGTATAAATTCATACTTATAAAACTAAAGCAGAAAGAGCTCAAGTGCTTTTCTCTAGTAAGGGTTAGTATCAATATCAGAATAAAGTATGGTTTTTCAAAAGTTTAACAAATGTATTTAGATAGATGATTGGGGAGACTGAGAATTGTAGAAACTTACTACTTAAAATGAGTACCAGCCCTGGCCAGCAGCTCAATGGTTAGAGCATCAGCCCACACACTGAAGGTTCTCGGGTTCGATTCCCCATCAAGGGCACAATACCTAAGTTGCAGCTTCCTGCCCCCCGCTCCACCGTCTCCTCCAGTCGGGATGGGTGTGGGAGGCAACCAATTGATGTGGCTCTCTCACGTCAATGTTTCTCTCTCTCCCCTCTCTCTTTCACCCTCCCTTCCACTCTCTCTAGAATCAATGTGAAAACTATCCTCGGGTGAGGATTAACAACAACAAAAAAAAGAGTACCAAACAGCAGCATCCTTACTGGGAATTTGTCAAAATGCACACTCTCAGGTCCCATGCCCACACATATGAAATCTGCATTTTAACAAGATTTTCAGGGGATTCATATGCACATTAAACTTGAAAAGTACTGCTCTATAACTGAAACACACACACACACACACACACACACACACACACAGAGTGGCAACGGTCTAGAAAAATATCCTTAGTGATTCTCAAAACAACAACACCACTTAAAAATGTAGGACTTCCAAATCAACACAGGACCTACTGCTGAATTTGTAATTCTCGGTTTTCCTGCCACCAGCAACATCAATGTTCTTTGCCACTCTTCCCCAAACAAACACACACACAGAAGAACAAAAAACTGAACTTGCTTCTAGGGCCACACTGACAGAATTTTTCGGAAAGGGATTTAAAACTAGAAGACAGTCAAAAAGTATATGCCTAGGCCTGGCCCTCAGGCTGCCTCCCAAACACTCCCTGAACATCCATGGAAATTTCCTGGACTCACATTGTTCTTTATGCTGCTCAGAGAAACCGAGCATAGAGAGAAGTGTCCTTTCTCCTCACGGACAGTTTCTCTGAGGTCTGTACCCAGGAGGCGGATTGCTGAGTCATAGGACCATGCATGCACAACTGCAATAAAAACTGCCAGGCTGGGAGAGAAACCAAGATGGCGGCATAGTTAAACACCTAAACTGCGGCCTCGCACGACAATTTCAAAACTACAACTAAAAGACAAAACCAACACCATCCAGAACCACAGGAAGGCTGGCTGAGTGGAAATTCTACAACTAGAAGGAAAGAGAAAGGCACACTGAGACTCAGAGGAGCTGCAGGAAACAGAGGTGCTGAGACGCAGGCGGAGAGGACTGGCAACTGAGTGCACGGCTGGCTTTCTCAAGCGGGAGGGAGACAAAAGCTCCCGACTGCACTGAACTCCAGTTCCGGGAGAAACTCTGGGGACCCAGACTCATTCAGGGAGAAAATGGACTGTCTGGCAGCAGGTGGAACTTGAGGGCAGCTTTCTCTCAGAGGTGTTTGCAGCAATTACCCTGGGACACTGAGACACAGGGGCCTATTAGGGCAGGGCTGATGGGAAACCAATGCTGTCTGCTCCGCCCTGAGACTCCGCCCCATCTAAGCTGAGCACAGAGGCTTTTGCAAGTCTTGTCTCATAAGGGTGTCTCCAGCACAGAAGTTCTCCCAGCGTAGACACAGCTGATCCTCACAGCCAACTGGCCTGGAGGTCAATTCCTCCCAGTGATACCAACAACAATCAAGGCTTAACTACAGCAAGACTGTGCACACAGCCCACAAAGGGGTGCACCAAGAGTGTCCACCTCAGGTAACTGGGGAGGCTGAGCCACTGGGCCCTATAGGACACCTAGCATACAAAGCCACTCTTATCAACTCAGAAAAGCAGCCAAAATGAGGAGACAAAAAAACAGATCACAAATGAAAGAAATGGAGGCAAGTAAACGACTGGATATAGAGTTCAAAACCACGGTTATAAGGTTTTTCAAGAACTTTCTAGAAAAGGCCGATAAATTTAGCGAGACCCTCGAGGATATGAAAAAGGACCAACTAGAAATTAAGCATACACTGACTGAAATAAAAAATATTATACAGAGATCTAACAGCAGACTAGAGGATCGCAAGAATCAAGTCAAAGATATGAAATACAAAGAAGCAAAAAAACACTCATCCGGAAAAGCAAAAAGCAAAAAGAATCCAAAAAGTTGAAGATAGTATAAGGAGCCTCTGGGACAACTTCAAGCGTACCAACATCAGAATTATGGGGGTGCCAGAAGAAGAGAGAGAGCAAGATACTGAAAACCTATTTGAAGAAATAATGACCGAAAACTTCCCCCACCTGGTGAAAGAAATAGACTTACAAGCCCAGGAAGCGCATAGAACCCCAAACAAAAGGAATCCAAAGAGGACCACACCAAGACACATCATAATTAAAATGCCAAGAGCAAAAGACAAAGAGAGAATATTAAAGGCAGCAAAAGAAAAACAGTTACTTACCTACAAGGGAGCACCCATACGACTGTCAGCTGATTTCTCAACAGAAACTATGCAGGCCAGACGGGAGTGGCAAGAAATATTCAAAGTGATGAATAGCAAGAACCTACAACCAAGATTACTCTACCTAGCAAAGCTATCATTCAGAATTGAAGGTCAGATAAAGAGCTTCACAGATAAGAAAAAGCTAAAGGAGTTCATCACCACCAAACCAGTATTATATGAAATGCTGAAGGGTATTCTTTAAGAAGAGGAAGATGAAGAAAAAGGTAAAGATAAAAATTATGAACAACAAATACATATCTATCAACAAGTGAATCTAAAAATCAAGTGAATAAAAAAATCTGATGAACAGAATAAACTGGTGAATATAACAAAATCAGGGGCATAGAAAGGAAGTGGACTGACAATTCTCAGGGGGGGAAGAGATATGGGGATGCGGGAAGAGACTGGATAAAAATCGTACACCTATGGATGAGGACAGTGGGGGGGGGGGCGGGTAAGGGCAGAGAGTGAGGTGGGAACCAGGTGAAGGGGAGCTATGGGGGGAAAAAGAGGAACAATTGTAATAATCTGAAAAATAAAGATTTATTAAATTTAAATAAAGTATATGCCTATAGCTACTAATCTCAAAGGGCAGATGTATAAAAGAATTTGTTGGAAAAATACATAAAGATAATTTATCTCATAAAGGTAAGAAATTAGGTGAGAAAAGAGAACAGATGGGTATCTGCATTAAAAGTGTCAACTTCTGCTGTGGCCAGTTTGGCTAAGTGGATAGAGCATGGGTCTGCAGACTAAAGGGTCCCGGTTTCAATTCCAGTCGAGGGCACATGCCTGGGTTGTGGGCTCGATCCCCAGTAGGAGGTGAGCAGGAGGCAGCCAATCAATGATTCTCTCTCATCATTGATGTTTCTTTCTCTCTCCCTCTCTGAAATCAATAAAAATGTTTTTTCTTAAAAGTGTCAACTTCTCTTTAAGATATACTGCACAAGATCATACCTGCTAATTAATAATATTTTAAAAGAACTGTCTAAAGATGACAGACAAAATATTAACAAGTTACATGTCCTAAATTTTTTCTTTCACAAATCATGAAGCAAGAAAAATGGAGTCAAAGTAAGGCTAATTATTTTTTAAAGTGGTGAAAGGATGAAATAGCTCAACTTGAAGCTTTTGAACTTATTTCTGAATACTATATACTAATTAAAACTTATTTATAAAGACTTATAATGAAGTATAGTTGGCAAATAGGTTAAAATTCCTTTGTAATATCAAGGCTTGCAGAAACTTGACAATATTTACTATGTGTAATGACTTTAGATTTCGTAAATAATCATCTCAATTAGGAACAAATTGGCCAATCTGTGAACATTACAATCCTAACTGCATCAAATCACTGGCATTATTAAACTACCAAAAGTTTTAGTGGTTCTTAGTAGGAGACAGAAATCAAAATAGAATACCATTTTGACTCCCATTTGACATATGGTCTCAAAAATTTTTAAAATACCTACATAGGTATCTCTATTCCATTATATAGTTATTCTGTGTTATAAATTCTAAATAGAACTGTATTTTGAAAGAAAATATACTCATAACTAATACTGTATAGAAAATGGATATAAACCTTTTAGGCAATTTAATATCTTTATACAACCAAGAATGTACTGATTCATCTGGACTGCCCAATTAATTTTTTAGAAAACATGATTTAAAAGTAGAATCCAAGTAACATCAATTTGAACTAAGTAAGCATTTAAAGGTAAAGATTTAAAATGGATATAGCAGTTGATGAAAAAAATGTCTTAAAACCTATTCTAGAATTCCCCCATCTTCTTTGCAAATTTGAGAAAGTTACTTACCCTTCTAAACCTTGTTGAAATTCCATCTATCTCCTCAATCCAAGCAATTTAATAGAATTAACTGACTCAAACCTCTAAAGAACTTTAGAGTCTCTTTGACTGTGGTTTTGGAGTCATAAAGACCTGAGTTTGAATGCTCATAATAGTTTGAATCCATATACTAATATATACAAACAATATACTAGTTTGAGTGACCTTGGGCAAACTACTCAACCCCTCTGTTTCTTTGGCTGTTGTTAAATGACAGTTGTCATACCTTCATGGGCGGTGTGTGTGTGTGTGTGTGTAATAAAGATTATATGCAAACCACATAAAGTATCCAGGATGATTTTAACAACTTTGACTAACCTTCAAAAATATAGTTACTAAAAATAATAAACTCTCCAAATCTACAGTAGATATGTAAACATTGCACAAGTTATTTCTGTCTTTTATAAAAGATGAATTGATGATTTAAAAGGAAGTAACCAGAGAAAGTTGTTTAAACCAGAGATTAAGCTTTTGGCTTATCTTGAAAAATATCTAAAATGCCATCACATAGTAATTCTAACATTTCATTTTAATTTATTTCTTTTTTTTAAATATATTTTTATTGATTTCAGAGAGGTAGGGAGAGGGAGAGATAGAAACATCAATGATAAGAGAGAATCATTGATTGGCTGCCTCCTGCACAACCCCCAATGGGGATTGAGCCAAACCAACTAGGGCTCATTTTAATTTCTTTTAAAGTTTGTTTCATTTAATTATTTTCTCAATGAAAAAAAAATCAATTTATTTGTAAAGGTTAAATTTATTATTGCTTCTAAAATCCTTGAATGTTTACACTACAACTGATGCCGTTATAAGCCATTAGATGGTAAATGTTTAACCTTTGCCACAAGGGTAAAAAATATATTTCAAGTTTTATATAGATTGTAGTTGTGGCTCAAATTTAACTGTCCTACAAAGTGTTAACTGAACCAATATCAGGTAAAGTTATAATGGCAATAAACTGCAATAAATGATTACAAATACTTTGCTCCTGAAATGTGTATTTTAATTTGAACTTAGCATAAAGTACACCTCTCTTCACTTTCTCTCTCTCTCTCTCTCTCTCTCTCTCTCTCTCTCTCTCTCTCTCTCACACACACACACACACACACACACACACACACACACACTGCATTCTACTATCCTGTTATTCAAGTGAAATGGAATAAATTTGAGGGAAATTTTTGACAGGTGTGGGATAGAGATTTATAGATTCAAAGAAACTTTTCAAGTTTCTATTCTCTTTAAATGAGTCATTTGATTTGTTCTCATTGTGCGATTAGGTTTGTGAACTTTGCTTCTCCCCACTGTTTTGTGTTTATTGGTTAAACAAAGTTAATGTGTACAAACCCAGTCCTGTAGGATTTGTAATTCTTACCAGAGAAACTGCCAAATACTGTGAATACTTTTTACATTTCAGCATTTAATATTTTAAAAACTCCTGACTTTTTAAGGAGTTTACTAAAATCATGTTTACTAAAGTCTTTATATTTAAGAGTGTAATTCAAAAGATCGTCTTGTTTTTGGCTCATACTTCTTTCAGAAGAGAATTTTTGCTTTTTACAACATAAGTAAGAGATTTCTATAACTGATAACCTAAACCTTCAGTGAAAATTAAAAACCACACACATAAAAAATAGGCAACAAAATCCTATTATAAGGACAAGTATATTTAAGTTTACAAATGACTTTAAATGTCTACAGTTTCTTAAAAAGTATGTAAGGGACATTTTTCTTTTGATTAAAATACTAGTGCCCTTGGTTTTCCACAATAAAAAAATTACTTTGTTCGTTTTTTTTGGGGGGGAGGGGAGGGAGAGGTGGAAAGAAGTACTCAAAACCCTACCTGACTAAAAAGAAATTTTACTATCATAGATTTTGTTTGGTTGGTTGGTTGGGTTTTGGTTTTGAGTTGTGTGTATGTGTGCACACGCGCCTGGGAGAGAGGGTGGGTTGTGTGTATGTGTGCACACGCGCCTGGGAGAGAGGGAGAGAAAAGGTATAATGAGCAAAATGACAGTTTATGAAACCTGTAAAGTCTACCTTGGAACAAATTCAAATGCACAAACTCCACAAGTCTACGAATTTGCCTAGAGCTACAAAGAATAAAAATCAAGGCAGCACCGCCCAACTCCAAACCTACTAAAAGCGTGTAGTGAACTTAACCTTTACTCACTGTTGTGCTTAGGAAGTAGGCACACTGGTTCATAGAGAAGAAAAAAAAAAACAAAAAAAAAAAAACCAAAAAACCCAAGTTCCTCATGCCGCTGTCTTGAAAAAAGAAAAGCAAAATGAGTGAATGCATTATACTAAATAAGCCCAAAATCGCATTAAGCTGCCACTTACATGACACTTACTTTGGCACGGGCACGTACCTGTCTGCAAAAACATATCTTATTCTTCGCCCTAAAGACAGAAACCTAGTTAGTAAACACTGAAGTTTGGAGTGTTCGCATTTTGATTGCAAACTGTCCTACCTGTCAGCGTAATTCTTTCGTCTGGGGGCACCGAGAGGACTTGGCTTTCATGCATTTTCAAAGCTCCCGGACTTGGAGAGGTGTCCTGCGCTCCCGCGACTTTGGGAGGTGTCCCACCGGCGCGACCCTTCATTCCCAGGGACAGCAGGCGTCCTTTGTACATCCACTTCTGCAGCTTCTTGACTGTCACCGCGGGCGGCTTAAGGAAGGGGAGCCCCTCTTGGTCGTCTCCTTTGCTGCATATCACAGGGGAGCCCGCAGAATCCCTTAAAGTGCTTCCCGGGAGACGGCCGGGGTCCTTGGAGCGGGGACTCAGGAAGCCGTAAGACGCCGCGGCCGGCGCGCTGCCTCCACTCCAGCCGTCCATCCCGCCTCCACGTGGCGGGGGCTTGTCCCGGTCCCCGCGCGCGCCGCACCTGATACAGCTGTCGCTCGGCCACCGCTGGAAGGGAGAGGGCTTGGCACCTACCCGGAGGCTCTCGAGGCTTCGGCTGCAGGACAGACGCATCCGAGGAGTCCGCAGGCGGCCTCTCCACGGCTCCCTCAGAGGCGACCAGGGCAGGGACACCTGCTGCCAAGGGCGGCCCCGGGCTCCCTGCTCCCAGTCTCGGGGGCCGGCTCGGCGGTCCGCAGCGCCGCTGGCGGAAGGCGGCTGGCCCGGAGCCCGGGCTCCCGCAGGGCAGCAGCGATCCGCCCAGCCCCGCCGCGCGCCCGAGTCAGGGGGCAGGTCGTGCATAGCCTGGATCAGCAGATAATAGGCCTCTCGCAACTGGGTCTGCAGCCTGCCCGTCTCCAGGCGGCCGCCCTCCGCCCCCGGGGAGGAGCCCGCCGCCGGGGGAGGCGGGGGCCACCGCTCCGCCTCCGCCCCCTCGGGCTCCGGCGCGGACCGGGAGCCGCCGGGCAGGTTCTCGTAGTAGTCGGCGGCGTCATCGTCCTCCTCCGCGCTGCCCTCGGAGTTCGGCGCGGCGAGCACCGAGGCGCAAACGAGCCCGCGGCCCCGAGGGGCGGCCTCCTTCCCGCCGCGCGGCCGAGGCCCGAGCGCCCCAGCCAGCTCCGGACGCCGTCCCGCGCCCAGCGCCCTGGGGCCCCGCGCCTGCAGCGACGGCGGGGGCGGCTCCGGGGTCCGTCGAGCTCCGTTGGAGCGCTCGCGTGGGGGGACTGCCAGAGCACCCTCCGCGTCTCCCTGGGCAGCGGAGGAGGCCGCCACCGTGGCTGCAGCGGCCGCCCGGAGCCCAAGTCCGCCGGCGGCGCGGGGACCTCGCCTCCCCCGGAGCCTGGACAGCGTCCTCCTCAGAGGGTCCGCCATCCCCTCGGCCTCAGGAACCGGGATCACCCCCGCCGCGGGGAGAGGTCGGAGCCCCGCTCGGGAGAAAGCGGCGTTGGCGGAGACGGCGGCGGATCCCCATGACCAGCGCGGGCCCTCGCGGGCTCCTCACATACTTGGCATAACTCTACCGCGGGAAGGGGCGGGGGCGGGCGGCGGCGCGCAGAGCGCATGCCCCAGGGCCGGGCCGCGACGGGGCGCGCGGGCTGCAGGCTGCCCAGCTGCAGGGCCAGGAAGGCAGACCGGGGAGGTGGGGGAACTAAAGTACACGCAGCCAGCGTGGGGGTGCAGTGGGAAGGCAGGGGAAAAAAGGGTGAGTCTGTCTAGGCTGGAGGCTGCAAAGTTTTTGTTAGGAAGACAGAAAGGGAAAGTGCCCTCCTGGCTGCCACCCATCATGTTCACTACCCTCCCCATTGCCACCATTGCAAGAGCAAGCCGTAACTTGAGAGAAAACAAAGTATGAGTACAGGTGTATCTCGGTAGCGTGTGTTCTAGAAACGTTCCCAATCATTTTATTTGCACATCGTGTTAGCTGCTTCAAGGACCTTGGCAGTGATTCCTTTTCTTTTTCTGTGTCTGTGTGTGTGTGAGAGAGTGAGTGAGAGAGAGATTCCTTTTCAGCCTTTTCCCCCCAATCCATTCGAACACAAAATTAATTCAGACATCAACCAAAACTTATAAAATGGGGCTTTGTTTTTATTAAAGCTGGGTTGAGGAACAATTGGATTGAAATTTAGAAACCCTGTCATTTGCAAATACCAACTCTCAGACATCTATGTAACAGTTGTAAACTAAAGCACCTCGTGTTGGAATCAGTGTGTTGCATCATCCCTGACATTTTTCATTGTTTACATATTAGAAAGGGCCTTTGTGAGCTAGCTCATGAATGTACTATCTCCTAGAACAGTACTTGCACATAGTAAGTACTCAAGAAATATTTGTTGAATAAAAGCTTGCATAACTGAATATGAGAATTTAGCTCTAACATACTTTCCAAGTATATTTCTCTATGTATTCTTTTTTCCCCGCTAGTCAAAGGCTCCAGCCAATAAATGTGCTTTGATCTATACTAACTTTGTTGTTACCTGGTCTCTGCCTCCTTGGAATATTTTTACCTGCATCTCTATCTTCAGAAATCTTACCCATCCTTTAAGATTCCACCCAACTAGCCCTGGATGGGTAGCGCAGTTGGTTAGAGCATTGTCCTGATATGCTAAGGTTGAGGCTTTGATTCCTGTTCAGGGCACATACAGGAGTCACACAATGGCCCTAACCGGTTTGGCTCCTCAGTGGATAGAGCATCCGCCCACGCACTGAAGGGCGTCCTGGGTTCAATTCTGGTCAAGGGCATGCATCTTGGTTCGGGGGCTCCATCCCCATTAGGGGGCGCGCGGGAGGCAGCTGATCGATGTTTCTAACTCCCTCTCCTTTCCTTTCTGTAGAATCATTAAAATGGCCCTAACTGGTTTGGCTCAGTGGATAGAGCGTCGGCCTGCGGACCAGAGGATCCCAGGTTCGATTCCGGTCAAGGGCACATGCCCAGGATTGCGGGCTCCATCTCCAATGGGGTGCCTGCGGGAGGCAGCCAATCAATGATTCTCTCACATCATTAATGTCTCTCTCTCTTCCTCTCTGAAATCAATAAAAAAAAATTTTAAAAAATCATTAAAATATATTTTTTAAAGTAAATGAATGCATAAATAAGTGGAACAACACACTGATCTCTATTTCTCCCCCACCCACTCTCTAAAATCAATAGATAGAATTTTTAAAAAAGAAAAGATCCCACCCAGCTTCCTTCTTTATAAAGTCATCTCTGATCTCCCAGATGGACATGATTTCCATTCTTCCAAACTCCAACAGTACTTTATTTATTTATATAGTATATTTATTGCTTTTGTTTTATACAAAACATACCCAATCTCCTGTAGAACAAAATTCATAAACTCCTGAAGGGCAGCAACTATTTATAATTGACATTTGTATTATCCACAGAGTATAAAAACAGTATCTTATGTACTGGAAATGATAAGTAAATATTTTTAAATTGGTATCAACTTTAATTTGAAGGAAACAAATGGCTCTAATTTCCAGTCTATTACCTAACTCTTCACTAGACCATACTGTATTAGTGTTGTTTTAAAATTCTTTCAGTGATGGAGAAGAACATAGTTTGTTAAATTATCTTAATTCTGATCTAGGAAAATAGCATGAAATGTTACATTATAATTTGCATACATCACTATTTTTAGTTCTACACTATGTTTATTCCATGGGACCAAGGCTATTTACTGAATAGTAAAGGCATAAAGTTATGTTCCAGTGAAATATTCCCACAGGAAATGACTGATAGTAAAGCTGCCAATAATGGCATCTATAAACAATTTGATGTGTATCTCAGAAATTGTTTCCATCCCAACTCTCGGTTGCAAGATCTTTCACTTCTTTGCAGTTATCATATTTGTTAAGAATAGCATAAGATATATATGTAAAAATGAATGGAAACATATAACCTTGAAGGTCTAGATGAACTTCATTTTTAATTCATCTTGCCAACACATTGAGTTTAGGAGTTACAAGACATATTAGCCAATACAAAACACTGTGCATTGTTCCAGGTATTACTCCGAACTCGTCTGATGCTGCACAGCACAACTGAACTTAATGCCACTTCAAAGCTGAGAGTGTTCCATCACATAAATTCACAAGTTTTAAGAACTATTTTGGTCACAACAGAAATTAATAAGGCAGCCATGGCAATGTGACCCTACTTAATAACCTTAAAAATGCAAGTCCCACTTTTCTATATGTGCATTACTCTTCAATAAGTGTATTAAAATTTCATTCTAAGAAGATAGTGCCCATAGAATTAACATTATACATATTATAATTAAGGCGGTGACCAAACAGAAATATAATAAGCTATGCTTGTAAAATCCTTTTTTTGTGTGTGTTTTAACAGTTTATAACTTCTTCCTCCAGTTAGCTGAATTGTCATATATTTCCAATCAACATTCCTATGAAGATCGGGTGGCGGTGGGGTGACACATTTTCCAGTGTTTGTGCTTGTTTCTCACTGACTTGGAAATCATTTTGATGCCCCATGAGTTAACAACTATGTGTCAGCGGCGGCACTGTCACAAAAGTTGAAACAACTATGGGATAATAGGGCTCCAGGGAGGCAGGGAGCCAAACTAGACGTGGGGCAGGACTGGCAATCTGGAAGGGACATGGGGAGGGCAGGTTGAGGCGGTAGTAGAAAGAAAATGTCTAGGTATGTCATGGTTATTTTCTAGGTAATTAGAATGCATTTCTGTCTCACTGCTGCTCAATCTTCCATTTTGCTCAGTGGAACCAAAGGCAAGTTTAACGCTGGCAAATGCCCAGTTCTCCCTCTAAATGCCTTGGTATAGCAGACCTGCCTGTTTTGCCATGCAGTTCCATCAGATTGAGTAACATGGACTTCAGCCTAAAACTGACTGCACGACCACGGCCCTGAGAATCAGAGCTGACTGCACTACCACTATCCTCAATACAGCGATTTCTACGGCTCATATTTTCATTATTAACAATATCTGGCAATTGGCAACATTTCTTACTTCATCCCACTCCTAATCAAAGTGATTTTGGGGGGAGGGGGGCTTTTGCTAAATGTATTTTCCAACTTTTTAGAAATCCACAATGTTTAGAATGTTGGCTAATATTTTGGGTTCTGTTATTATATAGGTACACTATGCAGAGTAACTTGCTCAAGGTCACCGAAAGTGAAGGGGAATTCGAACCTTGTCTGATTGCACATCCACTACACCCCTGGCACGATTCCTGGAATAGAAAAAGAGAATTGACACTTGCTATAATAATAGCACTTGCACTGACTCGAGCCTTTGTTTTTATAAATTATTTAGGTGGCTGCCTAACAGAAAAGAGTTTAATATTTTATGATCTTTTGTGAAATGCAGTGGAACATTGGAAAACTGTTTGTTGAACATTTGAATGCTTCTCAGGGCAGTCCTCTTCAAGGATGTTAAAACCAAATCCTATAACCTATTCCCATTTAACAGTAAATTTGTTCATTTTTAAGCCATGATGTGAAACTGCCTCCTGTAAATGTAGTCTAATTTTAAAGGTAAGACAAGCTACAATTAAATACCTTAAAAGTAAAAAATATGCATCCTTAAAACCACAGGAGCTCTCAGGTAAACCTCTTTCAAAAGTAAACTGATGGGATAGCCTGTCTCTCCTAAATGACTTATACCTCAGGGTAACCCATGGTTGATGAAGGGAAGTTGCTCTCTTTCAAAAATTGTCAACCTAATAAAATATTGATATAATATTACCATTCAGCACCCTAATGAAATGATGGATCTAGGCTAAAACTACCAGTGGCTACTAACATCACAAAGAGAGAGACGCACCTGATGTTATGGACACTGATCAAGCACACATCACCTCTATGAGGTATTCTTACTAAAAATGAACCTGTGTCTGATCAGCCACAAGATCTGATTACCAGTTTCCAGGAATTTCAGAGAACAGAGGAGCAGGTAAAACAACACTATGGGACCCGGGCCAGTGTTTTCAGTGGTTAGAGTGTCGGCCGGAGCTCCAAAGGGTCAAAGGCACATACCTGGGTTGCAGGTTGGATCACTGGCCCTGGTCTGGGCACATGCTGGAGGCAACCAATCGATGTGAATCACATCAATATCTCTCTCTCTCTCTCTCTCTCTCTCTCTCTCTCTCTCTCTTCCCCCCCCCCCCCCCCTTCCCACTCTCAATCAATGGAAAATATATCCTTGGGTGAGGATTAATAAAAAAAAAAATAACACCATAGAAATACAATAACAAAATCCAGACTATGGTAAAAAACAAAAAAACAAATAACAGGTCAGAGATCCAGTTTCTTCATTTGCAATGTTTGGACTTTACTTAAAGCCTAATTTAAGTAAACACCTGTTTAAAAAAAAATAGTATGACCCAATCAGGGAGGTTTGAACACTGACTAGATATTTGATGATACTGAGGAATTATAATTTTAGTTATAATTTTTAAAATAGTTCTTTATCCTTTGAAATAAATACTGAAATATTGATAAAATGACATGCAACCAGAAAATTTGTTTCAAAATAATTGAGGAAGGAGACCTGACATAGAAAAATGAAGATGAACTTGGAGTTGATAATTGTTGAAACTGGGTGATGAGTACTAGGGGTTTGTTTTACTAGTGTCTCTACCTTCTGTACATGCTTGAAATTTTCTATAATATATATTTTCATTTTAACAGGAATCGGACTTTTAAAATCGATCCTGGCAGCTGTTTACAGCAACACAACTTTGAGGGCAGTCATATGGTTTACACTGCAGGGGTGGCAAGAGAATATTGGAATCTAGGCCCAAGAATTATCATTTCAATCCAAATCTGAGGTGGTATAATGGAAATGATTTGAAATCAGATGAACTAGTTCAAATCCTAACTTGATCAGTCATACATATACACAAGAACCACACATCAATGAGAGTTCTTGTTCATCTTTGCCAATTCCTAATCATTATTCCTTCCTCCTAAAAATCCACAGCTCTTTGGAAATACATGGCTTTTAACTTGAACACCTGCTGCCTCTGCTTTTTGTAGTCAACTACCAATTTCCCCTTCATTTATTCTAGTATCTACCTCACTATCTCTTTCTCTCAGCCATTTTTCTTGTCATCATCCTGAGTGATTTCATTATTCACAAAAAAGATCTGTCCAATACCCTGGTCTGTTGTGTCCTTGAACTTCCCTTCTCCTCTACCATCCCAGTCACCCAATCCCAGAGTCACACATTAGAATTTGTCATAACCAATAACTGCAAATTCTCCAGACACCAATTCCAATTTTCTAGCTCACTCCTTCTGGCACCCACACTCCAGCAATACTTTAAGCCCACCATCCCTCTCCAGCCGTGGGCAAACTACGGCCCGCGGGCCAGATCCGGCCCATTCGGCTGTTCTATCCGGCCCGCGGAGCCGAAAGAGCAGAGGGTTCTCTTGCTCTCCCCTCCACTCCTTTACTTTGAATTTATATTAGTTCACACAAACACTCCATCCATGCTTTTGTTCCGGCCCTCCGGTCCAGTTTAAGAACCCATTGTGGCCCTCGAGTCAAAAAGTTTGCCCACCCCTGCGTCTAGTCTATCACTGTCCTTCAGTCCTTTCTTCCATGCTTTCTCAGTTTAGATTGCATGGTCCTTGTAAAATCACTCCCTCGCATACAATCTCAACTCTCCTGCCCCTCTTTCCCATGGTCCTACTCACTTGGCAAAACCTCAACTCTGGTGAGGAATAACTTTCTGATATACTTTGCATTAACACTTGGATGGCTTAATGTAGGTGGAAAAGAACATCACAAACTTCAAGTGGTCCCTCAGTGATACTCTACAACTCCACTAAGAGTCCTTGTCCACTCATCCTCTTCTCTTTCTCAACTTTTTGACACCATCACCCCCTCCTCACTCTCAATTATGACCTTCTAAGAGAGAACTTCCTCATCCTCCCACCACCAAATCTATCAGCTGGCATTATTTGTTCTCTGATGCTCCACCGTACGCCCCCCCTCCAGCCCCCCTTATCATAGCTGAGCTGCCCCTGCACCTGAGGCCAACTCTCTGGTCCCCTTTACCTCTCTGCTCTCCTCCCTCCGCAATGCCCTGTAGCCACACTGGCTTCCTTGTTCCTCCAAACACACTCCTGCCTCACAGCCCTTGCCTTTGCTTGTGCTATTCCCTCTGCCCAAAATGACTCTGCATGATTCCTTCATCAGGTCTCACTTCAAGTGTTTCTTCCCCAGAGGGCCCTTCCCTGACCACTCTATCTAAAATAACAACTCTGACACTTCCACTTATTTTGATTTATGTTTCCTCATTGTACCTATTACTATTTAATATTATATTACATGTCTATTTATTTGTTTATGGAACACTATCATCACCCTTAAATGCCATAACCTCACCTTATAAAATAGTTCTGACAGTCCATACATATTTGTTGAATGAATGTGTGATTTTCATGCCCAAGAGCAAGTTCATATATATTTCTTTTCCCTCCATGGTAAAATCAGTTTGCTACTGTTTCATGGGATATTGATAAGAAGATTAAAAGAAGAAATAGACAACTTAGCTGAACTGTGAGAACTATGCTAAGTGAAAGAAGCAAGACACAAAAGGCCACAAATTGTATGATTCCATTTATATGAATTATCCAGAATAAGCAAATCCATAGAGACAGAAAAGACATCAGTGGTTACCATGGGTGAGATTAAGAGGAGAAGGACGAGTGATTGCTAAAGGGTATTTTATTTTCAGGGTGATGAGAATGTTTTAGAATTAAATTGTGGTGATAATTGCACAACCTTGTAAATATACTAGAAACCACTGAATTGTACACTTTTAAAAACTGTGAATTTTATACTAAGGAAATTTTATCTTGATTTTTATTTTAATTTAGTAAGTCTTTATTGTTCAGATTATTACAGTTGTTCCTCTTTTTTCCCCCATAGCTCCCCTCCACCCAGTTCCCACCCCACCCTCTGCCCTTACTGCCCCCCTGTCCTCATCCATAGGTGTATGATTTTTGTCCAGTCTCTTCCTGCACCCTCCACACCCCTTTGCCCCCCAAGAATTGTCAGTCCACTCCCTTTCTATGCCCCTGATCCATTATATTCACCAGTTTATTCTGTCCTTAACCCCCCCCCCCCGAACTGTCCTCATCCATAGGTGTACAATTTTTGTCCAGTCTCTTCCCACACCCCCACACCCCTTTCCTCCCAGAATTGTCAATCCACTCCCTTTCTATGCCCCTGATTCTATTATATTCACCAGTTTATTCTGTTTATTCTCCCCAGTTACCTGAGGTGGACATTCTTTAGCCTTTTGTAAACACATCTTTAGCCTTTTGTATTCTTTTACTGGAGGATTTTCTCTAAAGCACAGACAGGGTAAGGAGTTACATATTACCTAACATTTTGGAATAGCAGTGGAACCACCTCAGGGGAAAAACAAACCAAAAACTTCCTGATAACTTCTCTCCTGATTAAAATCATCTTCTGGTTATTCACTTATATGTAAAGAGGGAACTTCAGACGAGCACTTATTTATTAACTATTTCAGGTAACCCAGAAAAGAATATTACACTCTTTTTACTACATGCAACCAGTTATTTTCCTCCCAAACTCATTTTTGTTAGAGCACTTATAACTAGTAATACCTCCATGATTTTGCTTTAGAACAAAAAAGAAATCTCAATTTTATTTCAGTTGCTATTTTAAATTTTGGTACATTCATCAATTATGACTCATACAAGGAAGTGAGACATAGTATATGCAAGGCTAGAAATGTCCATTCAGTGTAGAAATTGTAGATTTCAAGAAATATATTCAAGTGGTGTTATAGACTGAATATTTGTGTTTCCCCAAATTTCATATGTGAAAGCCTCAATATAGAGTAATCTGGAGGCGGAGCCTTTGAGAGGAAATTAAATGATGAGGGTGGGGCCTTGGTCTGATGGGATTAGTGTCCCTATAAGAAGATGCACCATACAGCTTGACCTCTGAATTAAGAGAAGAGCCGCCCTAGATGGTTTTGCTCAGTGGGTAGAGCATTGGCCTGCGGACTGAAGGGTCCTGGGTTTGATTCCAGTCCAGGGCACATGCCTGGGTTGTAGGCTCGATCCCCAGTAGGGATCATGCAGAAGGCAGCTGATCAATGATTCTCATCACTGATGTTTCTATCCCTCTCTCCCTCTCCCTTCCTTTCTGAAATCAATAAAAAAATATTTTTTTAAAAAGAGAGAGGGATGCCCTGACCGGTTTGGCTCAGTGGATAGAGCGTCAGCCTGCGGACTCAAGGGACCCAGGTTCGATTCCGGTCAAGGGCATGTACCTTGGCTGCAGGCACATCCCTAGTGGGGAGTGTGCAGGAGGCAGCTGATTGATGTTTCTCTCTCATCGATGTTTCTAACTCTCTATCCCTCTCCCTTCCTCTCTGTAAAAAATCAATAAAATATATTAAAAATAAATAAATAAATAAATAAATAAATAAATAAATAAATAAATAGAGAGAGGGAAAGGAAGAGCCTACAGAGTCATTATCAACCCTGTGATGGTCAACAGAAGGGTCAGTACCCTATGAAACTCAGTAGTTACTCTAAAAAATAACTAAAGACCTTCATGCAAAGACAGCTTGATCTCACACATCCACAATAGGGTCCAAACTCAGTGCCCACTGGAATCAGGCAAGGCCCTGCCAATGAGTGTACCAGTCCAGGGATAGCAACCAGAGAAAGAGGAAGCCATTTAACCTGGTTATTCAGGCCTGAGGAGGACCCAAGCCAGTTTTCCAAGCTTCTAATACAAATCCCTTCATTTTTAAAAGTACTTTTTATCTGATGAAAGTGATTCTTTCTTTAAAATCATGCATAACTTGGAAAACATAGAAAAGCAAAGTGAAACCCATCCTACACACACACACACACACACACACACACACACACACACACACACAGCTATTACAGTGGACTTCAACTTCATATAAAGGATAGTTGTTGCTGGGAAACCATGATTTTCAATATTTCAACATCATTAGCAGTATTAAAATGATATTCTGGTAATCCAGAACAATTATCTTAGAGTGTAATGTTTTATTATAAACTAGAGGCCTGGTGCACAAATTCGTGCACCAGTGGGGTTCCTTGGCCTGGCCTGTGGGATTGGGCCGAAACCAGCTCTCTGACATCCCCCGAGGGGTCCCAGATTGCGAAAGGGTGCAGGCCAGGCCGAGGGACCCCACTGGTGCACGATCAGGGCCAGGGGGAGACACAGGAGGTTGGCCAGCCAGGGAGGGACTGAGGAAGGGCTCCAGGGAATGTTTGGCCCATCTTGTTCAGTCCTGATCAGCCTGGACCCCAGCAACAAGCTAACCTACTGGTCAACTGTCTGCCCCCTGGTGGTCAGTGCATGTCATAGTGAGCAAGTGGTTGAGCGGCCTTAGCATATCATTGGTATATTATGCTTTGATTGGTTGAACAGCCGACTGGTCTACCGGACGCTTAGCATATCAGGCTTTTATTATATAGTATGTTGACACATGGTATTTGCTAGTGTATCTGATCTAACATGTCTGAGGGGGAAAAAAACACATAAAAACTTATTTTACAATAAGAATTTCAAATGATTCAATATGGAATGTCATTTCTACCAGAATCTCTATACAATTACATTGAAAAAACACACCCAAAACATAACAGTTTTTCTTTACATGCAGAAGAAGGTCACTAATCTGAAAGCTTTATCTTTTTTCTTTTTTTTTTTTTTTACTATGCATACAAGTCAGCAATTGCATAATTACATACCCAAAGATTATCTAAATAAAAAGGGAACAAAGCTCCTAAACAAAGTTCAATGCATAAGTCCAGACTGCCTAGAGGTCTGAGAAGTTTTACATCTCTGTTTACCCCAGGAGTAATTAAATAAATGCTAATTCAACATAGGAGTCAGTTATATTTGGTTCAGATACTAGAGGCAGGGAGAAACAAGAGAATTCTTGCTCAGATAAAACTTATTAATGAAAACTGAACATACACAGTTCCAGGTAGTTTCTTCTAGAATGTAGTCATGACAAGTACAAAAAAAAATGTCTGTGAAGCAAAAAGGGCAACTAGTATTTTGGGTAAAATGCACACTCTATCTCTTAATTATCAAACATGGACAGAATGCATACATCACCTATTTGAGGACTCTGGACAGTATATAGTAGCAGGTGGACTGGGGAACAGCACAGTTAAAAGGACCACCAAACTGGTGGTGAGTTTACCTTTTTTTTCTAGTATCCCTTGATCTGAATGCAATGCAACCTCGTACCTGGAAGTGGACACTGGGGCCCCCAAAAGGGAGAGCTCTAAGAGGAGCCCTCCACTCTTTCTCATAAAGGTGGAAGGGAACTCCCAAGCTCAGAGAACGTGCAGAAAGCCCTGCAGTTTTTCCTTCTTCTCTTTGTACTGTTGTAGTCCAGCTCCCAAGCAGTCCCGCGGTGGTGATAACCGAGGACACAATGGGAGCCAACGGCAGCCTGCACTCAGCGGGAGGAAAACCTTTCTCCAAATGATGGAGCTGTGTCCCGGAGATGGTGGGACAAATCCCCATTGCCGTTCTCTCTTTCCATCCTTCTGCTGCTTGGCCACGGATGCCAGCACAATCGTAGAAGTACACAGCAGAAAGTGGTAACGGACACCTTGGCTTGGTGGCCCAAGAACCAGAAGAAGAAGGACCAGGGAAGTGAAAAGAACCTAAGAGAACCACCATGGACTGGATGCTTATGTCTCCCCAAAACTCGTACGTTGAAATATAACCCCCAATGTGACAGCGTTAGGAAGTGGAGCTTTTGGGTGGTGGTTAGGCCATGAAGGTGGATCCGTTATGAATGGGATTCATCTCCCTCTAAGAGAATCCCTAAAGAGCTCCCTCACTCCTTCCCTTCCACCATGTGAGGATACACAGAAAGAAGGCAGCCATTTATGAACTAGGAAGTGGGCCCGCATCAGACGCCAAATCTGCCAGTGCCTTGATCTTGAACTTTGCAGCCTTCAGAACTTTCATGAATAAACTGTTGTTTAAGCCAGCAGCCTTGGTATTCTTGTTGTAGAGGCTTGAGCAGACTGAGACAGACTGTATATGAACTCCTGGGCTACCACTGAGTTATGTATATGTGCATCCGATCTGGATCAATATACCAATGACTTTGAGAACTGAGCTAACAGATATACCTTCACCCATCCCAAATGAGCACCAGAAGACCCATATGTGGTACAAACCTGAAAAGCCCTCCAAAGGTTTGAGTAGCTGAGCTGACATTAGAACCACAGCCCAGAGAAGGTGGGTTGAAACTTGTAGCCTTAAAAAAAAATCAATATTCTCTATAGGGTTTAAACAAGGCCCAGAGTTTGGGAATATAGTATTCAATATGTCCAGGATACAATTCAAATTTACTCAGGTTACAAAGACCTAGGAAAATGTTACCTTTCATGGGGAAATAAAATCAATAGATATGAACACCATGATGACACGGATGGTGGAATTATCTAACAAAGACTTTAAAACAGCTATTATATAAATGCTTAAATAGTTACAAACACTTGTAAAACAACTAGAAAGATTCAGCAATAAAAAAAAAGAGCCAAATGGAAATTTTAGAGATGAAAAATACAATGACCAAATAAAATAAAAATTTTTTAAAAACTTCACTGGATAGGCTTCAAAGAATGGTGATGACACAGAAAGAATCAGTATACTTGAAGGTATCTCAACAGGAATTTTCCTATCTGAACATCAGAGAAAAATGATTTTTAGAAAAATGAACAGAGTGTTGAGGGCTGGTTGGTTAATAACTAAAAGTTTAACATTCACGTCATCAGTTCCCAGAGGGAGAGGAGAAAGTAGTACTGAAAAAATATTTGCTGCTGTAATGACTGAAAACAGAATGTACTTGGGAATAGCAAAGTATGACAAAAGGCAAACATAAAAATTTAAGAAATTCAGCTAACTCTAAATAAGATAAAGCCAAAGAAATCCATGCCCAGACATCATGGACAACCTACTGAAAACTATAAAGAAAAACATCTTAAGCCCTAGCTGGTTTTGCTCAGTGGATAGAGCACCGGTCTGCAGACTGAAGGGTCTCAAGTTCCATTCTGGTCAAGGGCATATGCTCAGGTTGCAGGCTCGATCCTCAATATGGGGCGTGCAGGAGGCAGCCAATCAATGACTGTGAACATTGATGTTTCTATATCTCTCTCTTCCTCTCTCTTCCTCTCTGAAATCAATAAAGATATATTTTTTTTAAAAAAGAAAAACATCTTAAGAGCAGCCAGAGAAAAACTACTCATTACCTATTGTCAGACAACGATTCAAGTGATGGCAGATTTCTCACCAGAGCCATGGAGATCAGAAGAAAGTGGCACAACATTTTCAAAAGTTGAAAGAATGGTTAATTCTTAATCATATATCTATCTATGTATTCTTTAGGAATAAAGGTGAAATAAAAACATTTTAAGATAAAAAAAAAACTAAGATAAATTCATTGCCAGTAAACCTTCTCTAAAAGAATTTTTAAAGAAAATTCTTGAAACAGAAATGATACCAGTAAAAAATGTGAGTGTTTCTTTAAAAAGAAAGATTATTCATTCCATTTACGTTTAATTCAATTATTTATATATTGTGATTTAGGTTTACCATTCCATTACTTGTTTTCTGTGTGCTTCTTTTGTTTTCCCTTTTCTATCCCCCCCCCCCTTTTTTTTAGGTTTTGAACCCTCTTTAGTGTTCCATTTTAACTTATCTATGGTGATTTTGACTCTCTCTGTATAGCTTTTTTAGTTGGGTTCTCTAAGAGTATAATATACATAATTTTCCATGAAAAATACAATGACCAACATTTTTTTAAAAAAAAAAACAACTTTACTGGATAGGCTTCCAAGAATGGTGATGACACAGAAAGAATCTGAAAACAGAAGGGGCACATAGTCTACTAAAAATCAGTATTTTACCACTTTAAGTGGAATGAAGAAATATACCAACATATGGGTCCTTTTACCCTCTCCTTTTATATTATACTTGTCTTATTTCTTACCTCTACATATGTTGAAACCTCATCAGACAATGTTCTAATTGTTGCTTTCAACTATCAAATATATTTTAGAAAATTTAAGAGAAAACAATTGTTTATTATATGTGTCTAGCTGTATACCATTTCTGTTGTTCCTCCTTCATTCCCTCAATAAAACTATCTGGTAGAATAAAATGGGTGTTTCCCCCTCATCAAGGCTGCCCAGGTTACCACCTGCTGAGAGTCTAATCTGCCATCCTGTTAGTGGAACTGCATGAGAAAGGCACAGTGGTGGGAAAGTACAGAATGTGCTTGGGAATAGCAAAGGGTCTGCTTTGATTTTAAAAAAAAAAGGGGGGGTTGGCTGCTGGCTGAGAGGAAGAGAGGTTTAACATGCTATGGGGAGGAGTGTCTGAGGGAAGGCTGTGTATAAAAAGGGAAGTAAGGGCTTTTTCCCCAAATGGAAATTGCAACGAAGTAAGCAGCAGTTAATGCCAAGACCTGTCAAGGTTGAAGGGAAGCAAAGATCTCATTCCCTAGCATTATGTTAACAAAAGAATGAGCCAAACTATAAACTGGTTCCCCATGTAAACATTCCAAACTGCTCTAGGAAAAACACTGGGAGCTTGGCATGCTAAAGAACCCAAGGAAATGTGTGAAATGAGGTCAATGACCAGCTCAAGACAGAAAGGCAAAGGGGAATTAGGCCGATGAGTTATAACTGAAGTGGCAATCAATGAAGAAAATCTCCCTTTGGGACGATATGGAGTAGGTCCTGGTCAATATTAACAAGATCATTCACAGCAAGTGCAAAGGCTGAAATTGAACTCATAATTTAATGAAAGGTTTTTAGAAAAACAATTCCTCTCTAAATACTTAAACATCCTAGAAATTTAAAATTTCATCCTTTTAATACAATTTTGACTCCCCAAAATGGATACTTTCACCATAAATTATCTCAGCACCCTTTAGAGAGGCTTACAGTTCTGAACAAATAATAATAGGATTACTAATGATTCTTGATGATCTATGGCCAGAAATAAGGAAAGAAATGATACTGTCCTAAAAGACAAGCAATGGATCAAAGATGCAACTTGGTTCATTTAATATGCCCTCTGAGCACAATAAAGCAATATTTAAAATATGGGTTTGGTTTCAGGGATGTAAAGTATTGTATAGGCAGTGATTTTCAGCCCTTTCACCTTATGGCACACATAAACTAATTAGTAAAATTCTGTGGCACACCAAAAATTATATTTTTGCCAATCTGACAAAAAATAGGTATAATTTTGATTCATTTACTTCGGGTGGCTATTGTTGTGTTGGCTGTTGTCATTTTTTTAATATGACAATCTGAGGGAAAAGAGGTCAGTGCCCCTGACTAGATAGTCAGATATTGCATGTTTTAAAAACTCTTTCAGTACACCAGTGTGCCTCTTGGGGCACACCAATTAAAAATCATTGATATAGGGGCTTAATCACAAGGAACAACAACAGCCTGTAATTATTAGAATAGGGAGTCTAGGTCAGTGGTTGGCAAACTCATTGGTCAACAGAGTGGCAAACCGCAGCTCGCGAGCCGCATGTGGCTCGTGAGCCGCAGTTTGCCGACCACTGATGTAAGAAATATAGTTAATAATAGTACAATAACTATGTATGGTGCCAGTTGGGTACTAGACTTATCAAGAGATCAGTTCGTAAGTTATATACATGTATAACTACCATGCTGCACACCTGAAACTAGTATATAGTGAGTGACAACTGTAATTGAACATTTTTTAATTAAAAAAAAAATGTGGTTTTGGTTCCACTGGCATAGTGCAATGTCCCAAAGACTTAAAAAGCTATCATTTAATTTTTTACTAGTGACAGAATTTTGGTGTAGAAAGCTGCTTGATTTAATCATCATATCTACTTCTACACAAAATTTTAAAGGTGTGCTCTTTCCTGAAGTTTAACCATTTTTGCACACTTTTTCATAGCTTCACAGCTTTGCATTTGACCCTTGACCCTCAATACCTGCTCCTATACATTGGCCTGACCCTTCCTTGCTTAAGTCCTCAGAGTCTTATTCTCATAACATACATTTCAAACTTCCTTCCTCAGGCTACAAGGACCTACTTGATGTAGCTTCTGCCTGCCTTTCCATCCTCAACTCATACCACTCCCCCCTCCCCTTCCAGCCACGTGGCCACCTTTCTGTTTCTCAGATCTGCAAACCATTTCCTGCTCAGGGACTCGGTACGGGAATTCCTCTGTGCAGAGAATCCATGGCAGGCCCTTTCTCATCCTTAAGTCTCAGCTCAGATGTCACTGCAACAGAGTCTCTGGTGATAACAGATATTACAAACTAGAATTATCTTTTTAATAGATATATTTTACTTGTTTACTGTCTATCTCTTCAATGAGGATGTAAGCTCCATGGGGGCAGGGGCCAAGCACAGATAGAACCCAAATTATTCTTCAAGTTTCAGCTAAAATACTGTTGTTTCCATCCTCAGTGGTCAATAGCTGGTAAATGAACGAAAGGAAAAGTGGGACAGGAATCAGGCAAAAGGCAGTGGTCTTCACATAAACACATAAATCAGACTGAGACTGTGAGAAAACAAAGGATTCCTGAAATTGCAAGAAATCCAGGGTGTCAATAATATGGTATCATTTATAAGTAGAATAAATAAACAGGTTCAGGTTATTACAAAAGAAATTGTTTCAAAGTTGCTTACCTAATATTAAAATTGTAGCAACTTTTAAAATCTGAAAACCTGACAATACTTGCCACCTCAATGTATCACAGAGCTAATGATGGGAGCAAATAATTGTAAAGTTCTTCCAACTTGAATCAAAGCTTCTAAATAGTAACTTCAGGAAGACTGTCTTTACATAAAGAGGGGGAAAATAAGTCATTGTTTAACATTGAATAATTAACTATTTCTAGCACAAGGGAGCCAGTTCTATTAAAGTATATCTCTTAAGGAGAGGGTACCTTGCTATACATATTAAATGTTAAATATTTTAAAAAATAACTCGTAATATAACTTCTGTTTTGATTTATAAAATATTCACATTAATAAATAATCATGAAATGCCTATATGGAAGATAATGTTTTAATATTATTTATGATAATAAACTAAACAGGCAGAACAGAATGACTTAGTTGTTACTCTCACTTCAAAAGAAGAAAGCTATTCTGATAAGGACTTTTGTTAATAGAAAGTGCTAACTGCTGGAGATATTAAAAATATTTATAGGTGGAGAAACCAAGATGGCGGCATAGGTAAACACCTAAACTGCTGCCTCGCACAACAATTTCAAAACTACAACTAAAAGACAGAACGGACACCATCCAGAACCACAGGAAAGCTGGCTGAGTGAAAATTCTACAACTAGAAGGAAAGAGAAAAGCTCACAGAGAATTGGAGGTACGGCAAAGGGGCTTTGTGCACGCAGAGAGGAAGGGTGGCTGAGAGCCTGGCTGACTTTCTCTGGCGGAAGGGGGAAGGAAGCCTCCGACTGCACTGAACCCCAGTTCTGACTGCACTGAACCCCAGTTCCGGGCGAACCCCTGGGGACCCATGCTCTTACGGGGGGAGTCTGGACTCTCGGGCAGAGACTCGAGCTGGGAAAGGCAGAAGTCTGAAGGCACACGAGGGCTGAGGAGGTTGCCACAGGCTTTCCCTAGTGGAAGGGAGTCAGAGGATCCTGACTGCACTGAGCCCCAGTTCTGACTGCAGTGAACCCCAGTTCCAGGCGAGCCCCTGGGGACCCACGCTCTTGTGGGGGGAGTCTGGACTCTCGGGCGGAGACTCGGGAGCCGGGGAAGGCGGAGGACTGAAAGTGCGCACGCGCGCGCGTGCCAGTGCGCACAAAGGCTGCGGAGGTTGCCACAGGCTTTCCCTAGTGGAAGGGAGTCAGAGGCTCCTGACGGCACTGAGCCCCAGTTCTGATTGCAGTGAACCCCAGTTCCAGACGAGCCCCTGGGGACCCACGCTCTTGTGGGGGGAGTCTGGACTCTCAGGCGGAGATTCGAGCTGGGGAAGGCGGAGGACTGAAAGCGCACATGCGCGCAAGGGCAAGGCTGACAGGAAGCCAAGACTGACACTCCACCCCATCCAAGCTGAGCACAGAGGCTATTGCAATTTGGCAAGTCTAATCCTATAAGGCTGTCTCCAGCACCGAACTTCTCCCAGCATAGACACAGCTGATCCTTACAGCCAACTGGCCCGGAGGTCAATTCTTCCCAGTGATACCAACAACAATAAAGACTTAATTACAACAAGGCTGTACACACAGTCCACAAAGGGGTGCACCAAGTGTGTCCACCTCAGGTTAACTGGGGAAGCAGACCCACTGGGCCATATTGGAAACCTAGCACAAATATCTACCTTACCAACTCAGGGAATCAGTGAAAATGCGGGGTCAAAGAATCAGATCACAAACAAAAGAAATGGAGGAAAACAAACGACTGGATATAGAATTCAAAACCACGGTTATAAGACTTTTTAAGAATATCCTAGAAAAGGCCGATAAATATAACGAGACCCTCGAAGATATGAAAAAGGACCAACTAGAAATTAAACATACACTGACTGAAATAAAAAATATTATACAGAGACCCAGAAACAGAATAGAGGAACACAAGAATCAAGTCAAAGAATTGAAATACAAAGAAGCAAAAAACACTCAACCGAAAAAGCAAAAAGCAAAAAAAAAATCCAAAAAGTTGAAGATAGTGTAAGAAGACTCTGGGACAACTTCAAGCGTACCAACATCAGAATTATGGGGGTGCCAGAAGAAGAGAGAGAGCAAGATACTGAAAACCTATTTGAAGAAATAATGACAGAAAACTTCCCCCACCTGGTGAAAGAAATAGATTTACAAGTCCAGGAAGCCCACAGAACCCCAAACAAAAGGAATCCAAAGAGGACCACACCAAGACACATCATAATTAAAATGCCAAGAGCAAAAGACAAAGAGAGAATATTAAAAGCAGCAAGAGAAAAACAGTTAATTACCTACAAGGGAGCACCCATACGACTGTCAGCTGACTTCTCAACAGAAACTATGCAGGCCAGACGGGAGTGGCAAGAAATTTTCAATGTGATGAATAGCAAGAACCTACAACCAAGATTACTCTACCCAGCAAAGCTATCATTTAGAATTGAAGGGCAGATAAAGAGCTTCACAGATAAGAAAAAGCTGAAGGAGTTCATCACCACCAAACCAGTATTATATGAAATGCTGAAGGGTATTCTTTAAGAAGAGGAAAAAGAAGAAAAAGGTAAAGATAAAAATTATGAACAACAAATACATATCTATCAACAAGCGAACCTAAAAATCAAGTGAATTAAAAACCTGAGGAACAGAATAATCTGGTGAATATAATAGAATCAGGGGCATAGAAAGGGAGTGGACTGATAATTCTCAGGGGGAAAGGGGTATGGGGGGTTCATGAAGAGAATGGACAAAAATCATACACCTATGGATGAGGACAGTGGGGGGGAGGTAAGGGCAGAAGGTGGGGTGGGAAATGGGTGGAGGGGAGCTATGTGGGGAAAAAGGAGAAATAATTGTAATAATCTGAATAAAGATTTATTTAAAAAAATAATAAAATAAAATAGAAGAAAAAAAAATATTATAGCCCTAGCCTGTTTGGCTCAGCAGATAAAGCGTCTGAAATCAATAAAAATATATTTTAAAAATATATATATTTATATTATCTGTTGAGTGGAAGTCCTAATCTCTCTTCTAATTACCTTTCTCCCTAAATAACCTGCCAATGACCTTCATACAAATAACTTACATTTTCATAACATTTCCTTTTTTAAAATTTGTATTTATTGATTTGAGAGAGAGAGAGAAGCATTGATTTGTTGTCCCACTTATTTATACATTCATTGGTTGATTCTTGTACATGCCCTGATAGGGGATTAAAACCCACAACCTTGGGTATTGGGACGATGCTCTAACCAACTACACTACCTGGCCAGAGCCTCATAACACTTTCAATTTGTTACTTAATCTGTCTTCATGTTAGATCAAATTTTAGGTAGGAATTTACTCTCCAACCATGAATATCAAAGATCATTTCAATTTTCCCTTCCAATTGAAATCAGCTGAACTACTAAAAAAACCACTAAAAATTGAAACCTTTTTTAATGGAAGCATTAAGACCATAAATTATGGTAGGCAGAGCCATCTCGGAGTCACCTAAAAGTCAAGTCAAATGAGTAAAACACCGTCCCCAAGAACAACACATGAGCCCAGCCTGAAGGCATCCATCAAGTGCACGTGCTGAGCTGCTCTTGGGAGCTGTGGTTTAGGAAGGGACTTGTTCCCATTGGCTGCTATAAACAAAATTTGAATCATTGTATCATCTCTTAAGGGGAGTTTAGAAAAATACCAGGCATAGTTTCAAGTATGGCAATTTATTAAAGTGCCTCTCTAAATACATGTTTTGGGATTGTTACTAAGCCGGGTAATCAGGGGCATTCCCACTTTTACTAAGGCATATTTGTGTGACAGATGAGACCTTGTTTAGGCACCTACTTACAGGTCAAAGCCTGCAGGCCTTGAAAGGAGAAAGCTGGGAGCTCACCCAGCCCGGCCTCGGCTCCCAGGCAGCTGTGTAATCCCACTGAACCAGTTTGGCAGCTCGCGCCCGTCACTGCGGCAGCTTGCAGATAAGACCCTCCTGGAAAGCCTGATAGTCCTGTCAATAAGGAAACTGCGGAGAGCAAGTGGAATTTTCCAAAGCATCAAAACAGATTGTCCGATTTGAAAAAGTGTGGATACTCGGTCATGACAGAGAACCCTTTGAGTAAGATTTTTGTTAAGGTTAGATGACAATTATTTGCTTCTTTAAGTCACAGGCAAATCTCAAACTCATCTTGGTCATAAACAACCATTGTTTGTTTACCTGTTGCATCACTGAAGCAAAATGAGGCAGATGGCCATAGCAACAAGACTAAGATTGCATTTCCGCTGCTCTGTCAGCAATGGGTTGGAAGGTGTTATACAAACAGAGTTTACGTTTCCCATTTTTTTTTTTTACATTAGCGTGAGTTTTCCTGCTTCTAGAAAGGCAGAACGGGCCTGGGCCAGGGAGCAAAAGAGTGTCCTACCCACAACCTCGAATAGAGCAAGGTTTCCAGCCGGAGGAGGGATGGAGCTGACTACCACTGAGCCGATCCACAGCTCCACAGGAGCATGTCCCGCTCAGGGCCTGGAGAAGGTTCCAGAAATTCTGCCGAGTCTATACTTTTTGCTTTTCCAACCCCTGGTCTCTAAAAAGAGACTATGATTATTAAAACTAGATACCAATCACTCTCTCATTGTGAAAAAGAAAAAAGTTACTGGAACATGATACTCAAGAAAACCATGAAGATGTTTCAGCCAAAGGGAAACAAAAAAGGTTGAGTGGGTAGACAATGGTAAGAGGGCTGGAATGCAGAAGCCCAGGGGAGCCAGAAAAAAGGGAAATGTGGTGCATGTATCTAGTGAAGCTGTTTGAAACAGTGCCCTATCTCACGGAGTCTAATCGCTCATGGTTTATTCTTATAGTGCTTTCACTGCTAACTGTCCTTCCCCTTTAACAGTGTAAGGGGTTGAGTTCCTTTCAGGATTATGATTTAGCTTTTCTTTTCTAAACAGCTTTTCAACCGTTTAAAAGAAGTTACATATACATATGAATAGTCTCACAAGATAATAACTGAAAAAACCCCACAAATTCTTTGGGTTGAGGCCATGATGAGACAAAGCGCTCTAAATTTGTTGTAGTTATTTGATTACCACAAGGTACAATCAAACTTCAGGAAGCAGGGTGGGAGAATAAAACCATTAAATAGGAGGTCCTGGAGGAAAACACCAGGATATACTAAGGTCGTGGGCCATTGAAGAAAGAAAACTATAGAGTTTCATTAAAAGTATGAAAAGAAAATAAATCTTTTAAGAAATATTGCTTTTTTGAATCACTGTGAAAAAGTTCTCTCTGAATAAGAAAAACTCAGGTCAAATGAATATAAATTTTTTTTGCTACATTTTATTATCTATGGGGGAAAAAACTGGAAAAAAAGATACTTTTAAAAGTTACTTAAATGTATTTGTTTTAAGTCAAATTTAAATAAATTAGATTACTCAATATTAAGTATTTCCATGACAACATTTCAAATTTTTCTCTAAATGAATATCTAATTTCACTAGAAGTTTGTTGAGGATATTTATTCTTTAATTTATTTCCCCCATGATGAAAATAGTTTTGTTTTTCTAATTATATGAGTAACAGTTTTAAGAATCTAAAAACAATATATAAACATATAAGGAAAATATTAATAATGACCTGAAATCTCATCAACCAGCCTGAGATAACCACTGTTAATATTTTGGTGTCCATTCTTTTATTCATCTCATATATCTATATACATATTTATGTAAATGCAATATGTCTATGCTATTTTTATTGTGGCACTTAAAAATTATTTTTAAAAATATTGCTTGGAGCTCTAGCTGGTTTGGCTCAGTGGATAGAGCGTCGGCCTGCGGACCGAAGGGTCCCAGGTTCGATTCTGGTCAAGGACACGTACCTCCTTTGCAGGCTCCTCCCTGGCCAGGGCCCTGGTCAGGGCGTGTGCAGGAGGCAACCGATCAATGTGTTTCTCTCACATCAATATTTCTCTCTTTTCCTCTCTTCCATTCTCTCTAAAAATCATTGGAAAAAATATCCTAGGGTGAGCATTAAAAACAAACAAATAAAAAAACCTCAAAAATATATTGCTCGGAGTTGGCTGTTTTTAATCAGATACTTTTATGTTCTATGGTGTGTGTGTGTGTGTGTGTGTGTGTGTGTGTGTGTGTGTATAATAGACATGTCTCTGAATTTCATCTGTCTCATATAAACTACATCATGAAAATCCCTCCGTGAAAACTGGTATAGTTCTAAACTCATTCTTTTTAATGACTGAATAGGTTTTTTTTTTCATTATATGAATGAGCCATACTTTAATTAATCATTTTTCTACCTAATGCCTAATGTTTCAGTTTTTTTCTACTGGCAAACAAAGATGCAATAAGCATCCTAATCATATATCCTTTCATTTATTTAAATGAAAAAATGTTTTTTAAGAGTGGATTGCTAGAGAGTATGTATATTTTTTATTTTAATTTTGGTTTTCAAAAGTGTAACAAATCACATTTCTACTAGCAATGTAGGAGTGTCCCTTTCTGCATATTCCTAAAAGCAGTAGCTGTTTTCTCTCTTTTTTATTTTTGCCAATCTGATGTCTATAAAGGGAGTTCAAATTGTTACTTTAATTTGCAATTCCCTGAGTCCTCATGAGGCTGGCATCTTAGAATATTTTTCTGTATCTAGTGGCCATTTTGGATTTGCTTTTAGGTAAATTTACATAAATTGCCTTTTTACACCCTTATCCATTTTTTATGAAGTTACTTTTTTTAAAGCCTTTTTTAGTTAAAGGTTTAAAAATGTTACATATATGTGCGTGTGTGTGGTTATCTATTTTTACTTTCATAAAGTCTGAGTTTCCTGCTAAAAGTCTCTCCAATGTCTAGGGCTAAGTTTCCATTGTTACATTTTTTACATTTAAATTTCAAATCCATCTGAAGTTATGTTTATGTAATATAAGTTAATGGTCTCACTTTTATTCTAACACATGTATAGCAAGGAGTTTGCCAGCAATATATGTGAAACGAATCATCCATAACCATTGCATTAAAGTACCACATTTTGCATGTACTAGATTTCCATATGTCCTAGGACAAAGTGTATATGTAAAATATAAGCTATCAAACCAGTGTGGGCACAGACCAACAGAACAGATGCTGGTGGCAAATCAGTGCTACAGGGATACCATGCTGACCAAGGACTGGATAGTAATCACGCCTTGGATCTACTCCAGGTTCTCTATTCTGTTTCATTGACTTATTGATCTATTCCTATGTCAGGATTATGTTGCATAATTTCTAATGTCAGAAATCATTAGAATTATTAGAAATAATTATCAGAATAATAATAGCTAACACTATGTGTCATGAATGTTCTAAATACTATATATATATATATGTGTGTGTGTGTGTGTGTATATATATATATATATATATATATATATATATATAGTCATTTAATCTTTATAATAACCCTATAAGGGAGGAATATAAAACCATTTTATAAATGAGGAAACCGAGGGCCACAGAAATGAAGTGTATTTATTTATCTCAATAAATACACTCAATAAAAAGCTATAATAGCTTTTAAAACACACATACACACACACACATCATGACTTTTTAAATTATTACTAGAGGCCTGGTGCATGAAAATTCATGCACTGGAGGGGGGTCCCTCAGCCTGGCCTGCCCCCTCTCACAGTCCGGGAGCCCTCAGGGACAGGAGGCGACCTGGCAATCAGGGGAAGGAGATGCCTCCATCACAACTCTGCTGCTGCCACTGTCGGCAGTACAAGCCTCAGCCGGCCCTGGTTACCTGAGCCTCGGGCGGCTCTGGGCAGCTGGGCAGCCACCATCCAAGGCTTGCCTGTGCCTCAGGCCGGCCCTAAGTGGCTGGGGGGCTGAGGGCGGGTCTGGACGCACCATGCGTGTGCCACCCCCCGGCTGGGCTGAAAGGACTGTGGGACTCTGGCAGGGCTGAGGGGACTGGCGCCACCATCTTGTGGCTATGGGCACTGCTGTCTTTGTGATTGTGTGACAGTCAATTTGCATATACCCTCTTTATTAGATAGGATTGATTTTAGAGAGAAGAAGGGGGAGAGAGAAAGAGAGAATACATTGATTTGTTGCTCCATCCACTTATGAATTCATTGATTGATTATTGCATGTGCCTTGACCCAAGATGGAACCTGCAACCTTGGTGTATCCCACGCTCTAACCAACTGAACTACCCAACCAGGGCTATAACAGCTTTTCTTTAAATTGCTAGGGGCTTTCAACCAGAGAAAGATAAGTGTCACATGATCTCACTCATATGTGGAATCTTAGGAACAAAATAAACTGATGAACAAAACAGATCTAGAGGGAAGACAAAAGAAGTTGGGTGGGAGGAAAAAGATCAATCAAAGAACTTGTATGCATATATGCATAGTCCATGGACATGGACAATAGGGTGGTGAAGGCCTGGAGTGAGGGGCGGTGGTGGGCTAGAAGAGGTCAATGGTTTATATTCTTGATAAAGTCATGCTAACCATAACATTAACAACAATGAGAACGACGAGCTACAATTTATTGAGCATTTATTATTAGTCAAGAATTTCTGTTTGAATTATCTCAGGTTGTAAAATAGTTTCTCATGTTATTTGAATTTTATGGATAAGAAAGTGAGGCTCAGACAGTTTAAGCAATTCGCCCAGGGTCACAGGTGGTAAGGAGCAGGACCAGGAATTGAATTTATGATGGCTGAACCCAAAGTCCAGGTCTTATCCATTAGGCCAGAGTAGCAAATGCAGTGCAGCTGTGCCCATGATATGCTGTATAAACACAGCTATGCTTACAAGCCTCCGTAACACTTTCAAGTGGCAAAATTAGGGTTTGATTCGTGTAGGTTGGCATTGGGAAGCTTCGTAGAGATTACCTAGTACAACCCTTTTGATTTTCTTGAAAAGAAGCTGTGTTCGCTAGGATAAAGTTGAGCCGTGCAGTGGCTCAGGAAAGGGGTTTCTTTTTCTCCCACGCGATAGTCTTAGTGCAGATGGCCCAGGTCTTCAGGACAGCCTCGCTCCGCAAGCTCACTTGGGGATCCAGGTTCCTTCCAGGGAACTGCTGTGCCCTCTCCTAGGGCTTGTCATCAAAGCGAGCTCACCACATCCAAGTTCCAGCCAGCCATTATCAGGGAGAGAACACACACAAGGTACATGTAAGCTCAGCCCCCAAAACATTAATGAAAACTGAAGGGGAAGGAGGGAGAAGGCCAAAGGCAGGACTATGTAGAGGAAAACAAAAGAAAATGACCATCTTTTGTGTTTTGTTTTGTTTTATTTTTGCAATAGGAGGAGAGAGTATGTGCTCAAAGTAATAATCTTACTAAGCCACAGGTTAAAAAAAACATACATCAGAGGACAGAACTGCTTTCTGCTTTTCCCCTCTTTTTCCTTTCTCGCTGCTTTCTCTTATTTCAAGTCTACGTATGAGGAAGAAAAGCCTGGAAAGTGTAAATGAGCAAGTACCTCATCCATCAGCAGAGACAAGACTGAAGTATAGGACAGGATGTGCTTCTATCCTGAAACAGGTAACCGGGATGCCGGCACTGAGATATTCTGGTTAGTGAAACTTTCCATTTAACCAGTAGTTAATCAGAAATATCTTTTGCTTGTTTTGTATTTTAAATTCAATTAAACATTTTAAAGTAAGCAATGCAGTCACATGGTTCAAAAATCAAAATGATACTGATGATGATAAAAGCCTCTGGTAGCGATAAACGTTGTTCTTAAAAAACAAAAAACAAAATCAAAATGATATAGATTTCCCCAGAGAAATTTCCCACCCCATCCCCATGCCCATCCCTGTTGTGAAAATGTACTGGACAATTAAAGAGATGATTTTATTCTCACTGTTATAAAGGGGGTATGTTGATTCATGAGGGGTGTCTCAGAGAACAGGAAGGGGACAGGTAAACAAGGGAGTCATCCATGCCAGTCTTATGGGAGTCTGGAGGAAGAATGCAGATGGGTCTTATTTCAGACAGCAGGAGGGTCCTTTGTTATTTTCTGGAACACAAAGGGTTGGGGGATTTCTTAACCTTCACTGTTTTCCTGGAGCCCAGGGCTCCGGTCAAGTTAAACATTATCACTATTTACCCCCAACCCCCCCATCCTCTATAGGTGAATACTTTTATTGGTGTCTTGTGTATTGTAACAGTATTTCCTTATACAAACTCAAGAAAATATGGCTATTTTATTTTTCTTGAAGACAATGTTTTTTGTGTGGTTTTTTTTTCAGTTTGGCAGGGCTTTTTTTATGGATTTGAGAGACGAGAGAGAGAGAGAGAGAGAGAGAGAGAGAGAGAGAGAGAGAGAGAGAGAGAGAGAGAGAGAGAGAGAGAGAAACATGGACCTGTTGTTCCATCCATTTATGCATTAATTGGTTGATTCTTGTATGTGCCTTGATGGGAGATTGAACCCGTAACCCTGGTACATTGGGACTCCGCTCTAACCAACTGAGCTACTCAGCCAGGGCCAATTTCTTTTTAGAGCAGTTTTAGGTCCACAGGCAAATTGAGAGGAAGATGCAGAGATTTCCCATATAACTCCTGCCTGCACACACCCACAGCCTCCCCTATTATCAACATGCTCCACCAGAGGGCTACGTTTATTACAACCGATGAGCTGACATTGGTACAAAATAATCACCCAGAGTCCATACTTTACATTACAGTTCGCTCTGGGTGTTTTACATACCACGGGTTTGAACACATGTATTCATCATTATGGTATCACACAGAGTATTTTGACTGCCCTAAAAATGCTCTGTGTTCTACCTCTTCATCCTTCCCACCCACCCCAGCTCCTGGCAACCACTGATCTTTATATTGTCTCCATAGTTTTGCCTTTCCTAGGATGTCATATAGTTGGAATCATACAGTATATATAGTCTTTTCAGATTGGCCTCTTTTATTTAATAATATGTACTTGTTTGTTTTCATGTCCTTCCGTGACTTCATAGCTCATTTCTTTTTAGTGCTGATTAATATTCGATTGTCTGGTGAATATATATTCTTATCCTCCCTCCCCCCTTTTTAAAAAGATTTTTTATATATTTTTTATTGGGAGAGAAAGGGAGAGGGAGAGAGAGATAGAAACATCAATGATGAGAGAGAATCATTGATATAGGCTGCCTCCTGCACGTCCCCTACTGGGGATGGAGCCCACAACCCAGGCATGTGCCCTGACCAGGAATCAAACATAACCTCCTTGTTCATGGGTAAACACTCAACTACTGAGCCACACCAGCTGGGCATTATACTCCCTTTTCTTACACAAAAAGTAAAAAGAAGCATAGTATACATACTTTCTGCAACTTGCTTTCTTTTCATTTTATAATACTACTAGAGGCCCGATGCATGAAATTCGTGCAAGAGTAGGCCTTCCTTCCCCCTGCTGCCAGCACTGACTTCCCTCTGGCACTGGGACCCAGGCTTGCCTCACAGAGGGAGGCCCTGCCCACCGCCGCAGCCCGCCAGTCGGTGGCCTGGGCCTCCCTCTTTGGGGCGATCATGGAGCCCCCCAATTGATTGCCTCGCCAGCCAGTGGCCTGGGCCTCCCTCTGCAGGGCAATCATGGGGCGATGGCCAGGCCCCCGACCAATCGCATTGCACCCACCTTGGCTGGCCTGGTGCCAGTGGGTACCATAGTGTGGTCCCGGATGGTCGTTCCACTGTTCGGATGTTGGGTCGATTTGCACATTACGCTTTTATTATACAGGATATCCTGGATATCTTTTCATATCCATACAGAGAGATTCTTTATTTTCCTTATTTTTCTCCACTGCATACTACAGTAAGTCGGAACCCACCTACATAAGCACCTATGTCACTCACATGGAGCACATACACAGCAGTAATGAAGTGAAACAGTAAAAAAATTTTAAAAGAAAGATAATAATTCCTGGCCTTTACTTGAGGTAAATAAATAATAAAAAACATAAAGCACATATGTACATACATCGAAATGACGGAACTTTTATTTTTTTTTAATAAATAAATGGGAGATGGTGACATAACCACGAAACGACCTACATCAAGTCCGAGGTAACCCGAGGACTGCCTGTATTCTATTGTGTGAATAAACCATCGTTATTTAACCAGCCCCCTATGACACCTGAATTACTTCCAATGTTTTGCTATTATAAACAATATCTCAACAAATAACCTTGCACATATATCATAGTATTTTACATGGACCAGCTATCTACAGGATAAATTCCCAAAGGTGGGATTTGCTAGGTTAATAGGTAAATATATTTATGATTTCTGTAGATTTTGCCCAATTGCTCCACAAGGCTTGGATCATTTTGCCCTCCTACCTGAATGTTGTGTTCCCATCGCCTCAACAGAGTGAGTTCTCAAGTGGAGTTATTCTAATCCAGTTGGCGAGAAATAGTATTTCATGGTAGTATTAATTTGCATTTCTCTCAAAATTGTCTATTTGATTCAACAACTATTTTGAAAAATCCTTTAGAAAACAGACTCTACTGAAGATACTGACCCCTCGGATAATCGCTGATCGATCACCCCCTCTCACCTCCACACCCGTGCAAACCCAGATGAGTCTTCCACAGGGTGGAGAGCAGCATGGCTCCAAGTTCATTCTCAAACCTTACCGGCTGTCCTCAGGATCCTGTGCTCAACTACATTTGAGACACCAGCAAAGAGGGTAAAGAGGCTTCTTTGCCCTAACTGGTTTGGCTCAGTGGATAGAGCATCGGCCTGCGGACTGAGAGGTCCCAGGTTCGATTCCAGTCAAGGGCATGTACCTTGGTTGCGGGCACATGCCCAGTAGGGGGTGTGCAGGAGGCAGCTGATTGATGTTTCTCTCTCATCGATGTTTCTAGCTCTCTATCCCTCTCCCTTCCTCTCTGTGAAAAATCAATAAAATAAATTAAAAAAAAAAAAAAGAGGCTTCTTTATTGAATGACTCCTCAGAGTCTTCTCATGTTCATTGTGGATTTCTAGCAGGAAGGAGTCCTAGACTGGGTCAATGAAGCCCTTTCCTCAGAGCATCTGCGGTAGTCTTCCTGGGACACACTTCTCAAAACATTAATAGAGAAACTTTATACCTAGTCAAGGGCCAACCCTGAGAAGTAATTGTAGTGGGGGGCGGTGTGTGTGTGTGTGTATGTGTGTGTGTGTGTGTGTGTTTTAGTAAAAATTCTTGTTTTCTTAAAACATTTTTTCTAAACATTGAGAGGGGTGGAGAGTGAGGATCCCAGTTAATCGAAAGTTATTAATAGTTGGAGTAACTGAGGTACAGGATCAGAATCGGCCTTGGTTAGCTTCCTTCAGGGCCAATCCAGGGAAATAAGGACATTGGTAAACAGCTCTTTACTAGTCCTTTTCCCCTCAGGGCTTTGCTGGTCCCCCATTGAGAAAAGGCCGGCAGGACACTCACTTGCTGTAAGATGCTAAGGGTTGGTTCATTTGTTTGATTACTTATTGAACAATTTCTGACTTTATTGCCTTGTGCTGGGTCCCTCAGTTTGTCCTACAAGAAATGTAAGGCCCGGCCGACTCCCCAGCAGTCCCTAATCCAGTTAGTAAAATGTATGCCCTGCAGCAAGGCAACAATGTAAGAGATTAAGTGACAAGATGAGAGTTAGGATAATGTTACTTCTCCCAGGGAGCTCCTCTCTTGGGAGTCTGCTTTTTAACTCTCTGGTAAAGCTGTGCTGGGAGCTCTTGTGGAATTTCCCCAATTCCACAAGCCCGATAAGGAGGCATTTTCTTTCTTTCCTTTTTTTAAAAAAAATGTATTTTTATTGATTTCAGATATAAAGGGAGATGAAGAGAGAGATAGAAACATCAATGATGAGAGAGTATCATTGATTGGCTGCCTCCTGCACGCCCCACACTGGGGACGGAGTCCACAACCTAGGCATGTGACCCTGACCAGAATCGAACCTGGGACCCTTCAGTCTGCAGACTGACGCTCTTTCCATTGAGCCAAACTGTCCAGAGCTTTCCTTTTTCTTTAAGTATGTGTTCCCAGGCACTCTCCCTACTTAGTTGTCTAGCTTTGGGTGCGTCCTGCAGTGGGGTAAGCCGGCTGCTGTGGGGAATCCAAGAGGCCTGGCCTGAATGCCCAGGATATTCCTTTAGTAGCCTTTGGCTCCACCTAAGGTTTTTCTCTGTTAATTGCAATAATATGGCCAATAATGTAGACGTGGGAAGGAAAAAAGCTGTCTACTTCATTATTGTTTTCCCCCAGTCTTCTTTTCACCTCCGATTTTGTGTTTATTTCATAGTAGCCACAAATTCCTTTTGCTGTGGGTAAAATAACCATGCTCTGAATTTGAGCACTGGTGAGTAGCTTTTTGGAATCGGAGTAGCTTTTGGGGGCAGTCTAAAAAGAAACGTGGTTTTTAAAAACAGCTGAAAGGAGGACGTATTTTTTGAAATGCCAAATTGCTGTTATAAGGGCTTGGCTTCTGGCAAGAGACTTAATATTTAGGATTTCAAGGAGATATTAAAAAAAATGGAAAGTACCTGTTTAAATGTAGTTTCAAGAAGTTAGGAACAATAAGTGAAGCAAACTGGATGAACTTTACAAACGACTCTGTATGAGTGCTTTTTCACAAAAGTAGTTCTACAATTAAATATGACAACCAAATACAAAGATGTTCATCATAGTGGTGAAAAAATATGGAAATAATTTTAATGTCCAATAGACAAATGAAAATAAAAATTAAGTTTCTGAAGAACTCTTAATGGAATTGATAATGTTTATTGTTCTGAATACATACAGATAGGCATAGAAAAACACTCAAAGAAAATACTTTATATCAAAATGTTAACTGGATAAAAGTGATTTTCATTTTCTTGTTTTTGTTCTTTTTTTTAAAACTTCTACAGTGAACATGTATCATTTTCATAAATCAGAAAATTTGAAAATGAACACTATTATTATAAAGAATTTATATCTAACATTCATTTATGAGAATTGGAATGTGACTTAAATATAAAGAATTGTTATTGTATTTTGGTGTAAACATTGTTCTTGTCCTTGAAAAGGCTAAATATACTTGTCGTAAAGAAAGCACTTAATTTTTATTTTTTTGCTTCTGTGACATACAGATTTTTTGGCACTACTGTGAGGCAATAGAAAACCTGTTCTCCATCACTGTATATCACATTTTCACAAATCCCAGTTGGAAAAATTAGTTGAAATTATGGTAATGCTAAGAAAATTTAATCTTCTCTTCAACTAACTCCCTGGGGCTTAAAAAAAAAAAAAAATTCAACACTAGGCTGTGTGATCTGAAAAAAAAAACCTCCTGGGCAAAAGATTAAATTAGGAACTCTGGTTTGGCTACCCAGCAAGACTGACATAGGATAGCCTTGATACTGTTACAGTGGAAACAAAAGTGGAAAAAAAAATAGAAAAACCTAGGCAGTTTATAATTAGACAAAGTGACTGGATAAATTCAGCAACTTGTAAATAAGTCAAAAATACACAGGGCCTTGGCCAAATTATCTAGAAAATGCCACTTACTGTCTAAGGTGTTAAGTCAACATCGCCAAGTTGGTGCCAGAGGCTATTACTTGGCAATCCTATTCCTTTAAAAAAAAGCATCAACCTCTTTTTTACACAGTTGAAGCAGCAGGGCTAGGGGAGCCTTTTTCATTAGGGGTAGTGAATTCCAGGGCTTTGGTTCAGAATTAAGTCACCTCAGGGTTCCAGACAGTCTGGAATCCCAAAGTAAGCTCTTCTCCAGGATGGCAGCTTGGTGTAGAGAGAAAACCTGGAAAATTCAAAAACACCCTGCATTGTAAGGGCCTGATCTTTCTTACCCAACGGTGGAGCAGTCTACAGAAATTAACCCTCTCATTTGTTAACCTCACTAACAGGCTTTAACAGATCTGCAGGCCTGGATGGCTCAGGTAATTGCCCTAATTCGTTTGGTATGGATGGAGGCAGGGACAGCAGGTACTTGGAGCTCGAGTCATTAAGCTTAAATTAAGAGAAAAAAAAAATCAAGACTGTATGCCTTACAGATTTGACATATGAATTCCAGATGTTATGGAAGACATTTTACTGTTAAGGCTTTTAGGCCACTTTTTGTAATTAAGGAGAAGATTGGAGGGGAAGGCCTGAAGGCAGAACATGGTAAAGAGAGCAAGGTTCTATAGATTCTTAAAGCCTCAGGAGGTGTGTGTGTGTGTGTGTGTGTGTGTTTCCAAACTGAAAACTAGCAACAGAGTCTTAAAATCCCCCCGCACGTGAGGAGTTACAGGTATGTGTGAGTTGACTTGCTTATAGCTTTGCTGGTGGACACGTCACCTCCTTAGTTGGAAGTGCTTGTTTTGTTATTTCCTTGCACTTTCTCTCAGGAATTCTAAATTTAAAATGTTAATGCAAACCCACCAGTGTTCTTGGGAAGGTTGTTAGAATTTTTGCCCCATATAGAAACAAAGACAGGTAATTATACCAGGAATAGAGCTGCACTTTTACTTCAATGATATGCACCAAATCCTGTTTCTTCTCCTTTTTCAGAAAATGGTAAAACACAGGGAAAGGAACAGGAGTTCCAGACCCTGGGTACCAAAATATTACAGAAGCACAGGAAATGACTTTTCAAATCCAGCCTGTAAACCTGTCATTTCATGGGCTTGTCTGTGAGCCTTGAAAAGAGAGGAGAAGATCACAGAGCAGACATTCCTACATTATGGGAAGGCTGTACCGGGGGGACCTCTGAAGGACTTCCCACGCCCCGGTGCTATGGTTCTAAACTCAAGCCATAATTTGAAATGTTAGCGAAAAGCCAATGAAATTTGAGGCAAAATTTGTGGCTTAAAACTACCTCACTTTGCTTTAAAAAACAATTGACAAGCTAAAATATAGTTTTAAAGGGACAGGGATATATTCCCAGCCCTATTGCTTTAAGGTGTCCACTTAAAAATACTCCAAATATGTGGTAATTAAGCTATAAAGTCATTGAAATATGCATTAATCCTCTTTAAAACATTTACATATTGACTTTCATTTTACATCAATCTAATCTATCTGAAAGATGTTTCTGGTGTATTCAACAAATTCTGCACTTTTGGTGAACTGGTTTTGGATTCACTGATTATTCAAATATTTGTATTCTGAGTGCCTTCTAGGGGTAAGATATTCTCTGAATGAAGCAGACAGGAATTAATAAATCAGTCTGCTGGCTCATTCAGGCACTCCTTCCTCTCCTCCAGTGTAGTGAGGAAGCCCAGTTTTCTCCCCTGAAAAGTAGGGCTCGTAATAGCACATACCTCATTGAATTAAATGAGTTAATGCATGCACCAAGAACAAGCCTGGCAAGTACTCAGTAAATGCTGCCTATTCGTTTAGTACTGAGCATGGGGGAAAACAATGTACAGGTCCAGATTTAGCGATAAACAGAACAAAGTATATAAAGAAGGGAATGTTTGAACTGCTCCTTGGAGGATAAGAAGGTGGTGTTCACTAAGTATGTAGATGAAGCCTGGGCCAAGCAAACTGTACAAGAGAAGGCATAGAACTATGAAACTAATAGGATATCTAGGGAATTGTAAACAATTCATTAGAGCCAGATTAAGAGGTATCCTATATAATAAAAGGGTAATATGCAAATAGACAAAATGGCAGAACTGAACAACCAATCAAGGTGTAATATGCTAATGATATGCTAAGGCTGCTCAACCGCTCTCTATGACATGCACTGACCACCAGGGGCAGACAACCAGCTGGCTGACTAGTTGCTATGATGTGCACTGACCACCAGGGGTTAGATGCTCTGACCAGTAGGTTAGCTTGCTGCTGGGGTCCAGCCGATCAGGACTGAGCAAGATGGGCCAGACATGCCCTGGAGCCCTCCTGCTGTCCCTCCCTGGCCCGATTGTGCACTGGTGGGGTCCCTCAGCCTGGCCTGCACCCTCTGGCAATCCAGGACCCCTCGGGGGATGTCAGAGAACCGGTTTCAGCCTGATTCTACAGGCCACACCCCTTGGGAGGGCGCCAGACGCAGGGCTCATGGCTGGTGAGTGCTGCTGCTGCAGCGCAAGCCAATCGGGACTGACTGGGCAAGAGCCCGCAGCAGGCACAGTGGGGCCGGGATGAGCGAGAGCGGCAGGTAGGAGCTGCAGGCGGCGTTGGACTGCGGGTTTCAGCCCTATCCCTACAGGCCACCCAGAGGGACCCCACCTGTGCACAAATTCATGCACCAGGCCTCTAGTGTGAGAATAAGAGAACCTTCAGTGTTTACTGCCCAAACCTATGTGATTGGAAGTGATGCAGAGGGCAAATTTCCAGGTTGATGGTGACACCATTAACTATAAATGAAATATGGGAGGTGACATGGGTTTTGACACAGTCTTTTGTTTTGGACATCCGGTATATGAGGAACCTTTGAGACCCAAGGAGAAATATACAATTGTATATGCAAATCTGGGGCTGAAACTTGGCTGGAATCAAGAACCAGTGTGGAGAATGAGAAAGGAACGACATAATCTACACTGGCATTCAAGGACAGTTGCCAGAGAAAAGAGCCAGAGAAAATAGACACACGAACCAGGATAGCATGGGGCCCTGGGAAGAAACCAAAAGAGTAAGAAGAGTTTCACATCAATTGGGATGTTTTTGAAGAAAAATGACAGAAAACTTAACTCAAATTGGTTTAAACTGTCAAGATTTATTGGCACATGTAACTGGAAACACAAACCTCTACTGGATCACCCCTAAGCCTGGGGTGAGGAATTCAGCTTACCATCAACAGTTAGCAGTTACATTGAGTGCCTACTATGTGCCAGGCATTGCTCGTCAATAAACAAAACAGGCTAAAAGTTCCACCTCTGGGGGCAGTACATACAAATGCTTCTTGGTATCTTTTTTTTTTTTCTTTTTCTCCTGCATTAAAATTTGACATGCTTCAAATTGGGAAAACTAAGTGGAAGGAGAGCAAGAGAGAAAGCTTCAGAACTTAATGAAAAGTTCAACAAAACACTTGCTGGGAATTTCACACCTTTTTGTAGGACTGTCTGTCTGGCACTCCTGTACTAAGTGATCATGGAAGGTAAAACAGGGGAGCAGTTCTGTATGGATACAAAACTCTAAAATCCAAAATTCCACCAAGGATACATTTTAAAGTCCAGTTATGGATTTAAATTCATCAGTTTTGACCTATCATGTTGAGTTGCCAAGTTCATTCAAATATCTATAAAATAATCACATTTTTCAAATATCTCTGGTACGGCTTTGTATCTCAATCATGTGGCAACATGTTTTATATATATGTAGGTCATGTCCAAACCTGCATTAGTTCTTTCATATTTTAATTGTCTCTCCTCTCATTTGAAAATTTTAATGGCTAAAAAGCAGTGTCAATTTTCTCAACAATGCTGATTCCTTTTAGAATATTTTCCACAAAGCTCTATAAGGCTATTTACACTTTAAATTTTAAAATGACCCAAAAATGCTTAAGTTCTTTTCTCAATTTTATCCTTATACAAAAAAAGTCCTTCATGCCTGATACAACTTCCTTATCCTAAAGATGAGCAAACTACCAGAAATATCAAGTGATTTGATTCTCTTAACAAGGAAGCAATTTGATTAGAGGATTTTCCTTATCTATATGGATTTTTTCTAAGCTTTTTTACTGGATTTTCACTAGCTAAACCAAGCAGCTCCTTACCTGAGAACTCACATGGACACCTGAGCAAACATGTTCCCAAAACATCTCTGAAGGGGTAAAGAATCCATTCTCTAATGTGGTGACAGATGTAGAAAGTGCCAGGGAAGTCTGCTTTCCAACCAGGGATATTTCTGTGGAAGGTGAAGAAATCCATAAGCAAGTTCATCTCCCTTCCCATTAATTGGCCATATTTTGAGAAAAAACCCAAGATACAAATGGCTGAAACTGTTTCAAAATATTTAGCCTCCTTCCTTTTATCTTCCCTTCCCCCTCCCAAATGAAAACTATCCTGGCCTATGTATCATAGATGCACAATTCCCAGAAGTTGCTTAATAATCTCACAAATGTGGCCACTACTTGTCCTAAAATATTGGAACATACAACCCCTCCAAAAAGATTAGTATTTGTTTCCTCTCCATTCTGTTACCTTTTAGAAAGGAGGCTCAAAGCACCACTGGGGACTGCTATAGTGAGCTTTTGTTCTGTCTTAACTAATTGGTGTAAGCTGTGAGATGAGTTGAACCAATGGGAGTGGAACAAAAGGTTTAAAGACTTTCAGAGTGGCTTGCTGGGCTTTTTTTTTGGTGGGGTTATGGTTTGCTTTCATTCTTTTATAATATTTCAGCATCTTCTGAGCTATCTGTTTCACCAATACGTGCATTCAGACGATACATTTTGCCTCATTAATTATAATTCCATTTAATTTGGTGCCACATTGGGTTATGCTTTACCAGTTGATGCCATCCCCCTCCAAATTATTCACATACAAAGACTTCACAACCTTAAACCGTTTCTTGTTTTGTTAATTACTTCAATTTTGGGATTCATACATTTGTAAACCTAGAGGATAGGCAGCTGCAGAATTGTTTTTTTGTAAGCTTGAGACATACTAGAAACCATCATACTGTTACATTCCTTGCTTATTCCAAAAACATCATGGCTGGTATACTTTCAATGACACAAATTTTAATCTACTTGATCATGTTCCCAACTAAACAAATTTTATAGTTTTTTAAAGATTGGCTTCCAGTATGGGGGGGAGACAATTGGACTGGGGATTTTTTAAAACTGAAAAGCTAGTATCTTTTTTTTTTACATTATAAATGCAGTGTGTCCTATAATTAACACTGTCTCTTAAAGGTAAGAATCATGGAAAGACTGATGCAGTGTATTTTTTCCTTTTATTGTTCAAAATGTTACAAATAACAGCACTACATTTTGGACCATATAAGTCAAATCAAAGATTACCTTACTGACTACAATCTTGTTTTCTTGATTATTACTATATGCAAGCATTAGGAGCTGGGTAGAGAAACCATGTAGAAGTAGGGTTGGCTGATAAATTATAAGACGCCCAGTTAAATTTGATTTTTGGGTAAACAAATTTTTAGTAGAAATAGTTTTTAAATATTACACATACTAAAACATTATTTATTGCTTATGTAAAATTCAAACTTAACTGTGTGTCCTGTATTTTTATTTTTGACATCTGGCAACTCTTTGTATTCAGCAAACTATAACAGGGAAATCTATGAATTTTTACAATATAAGACATATATGATACATGCAGTAATACAATCATGTGAGGAGAGGATCTCCACTACCTACCACATAAGGGTACCTAGAAAAGATGCCGATCCCAGTTCCTAAATTTAGACTGGCAGATAGATGGTTTCGTGTGATGATTTTAGAGCTTGTGTCATGAGTTAAATCCCAAATTCACTGTTCACTAGCTGTGTAACCTTGGATGTTACTCTTCATTATAAAACTAGAGGCCTGATGCACGAAAATTCGTGCAAGATTAGGCCTTCTTTCCCCCAGCTGCCCGCCAGCACCAGCTTCCCTCCGGCACCCGACACTTGGGCTGGCTTCCCTTGGGCCACCTGCAGACACCCTGACTGGGCTGGCTTCCCTCCAGCCCTGGCTTCATCAGGAAGGACTTCTGGTCTAATTAGCATATTACCCTTTTATTATTATAGATAAGGCTACTAATACCTGTTTTACTAGGCTGTACAAAGCACCTGGAACACAGGAGGAAATCCCTAAATGGTAATACCTACTATTAACATCACATGGCAAAGAGAGTATGTCACAAATATTCAAATGTTGATGTAATGCAGTAATAGTACTATTGAATAAGTAATTTTATTTCCATGATCTATTTACACTGTACAAACACTGTTGAAAAGCACCCTACAAGTTCACAGTACATTACATTTACTTTAAAAATATATTCCTTTATAAAAGGTTCATAGGACATTGGCATGTCAACATCTGACGGAAATCTCAAAGCAAGTCACCAGTTCTGTGATAGCAAGAATGCTTCCAAGTGTTGTCAACTTCACAATCACAAGTCACCATTTGAGTTTTAAATACATAGAAGTTTTAAATAAAAAGTGAATTTTACAGTGGAAAGTTCCTGCTGCAGCAATACTTATTAACAGGTACTTTCATGGAGATGACATTTCATATTTTACAATATCAACTTATCTGACCAAAAAAACCATTTCATCAGTAAGTTTCGCAGTTCAAAATTTGTCATTTGTTGTTTTCTACTTTTTCTTCTTTGTTGGTTCTCCTGGTTCTACTTTGCGCTTTTTAGAAGTATGCTCATCTTTTTCATCATCTTTAAACAGGAAAGGAAGAGTTTCAATCAGTAATTTTTAAAAAGCATTATAATTTCATTTACTTTGTAACAATACCATCAGCTTCAATTAATGTTTCTTTCAAAGTTTCCCAAAAAAATCCAAAAATTAACTTTTAAAACTCTGATTTTAAAGTGCAAGTGAAAAAAGGGATTTTTTTCAATTGTTATACAAAATTCGCCCTTTAGTGCTATATTTAAGGTAACCTAAAATACAAAAATCAGATTCGTTCTGAAAAAGCTATTCCCATGTATTCCACAGCCTATGTTGTATTTAAATATATAATCTACACTTTGTACAAATGGAACACATTATTTTCCACAAACACACAATCTAACCATAATGTTATTTAAGTGGCTATCAGATATTTTTTTCCCTTCCAATCTGCTTTAACTCTCCCCCCTCCCCACCTCCCCCCGCAACAAATAACTTCCTTATCTTATCCCTAGGCTCCTTATATTTTGCAGTTAAAAAAAAATCACAGGTAGATGTTTCACTGTGTTTTCAATTATGTCCTACGTAGTTAGTTCTACTCCCCTTACCCTCACTATCCCGTTCCTAGCAGGGTGAGAATATTCCAATGGTAATAGAAAAACAGACATCTTTTCTCCTTCATATTGTGAAGAATTTGAGAGGGAGAATGGAGAAGAACCTTACATTAAAACTATGTCCTCTATAACTTTTCTAATGTCTGTAGCTGCAAAAAATTAATTTGACAATATAAATGTCAAAAATGAGAAGTGGACCATTTTTTCAACTTAAAATATCTAACTACAGAAACAGAAAAAGAAAAAAATAACAAAAAGAAAAGAAAAAAAATATCCAACTACATGTTTCAATAAAACACAGGGTAGCACAGACTAGCTGCTAATTTCCCATTTCTCTGAACAAATGTGTGGCTTTATTTTAAGAACACTACATAGATGGAATAAATAACTTGTAGAAGCTATGATTTACAAAATACAAATTTATTTTAAGTACATTACTGAATTCATTGAACTTTTGACTTTATATTCTCCATCAACAACAGATACTCAAAGTTCAACAACTATTACGGGGTGGTCTAAAAACTATTTTGATGTTGAAAGGGTCCTTTATATTAAAAAATTTGGGAAGCCAATGATATCAGATCATAAAACTAAAGAGAAAATATAGTTAAAACCTTAAGTCTTCAATTTCCTTTTGCTAACTGTACCATACTCAGAATATTTCCTTTGTTGATATGGGCAATAATTAATATCAAAAACAGGTGATTCATCTTCATTCATCTTCAAACATAGCATGGAGATGTTATTCATACATTTCATAAAGCACTATGGATTTATGTAGACAGTAAGATAAAAGACAATTCAGCTTAACAAATCATCGCAGGAATTTACAAACCAAAGTTTTAATCAGTAGTTTATTATGTATACACAAAGACCCTTGCTCTACAAACCAAGTAAAATAATATACAGCTCAAATAAACCAAGCCTATGGTTTTTAACTGGAGTTTAATTATCATCATGCTTGACTTTAGAGATTATTTTCACTACTAATATAAAAATTAAAGTTACTTTACTAGAAAAATCTGTTAACATATATTAAAAAGATTATCTTAAGACACTTCTGCTTTTAATCCACCACTTGTTACAAGTGCATTTACTGAATAACAACAAAAACACAAATTACTAAGGCTGGAAAAGTAAGTTCCTACCACTGATATAAACAGAAGAGCTAATGCCATCTAGTGACACAACAAGGCATTGCCTTAAAAACCAGAGCAGGAAAAAAAAAAAATCTCCACAACCCTGAAATGTTCCTTCATCAGCTTTACTACTTTGTGCCATATACTACAGAGGCAATAATAAGAAAACAATTTTTCTATTATGGAATTCATGTCACCAGAAGTAAATAAGTTTAAATTATTAATACAAGCTAATTTTCTAAATTAAGAAAAGCATTAGCTACTTGAGCTTAGCTTTCATGATTGTTAATAAAGCTACAATTCATTATCTAAGCGCCTTACAGATCTATATTTTACAACCACTAAACAAGAGATGCTAATAAATAGCAAGATTCAATGACCAGTTTTGAACCTTTCCCAATTCCTCTTAAAATATCTGGAAGAAGTTAACTGGCAAAAAGGACAAAAGGGCAGAAAATGGGAAGAAAAAGTAAGCACAATACTGTGATACTCTAAAAACTTAATACAAGGTATTTTATGAATTAAAAGAAGGTATTTATTATAAGAAGACAGATTTCAGGATTATCCTTTAATCTTATGATCCAGCTTTAAACTGGTCGGGTGTGTTTGGGTCCTTTTGTTTTTTGATATTGCCAACATTCACTTTCTGATGGAGGACCATCATATGATCAAAAGCTCAGAAAATAACTATGGCAATAGCAGTTTGCCACATATTTGGAATTCCTTCTATCTGAACTCAATAGGCAAGCTGGAAAAAAGAAAATTCTTTCCACTTGTCCTGGATATATAATCCTCGCCTTTTCCACAGAGGAAAAAGGAGAGCACCTGTGTATGGCACCCCAGTCACACCGTCAACTCTAGTGGCCTTGCTGCCATACTTCCTATGAAATATTTGGAATATTTCTTATGCACTCTAGCTTGAAAAATATAAAAAGACTAAATTCCAGTTTAATAATGTGTCCTTTCCATTTAAGGACCTGAATTGTGAAGGTACCTACCTTAGAGCATGCCATTTTCTAGTTTTGTGGCCTTGGACATGTCACACAAGCTCTCATTTCCACATTTTCACAAGGTGTTGTAAAGATTAAAGAGTATTTATGCAAAAGTGTTATTATTGATGATATAAAATACTAAACAATATGAGGTATTTAAATGCCCCCTTCATTTGGTGTCTTCAAAACGATGCATTTGCTGACGATGTGCCTTGGTGATTTCTAATACACATTGGGAAATCAGTGAAAGAAATGAAAAAGCCATATAGAATAAAAACTAAAGAACTACCAGTTAGTTACTCCTGCTCTTAAACAAAACTCTCTGCAGAAAAGAGCTAAGTAGGTTGCCTTTGATTTATGGGAAGATGATCAGAAATCTGTTTAACAAAAAATGGTACACCCTTTCATTAAAATGATAGTCCAAAATATTTAGTCCAGCTCAACAACTGTCCACTGAGTACTTAGAATGTATACTACTGCAAACTTTGATACAAACATAAATAAAACCTACCCCGCTGTGTAAGGAACTCATTTTCATGAAGGAGACAGACAGTGAATAACTAATCACATAAAAGGTGGTAAGTGCAATCAACAGCATTAGAATACACAGGTACAGATAATTAATTAGAGGGAGGTAATAATCTCAGATTTTCTTCTTCGACTTGGATTTTGAGGGATAAATGAGTTTCCCAGCCAAAGAGGAAGAGAAGAACATTCCAGACTATGGTGCAAAATATATTGAAAGGCATGGAACTATAAAATAGCATGGGGCATTCAGGTCTGAATTTTAAGATCTTAAAGTGCCAGAAAGGGGCCAGGTGAAAGGAGCGTGGAGAGAAAGGCAGAGTCATCCCAGAAGGCTTTGACTCTATGCTGTTGGTGAGGGTACTGGACAGGTGAGCTACATAATCAGGTATGATTTTTAGAAAGTTAACATTATTAGCTGCAGTGTGAAGGATGAAAATGGGTAATAAAAGTGTGGCAGCAGAGATTACTGTGGCTACTTAAAGTCCAAGAGATGAAATTATGATATTATGACGAAGGCAAGACGACGAGGTCATTACTATTTTTAATTACTATATAGTATTACTCGGGTAAGCTCGTTTTGTCACACTAATTTTCGCTTTAAACCACAACTGCGTTCATATATGAAGCCTTCACAACAGCAATCACAAGAAAGAATCCATGAATTAACTCCGCTGTTCTAATAATACCACTGCCTGAGATATCAGAGATTTCACTCTAAAGCCTGAATAATTTATTCTCTTTCTCTAAAACAGAGCAAATACTACTGGCTGAGATAGCAGCGCTTCGAAGCTGACTACGTACTATCTTAAAATAAAAAAACACAGTAAAAAGTATTCAAAGACTCTCCTAATTAATTTGCTAACGCGCTAGATTTGAATTTCATCAAGTATCCCGATCTTCTTGAACTCATCACCGGGACCAAGAGGTACTGCCCCCAGAGCCTGCCTCTCCTTACCCGATTCCACCGTCTCCTCCCCTTCCGGCAGGAGCCGGGCCTTCTTGACGCTCTGCGGGGCGTCATCGCCATTGTCCTCATATATGTTAGACCACTTGATGGCCATATCCAGCTCTGGAGGGGGAGGCTTCTTCTCAGGAGTGTAGGTCTCCGGCGGTGGTACGCAGTTGGACTTCCAGATTTTGAATTCCTTTGGCGGCTGTTAAGCAAACACATGAGGCACCGTGAGGAACCGAGGTTCCCAGAATCAGTAGGGCACATGCACCTCCCTGCCGTTCGATTATTGTTCAGGTTGACTTTTTTAAGTTTAAAGATACATTTTTTTTCCATCCAAATCACAATACTGTTAAGTGAAAAGCCAAAGGGTTCCCTATACGAATAAAGCTAATAACTTTTAATTACCAAAGAAGAATCCAGTCTCAGACACTACGCCAAGGCTGACCCTTTCCGGAGGCTGCAGCAGACACTGTCTTGGAGGCAGCACCGCAGGCACTTCGGCGTCAAAGGGGAGGGGTCTCGGGGACCAGCTGCAGCGGGGGCGGGGGAGTCACCACCGTTAGTCCTGGCCCCGCAGGAGGGGCACCGAGCGCGGAGGTTTGGGTCTCTTCACAAGCGGGCGGGGCTGCGGGTCCGACCGGGCACCCACCAGGCGGGGGAGGGGGCCCGGGCTCCCGGGGCTGGAGGGGGGAGGGGGCGCGGCATCCCCGGGGGTGACTGCGGGTGGGGGAATGGACTTCCGGTCCAGGAGGCGGCTCGGGAGGGCGGAGGGCGGAGGCCGGGGCCAAGACCGAGAGTGGGGTCGGGGGCCTCACCTCCTCGGGCGCCTTGACGACGTGCCTCTCCCAGTCGATCTGTTTGTTGAGCGGATTGTAGAGAAAGGCCGGGCGAGTCACGCTCCGGAACAGCTCGTCGGGGCCCGGCAGCTTCTTGTTCCCACAGCCGCCCGCCGATTTCGCCGGGTCTGGAGCCCTGCGCCTCGTCTCCTCCGGCTCGCTGCTGTCCTCCTCGTCCGAGGAGTCTGAGCTGCTGCTCCCGTACGCTGCGAAGTAGCTCAGGGGGTCCTTCTCCTCGGCTGCCATGACGGCGACTCTTGGGGACCGAGGCCTCCGCCGGAAGCCGGAAGCTGTCACAGGCCCCAGCCCCGATGCCCCCGCCCCCGCCCCCGATCTCGCACGTAATCGCGGGGAGGGTGCGCCCCCTGGCGGCCATGCCGCGCTATAGCTCCCGGCTGAAGGACTGGCTGAAGAAGCCGCGCATGCTCCCGAGCAGGGGCTTACTTCGCTCATTCCTGACAGGTGCACTGAGAAGAGACAGGCCCTCGGTCAGTGTTCCCAGCCAAACATTCAGCACTCAGTAAGTATTTATTAAAGGCACAGAAGAGCTAAGAATTTTGTCATTTCACTGTCACCTCCCATTAGGTCTTGCCTAGAGAAAACCAGTATTTCTTTCTGATCCTGCTGCATCTTCTCTTCAAAAGAGAAAAAGAAGAGATAAAAACTATGAACAATAACATGGCAACAAATACATATCTATCAACAGTTGAATCTAAAAATCAACATAAACGATCAAGAAATCTAATGAACAAAATAAACTGGTGAACAAAATAGAATCAGAGGCATGGAAACATGGAACAGACTGACGCATCTCAGAGGCAAGGGGGGAGGGGAGGAGGAGGGAGGGAAGGGGGAGGGGGGTGGGGAGGGATTAACCAAAGATCTTACCTATAGACACAGACAATATGGTGGTGAAGGCCTGGGGGGTGGGAACCGGGTGAAGGGGGGTCATGGGGGGGTGTAAAAAGGGGGACATTTGTAATACTCACAACAATAAAGACTTTTTTTAAAAAAGAAAAAAATCACTCAGTGTGCTTTCCTCGGTCATCATGGAAGTCACACACGGAGTCCTCTCCTGGTTGATCCCATTCCAGTGCACTCTGAACACCCTCTCTGACGAAACTCCTTCTGGATTGCACCCCCCACACACACACCAGAGTCCCCCAAACTCTCTGGTTTCTCGTTGTCATCCTCCTTCCATTCCTGCATGACTCTGTATGGCTCTTAAAGGTTGGTGTTTCCCAACATACAGGTGTCCAAAAAAAAGTATACACACATTAACAGCTGATATCTCAATTTTGAAAATGAAATGTATTTTAATAAAAACTATATTCAACGTGTGTGCATACTTTTTTGGGACACCCTATCTTATACCATCTTTCAGCAATATTAACATTTTTCTACTGCCCATCCCTTTTTATGGCATTAACCACCTTGTGCTTATGACTCCCAAATCTGGGCCTCTGACTCCAATCTTACCCTCCAAGCTCTAGATCAATCCTTGACGACTCCTAGTGAACTAAGAGAGAATGATACCCAAGTGAAAGTGATAAAGTTGGTGTCATCTAACATTCACAGACTCCACTTAAGGATGCCCGCTCACTTACAGAGTACCTTAATCTCTGGGGGCGGAGAATATGTCTCTTAGTCACTCCTCTTTCACAGTCCTATAGCACAAGCCTGAGCTCCTTGAGGGGAGGAGTTGATTATGCTTTGTTCACTTACATATTCCTAGTACCAGCTCAGTGCCTGCCACTAAGTAAGTAGATGGTCAATAAATACTGTGGATTATAATTTAGGGGGGTGTATGTATAGATAAATGTTCCTCAGATTTTTCCATCCAAGTACGTATGGTGATAGGGAAAAAGGATGGTCCCAAAGTGCCAAGTTTGGGAGAAGATCCTCACTCTGACACCAGTTGCAAGCTTGCAGACCCCCCCAAACCAACCTCAGGTTTGATAATTTGGTAGAAGGCCTCACAGAACTCACCGAAAGCTGTTTTACTCATGCCTATATTTTATTGTAGCAAAAGGATACAGATTAAAATCAGTCAGGGGAAGAGGTACATGGGGCAGAGTCCCAGAGACTTCTACATGCAGAGCTGCCATTTGGCTTCTTCCAGTGGAACGGTAGACAGTGTTAACTTCTTGCAGCAAAGGTATGTGAGCAGGTGCATGGAGCATTGCCAATCAGGGAGGCTCACCTGAGCATTGTTGTTCAGAGTTTTACTGGGGCTAGCTCATGTACACATAGTTGATTCCCGCATGGCTGACCTCATTCTCCAGCCCTTCCAGAGGTCAAGCTGATACAATGTGGCCCTAAACCCTATAAGCATAACATTTTTGGGGGAGAACATAGTATAGTATCTTGAAAATGTATGCAAATATTATACATTAGTTCCTAATGTGTCTCTTTTATTGTAATATGCAAACTATTTAAAAATACTTACCACTGAGTAAAACTGACACTCATAAGATAACCACATTTATCCTGTGGCTTTTAAAACGGTCCCACTGTTTCTATTCCAGTCAAGGGCATGTACCTTGGTTTCGGGCACATCCCCGGTAGGGGGTGTGCAGGAGGCAGCTGATTGATGTTTCTCTCTCATCCACGTTTCTGACTCTCTCTCCCTCTCCCTTCCTCTCTGTAAAAAATCAATAAAATATATTTTTAAAAAATAATAAAAAATAAAACGGTCCCACTGTTGAGTGCCTCTGTGGTTGGGGTACCCAGTTTGAGTCACATAAGTCCCTATTATCAAAGTTGCCAATAGCTTCCATGTAACCAAATCCAAGAGCCACTTCTTGACCTTTTAACAAGATAGGCCTTCTTCTTGAAACACTTTTCCCCCTTGCCTTTCACTACATCATAAACTTCAGTTTTCTTCCTATTTCATGGGCCACTTCAGTTTCTTCTGTCGCCTTCTTCTCTGTCTTATCTTTAAATGTGAGAGCACTTCAGGCTCAGCCCTAGACCTTCCTCTCTTTTCTATCAACCCTTATTCCAAGTTTTTTTTTTTTTTTTTTAATGAGGCCCATGATTTTAAAAACATTTTTTTGTTAATAACTCCCACATTCATATAACCAGTCCAGAAGTCTTCCCTGATCACCAAACTCCTGTAATCCCATTTCCAACTTTACTAACAATTCCTTCAAATTTAACATATTTGTGGTAGATTATCTATCAAGATCATCAACACTGTGCACGTACGCTACTCCTTCCATCAAGAGGTGTAGAATATTTCCTCTCTCTCTGAAGCTGGGCTGGCTTTGTCATTTGCTCTGATGAACAGAATGCTTCCACTTTTGCTCTCTTGGGAACACTGAGCCACCATGTAAAGAGGTCCAGCTGCCCAGCTGGAGAGAGAATGATCCCTGGCCAGTTTTCGGCCAGTACATTTATGCTAGGTAAGGCACCAGATATGCAAGTGAAGTCATCTGGAATCATCCAGCCCCAGTTGACGTTTTAGAAGTTTCCAAAATGACCCTAGGATAGACCATTAAAAAAACCATGAAGCTAAATCCAGCCCAATTTGCAGAATCATGAATAAATAATTGTTATTTTAAGACACTAAATTTTGGAATGGTGATAGGGAAAAAGGATGGTCTTAGCAATAGATAAGTGAAAAATATGTCCTTAACAGAACTCTTTATTCCCTACCTTCAATACTCCCCACAGTCTTTCCTACCTCTTTAATATCCACTATTATTAATTAGGTGCTCAGGACAAAAATCAGAAAGTCATCATTTTAAGTTTAAAAGTATTTTCCAAATCCAAACACTTTTTACCAGTTCTACCTCTACCACCCTCTTCTTTTGCCTGAACAATTGCAGTATTTTTTTCTTTATTGCTAACTTTTCTTTTCATTTAATCACCTTTAAATTGATTCAGATTCATGCATTACATTTGGTAGTCATGTCTTAGTCTCCTTCAACCTAGAATGATTTTTCAGTCTTTAACTTTCATAACCTTGATATTTAGAAGAGTGTATGTCAATTATTTTTGTAGAAGATTCCTCATTTTGAGTTTTTCCAATGACTAGATTCATCAGTAGGAAACAGTGGTGTGTATTCCTTTCATTGCATTCCATCAGGAGGCATGGGATTTCAATTTGCTCTGGTACTGATTTTTTTTTTTTAAGGAGGTATCTGCCAGGCTTCTCTACTAAAAAGTTATTTTTTTCTTCCTTTATAGCTTATTAGTATTTTATTGGGAGGTACTTTGAGACTCTGCCAATAACCCATTCTTTAATTAGTTATGTTTGTGTATTTATATTAACATTGACTCATTGTTTCCTGTTTTATCCAATGAATTGCAATCTATTATTATCACTAATTATTTCAATGTTGAAATTGTCCCAGATTTGGCCTGTGGGAGCCCCTTCAAGCTGGCTTCTGTGCCCTCTGGACATGCCCATTCTTTGAACACTTGCCTACTTTCTGGTGTAAGATATTCCAGACTTATTTTATACTTTGCCCTGGAATTAGACATTTTGCCAATGAACTCTGATTCTTTTTAATGGGAGAATATTTAGGAGACATGATCTAGGTGTTTGGCGTATTTATTGCTAATGATATGTTAATATTCCAGGTTCTCTCAGTAGACAAACTTAATATATTTATTTCTATATCTATCACATTCACACTGATACCTCTAATTTTAATCCAATACTACAGGATTGATTACTTTAGCCTAAAGTTTTTATTTGATCAACCCCCAAGTATGCAGCCAACCTTCCATCATTGCTGCTGGCCCTTCCCTCTTGTGAGCACCCAGCTTAACCCTACTTTGCCTCTGACACACTGCATTATCGAGTGACCTTCTTCAGACGCCCTCCTCACCCCGTTCCTACCTTCTACTTCAAGCTCTGATGTTGGACATCCCTACAGATACCTTCTTCACCAGCTCAGGCTCTCACACCTTTTGAGGGGACACCTTTCTCTGGGCCCTGACAATATGCTGAGCCATGTCTACACCTTTCTTACTGTACTCAGGCTCTGAGAGCCCCCAACAGGCGACCCATCTGTATTGCCACTCTCTTTCTTTTTGAATCCTAAAACTCTACCAGCGTTTTCAGCCAATGTGCTGCAAGAATTTCTAAAACATGCAATACCTGTTTAGTCAGGGGCACTGACCTCTTTTCCCTTAGACTGTCACATACAAAAAATGATAACAGCCAACACAGTAACAGCTATCTGGTGTGAATGAATCAAAATTATAGTTTTTTTGGGTCAGATCAGCAAAAAAATATATTTTTTGGTGTGCCACAGAATTTTAGTAATGAATTTCTATGTGCTGTGAGATGAAAAAGGTTGAAAATGGCTGCCCTATCCCCCACCCCACTATTATGCAGATCCTGTCCGGAATTCCACACTCCAGTCTCCACCCCACAACTCTCCTAAGCCCTACAGTGCAGGTGCTTACTATGTTTGGCCCCCGATAATGGTTTGTAGATTGAGTTTTTAAAGTGCAGAGAAGAGAATGAAAGATTAGAGAAAGGTAAAGAAGAACAGAAAAATAAAGTTGATCTCTTTCCTTCCATCCTGTCCTCCAATCCATTCTCCAAAAAGCAGCCACACTGAACTTTTAAAATGCGAATCAGATCATATCACTCGTTTAATCCCCTCCAATTGTTTCCGACCTTAGAAGAAAATCCAAACCTTTGGAGAATGGTCTGTAGGCCCTTGTGAAGCCTCATCTCCATCCAGGCTCCTAAGTTCCCCACTGTCACCCCTCACACTTATATGCCAGCTACACAGGCCTATGTGACCCTCAGTAACTCATTCCTGTCTCAGGCTTTTGCACTGGATGTTCCTTCTGCTGGAATTTTCCCCCAGAACTTTATGTGACTAGCTTCTTCCTTATTATTATTTAGGTCTGAGATCAAATGTTACCTGCTCTGAGAGCACGTCCTTCATAATGCTATCAATACTCTGTCCAAGTGACTTTGTAGCTCATGCATGTACTATTTTATATCCATGGCAACTAGAATGATCTGGCGTTCCTTGTTTATTTTCTAACTCCCTCAAAATGTGAGTTCTACAAGAACATAGACATTGTCTGTTTTCCCATTGTATCTCCAGCACCTAAAATAATAGGGACTCAATAAATAATTATTGAATTAGTGAGGCACAAAAATATATAATCTCCACTTACCTTTCTGCCATTTAAGAAATGCTAATAAGAAAGCATGGAGTTGTGGAAAGAACATTGATCAATTTTAGAATTAAACAGTCCTGAATTTTAATCCTAAAGAGCTATGTGACTTTGCGTCCTGAGTTTGTCTCTCATCTGTTAAAAACAAACAAAAAAAGCTGAAAATGAAACCTACCTTGCAGTGTTGTTATTAAAAGTAAAAACAAGATCACACATGTGGAAACACTAAGCACAGTTATTTGGCTTCTGATACGATCGTGGTTTCTAAATATTGTTGCACATTGGAATCACTTGGAAATCTTTAGACTTGGGATGCCTGGCTTCCACACCCAAGCATCTGATTTAATTGGTATGGGGTACAGCCTGGACATCGGGATCTTTCAAAGACCTCCAGGTAATTCTAAAATGGGCAGTAAAGTTTAGGAACCACTGCAATCAAGAACTGCCTGATAATTAAATAGTATGGCAAATTCAGAGTAAGGATTTTTAGAGCATTCAAGTTATCTGTGTACATTTTGTACTTAAATTCAGCTCTCCTTTCAGAAAACCCTCTTAAGATTATATTTAACAACTATGGATCGATTTGCTTCTTGGTTTGCTTTTTTCCAGAGTGTACAGTGTACATCTTTACCCAGTGACACAAGTTAAGGCCATAGCTTAAAACTTGGTGCTCCCTTTTACATTGCTTATGGAAAAGTGACAGTAGGTATAAGACTTGACTTCTACCTTATACCATGCACAAAAATTACTTTGTAATGAATCATAGAGCTAATTGTGAAACTAAAACAACTAAGTTTCCAAAAGGCCCTAGTCGGCCCTTGGACTAAAGGGTCTCCGGTTTGATTCCTGTCAAGGATAGGTACCTTAGTTGCAGGCTTGATCCCGGGGCCCCAGTCAGGGCGCATGCGGGAGGCAACCAAATGTTTCTGTTTCTCCCCTTCCTTCCCCTCTCTCTAAAAATCAATGGGAAAAATATCCTCTGGTGAGGATTAACCAAAAGAAAAGAAGAAAATAGAATATCATCATGACATTATGACAAAGATTTCTTAAACAGGAGACAAAAATTACTAACCATAAAAGAACCACTGGACTTAATTTTAAAAATTATCAAAATAAACAAAAAACGCCACAAACAAAAAAAAACTCCCAAAGAAAACAAAACAAAAACTCAAATAAAAAAAATGTGGAAAAAAAAAACAAATTTCCCTTATCCTGGCTTGCCCCTAATTTGCCAGTATTTGACTTCGCGCTAAGAGCGACTTGCTGACAAAATGGAATTACCTCTTGAAAACGTGAGCTCACCATGAAAAGACATGGAGGTACTTTAAAAGCATATTGCTAAGTAAAAGAAGCCAAACTGAAAAGACTATATTCTGTATGATTCCAACTATGAGATTCTGGAAACAATAAATGATAGGGACAATAAAATGATCAGTGGTTGCCAGGACAGGAAGGGGTTAAAAAGAGGATGAGTAAAGGGTAATGGGATCACAGGGTTTTTAGAGCAGTGAAACTACTCCGCATCATATTTTAGAATAGTGAATACATGACCTTTTGCATTTGTCAGAACTTACAGAACCGTACAACACAGAAAGAACCCTAGTGTACACTATTAATTTTAGTTAATAATAATCTATCAAGACTGGTCAATCACTTCTAACAAATGTATCACACTAGAGATGCTAATATGGGAAATCAGGAGAGGGAATATATGGTAACTTTGTACTTTCTGCTCAAGTTTTCTGTAAACCTTTAAAATTCCTTTAAAAAGTAGTCTATTAATTTTTCAAAAAAGCAATTAAAAAGTGATCTCAAAAGTATTTTATGTTGATAATATGGTATCTGTAAAAAGTAACCTTTTCACTGCAGTATTAATCAACCCAGTAACCAGTTTCATTGTATGATGGCAATCATTCATTTAAACATTTGTTGGTAATGGCTTGTTTTCAGTGTTTAATGGGGGGGTGGGGGGGTGGGGGGAAATGACTTTATAGGATTCAGAAAACCCAAAAACCAAAATTTGTTTAAAAAACAACTTAATTTTATTGTCTATATGGTTATTCAATAGTCTGAAAAAACTCAGTGTTATAAACTATAAATATAGGCACTCTAGCATATCTAAATTATGATCTTTGATTATGAGTAAATTCTACTTAAATTAAAAAAATAACTGCATATCAAATTTTAATAAAAAGAAAAGCCTGCTTCTGCTTTTAAAATAGATTTAAATGTAATGCCACTATTTTCTTATGATACACTGGATATGAAACATGTTTCTCCATAATCCTTAGAAAATGTTTACACTAAAAAAATCACCCAGTCTTTATAATTTTTTAAAACCAATATGCCAATCTTCTTCATGACTGATAAAACTCAGTCTATCTAGAAATGCAACTCGAACTTATAACTTGCAATTTTTTCTATAAAAATTAGTACATATAAAGTAACTGTTTTATGTATTTCCTCCCTATTAAAAAGTTTGAAACTTCCAAAACACAGTACAATTTAAAAACGTTTATTGTTAATAGCATGTTTCCATCTCTGTTTTTTGCAACTAATGGAAATATATTAGATGAAGATCAGAAAATAGAGTTATAATTTAAATGAACACAATGAGGGCATGATTTATAAATGCACAAATTTAGTCAAACTTTGTTATATAATAAAAAGAAAAACCTGCTTCAATTGTTCCAAAGAGTATTAAAAATAGACAATCACATACACATGGAAAAAACAACATTTTGTTCTAGTTATTTTAACTCGCACAGTGGTCCTTATTAGAAGAAAATGAAAAGTGCAGAAAAAGTATTTCTTAAAAATTTCATGTAATAACAGGTTTTTGTAAAGATTTTTCTTTAGGAATGAAAATGTATCTTAAGAAAGTAGCGTGAATTATTAAGGTTAGTACATGTATGTTGACAAACTGAGATTTTAGGTGGCTCCAACTCCGATGTTCCTGTGCATCAGAAGGGGATTCTGTTGTCTGTAAGCCAAACTAAGTAGGAAAGAGATTTTTTTTGGTTCACTGACAGTTTTTCCCATTAGTGATTGGCTTTATTATCAACTAGAGGCCCGGTGCATGAAATTTGTGTACAAGTTAGGTCCCTAGGCCTGGCCGGCGATCGAAGTGCGAGCATCTGGTGAGGAAAGACAGGTCCCAACTGACCTCTGGGCCCTGGGCAGCACCTGGGGCCCCGGGCCCCAGTGCACCCCCCCTCCACCTGATTCATCGTGCCCCCACCCGTCTCCCTCAGTGCCTGGGAGCCGGGTGGCGGCCCCACCCCCACCATCGCCGCTGGTTGCTGTCTTCCCCGCTCGCACCCACGTTGGCCTGGCGCTGCTTGCTCATCTGCTCCACCATACCGCCACAGTCCCGCTCTCCTCAGGGCCCATCGGGGCTGGCAGCGCCTCTACTGCTGCTTGCTGCCAGCACCATGTCACCAACGCCTGCCATGTTCCGCGCTGCCCCCTGGTGATTGGCGCACATCATAGCGAGTAGTTGAACTTCCGGTAGAAGGGACAATTTGCATATTAGGCTTTTATTATATAGGATTAGAAACAGCTTCATCCTGAAAATTTACTGCTAGATGGTTGGAAACGACTATTAGACTCACTATTTCTAGCACAAATGCACTGAGAAACATCATTCCCAACCTGAGACTCTATTATCAAATAGAGAAATGTTCTGTATTAAAATTGGTCTTAAAACATAAAAAATGTAAAAACAGCAAATACCTCAAAAATGAAAAACAAAAAACAAAAACGAAACCCACAAAATTCTGAGAAGTACATGATCAACATGATTTACTTTAGCTATCTAAAAGTATCCACAAGTCTATTTACAAAGTGTGCTTACATTGCATTTAAAAAGACATGTATCAGGTGTTAATAAGTCATTATAGCAATTTTATAAAGATTCATATCCTTTCAAATATTAGTCATTATTAAAAAACAAAAAAAGGCTGTAAACTGTCATTGCCTCGAAAGAGCACGTGATCTTAAGGGAAGAAACATCTCACTAGAGTTTCCACAAGTTCCTTCTTCTAGCTGCAACTCTGGGGGCAAAGGAGGAGCCCCAGGGTCCCCAGGTCTGGGAAGTGTAGTTGAAGAGAATGTAGGGTTTTCAGTTTTGCCTACTTCTAGGACAGGCAAATTCAGAGATGAATTAGTAGAAAAAAAGGGGGCTGTGCTGGATTCTCCTTCGGGATGATACATAGTGGACACTCTCCGTTTTTCAGAGAAATAACTCTCATCTGAATTTGATCTAGAGAGGTTGTTTGTGGCTCCATCTGGAAAAGGCTCACAGTTGCTACATTTCAGTCCTAAAATAAAATTATTCAGATGTTAATAAAAAGTAACAAGAAAATTGAGTCCAATTTTAAAGATTACAAACTAGTTACCACACAAAATTTAAATAACAATTTATAAATTCTGACATAATCCATTTCACATTTCATTTGCTTTTCCCAACTATGAAGTGTATCCAATTATTTACATTTTCTAGGTAAGGAAATAGTCTCAAGGAAGCTAAATAACATGCTATAAACTCACTTTGTATACTTATATCCTTAACCATTGGAAGACCTGGGAAAAATAAAGTAGCCCTTAACATTTTTCATAAAATAAGAAATGGCTTTCAGCCCTGGCTGGTTTGGCTTGATGGATAGAGTGTTGTCCTGCGGACTAAAGGGTCCCAGGTTCTATTCCGGTCATGGGCACATGCCTGGGTTGTAGGCTCAATCCCGAGTAGGGGGCGTGCAGAAGGCAGCCGATCGATGATTTTCTCCCATCATTGATGTTTCTCTCTCTCTCTTCCTCTCCCTTCCCCTTCCTCTTTGAAATAAAAAATAAAATTAAAAAAGAAAGAAATGGCTTTCACAACTAATATTCTTTAACACACTGGCACAAAAAAACATTATCTAATAAAAACAAAATTTAAACAGGGTATATCTAAAATTCTATGAGTTAATGAACCTTAATTACTGAGTCTTGAATCATAGGGTGTTAGAAGTGGAAGGGATATTTTAGAGGTCATCTGGGAGAGTCTGTCACTATATATATATATATATATTTTTTTTTTTTTTTGAGTCTCTCACTATTAAAGATGGGCAAACAGGGGCCCAGAAACAGTGAAGTCATGCCCAGCATTCCAGGACTACTTCATGGGAAAGAGAGAACTAGATCCCAGGTTTCCTCTTCACATTAAATAATGTCCTGGTTTTCAACCTAACAATTTACTGAAGTGATGGCAGTTGTTCTGATCAAAGAATTTTACCATATCGAAAGGGTATAGCCAACAATTAGCCTCAACATAGAAAGAATAAACACAAACACAATTTATTTTTCTGTTAGGCTTAGCAAAAATATTCAACCCATAACTATCTATAAACACAGAACCTTCTGAGTTGACAAATGTTATGTAAAACCTGCAAAGTCTATAATGCACATTTATATATCATTTTTTTCCCACTAGTCTTTCAACTTCACAATACAGTCAGCATTTTTGTTCCATGCTATAGTAACTATTTTCTTAAATATGGCTCAGAAGGGGAAACTTCCATTGTGTTCCAGCATGCACTTACAGACAGTGAGCTCTTTAAATTACTCATTTCTGTATTCCCAGTGCCTAAAGCAGCTGGAATAGAGCTACATCATATTCACATTTAACATAACCGCTCTGGAAAGAGAGATATGAGATGGGGTTTAGGGCGAGAGGGGGATTTAAATTGTACAGGCAATTCTACAGAGCATTCCAATCAGTGAATGTGTGTGCTCTGGGGTTAGGGTGAAACAGGAGACATGGATTCGCTATTCCTTCATCCACCTCAGTTCTCATGCCTCTCTCATTTTGCCAGACTGAGTATAATTCTAGTGTTTAAAGTTATGTATAATTTATACAACATGATTCTTATAAACACAGCCAACTACTTCATCTTGTGATCAACTGGTAGGCGAAAAACTGAGTTGGACTTATTAAAATACTTTGCTTGTACACTATTCTTTATGTGTTAAGTGCATTTTCAGAAGTTACTTTTGACTAGATTAACTGCCATTCTGCTGACTTTAGAAACAAACCCCTGTGTACACTGGGACTTTATTATAGTTAGATTTTCTATAAATGATACTGTTAATTGAATGTAAACACAGAACATTAAGTGATATTCCACTTTTCCAGTATAATTACATCCTACTATATATATGGTTAAAAATACAAATGAATGTAATTCGGAAGCTTAAACTTTTCAATGCAAAATGATCATTTCTGGGATTTTTGTTTTGCATTTTACTTTTAAAATCATTGTTACATTTAAATGAACTCTTGGATACCCAAGATATTTACCTTTCAGGTGTTCCAGTTTTATATTTCGAAGTTTTAGCACTTCATCTGTAATCTTCTGTATCAGGAAGTTCTGTGTTTTTTCTCGCCGAATAGATTCAACAAGGGTATCTAGTCCTTTGGGGTTTTCTTGTAAGTAGTCTAACAATTTTCCAGCCCTTTTTCTACTTGATGTTCGGCAAGAAATTTCTTCAGTGTCTTCTCTACTGAGTATTTTTTTTGCACGCAGATGATCAAAATGTCTCTCAGCTATGATTTTTTCACACAGATATACACGCAAATTTTCTAAAGCCTGAAAGACATAAAATGTGCTTCAATGTTATTTTTTTTAACATCTAAGGAAATTACATAGGAATCTTAACTGGTGAGAGAAAACATCCTGAAGTTGGAGGTTCAGGCTTACTAAAATGCATGCTATTAAGATGAAGGTCAAGTAGACAAAAGTAAGTCCTAGATGAGACATTCCTTACAGCTTCTGTCCTGCTCTGATCTCATTTTCACATCTATAAACCAAGACCAGGGCATTGTGAGGAGAGGTCATGGTAATCCAGAGGGTCTGGGTCCGTGGAAATAGAGAAGTCTGCTGAAGTCCACCTTTGGGGCTAAAGATGAGAGCAGAGGCTTCCATACATTTCAGTTACCATATATCAAGGAATCCAGAATTAGTCAGGACCAGAGAGGGTAACTTGACGTCTCATAGCTTATAACTTCCTCATGTTTGTTAATTTTCCATCTTCCTTGAGTAAAATCATTATAAAAAAAAAAAAAAAACCCTCACTAAACTAAAAGGACCCATAATGTGTCTATCTTTGGAGTCAGCTGGAAAGACTGTAACTCAGTGAGTCAGCTAGTAGAAGGGAGGTAGAAAGATGTGGAGAAGGGGGGAGAGAGGAGAAACCTAACCTAAAGGAATAGTGAATATTGAAAGAAATTAAAGGAAATCACAGAAAACAGGTCTAGACCTGAGAAGCAGCTAAGGGGGCTTAAGTAGCGGAAAAATGACATGGGTCCAAACAAACAGCATCTATAGTCCAAAGCCAGTGATGTATTCTAGCGCCTCCATTTACTACATACGTGATAATGGATAACTCCTCTGTGCCTCAGTTTCCTCATCTAAGTGTTATGAGGAATAAGTACATGTAAAGTTCTTAGAGAAGTTAATGATCAATAAACGTTACTGATGGTAACAATGATAACTAATTTGACTTACATTTATAATGATGATCAAAAAGCAATGGAAGATTTTAGAAATACCCTAGTATATTGTGGCAGAAAAGTAGGCTAGGTGAATGGTTCCTATAGTTCTCAGTCCACTGAACCCCAACGTTCATTTATTTATTCACACAACAAACATTCATATATCTAAATACCTAATATACCAAGTGCTGAGCATGCAAAGATCAACAAGACTTGAATCCTACATGCAAAGGGCATATGGTCTAGTTCAGGGGTGGGCAAACTTTTTGATTTGAGGGCCACAATGGGTTCTTAAACTGGACCGGAAGGCCGGAACAAAAGCATGGATGGAGTGTTTGTGTGAACTAATATAAATTCAAAGTGAAGGAGCGGAGGGGAGAGCAAGAGAACCGGATAGAACAGCCGGATCCAGCCCGCGGGCCGTAGTTTGCCCAAGGCTGGTCTAGTTGGAGAGTATATGACAATGTGATATGACCCAGAAATTAAAAGACTGGGGAAGCACAGAGTAAGCAATTCACTCTACCTACAAAATCTGGGAAATTTACAGAGGCTACACTTTTGCTAGAGGCAAGGTGCACAGTGGGAAAATGCCAAAATTCTGGGGTAGTTGGAACACAGGCTGCATGTGACAGGGTGGTGAGGAATGTAATTAGGAAGGAAAACTGGGGTTAAATCATGGAAGAATTTTTAAAAATATATGTTTTTATTGATTTTAGAGAGAGAGGAAGGGAGGAGAGATAGAAACATTGATGCTTCAACATCCATTGGCTGCCTCTGGCATACCCCCTGGGGATCAGGCCCACAACCCGGGCATGTGCCCTGACAGGGAATTGAACCAGTGACCCCTTGGTGCGTGAGTCAACAATCGACCAGGCAAAAGAATTTTTGTAACATGTTGAGGAACACACATTTCCCTGTAGCCAAAAGAGTCATCTAAGATTTATAAATAAGAAACAGTAAGAACATTTTTGCAGAGAACTGGGAGAAGCAAACACTAGGGTCTGAGTAGACCAATTAGGACAGTGGTTGGCAAACTGCGGCTCGCGAACCACATGCGGCTCTTTGGCCCCTTGAGTGTGGCTCTTCCACAAAATACCATGGCCTGGGCGAGTCTATTTTGAAGAAGTGGCGTTAGAAGAAGTTTAAAAAATTTGGCTCTCAAAAGAAATTTCAATTGTTGTACTGTTGATATTTGGCTCTGTTGACTAATGAGTTTGCCCACCACTGAATTAGAAGATAGCTGCAGTATATTACATAATATATGCTGAGTGCATAAATTTAAGTTGTGAAGATAGAGACATACTAGATATAAAGGATGAACCCCTTGAAAAACCTCATCTGTTATTATTTCTACCACCTATATGCTAATGATTCCCATATTTGCGTATGTGATCAAGACTTTCTCCACCTAGACACCCCAATGGTACTTCATATTCACCGTCATAAACCAGATTTATCTACGTCAATTCTTTTCCATTGATGTTAACTCATCCACCCATCTATCCAATCACGCTATAAAACCTACAACTGATCCTTGACTTTTTCTTTTTCTCTTTCACTCACTTGCCAAATCTGATCATCCACCCTCTAAGACCTGCCATTCTACCCTTTATGTTTATCTAATTTGCCCCTTCACTTCATCTCTATTATTAGCATTACTCTAGTTCAGGTCCTTATATGTTGCATGAACTATTAACAACGGACACCTAGCTATACTTCCTACTTCTATCCTCCCTCTCAAGTCTCCTTCACACACCTATATGATCTTCCAATTTTTAAAAAGAAAATGGAAATCTGGAGTGTTACATAGTCTAATATTGAAATGTCACCAGTGAATTTTTTAAAAATTTAAAACACTGTGGATGATTGGAGAAACCAAGATGGCGGCATAGGTAAACACCTAAACTGCTGCCTTGCATAACAATTTCAAAACTACAACTAAAAGACAAAATGGACATCATCCAGAACCACAGAGAGGCTGGCTGAGTGGAAATTCTACAACTAGAAGGAAAGATAAAAGCAAACTGAGACTCAGAGGAGCTGCAGGAGGCAGAGGTACTGAGACGCAGGTGGAGAGGACTGGCAACTGAGTGCGTGGCTGGCTTTCTCAAGCGGGAGGGAGACAAAAGCTCCCGACTGCGCTAAACTCTAGTTCCGGGTGAGACTCTGGGGACCAAGACTCATACGGGGTGAAACTGGACTGTCAGGAGGGAGAAAAGCACACTGAGACTCAGAGGAACTGCGGAAGGCAGAGGTACCGAGGTGCACGCGCGGAGAGGGCGGGCGGCTGAGTAGACGGTTGGCTTTCTCAAGCGGGAGGGAGACAAAAGCTCCTGACTGCACTGAACTCCAGTTCTGGGTGAGGCTCTGGGGACCCAGACTCATTCAGGGAGAAACTGGACTGTCTGGTGGAGGGCGGAATTTGAGGGCGGCTTTCTCTCAGAGGTGCTTGCAGCGATTACCACGGGACACTGAGACATAGGAGCCTATTAAGGCAGGGCTGACGGGAAGCCAACGCTGTCTGCTCTGCCCTGAGACTCCGCCCCATCCAAGCTGAGCACAGAGACTTTTGCAAATCTTGTCTCATAAGGGTGTCTCCAGCACAGAAGTTCTCCCAGCGTAGATACAGCTGATCGTCACAGCCAATTGGCCTGGAGGTCAATTCCTCCCAGTGATACCAACAACAATCAAGGCTTAACTACAATAAGACTGTGCACACAGCCCACAAAGGGGTGCACCAAGAGTGTCCACCTCAGGTAACTGGGGAGGCTGAGCCACTGGGCCCTATAGGACACCTAGCATACAAAGCCACTCTATCAACTCAGGGAAGCAGCCAAAATGCAGGGACAAAGAAACAGATCACAAATGAAAGAAATGGAGGAAAGCAAACGACTGGATATAGAGTTCAAAACCACGGTTATAAGGTGTTTCAAGAATTTTCTAGAAACCGCTGATGAATTTAGCGGGAGCCTCAAGGATATGAAAAAGGACCAACTAGAAATTAAGCATACACTGACTGAAATAAAAAATATTATACAGAGATCTAACAGCAGACTAGAGGATCGCAAGAATCAAGTCAACGATTTGAAATGCAAAGAAGCAAAAAACACTCAACTGGAAAAGCAAAAAGAAAAAAGAATCCAAAAATATGAAGATAGTGTAAAGAGCCTCTGGGACAACTTCAAGCGTACCAACATCAGAATTATGGGGGTGCCAGAAGAAGAGAGAGAGCAAGATACTGAAAACCTATTTGAAGAAATAATGACCGAAAACTCCCCCCACCTGGTGAAAGAAATAGACTTACAAGCCCGGGAAGCGCACAGAACCCCAAACAAAAGGAATCCAAAGAGGACCACACCAAGACACATCATAATTAAAATGCCAAGAGCAAAAGACAAAGAGAGAATATTAAAAGCAGCAAGAGAAAAACAGTTAGTTACCTACAAGGGAGCACCCATACGACTGTCAGTGGATTTCTCAACAGAAACTATGCAGGCCAGATGGGAGTGGCAAGAAATATTCAAAGTGATGAATAGCAAGAACCTACAACCAAGATTACTCTACCCAGCAAAGCTATCATTCAGAATTGAAGGGCAGATAAAGAGCTTCACAGATAAGAAAAAGCTAAAGGAGTTCATCACCACCAAAGCAGTATTATATGAAATGCTGAAAGCTATTCTTTAAGAGGAAGAAGAAGGAAAAGGTAAAGATAAAAATTATGAACAACAAATACATATCTATCATCAAGTGAATCTAAAAACCAAGTGAATAAAAAATCTGATGAACAGAATAAACTAGTGAATATAATAGAATCAGGGGCATAGAAAGGGAGTGAACTGACAATTCTCGGGGGGGAAAGGGGTGTGGGCGGTGTACGAAGAGACTGGACAAAAATCGTAAACCTATGGATGAGGACAGTGGGGGGGGTAAGGGCAGAGGGTGGGGTGGGAACTGGGTGGAGAGGAGCTATGGGGGGAAAAAGAGGAACAATTGTAATAATCTGAACAATAAAGATTTATTAAATTAAAAAAATAAAAAATAAGACACTGTGTTCCACCCTTGACTTAAAAGGATCAATTTCCTCAACACCGGCAGAAGAATAGGTCTCAGACCAACCTCAGTTCAAATCTTGAGAAATGGGGCAAGTTACTTAACCTCTCTAAACTTCCTGTTCCCTATTGATAAAATAATAATACTTTAGAGGACTGCTATGAGGACTAAATGAGATAGTACATATAAAGACTTGACAGTCTGTGATAAAGTATGTGCACAATAAATAATAATTATTTGATAATGTCAGACAGGGCACTTCACAGTATGGATCCTACCTACCTTTCCAGTTTAATCTATCACCACCTCTATCAGTCTGGTACTTTATGTTATACCTAAAACTGCTTGTTCGGAACTCTACATTTCTTTACGTTGTTACCTTTATCTTGTTTTCTCTTCTCTATACCCCAAGTCGCTATTCATTCTTTAAGATCCAGGACAGTGGTCATCTCCTTCAGGAAGCTTTACCTAAACTCCCCGGAGTAAGTTAGGTATCCCTCTCCTCTGTCCTTGCAGTACCCTATGTATACATTTCACTTTTCTATATACCAAGACTCCACTTTTCATCTCCCAATTCATCCCAGTATTTCCATTCTGTCCCACCACTCTTCTCAAAGTCACCAATGACCTCCTTAATGCTAAATCTGATACTTTCCAATCATCTTACTTCTCAGCAACACGAACACAGTTGACCACTACTTCCTTGAAATACCTTTTTGTCTCATATGCTACCACACTCTCCTGGCTTTCTTCCCATCTCTGTGGCTATAACTTCTTACTTTTCAAAATTCTTCTAGGATTTCTCTCTTCCCTTTTAGCTCTCAACTTTCTAGGTGAACACATTCAATCTCATACTTACATTTCCAGGTCAGATCTCTCCTGATCTCCAGACTTGTTGGTTATGTTGCTGATTTGACATTTCCACTTACTAATCTGATTCCACTCTCTTCCTCAACTCCTACATTCAATCCATTACAAGGCCTATCATTTCTATTTCAAAAATGCACCTGGAATTCTCCTGCTCCATCCATTTCCACTGCCTTCAACTTGACCTAAATCACCATCATCTCTTAACTATATAAATTCTATGAGTCTCTTCATTGGTTTCCCTCTTTTCACTTTTGCTCTCCTCAGTCCATACAATAGGCTGAGGGATCTTTTAAAATATAACATTAGTTCTTCAATAAGTCCATACTGCACTTGTGGGAAAAATCCAAGCACTTTACTACCATCTGTAAGACCCTTAATAATATGGCTCTAGCCCACTTTCCTAACTTTGCCTCAGGGAACCTTCTGCCTTTTTCCATTTTCCCCAAGTCATAAGATCTTTGCAAATTCTATTCTGCGTAGAATGTTCTTCCCTGAGTTCTGTCATATCCTTCAGGAACCACTTTAAATGTAACCTTCCCTGACCATCCTACCTCGAGGAGATGCCCCCCGTTATTGTCTCAACATCTGTCTGTCTCCTTAATACTAGTAGTACTTAATTTATAATTATACATTTATTTGTTTTCAACCCTAATGACCTACATGTTTGAAGGAGGCAAGAACTAGGTATGTTTTGTTAGACTCTGTGTATCCTGAACTTAGCAGAGTGCTAAGTGAATGGTGTTTTGGATGAATGTGTTTTATAACTTATAATTATCATTTTATGTCTATCTCCCTCCTCCTAAGAAATCAAGCTCTTTTCAAAGTAGGATTGTATCTTAGTTTTAAAAATTTGAACTGTTAGATTCAACTACAGTATCAGCCTCATAGCAGCATGTAATCCATATTAATAAAATGGAACTAAATTCAACCAAAAAGATGATGTAAACTAGATGGGGCAGAAGGGGAGGAGAAGTATAGGGAAGAAGTGGGAGTTTCCAGGAGGATGGATGGTTGTATACTATTCATCAAGGCAGAGAACACAGTAGGAACAAGCAGCTTTGGGGGAGGAATGATTAAAAGTTCAATTTTAGACAAGGGGAGGAATCTGCAGGTTATAAAAGTGGATTTCCAGCAGCTATTTGGAAATACGTGCCTCTAGATGAGAGAAAAGGTCATAAACCATTTTGGGAAAATATCATGACAAAAAATTTTTAAAGATATGTGTATATACTTTTCTTTCATAGACCTCCTGGAACTCATCCATGATTCCCCAAGGTTATGAATTTCTCATATGGCTATAAAGTGAAATCATGGAAATGGATAGTATCAATGAATTCATAGAAAAAAATAAGGCCTGGAAGCCATGCTTCACATCTGTTTGTGTATAGGTTCTATGTCCTTCCACTTGTAATATCTCATTGCCTGTTTTATCAACTTCTTCCGGGTCCAAGAATGAAAATAATCTCCCTTAGAGATTGTTGTCAAGATTCAATGGGAACATTGTAAATTGTGTGAAACAACATTTGGAACATAGCAAAGCCTAGCTCTCTTGAGTTCATGGTTTTACTGGCACACATCTTGAATACAGCACTCATTTATTATATATTAACTATCAATGTCCCAATCTTATCTCAACTAGAATGTAAAGCAGGGGCCTGTTATTTTTTTGTATCTGTCCAGGCTAAAGGATAGTACTTTCTACAAAGTAAGTGTTCCATAAATATCTGCTAAATGAGGACACTAAGGCAGAAGTCCAAGTTATGTCCCGTTTCCTCCCGCTTATGAATCCAACCATAATCGTGAGTACAATGTAATAAACTTTACAGGAGAGAGAAAAGGAGATTTTAAAGTAGATGAACATTTAAAAAGCTGTTGTCCTGTCCAGTTCACAAATATGATTTTGTAAGTTTTGTGTTGTCAAGCCAGAGCACACTTTATGTTGAGTTGCTGTTTTTAATTTGAATTGATATAAACTATTTTAGTGGCAGGCGCTCATACAGGTCTCAATTGGCAAAACAACTAAAGGCATAGGAAAAAGGAGAAACAAGTCATATCTCAACAAAGTCATTGTTTACACATAAATATTACGATTTTCTGCAGCATCCAAGCAGAACAAAACTTAACTACTAAATATTTTCAACGTTTACTTGTAAATTTAATTCTCGGGCTACAGGTACTCATCCCCCTCCCCTCAATTTAAATATGTGGGCGTTTGCTTACGAGGGGAATTCCAGGTCTTGCTTTCAGCTGTTGAGCTTCCCCCAGCCCCCTTTGCAAAAGAGTTTCACATATTTGCTCCACTGCTCGGGATCCTTTTATCTGGTCCAGCCTTTGCTCCAGGTGGAGCCAGCAGCCAGGAGAGTCTGACTCAGGATGAGCGAGAGCCGTCGGTCCCTAACGCGGCTCCCAAGCGCAGGGGGGCGGAATCACCAGGGGACAGGTGAGGAGTGGGCAAGGAGCAGACTGCGAAGAAACGCTCCACTGCAGACAGTTCCGCACACCCAAGCTCTGCTTTCAGATTTAAAACGGAGATTAACAGGTGGCCGGGGGATCACTTCCATTAAGGCTCCCGGCGGCCCGGTCCGCTCCTCCCACCCGCAGGCTCCTCCTCCGACCCCCGACTCCGACTCTGGGTTTCCGCTTTCCGTGCTCGCCGAGCGGCAGCCCGCCCCCGCCCGCCGGGCGCCAGGGCAAGATAGTGCTACTCACGTCCTTCTTCACTTCAGTCAGGTCCTCCTCGGTGAGGGACAGCGCGGTGGGCTCCATGGCGGAGGCGGGGGGATGGCGCTTCTTCCGGGTCCGGGAGCTCAGGCGGCGCGCCCCACCTAAACTGGGGGCTCCGGCCTCGGGAGGAGGGGCGAGAAGCGGAGGCGGAGCGGGTCGGGAGGAAGAGCGCTGCCCCCTCGAAAACAGAAGGGCTCGGGGGTCGAGCCGTAGCGCTTCCTGCCTTGCCTCTAGGGTGACAGCGACGCAGACCTACGTGTCCGACGCGGTCCTTGGAACCCTGCTGCTTCCCTCTCCTGGAGGCTCCGGCGCAGGTGCCTTCCCTCGGGGAGGCGGGGCCGCGGGCAGAGCCCGCCCCCCCTCTGCGGCAGCCAATTAGAGCCAGCCCGCGGGCCTATCCTGTCCCACCCCCCTGCCCGGCCGGAGCCTTTCGGGAGTGGCTCCGCCCCCAGCCTTAGGTCATTTGCATGTGGCCGCGGGTAGGCCTCCCGGAAAGGAATCGTTTCCGTGGGTGGGAGCCGTCGCTGCGACGCCCGCGGGCGCTCCCCGCCTGCGCTGACGTCTCACTGGTGGAGTCTCTCGGCTGGCTCCTCTGCGCCTTTGGGTTACGCCCCCTTTCCCAGACCCTGCCCTACGATTTCCTGTTGCTGTGTTTGCCCACTCAAGTTTTTAAATTATATGATCACACGCCTAACTACAACACTAAAAGAAATGTTTGAAAGGGCAAAAGCACCTACAATCCCACCGCTTTAACCCATAATTTAACGTTTCTATACTTTTTGGTTACTGTTTATTATACATATATTTCCTTTTTCATCTGTGAAAAAGGGCTGCCTCAATAGGGCTGCCATGAGAATTAAATATAGATGTTAAATGTCTTAGACTCTGAGGTACTCCACATACAGTGTGCACTCAATTTATATTTTGTTAACTGTATTACTCAAATATTTGTTATGAATATGTCTTCCGCATCTTATTCTGTAAGAGTTCTCCCATTTTATTGTGGGAGACTGGGGAACAGACAGCTATTCCCAGCCTGGTATTCTAATAGAGGTGTATACAAAGCAACATGGGTAATGCAGGTGAGAGCCCTGGGCCCAACCATTGTTTGGACATTATGCTAAATAAACTAGAGGGAATTAGAAGCTCCAATGGTAGGTAAAAATGAGAAGAAAACTAAAGACAAACTCAGGAACCCCAATATTTAAGGGAAGAGAAAGCAAAAGAACCAGAAAAGAAAAATATTCCCAAAGCCACACCAATGTAGTTTTGATCACAACACAGGGATTCTGCTTTTAACATTAACATTATGTCATATGTCTTTTTCCACATTGATACACAGTATTTTTTCTGATTGCTTAATCTTCCATTATCCTGGTATGACCCAATTTGCTTAACTATTTGTTCTTTCATTTCACAAATATCTATTGAATGTCAACTAAGTGCCAGACACTGTTCTAGGTACGTGAGGAAACCGCTTGTGAACAAAATAGGTACATTTCTCTTTCCTCTTGGAGTTTAAATTTTAGTATATGTATGTTTGGGGCAGGGCAGATAGACATTTGAAAAATGTTATGTAAATTATTTACTATGTTAGAAGATGGTAGACACTAAGAGAAACTATAAACCAGGGAAGAAGGATGAGGCTTGATGGAGTGGTAAAACTTAAAATACAGTGGTTAATGAAGACCTCTCTGAAAAGGGGAAATTTGAGTTACCACTTGAAAGAAGTGAGGGACATATAGAGAAAGAGGACAGCCAATGAAAAGGATTGTGTGACTGGGAAGGATATGAGGTCCTTGTGTGCCATTGTACATTTACTCTGACATTGTTCTGAGTCATACGAGTTCACTCTGAGTCAGATGGGAAGCCGCTGGAGGGTTCTAAGCCCAGGAAAGGCATGATCCGATTTAAGATTTGAAAAGGAGCACTTTCACCCTTGCTTTGAAGGGAAGGAAGATGGAATAGGGAAGACCAGTTAGGGAGCTATTTCCATAACTCGGCCCCCAGGATGTGGTAGTTCAGAACAGGTTGGTAGTAGTAAGGGTGAAGAGAAGTGGGGAAGTGGGGAAATGATTCATTTCCTTTTACAAAGATTGCTGTGGCTGCTGAGTATAGAGTAGTAGACTGTAGGTGTAAGGGAGGAAACAGAGAGACCAGCTGGAGGCTACCACAGTGAGCCAGGCAAAGGGGATGGTGGTGTGACTAGGGTGAGAGCAGTGGTGAACACTCCTCCATGGTTACCTTGTTATTCCCAGTTCTCCATTGTTATAAGACATTTGTCCCCCAATTTTTCACCTACATATTCCCCATCCTTTTAAAATATATATATGTTTATTGATTTCAGAGAGAGGAAGGGAGAGAGAGATAGAAATATCAATGATGAGAGAGAATCACTGATCGGCTGCCTCCTGCATGCCCCCTACTGGGTGGAGATTGAGCCCACAACCCAGGCATGGGCCCCTTGACTGGAATTGAACCTGGGACCCTTCAGTCTGCAGGCCAACGCTCTATCCATTGAGCCAAACCAGCTAGGGCATCCTTTTTTTCTTTGATTACCACTTCGTTTTCATAAACTCCCAAGAGCAAGAGTATTGACCCACAAAGAAATGATTATTTTTTGTCTTTTCATATGTATTTCCATAGGTTCCCTTCAGAGAATTGGCCCATGTGTGGAAATGAACTGTGTTTGCTGGAACTATACCAGCTCTGCTGATGGAGGAAGGGATTCAGAACCCATCCAAGTAAAGTGATTTGAATGATGCCAATTTGACACACCATTTTGGTCCGGCCATTGTGATGTTGCTGTTCAATTGCAGTTCTATTTTCAATGAAACATTTCAAATACACTAAACTATAAAGAATAATATTCCAAACACCCTACACTCATTACCAAGTTTTAACAAATACGGATATTGCACCACATTTGCTTCTGTTAATGGCTTTTGACTACCAAATGTTAGTGCCAGACAGCCCTGGTTCTTGAACCTTCTTTCGCGATGCTTACTATACATTTGACTTTCCTGGTCGTTGACCACCATTTCATTTCTGAAACCTCCAACCTTCTCCCATCTTCGATAGTCATTCTGTTATTCATTTATTCAACTAAAAAGTTGTGTCTGCTGTGTGTCCGAGATGGGAGTTATGGAATGAAGTGCAGCTGAGTAAGGAGCTTAGGAATTTTTAACAGCTGAAAGTTTGTTTTTGAGCCCATGTGTCATTGTTCCCAAGTCAAATTGTGTCAAAACAGCCATATCAGAATGTCATGTACCTATCACAGAGCTAGTCCATGGCTGGCATTATAGTTTCTGCTTTTTTCCTAGTGAACTATCTTCCTTCATAAGCAAACTCATTTCTGCTTCTTTGCTAAATCACAGAATCAGACTATAATGGAGGTTGGGCATATTTTCAAGAAAATAGCCTTGCCCATACTCTATCTTACAATAATTCTACCTTCTCACATTCCTCTCCTTCCCCCCACCCCCCAACTTCTAGGTGAATCATTTATCTCCTACTGCGAAATACAAGGCATCTGATTAAGATACTGTGAAGGACATAGCTTAGGTGCTGTGCCGGGAACCAATTCGAGCATGTAATAATTACAAGAGTTTCACCAAAAGGTTGGTGAAGCTTGGGGAGCTCAACAAGGGTTGAGTCATATGTAGTTTACCTGTTGGAATGGCTAAACGGCACTTCCCCCAAACCTGAATAGGATTGTTAACTGCCAGACAGCTCAGGACATTGTATTGCCTCCTGTTGGCCAAACACCTGAATAGCTGTAGGCTATTCCCCAAACTGACAATGCTTTTGAACCCTACCCTTTAAAGTGTATATCTCCACCTTGCCTTAGGACAAATTGTGTTAAATAAATAGCACAGGGTCCTTAGACAAGTAGAATCTTCAGTTCCTTTAGCTGAAGCTCCTCTGACTCCCAATGCCTTTCAAAATTATCTTTCATCTCTGGACTCTTTAATCATCTACATGCAGCCCTTTTCTCCAGAATGCTGAACCCTTTGTAAGGCTGGGAAAAGAACCCCGGCAGTGCTGCAAACATAAGACAGCATATCATAGTGATTAAGAATGAGGATGTTTGGCACTTGGTAGACTGAGGCTGGTACAATAGTTTCCTAGGGCTGCTGTAACAAATTACCACAAACTGGGTCAGCATGAACCAACAGAAAGTTATTCTCTAGCAGTTCTGGAGGCTGGAAGTCCAATATTGGTGGGGCCATGCTCCCTACAAAGGCTCTAGGGAAGAATTTTCTTGTCTCTTCCTAGCTTCTGTGGGTTGCCAGCAACCCTTGGTATTCCTCGACTGTGGCAGCCTAGTTCCAACCTTGGCCTCCATCTTTGCATGGCCTTCTTTCCTGGTTTCCTCCTGTATCTCTGCTTCCAAGGGCACTAGTTATTGGATTTAGGGGCCATGCTCATACAGTATAACTTTATCTTAACCTGATTAAAAACACTATTTTCAAATAAGGTCACATTCTGAGGTCCAGTAGATATGCATTTTGGGAAAAGGCCGTTTAACTCAGTACCGTTGGATTCTAGACTTGCCAATTATTAACGGTAAGACCTAGGAACAACGAATAAGCTGTCAATGAAAACAGCAATTATAAGAGTGCAGAAGAAGGGAAAAGGGAACCATTTCTGACTGATAAGACAACATGGAAGAGGGGTGTTTAAACTGGACCAGAGGATTTTAATAGGTGGAACTTTAACTGCTATTTAAGGGTTTATTGCAAAACTTCCTGCCAGATACCAGGTGCTGTATTGAGCAGTGATTGTGTGATAAATTTCCTGTAAATAGTTGGAGGAAAAAAGTGGCCAGATCTGAGACAGACACTCCTGGGTTTTAATGGCAAGATGATATGTGGTGGAATTCAGACATTTCAGTTCAGGGACTTTGTGAAGACTCAAGATGGTCCTGCCCCCAGGAGTGGCTCCCAGGAGGGTGTGGGGTGGTGAACGTTGACCTTAGCAAATGCTCTGAGGACATTTGCAAGTGCACCCTAAGACTAGGACATTGTTGGGGCTGATGAGGGACCCTGAGAGAAGGGACCATTCCCTCTCCCTTCCCTCTAGAAGACTGGAGAATGGGGACAGGAATTTGGTATTAGATAGAAAGAAGCTTGCATGTTTATGGGATAAGGTACTTTGAATATAATTGAGGGGAGGCAATATCCCATATACCAGGAGGGAAAACTTGAAGGAGGGTCTAGATCTCCCAGTCTTACAACTGCCTGGGAAGAAATAATCCCTAGCAATTTATTTCAAAGCCACTGAGAGCCAAGCACATTACATCTACTGCTGCAATGTAACCCCTATAACACTCCTTCCAAGTGGGCTTCATTCCTCACTTCACAGATGAGAAACCCGAGACTTAGAAAACACAGTTTACCAAAAGCCACTCCCCTACCAAGCAGCAGAATCGGGATTCCAACCCACCTGTGTCTGATGGCAAGGCCAGTGTTCTTCATTACTAGCAGTAGACTGAGCTAACTGCTTCAGGGAATAGTAACTCAGAGGAGTTAGGATTTTGAACATTCCCTGGGGCAAAGCAAGAGGTATAATGCTTTCAGGTCTGTTCTCTGTCCTTGATGTAGGAAAAAGCAAAGCCAGAAAATGTATCATGGAACTTTCCAACTCCCTAAATGCGAAAGAGAACACCCCAAAATTGCAGGAAAGGAGCTCTCAGGCTCTTGATGGACCCTGAATTGTAGCTTTATAAGAGCATCCTGCCAAGAAGGGGGAGGCCAAGGGTGGACCCCCTGCTCCAGGCCTAGAGATGCAAATGATGGAGCAAGACTCCAAAAAAGTAGCATCAACATAACTAAGCAGAAGCCGAAGCTCAGGAACATAGTAAGAGGACTTCTTAGCCTATAGTAAGGACTGTCCTCTGGTAACCAAACAGCTCCCCACGAGTTCAGAGGTTCTCGGTTCTGTCAGATGGCACCGCAGGGTATAGAAGGAACCTTGCAAGGAGAATGCCTGCTCTTACTGAAGATCCATCAGGCATTGTGGACAATAGTAAGAGGTGGGACTGAAAACCAAGAATGGCTAAATAATACAGTTGCACAAGGAGGGAGGAGGTGGTATTCCCAAATTCCACGTTGTGCTCCATCAAAGGCATAATTCTGGGAAGGCATGTCAAAGGAGTAGCCCATGATTGCCTGTCTAGGAAGGGTGAGGATTGAGAGGCAGCAAGGCTTCCTTCAAGATCAGTCATTTCTCTCCCCATGGTTAGAATCAGTGGTTCTCAGACTGGGCTCCTTATTAGATCACTTGGCTGCTGATGTCCAAGTCCCACTGCAGACTAATTTTTAAAAATCCCTGGAAGCCTGAGCATTGGTAGAGTTGTTTTCTAACAGTTTTATTGAGATATAATTCACATACCATACATTCCACCTATTTAAAGTGTACAATTCAATGGTTTTTAGTATACATACAGAATTGTGCCAGTAGCACCACAATCAATTTTAGAGTATTTTGTCACTGCTAAAAAAAAACCTGTACTGTTTAGCCTTCACCTTTACTTCTTCCATCCTTCCTATCCCTAGGCAACCATTCATTCACTTTCTGTCTGTAAAGACTTGCCAGTTCTGGACATCCTATATAATAAAGGCCTAATATGCAAATTGACCTAACAGTGGAATGACTGGTGGAATGACTGGTTGCTATGATGAGCACTGACCATCAGGGGGCAGACGCTCAGTGCAGGAACTGCTCCCAGCCCACACGCCCCAGGCCAGCCAAGGTGGGTGCCAACGGGGGGCCCTCCAATTGCCCCGCCAGTTGCCCCACAGATCAGCCCTGATCACCGGCCAAGCCTAGGGACCCTACCCATGCACTAATTTCGTGCATCAGGACTCTAGTTTAATATAAAAGGAATGACATATGACCTTTTGTGCCTGACTTCTTTCACTAGCATGTTTCCAGGTTGCAGCAGGAATTAGTACTTTATTCCTTTTTATGGCTGAATAATATTCCCCCGTATGGATATACTACATTTTATTTATACACTAATGACCTGGTGCATGGATTTGTGAACATTGAAAGGAAATTAATTAGAAGTTGGCTGGCAGGGCGGGACTGGGTGAGATGGGCCAGACATGCCCTGGAGCCAACCTCCCACCATCTCTCCTTGGCCAGCTGCACCTGGGCTGGCACTGCGGCTCGAAGGGCATCTGTGGAGTGAGCAGGGTCCCTCCAAGAGGGGCAGGTGGGGTTCTGCAGCCTGATGGAATTGTGTGTCCCCATGAGGAATTGGGCTCCCTCCTTTCTGGTTCCAGGGTGCATCACCTGAGAACCTCCGCTGCCAAGTCACTGCAGCTCGGCAGCTCCTGCATTGAGCGTCTGCCCCGGTGGTCAGTGCATGTCATACCTACCAGCCAGTTGGCTGGTCAGACAGTCACTTAGCCTTTTATATATATAGACTCATAAACTGTTGAACATTTGGATTATTTCCACTTTTTAGCTACTAAGAATAATGCTGTTATTATGAACATTTGTGTATAAGTTATTGTTTGGATATATATTTTCATTTCTCCTAGGGATATATCTAGGAGTGGAATTGCTGGGTCACATGGTAACTCTATATTTAACCTTTTGAGGTGAAATGGTACTTTTGAAAACTTCCCAGTTCATTCTACTGAGATCATTAGAATCACAGGGCTGAGAACTATTGACACCAACAAAATGGTAAAACACAGACAAACACACTCTGACAGTTTCAAGGGAGACATTTCATAACCCTTGGGGGTCCTCGTGGAACAGCGAGGTTGGTTCATAGTTTTCCACCTGCACCCAAGATACTAGTAACTGCTGTCAACATGCAAGGAAATGTGCATTATTGCCCTGCTTTTAATTCTATTTGATTCAACATGTATGCTAATGACTTTATGGGATGAATATCTGGAGCTAGAATTAAAAAAAATTTTTTTAACTGCAATTTTTTCTTCCTATGAAATCCTCCATGGAAGCTTAAAAGATAAAACAGATAAAGATGGAGCTGCTCTAGGGACCATTAAGAAGAGAGTGGAAGGCCCTGCCTGCTGGGCCCTTAGACACTTCCTCTCTCACCCACCTACCTACCCACCCACCCAGTCCCACCACTCTCAGCCCTTCCACACAATACTCAGTGCTTGATAGAGCATTGTTTGAAAATCCATAATCCAGAAGGTACTTGTATAATTAGTTTATGGATAACCCAAAACTGAGAACATAAAATACTTTTCGTGACAGACTGAGGGTCAAGATGAACTCTAACGGGGATCAGTATAAGGTAAACCAAACCAAACCAAACCCAAACTGAACTTCTCCGGAGTGGTTTTTTTTTTTAAAAAATAAATCTTTATTGTTCAGATTATTACAATTGTTCCTCTTTTTTCCCCCCATAGCTTCCCTCCACCTGGTTCCCACCCCACCCTCTGCCCTTACCCCCACCCCACCACACTGTCCTCATCCATAGGTATATGATTTTTGTCCAGTCTCTTCCCGCACCCCCTACACCCCTTTCCCCCTGAGAATTGTCAGTCCACTCCCTTTCTATGCCCCTGATTCTATTATATTCACCAGTTTATTCTGTTCTTCAGATTATTTATTCACTTGATATTTATTTACTTATTTATTTATTTATTTATATTTTTTTCTGGGCTTGATAATAAAATTTAATTAATTCTGCTCTGCCCTTTCCACAGCACATCATGTATTTTATTTTTATTTTATTTTATTTTTTAAAAAAATCTTTATTGTTCAGATTATTACAATTGTTCCTCTTTTTTCCCCCATAGCTCCCCTCCACCCAGTTCTCACCCCACCCTCTGCCCTTACCCCCCCCCCCCCGCCCCGCACTGTCCTCATCCATAGGTGTATGATTTTTGTGCAGTCTCTTCGCACACCCCACACCCCTTTCCCCCCGAGAATTGTCAGTCCACTCCCTTTCTATGCCCCTGATTCTATTATATTCACCAGTTTATTCTGTTCATCAGATTTTTTTATTCACTTGGTTTTTAGATTCACTTGTTGACAGATATGTATTTGTTGTTCTTAATTTTTATCTTTACCTTTTTTCTTCTTCTTCCTCTTCTTAAAGAATACCTTTCAGCATTTCATATAATTCTGGTTTGGTGTTGATGAACTCCTTTAGCTTTTTCTTATCTGTGAAGCTCTTTATCTGCCCTTCAATTCTGAATGATAGCTTTGCTGGGTAGAGTAATTTTGGTTGTAGGTTCTTGCTATTCATCACTTTGAATATTTCTTGCCATTCCCATCTGGCCTGCATAGTTTCTGTTGAGAAATCAGCTAGAAATCATATGGGTGCTCCCTTGTAGGTAACTAACTGTTTTTCTCTTGCTGCTTTTAATATTCTCTCTTTGTCTTTTGCTCTTGGCATTTTAATTATGATGTGTCTTGGTGTGGTCCTCTTTGGATTCCTTTTGTTTGGGGTTCTGTGTGCTTCCTGGACTTATAAGTCTATTTCTTTCACCAGGTGGGGGAAGTTTTCTGTCACTATTTCTTCAAATAGGTTTTCAGTATCTTGCTCTCTCTCTTCTTCTGGCACCCCCACAATTTGGATGTTGGTATGCTTGAAGTTGTCCCAGAGGCTCCTTACACTATCTTCATATTTTTGGATTCTTTTTTCTTTTTGCTTTTCCGGTTGAGTGTTTTTTGCTTCTTTGTATTTCAAATCTTTGATTTGATTCTTGCGATCCTCTAATCTGCTGTTGGATCTCTGTATATTATTTTTTTATTTCAGTCAGTGTATGCTTAATTTCTAGTTGGTCCTTTTTCATATCCTCAAGGGTCTCGCTAAATTTATTGGCCTTTTCTAAAAAATTCTTGATAAACCTTATAACCATGGTTTTGAACTCTATATTCAGTCATTTGCTTTCCTCTATTTCTTTCATTTGTGACCTGTTTCTTTGTCTCCACATTTTGGCTGCTTCCCTGAGTTGATAGAGTGGCTTTGTGTGCTAGGTGTCCTATAGGGCCTAGTGGCTCAGCCTCCCCAGTTACCTGAGGTGGACATTCTTGGTGCACCCCTTTGTGGGCCGTGTGCACCGTCTTGCTGTAGTTAAGCCTTGATTGTTGTTGGTATCACTGGGAGGAATTGACCTCCAGGCCAATTGGCTGTGAGGATCAGCTGTGTCTATGCTGGGAGAACTTCTCTGCTAGAGACACCCTTATGAGGCAAGACTTGCTTCAGTGGGGCTTTGGTGATCACTGAGTCTGCCCCCTGAGTGTGTCTCTTATGGATCTGAGGAGTTGTAATCTGGATGGTCCTACTCTGACCCCTGGGTACACTGGCTCTTGGATCTCCAAGGAGGTGCTAAATTAGCCTCTGCCTGAGGCCACCCAGCAGGAACTATGGAGAGATCTGCAGATTCCTCTTCTTTGTTTGGGTTTGGAGGTGCCCAGATGAGGCCCAGCTTGAAGCAATGAAAGCTGCTGTGGGGCCTTGGGCCTTCTTTTGGATGTTCTGGGTTTCACTGACTCAGCTGCAGTTTGTTAGGTAAGTTTAGAATTTAAAGGACCAGGCCATTCACATGCAAAAGCCTCTGCACTCAGCTTGGATTGGGTGAGTCTAAGGGCAGAGCAAACAGCAATGGCTTCCCGTCAGCCCTGCCCTAAGAGGCCCCTGGGTCTCAGTGTCCCACAGTAATCACTGCAAGCACCTCTGAGAGAAAGCCGCCCTCGAGTTTCACCTGCTTCCAGACTGTCCAGTTTCTCCCCGTATGAGTCTGGGTCTCCAGAGTCTTGCTGGGAACTGGAGTTCAGAGCAGTCGGGAGCTTTTGTCTCCCTCCCGATTGAGAAAGCCAGCCGCGTATTCAGTTGCCATACCTCTCTGCACGCGCGCCTCCGTACCTCTGTACTTTATTTCCGCACCTCCTATGAGTCTCAGTGTGCTTTTCTCTTTCCTTCTAGTTGTAGAATTTCCACTCAGCCAGCCTTCCTGTGGTTCTGGATGATGTCTGTTTTGTCTTTTAGTTGTAGTTTTGAAATTGTTGTGTGAGGCAGCAGTTCAGGTGTTTACCTATGCCGCCATCTTGGTTTCTCCCAAAGTGGGTTTTATTGAGAATGAAAACATTTCCTTTCCTGCAAGGTATTCAAGCATAGCCCAGACAACTTTTTCTACAAAGAAGTCATAGAAGGGGATTAAAAAACCACAGGATGAGGTAGTTGGCCTAAGTGATTGTGATAGTGGCCACAACCTTAAGACTTTGGAAAACCATGTTCATACTGCCAGAGCTCCTTGTATCTTGAGGATCTCTGCCAGCCAGGGGGAGGGGTTTGGCCTGCAGGATAGGAAGTTGTTGTTTCTCTCCTTATCTTTATCCTGATTTTCCTCATCCAAGCTCCACTGGGGTTTTGCCTTGAAAAGAGCTGGCAATGATCATGGGGCATATCAGAGCTACCATTTTTATTGTTTAATTTTTAACCTATTATTATTTCGTTAGACTGTAACATTCGTAAGGCCAGCATTTTACCTGCTTTTCCAGTGGTGCTCCTAAGAGTGTCTCGCATATAGTAGGTGTTACAAAGGGAATGATTATGTCTCCTCAAAATTCATTTGATAAAATCTTAACACTCGATGTGATGGGATTAGGAGGTGGGGCCTTTGGGAGGTGATTAGGTCAAGAGGACAAAGCCCTCATGAATAGGATGGGTGCCCTTTTTCTACCATGTGAATTTATACCGCAGCCAGCAGTCTGCCACGTGGAGGAGGGCCCTCACCAGATCCAGACCAGGCTGGCACCTGATCGTAAACTTATACAGCTTCTAGAACTGTGAGCAATAAAATTCTGTTGTTTATAAGCCACCCGTTTGTGGTAATCCTATCTAATAAAAGAGTAATATGCAAATTGACCGTACCTCCACTACACCCACAAGCCATGCCCACCAGCCAATCAGGAGCGAGTATGCAAATTAACCCAACCAAGATGGCTGCGGCCACGGAGAGAGCAGGAGGCTTGGGTTTCCCCAGCAATGGAGGAAGCCAAGCTTTCTTCCTGCCCTGGCCTGCCTAGGCCTCCGCTCAAGGCTACAAAATTTCAATTATAAAAGATAAATAAATCCCAACAAAAATGGCTGTAGCCATGAAGCGAGCAGGAGGCTTGGCTCTGCTCAAGGCTACAAAGTTTCAATTATAGAAGATAAATAAATCCCAGATCCCAGGGCCTCCGCTTGGGTCGCTGGGGGGTGTGGCCAGCCTGAAAACCACCACAGGCCCCTCGCCCAGGCTGCCCCACACCCCAAGGGAACCCCCACTCTGATCTGGGACACCCTTCAGGGCAAACCAGCTGGCCCCCACCCATGCACCAGGCTTCTATCCTATCTAATCCTATCTAATAAAAGGATAATATGCAAATTTACCATCACTCCAACACACAAGATGGCTGCCCCCATGTGGACACAAGATGGCCACCACAAGATGGCCAGCAGGGGAGGGAAGTTGGGAAGGACCAGGTCTGCAAGAGAGGGCAGTTGTGGGTGATCAGGCCAGCAGGGGAGGGCATTTGGGAGGGACCAGGCCTACAAGGGAAGGCAGTTGGGGGCGATCAAGCCTGCAGGAAAGGGCATTTAGGGGTGACCAGGCCGGCAGAGGAGGGAAGTTGGGGGCGACCGGGCCTACAGGGAAGGGCAGCTGGGGGGGACCCAGGCCTGCAGGGGAGAGCAGGTGGGGGGGGGGGGACCAGGCCTGCAGGGGAGAGCAGTTGGGGGTGACCAGGCCTGCAGGGGAGGGCAGTTAGGGGTGACCAGGCCTGCAGGGGAGGGCAGTTAGGGGTGACCAGGCTGGCAGGGGAGCAGATAGGCATCAATCAGGCTGGCAGGGGAGTGGTTAGGTGGTGATCAGGCTGGCAGGCAGAAGCGGTTAGGGGCAATCAGGAAGGCAGGCAGGTGAGCAGTTGGGAGCCAGCAGTCCTGGATTGTGAGAGGGATGTCTGACTGCCCGTTTAGGCCCGATCCTACGTAGGGGATAGTCAGACATCCCTCAAGGGGTCCCAGATTGGAGAGGGTGCAGGCTGGGCCGAGGGACACATCCCCTCCACCCCCCGTGCACGAATTTCATGCACCGGGCCTCTAGTTCGTTATAGCAGCCTGAGTGGAGTAAGACATTTCATGTACAATAAGTACATGTTGAATGACTGACCAACTACAGAAAAGCTACTTGACAGGAATAAAGTTTCAGTTATGCAAGATGAGTGACCCACTTGCCCCAACCCATCCCTTGCCTATGCTCCATCTTTGTGATCTCTGACTCACACCTCACTCTCTGGTTTTCACTTGGACTTAAGTTAGTCCTTGACACTTACTGTTCAAGTTCAGGCAAGTGTCCTAACTGCTCTGTGCCCCAGGTTTCTCATCCACCCAGGAAAAAAGCTTTAAATATGTGAAGAGGAGTAAAGGTAGACTATTGGATAATACTAACATATAAAGGATCAGAAAGAGCAACATCTTATCTCATAGACTGATTGAATGCATGTAAAGTGCTTAGCTTCCTGCATATGCCACACCGGCAGTAAATATTAGCAATGATCACTTTTATTATTCTTGAGACTTACTGCCTTTATTATCTCATCCTTCAGAGCCATGCTTGTCAGCACCTTCATCTTGATCATGACCTTGATTTTCCTTGGACACAATGCACTTTCTCCCCTCAACTATGCTGCCTTGTGGGAACAGTCCCCAGGCCGCCCTGAGATGCTGGTTCCCTCTGGGCAGCACCCACACCCTGTTTACTTACCTTCAGAGCAGAGAGAAAGCCCCATTGCTGAGGAATAGTAGTTGATTCTGTGTTTCTGGTTGGGCATTGTGCACTGCGTTGAGCTAGCATCACGTGCTTTAAACTGCTTGGTGCCAGTTCTAAAAACCCCAAACCAACCACTTTTGATGATCTGGATTGTGGTCAAAATTAGTTTAGCTCTACCAACCACCCACAGTTTCATAGAATCTTTGCTGTGTTACACGTAGTTACAATCGTAGCAAAAAGTGCATCCACCTTTTAACAACTGGAATAGTGCCCTGACCAGTTTGGCTCAGTGGATACAGCCGTGGGCAAACTACGGCCTGCGGACCGGATCCGGCTGTCCTATCCGGTTCTCTTGCTCTCCCCTCCGCTCCTTTACTTTGAATTTATATTAGTTCACACAAACACTCCATCCATGCTTTTGTTCCGGCCCTCCAGTCCAGTTTAAGAACCCATTGTGGCCCTCGAGTCAAAAAGTTTGCCCACCCCTGGATAGGACATCGGCCTGTGGACTCAAGGGTCCCAGGTTCGATTCTGGTCAAGGCCATGTACCTTGGTTGCAGGCATATCCCCAGTAGGAAGTGTGCAGGAGGCAGCTGATCGATGTTTCTCTCTCATCGATGTTTCTAACTCTCTATCCCTCTCCCTTCCTCTCTGTAAAAAATCAATAAACTATATTAAAAAAACACTGGAATAGCAACTTTGCCCTTGTTTCAAGGGAAAAATGATTTTATTGGGCCTTTTCTAGGTGTGATTCTATTGAGGAAGGAACCTGTGTCTCTCGGGGTATATGTTGCCAGGGGATCTTTTGTAGGCACATTACCAATTTCAGGAGCCCTATTTTAGGAAACAGGCAGGGAGAGGATTTGAGTTTTATTTTAGGGAAACATCTCTGGGGCTGTTTTGCGTGGGGGGCGGGTAAGAGAAGAATAAAACCGGAGCTCAGGAGGGAGGGTAGCTTAAAGGCGGACATCCTGAACTCATGGAGTGGTGGCAGTACTGAGAGACAGAGGGTGTGGGTTTGAGAGAATCAACGATACTTGCCAGACTCACATGTGACACAACACCCCAACTCTGTTTTCCATAAAAATCCCAGTTACACTTGACATCTTGTGACGCTTAGGCATGTACTGACTGGAGATGCTTTGTTCCCCGATAGCCTTCTGTGGTCTGCAAGCCGCTGACTCTGACTCTCCAGCTTCCAAAGCCCCAGTCCTTTGCTCGCTCCTCAGAAAGGGCAGTTCGGCCTCCAGCTTCCAATGCACTCCCGTTTCCTGAGGCTTGTGGCTCGTGACGTGCCCCTGCTCCAACGCAGGTTCCATAAAGGCAGAGGTCTGCGTCCCGTTTCCTGACGTACCCAAGGGGCTCGTCACGGTGCTTGGTTTATCATGGGCACTGATAGGTATTTGTTGAAATGGAAGGAACAAAGCAAAGGTGGTTCAATATGTTGGATGCTGCAGAAAATTCAAGTCGAATGAGAACAGAGAGAGGGCCCCTGGTTTTAGGACAGGAGGTCACTGGTGACCGTGGAGAGGACCTTCAGGAGAGTGTGTTGTGGAAGGCAAAGTGAAATGTTCTTATTTTAAAAACAATTTTTAGAAAAGGTCACGGAGGCGCATGATTTTGTGAGGTAAGGAAATAAAGCTGCGAGGTTAGACTGGTCTTCTGTATGCTATTTTGTTCGTGTATTAGGTGTGGCTCATGGAAGTTGAAATAGACTGACCTTCATTTGGTGGGGATGTGCCTGGGAATACGTCGCTAGGTTCTCTCTTAAAGGACTGTCCCACTTTGCCTACGAGAATTGAAGACAGAGTACAAATAAGCACAAAGGAATTTCCCATTTTCATTAAATAAGTACACAATGAAAGACGGTATTAATATGTATGGATATTTTGGGGTCAGGTTTCTTCTCGCCATATTTTAGTGCTCACTCACACAGAATTGCTCTCTCATTTTTGCCCCACATCCTGATAGAGGTGTTTTAGGCATTATGTGTTGTTTTGAGAACATTGTAAGTCACATGAACAGTGCCCGAGTCAACTTGCATCTAAACCGGCCATCGTTTTTCTTCATTGCTCACAGATGGAGGATTCTCTGAAGTCATGTTGGCTGAAACAGCAGATTGAGACTTAATTTGCATGCTATCCAGGTGTCCTTAATTTACCACCCATGCCTATAAAGTTAAAAATTTTTTTCAATGTACAATTGTGGTAGCTTGTACACCCTGCTTCTGGTTTGGTGTCTGGAGACTGTCCTCTGGCTCGTCTGAGGGCCCCTGGGCCCATCTTGTGGGAAACCAAGTGGGTCCCTTGTGTTCTCCTGCCTCAGCCTCCTTGTCACTCAGCCACATGGCTGCTAGTGTCCCTCAGGAAATTGCCTCATCTGCTGGGCACAGCTGTCTCCATGGCACTGCTACTGCTACCAGCATTTTGGCCTCAGGGGAGGGGACACTGCTCTGTCCTTTGCTATTCAGGCTTGAGAATAGACAGACCCCTCCCCTAGGTTGTCACAGCCAAGAACACACCTTGCTGTAACTTTTAGCATGTATTTCCTCCACGTAAAAATAACAGAAGGAGAGTCCAAAGTTGAGAATAACTAACATGAGAGGTGACTACCCCTTAAGAGCTTGCAGGCTTAGATCCATCATGTCTTAGGTTGTGTTCCCCAGAAGCTGACTCAGAGGTGAAGATCTGAGCAAGTAGTTCATTTGGCAGGTAATCCCCGGAAGCACCAGTAAGAGAGTAGAGAAGCAGTTCAGGCAGGAAGGCTACATCGAATGCATAGATAAGTTTACCACGGTGGGCAACTGGGGCTCAATCCCGTGGGGAACCTTTGAGAGACAATACGGAACTTCCCTGGCCAATATGGTAACCATCAGCTATATGTGGCTGCTGAGCATCTGAAATGGGGCTGCTCAGAAAGGAGATACGCCCTAAATGTAAGACACATGTCGGATTTCTAACACTTAGTACAAAAAAAGTAAAATAAAATATCTCATTGATAATTTTTATATTGATGACATGTTGTCATGATAATATTTTAGGTATATGGGGCTAAACAAAATCTGTTGTTAAAATTCATTTCCCATTCTTCATTTTACTTTTTAAAATATGATTACTAGAAAATGTAAAATTACACATGTGACTCACATCACAGGCCTATTGGACAGCACTGGTATAGAACATGCCTCCGAATCATCTTCCCTGAGAATTGAAAAACTGGGTGGATTCACCCACTTGCTCCAAACCATCACTGACCGAGAACCCTCTCCTGGGGGTGTTAACTCCCTGGTATTTCTGGCTGCCTTGTGCAAAGGTGTGCTTCTGAGCTGGAGAGAGCCCCAGGCAGAGAGTCAGTAAGAAGCATTTTGCGGGTGGGGGGTGGGGGGCACAGACAGTGTCTGGTATACTCTCTCATTCCTATCTCCCATAGCAAAAGTCCCTAGCTCCCCAAACAGGAGGGCTCCACTCATGCTTATCCTCAGAATCTAGGCTCCACCAACCCCAGGGAGAATAGGAAGGTATTGGCTTATTTTTTCCCTTCTCTCAGCTTGATTGACAAGGACATCGCTTCAAGGGAAAAACATACCTTCATTGCTGGAGGTGCGGTCTGGCATGATGATCTTCAAAAGACAAAAGAATAAAAGGCCTGATATCAGTACATTTCCCAAGATCTAGGTTCCTCAGTAAACACTGCAGCAGGGCATCATAGCTCAGCCCAAATTGTGCTGGACCAACCCAAGTCCAGCTCCATTTCCAACTTTCTCCTCCATGCCAGTTCCATATGTCTGTCCTGCAGCCCTGCAAGAAACCACGTGAACAAGAACACACAACTCCACAGTAACAAGCCTCACATGATGGGCGCAACGCCTAATCCATGTGGAGTGGGATAATGTTTTAAAGAATTAATTCTATGTTCTCGCCTACCCCCAAACCTTCACAACCCTTCCAACTCTGTGCTTTCTGATTTTCTTCACTTGCACCCCGGGGATCTTCCTCCCAGCCCAGAAAACTAGATATGAGTCATCCACTGCTTTAGGGGCAGGATGTCAGTCACTCTTGAACTGGAGAATAAAGGAGGCAAATTTGTGTTTAACTTCAAAAGTCTCCGGTGCAGGTGTAGCACAGAAAGAGCCGGATGCATAACTGCATAATTGCAAAGTGAGCTCTGTCCCCCAGACTAAAGATTCCAGAGGCTGGGGGGTGGGGGAGAGAGGAAGGACCTCAAGGACAGAAAGAGAAATAGCCGTGCCCCACGGGAACAGAGCCCATGAGCGCACACCCCTGCACACTCCCACCTGTCCCAAAGCCCTCGGTGAGGAATCTGTTCTCCAAGGGTGAGGATTGCCTGTGGGCTGCAGGCGCAGTGATTAGCGAGGTCCAAAGACAACCACCTGTGCCCCAGGATTTTGTGCACCTCTCTGCCCCACCCATACCAGGTGGGAAGCCCCCTTCCAACAGCCTGGGCCACTTGAAAACCCCAAGAGCAATATGCTGGTCACCTAGAGGGTCTTCATAAAGTAGTACCCGGGCAAATAGTACCATGGGATCAAACAGAACTGACCCTAAACCTCTCAGCAAGCCGGGACAGTAATGGACACGCACCTGTGCTACACTTCTTAACATAGGGATACTTCTCCAAAGGGAATGTCATCTTTGGAGACACGTCTCTGTCCACAGTTAGGAGAAATCTTACAGGAATGTGCAGAGCAGCCTTTCTCCTTGAAGGCACTTTGTTTTAACCCTCATTTTCCTGCCCCGCCCTAATCTATTAAATGTACTTCTCACAGCAGAGGAGCAGTTTGCTTAAAGGTAAATCAACTAAAAAATACCAAGTATTCCAGAAACCTAAGGCATGATCTCCCTTAGTGTCATTTTGTATCACACACATCAGAAAAACATTCAAATGAGTCAGAAGTAGTCAGAGAGCGAGGCAGAAGGGTGTGTGAGGTGGCCTCATAATTACCCACGGAAAGGTGTGTTTTGGGTGGATTCAGGATACACTGTCCTGTTTCGTTGAGGTGGTTGGACTCCGTGGGTACATTCCAGGAGCTGGTTTCTCACACCCCAAAATCAATGGAAGAGGAAGGTGGAAAGCTGCCCACTTCCTGAGGCTAACTCGAGGCTGTGCACATTTCTCTGTCACTGAGTCATGATTGCTGCTTTAGATCCACTAACACTGGAAGCAAGTGTTCAATGCCCTGGTGACCCGGCAAATATTTCCGAGGGCAGCCCTTCTTATTTTCTGCTTCCAGTGCTAGGTGATTGTGGGCTAACGACAGAGAAGACAAATGGAAAATATCTGGATATTTGAGAGGAAGTGACAATAAACTGCTACTCAGATACTTTTCGCAGTTTGAAGCACACCATCTGCTGATCAGGGTAAAAAATGGCAAATGTTTCTGGGTGTGATCCTACGAATACCCCCTTCTCTGCACCAGCTGCCACGCTCATGCAACGTGACTCCACCCCATAGCTGATTAGAAGGGGTGTGGACACTTGACCCAAGTGGACTGGTCAGATTTCCCCTGTGGAATTGGAAAGTGGGCCTCTGAGCCTCGTGAGAAGCTACATGTCTCTCCTCTGCACAGGTTTGCTATGAGAGCGGCGAAGGCAGGCGATGAGGACGGGGCCGAATGAGCAGCAGCCTCGGTCCCTGCCTTTCCAGGCCTGGCTCCAGGATCTCCTGAAGCTTCATTATGCCACCTGTTCCTAGTGCCATGACCTGGTGTCTAAAAGAAACCCTCCCCTCTGTGTAAATGCCTGTGAGTGCAAACCACGTCCCTGTGATCCTAACAGCAGCTCAGCCTGTTCTTACTCTCACAGGTGACCTGGCTGGAACCATCGCTAGGAAGGCTCCGCCTCCCTGGATGGCCACACTCCTCACAGCATTCTTTCTTTGCATCTTGAAGGATAGATAGCTGGAGATACTTCTCACTTCTCTCACCTGTTCTCCCGCTCAAGATGCCTCTGGACCCTGCAGTTCACATGGAAGCAAAGAGCAGAAGAACAGCTTCTCTTTCCTCTGTGTTGATTCCCAGGGCTCTACATTTTAAAGTTGATTAGACTGGGCAAAAGGGTGAGGGGAGACGCATCTTTCTTTCCTGTCTCTCTTTCTCCATTTACTCATTCAATGGAAACTTGAGGCACTTACCACGGGCCAGGCACTACTGAAAATGCTAATGCTATAGGACCTCCCGGAGCTTACATGATACTGGAGGGAGACAGGCAATAAAAACACATACAGCTGAATTAATTTCAGATAGTGGAGAGCCATGATGTAGATGACAGGGAGGGAAGATGGATAGTGATTATGTGTATGCGCACATGTGTGTCAGTGTGGTGGCTCCTTCAGGAAGGACGTCAGGAAAGGTGACCTTGGAGGACATGGGAATAACAGAGAGAGAAGTAACTGGCCATGGAAATATGTGTGGAACAGCCTTCTGGAAAGGGTTACTAGTCCATTCAAGGGTGCTGGGACCCCATATCTCCCCTCTGATCTCCTCACTTCATTCCTTCCCTTATATGTTAACTGAGCTCCCACTAGGAGTCAGGAGCTAGCTGGAACAGATCAGAAGAAGAACAAGACAGAGTTTTGCCTTGGAGGAAGTCACAATGTAGATAAGGAGAAAGTGAGGTAAGTCATGAAAACACAGGGGTTGTGTCCATACCAGAAGGAAGTAAACAGAGCGATGGGGAAGATGATGGGAGTACCCAGAAGCCTGAACCAACCTGCCAGTTTCTCTTAGTCCCTGCCAGCAGCGGGGCCCCTGAAGGAGAGGCTGAGCCTCTGAAGGATCAGGAAGTTCAGTTCCATCCCAATGCAATGCTCTTTACCTTGGATGCCTTGGAGACAAGGTAGGGAGCTTACTGGAACAGGCCAGCAAAGCACACTCCACCAGACACTCCCAGGGAAGCCCAGGAGAAAACTGGAATTGGTTCAAGTTGCTGAGAAAACAGGAAAGGTGACACTTCTTTGCAAGACTAGGACACACACACACACACACACACACACACACACACACACAGCTCCGGGAGGAGCTGAGGGCAAAGGAAGGAATTGGCAGTCATCCCTGACAAGGTGTAATCCAAGAACGAGAGTCCTGCAGAACAAGGAAAAAACCTTAACACAACACAAGGTCAGAGTGAACTCTTGGGGAGTTATGTAACTGATTAAGGGTTTAAAAGGAGAGTATGTATTTACTTCATGGTATGACTCATTTAAATGGAACAGACTTAAAAAAAACACACACACGAATCCCACAATGATTAGGTTTTCCATTTATTGTTGTTGTGGTTCTGGATGGTACTTACTGACACTGAAGTCCATAATAATGGAAACCGTCAACAGAATGTGTCTTATGTAAGGACACAAGAGGGACGGGTTGTAACATTTAAGGAGTTTAAGAGGCACTGCTAACCCAGACCACCATGTTCTGCGTGCCCTCAGACTACAGTGAGTAGGTGTTGGGTGTTAGGTAAACGGAAGAAGTGACTGTAGTGGCGGGAGGTGTGAATGCCAGAACGCAACGTGGGTTTGCGGTAACCACCAGAAAGAGCAGGGAACAGAGGTGTTTAATTACCATGTCAGAGTAGAATTGATTATAGGGTAACCAGATGTCCCTCTTAAAGGAAACTGTCATTCTATAAACATCTGCCACAAGAAGACTCTAAGGAAAAAGCCTTGGCTAGGTCTCATTTATGGCAGAGTTCCTTCCCGTTGGTCAATTTGGTAACAAGAACCGGGAGCTTGGCTCAGTGCCTTGTGTTCCCCTCTTGGAAGCAGGCTGATGTGCTGTGAGCAAGCGTTCTGCTCAGCCCCTCAGGGGTGGGCTGTGTCCCTGCAGGCGGAGGCTGGCCGTGGCCCAGCGCTGCCTCAGAAGGGTCCTGTCTAATGCTGAGTTCCCATTTGCCTATAGATACCACTTAGATCTTCCAACCTAACCTTTATCAATAACCAAAACAATATCTTGGCCTCTAAATACTTAGTCTTTTTATTGATTGATGGATTGATTTCAGAGGGGAGGGGAGAGGGAGAGAAAGATAGAAACATCAATAATGAGAGAGAATCATTGATTGGCTGCCTCCTGCATGCCTCACACTGGGGGTCAAGCCTGCAACCTGGGCATGTGCCCTTGACTGGAATCAAACCCTGGACCCTTCATTCCTCAGGCTGATGCTCTATCCACTGAGCCAAACCAGCTAGGGCAATACTTAGTCTTTTGTCTTATTTCTCAAAGAGGCTCAGAACTCAGGATGGGAAGCGAAGCAATATTACTGAGACCTCAACAGAGTCCTGGGGGCCCTGAGAGAATCCTCAGGAGCTGCTGAGTTTGAGATTCAGTCAGAAGCCATGCACCTGCCACTCTGAAGAGACAAGCCTTTAAAAAATATTTTTATTGATTTCAGAGAGGAAGGGAGAGGAAGAGAGAACATCCATGATGAGAGGGAATCAATGAGTGTCTGCCTCCTGCATGCCCCCTCCTGGGGATCAAGCCGGCAACCTGGGCATGTGTCCTGACCAGGAATTGAACCATGACCTCCTGGTTCATAGGTTAATGTTCAACCACTGAGCAACACTGGACGGACAGAGAGAGACAAGTCTTCTTAGTTAGAACAAAGGCAACACTCCATGGTTTCTGATACTATTCCCCAGTCACAAGGACAGACACTCCGAGTGCCAGATGTGAATTGGTAGTTGAACCACTTCTCACCTGAGCAAGCCCAGGTAGCATGCTGCAGGGTTAAGAGTCAGCTCTCAGAAGGCTCAAGAGATTCAGCCAAGCTGGGGGTGGGGGTGGGTGGGCCTGGGGCTGGGGGTGAGGTTGGGGCTGGCAGCTAGATTTTTAAAATAATAGGAATTTCCTTATGGACTGGAATAGCACAGAAACCAGAACAACAATAACAAAAGCAAACAAACAAAAAAATCAAACTCCCCCCATAAACTCCAAACTCATCCAAAACAAACAAAACCCAAAATAAACAAAACCAGCACTTTAACCGACGGTAAGTAACACATCTAGGCTAGTTCCTGTACTGAAAAATAAAACAATAAAATGTAAGTTCACAGAGCAGTTTGGATACATTCACTTTGACCTACTTAACCTTATAGTATTCCTATTATCTCCATTTACATGAAAGGATGAAAAGAGGGAGAAAAATGGAAACCAACCAAGGGGGCTGAGAGGGAGGCAGGAAGTGAGTTAGACCAGATCATGGGGGGCATGCCTGGGACCAGCATGAGCAGATGTGGTTGGCCAGGTACTACACTATCATATGTCAGCCAGGTTAGAATGATAATAGAATTGTGATATCATTGTCTTTATATCTCTAACTGCATTAGATTCCAGAAATAACTTTCGCTGCCAAGGGAAGCAGCCATCCTGCCACTCAGCAAGTTGCCCTGCCCAGGTCTCATGCACACGGTGCTGAAGGCGTGCTGTGGTGGCCCTGGGGCTTCGCTCCTTATCTGGGCTTGCACCACAGAGCTAGACTTTCCCCGGCAGTGTCCACAGGGAGCTTCCTGGGGCAGGTCTGACCAGGGTGGAGGAAAAGCTCCACTGAGTGAGCACCTCCAACATATCACAAATGCACAGAAGAGGAGCATACACTGGATCCTCTGAAATTCTCTCAATGACTTATGTGGTAGGAATATGCTATTTTATAAAGGAGTGGGCAAAAGGAGGTGTACAGTTGGGAGTATGCAAAACAGAGTTCATTCTTGTATTATTATCTACACTAATAAAAGAGAAAGATGCAAATTGACCTACCTACTCGACGCCCACCAGCCAATCAGGATGAGTATGCAAATTAACCAAACAAAGATGGTGGGTTAATTTGCATACACAGGCACCGAGCAGCTGGGGGCAGGATGCTTGGATGCTTGGTCATCGCCACGGTGACGATGCAGGCATTCCGCACTGCCCCAGCCACTGTGGGTCTCTGGGCAGCGTGGGAAGGCAGAAAGGCGGCTCCGGGCCGGAGCAAAGGCGGTGCCGGCAGCCAGGGGAAAGAAGCTCCATTCTTGCAAGAATCTTCGTGCATTGGGCCTCTAGTAATAATCATAACCTGCATGTCTTTTTCCATACAACTATGAAACCTACTTTTGCCCATCCCTGAAAATGAAGCCGTTGAGACTCACAGAGGCTAACTGACTTATCCAATCCAATTCTGGCCTCAGATGGCTTCTGAAATGTCTAGGAGAAACTGGGAAAATATTAACATGATTAAAAGAAGTTAGTAAAAGGCGAGTACTTGCTGAAGACAGAGATAGAATAGGCGGGTACAAGAAATATGATGCTATACTTTCATATCACCTGGAACAAAACTATGTGAGTACTTGCCAATGACTCGTGGACTTTGTAGCGATTCAGGGAAGAGTCTGCCTAGGAAGAAAGCTGCTCAGGAGGGAAGTGTCCCTGAGAAAAAACCACTGAGAGGTGAGTCCCATACAGATTGGGAACCCAAAGCCAGCATCCACCCCGATACAGAGGATGGGCTAAACCAGGGGTGGGCAAACTTTTTGACTCGAGGGCCACAATGGGTTCTTAAACTGGACTGGAGGGCCGGAACAAAAGCATGGATGGAGTGTTTGTGTGAACTAATATAAATTCAAAGTAAAGGAGCGGAGGGGAGAGCAAGAGAACCGGATAGAACAGCCGGATCCGGCCCGCGGGCCGTAGTTTGCTCACGGCTGGGCTAAACTGTTGCTCTTGACATCATTATATGGGAAATGACCAGTTTTCATAGAATGCACAATGAAATTCTGGAAATATGGGAATGGGGTATTTTGTGAGGCAGGTGAACTGAGATAGACCTTTTAGAGAAGTATAATGGAAACCTATGTGCCCATCACCTGCTTAAATAATGACCAGCATTTGCTGTTCCAGTGTCATCTTCCATCTCACCATACATTTTTTCCCTGGGATATTTTAAATGCATCCCTGTCATCATATTACTTTACCTGTAAATACTTCAGTATGTATTTCTATGAGAAAAGAGTATCCTGTCTAATAAAAGAGTAACATGCAAATTAACCATCACTCCGCTACACCCACAAGCCACGCCCACCAGCCAATCAGGAGCAAGTATGCAAATTAACACAACCAAGATGGCAGTTAATTTGCATATCCAGGAGCAGAGGAAGACTGAAGACAGTGTAGAAGGAAGCCAAGCGTTGCAGAAGGGAACGAAGCTGCGGAGAATCAAGCAAGCAGGGCTGCGGAGAAGGGAGGGAAGCAGGTGGGGTGGGGGAGAAGGGAGGGAAGCAGACCGCCGCAGGAAGCCCTATTGCAGGAATCTTGCTGCAACGGGCCTCTAGTTTTAATATAATTACAATGCTCTTATCACACCTAATAAAATTGACAACACTTTCTTAATATCATTCACTATCCAACCTATGTTAAAATTTGCTCTTATAAAAATGTTATTTGCTGGTTGATTTGTTGGAGTCAAGAGCAAAAAAAGCTCACACATTGCATTTGGTGGTCATGTCCACTGTGGAATTTGTCACCTATATCCACTGAATACTTACTGAGCATCAATAAACCAATGACACCAAGGCTGTCTAGCATCAGGGTGCTATAACCAAGCCAACCACAATACTACACTAGGAAATCAAACATTTGAAGAGGTTAAGAGTTGTAATCAATTTCAAATAATAAGTTTTTAGAAAAAAGTCAAAGTATTGCATCCAAGCTACATATCAACTACAAATGGAAAGATAGTGTTACACTGGAGAAACTCAGCAACACCCACCAAGTGATGGATAAAAACATTTAAACTAATAAAAAGGTAACATGCTAATTAGAGCGGACGTCTTCCAGATGTCCATCTGGACAAAGCCACAGCGGCTGCAGCAGAGCGGCCCCGCCACCACGGGAGCAGGAGCGGAGGAGGAGGCAGGTGGGTGCGAGGACTACGACCTTTGCATTAACTGCTACAACACATAGGGCCACACCCACAAGATGGTGAAGGTGGGGCCTGGATGCAGAGGGCAATGAAGGCGGCAGCCAGGGTGAGCCGCAGTTCAGGAACCTCCGGGAGTGGCGGGGCCAGGCCATCCAGTGCTGCATCCAGTCCCTGAGGCATGCCTGCCGGTGCCACGACGCCAACTGCCTGCAGCCGTCCTGACAGAAGATGAGGTGGGTTGTGCAGCACACCAAGGGCTGCTAGCGCAAGACCAATGGAGGTTGTGGAGTGTGCAACCAGTTCATGGCTCTTTGCTTCTACCATGCCAAACACTGCCAAGAAAACACATGCCCCATTCCCTACTACCTCAACATCAAACAGAAGCTCCACCAGCAGGAGACACAGCACCACCGGCAGCACGCGTAGCTCATGTGCCAGCAGATGCCACCATCAACACCCACACTGTGCCTCAGCCAAGTCTGCCTTCTTCTCCTTCAGCACCACCCTGTCCCCCCACACTGCATCCCAGCACACCCTGGACACCACAGCCCCCGACTCTGCCCCAGACCTCACCTGTGAGCATGTCACTAGCCTGCTTCTCCAGCATGGCCAGAACTCAGCCCCCCACCACAGTTTGCACTGGGAAGCCCACTAACCAGGTGCCAGCCCCTCTGACCCCCGCCCAGTCCCACCTCAGCAGTGGAGGCACCCGGCAGATTGCACGTGAGGCATAGCAGCAGCAGCACCTGTAGTGGGTGAGCACCAACAACGGTATGCCCCTGAGGCACAGTGACCCCCAGAGCCAGATGGCCCCCATGGGCCTGAATGTGACACAACCAGGTCAGTGGGCCTGTTATTCTGCTCCCCGACCCCCCGCAGTGGCAGCCGGCACCCATCCCCCAACAACAGCCAATGTGAGGCATGCCCAGCCCGTGATGTCTATGCAGACCCAAGGTGCAGCCACCTCAGACCATCTCTCCAGGTGCCCTGCAGGACCTGCTGCAGATCCTGAAGTCTCCCAGCTCCCCCAGCAGCAGCACGTGCTCAACATCCTCAGGTCAAACCCTCAGCCGATGGCAACTCTCATCAAATAGCACACGGCCAAATAAATGTCCAGCCAGCTCGGCCTTCAGCTCTAGCCCAGCCTGCTGAACCTGAACGCCATGCAAGCCAGCGGGCCACGACCTGCTGTCCCTCCCCAGCAGCAAGCAGTGGGAGGCCTGAACCCCCAGGGCCAGGCCTTGAACATCATGAACCCGGGGCGCAACCCCAGCATGGCGAGTATGAACCACAGTACAGAGAGATGCCACAGAGCAACTGCAGCAGCAGCAGCAACAACAACAACAGAAAGGCAGCTCTGGCATGGCTGCAGGCCTGGCAGGACACGCCCAGTTCCAGCAGCCTCAGGGACACTGACACTACCCGCAGCCAAGGAGCAGCAGCGGATCCAGCAGGAGATTGGGTCCCAGGCCAGCCAAACCCTGTTAGGCATATTCTGTCCCTTTCCTCTGCCCTCAGTTTCTCCCCTGCACTCAGTACTTTCCTGTTGTCCTCACTTGAGGCACTTGAGGCTCCTGCCCTCTCTTCTGTTTTCCTGTTATTTTCATTTCAGGTGTCACAAGAGAAGCTAAGCAGCCGAGAAAAGCAACGCTAGACCCAGCTTCCTGCAAACACCTGCACCTACATCCGACCCACACAGAGACGTAAATATCCCGCCCTCTTGCTTGCTGAAATGGATATACTGGTGTGTATTAAAAATAAAATTTCTTAAACTCTCAAAACATCTCTTGGCCTATCTCCTGTCAGCACGGACCTAACAAACCCCATGAGCCCCAGCAGCACATGCTCTGAGAACCACAGACCTCACCTCTCTGGCCAGCAGATGGCCACATCCCTCGTAGCCTGGTGAGATCTCTCGCCCCGGTCCAGTCTCCAGATCCCAGTCCCAGCCTCCACATTCCAGCCATCACCACGGATACGCCCCAGCCTTCACCACACCATGTCTCCCCCCAGACTGGTTCTCCCCACCCAGGACTCACAGTCACCATGGCCAGCTCCATAGATCAGGGACACTTGGGGAACCCCGAACATGCAATGCTACCACAGCTAAATACCCCCACAGGAGTTCATTGCCCAGTGAAATGTTGTGGGAGCAGGAGCAGAGGTGGCGCTGCCCAGGAGAGGCCTCGGTGTGGGCCCTTCTGCAGAGGCAGCGGGAGAGGGGGCTGCAAGGTCCCGGTCCCAGTGCTGCCCCTTCCACAAAGGCAGCCACAGAGGCAGTGGTGTGGGCCCGATCCCAGTGCCACGCCTCTGCAGAGGCTGGATGGGGTATGACTTGCTGTGCCTCAACCTCCCACAGCCCCTCCCTCAGTCAGCCTGGCCCCAGATCACCCTCCACCCACCAGTGGGCAGGGGGTGGGGCCAGTGCTAAGAAGTGAGGGGCGAGGGCCGGCAGCCTCAGCGGGTTGATGGGGGCAGTGCCTTCCCATGATCGCCTGGTCACACCTGTAGAGGGAGGCCAGACTGTGGCTTGGGGAGCGGGCCTAAGTCGTCAGTAGGACATCCCCTGAGGGCTCCCGGAATGTGAGAGGGGGGCAGGCCGGTCTGAGGGACCCCACCCCGCTAGTGCACGAATTTTCGTGCACCGGGCCTCTAGTCTCCAATAATAAGGCAGATCAACATTATGAACCCTTTCATATGATGAGAAGAACACAATATCAAAAACACATAACATAATTCCAGAAATATTGGACAAACCCAAATTTTGTAAAATAACTGACCAGGACTCTTTGAAAGTGTCAAGTTCATAGAAGACTGAGAAATTGTTACAGACTGCAGGAGATAAGAAGACATGATAACTAAATGCCATGTGGGATTCTGAATAGGGTCCCAGAACATAAAAGGAACATTAATGGAAAAAATGGTGAAATTCAAATAAGGTCTGTAGTTTAGTTAATACTATTGTACCAATGTTAGTTTCCCATTCTTCCTTTAAAAATATTTTTTATTGATTTTTTTAGAGCAAGGAAGGGAGAGGTAGAGAAACATCAATGCCAAAGTGAAGCATTGACCAGCTGCCTACTGGGGATCGAGCTTACAACCCAGGCATGTGCCCCTGACTGGGAATCAAACCAGCAACCTTTCTGTACACAGGACACCGCTCAACGAACTGAGCCACATGACCAGGGCTAATTTCCCATTCTTGTTACGTATACCATGATCATGTAAGATGTTAACATTAGGGGAATGGGAGGAGGAATATAAGAGAATTTTTTTTTTTTGTATTATTTGGGCCACTTTTCTGCCAAGTCTAAAACTAGTTCAAAATTAAAAAATTAAAAGAAGTCTGACCTATTCCTGTACTGTGCATGTTGGGTTCTGCAACTCTGAAATCACCCCTGAATGGTCAGTTCCTCCAGGCTGAGGTAAGTCAACGTTTTGTTGAAACACTTCACCCAGCTAGGGTTTTACGTTGTCTTTCCTCTTTGCTGGCTCTCCTGACGTGTGGGCAGCACAGATCATGACCACTTTCTGCTAATATCATGCACTTCCCCACATCCTGCTCAGGGTCCATCATCACTGACACCCACACAGGCTTTCTGATAAAAAGCTTTCAGCCCGAATTCTCTAACAGTTTCCCATGTGTTCTGCCTCCCACTCCTACCAGTTCTACCACTCCTCCCTCAGACCCCAGGCCTGGGCCGCTACCCTCCAATCTCTTCCCCTTTCTGGTGAACCAGGCTGCTCCCCACTTCCAATCTGGTCAAGGTCATGGAGGCTTTGGGAGACGACGACACCACACTTCAAATGGCTGTGGGCCACATGAGTGCCGTGTCCAGGCTCTGACAAAAAAAGCCTTGTGATCTGATTTCTGTGCCTACTGCCCAGCCACACATGCAGGAGTTTGCAGTGGGCAGCCCTGCTGTCAGTCTTTCAGCAGGTGGGAGGGAGGGGATGGAGCTCCAAAGGACAGGGCTGGCCTTGTCGATGAGGACCGTTCTGACATTTCCCTTCTTCCCTGATTCTCTGCTTTCATCCTCACATCTCTCCTAAGCAGGGTGGTGTGCTCCCCACAGCCTGCTCTCCCTTTGAAGTGGGTCTGGCAGTTGCAGGGGCTGTAATCACGAGATGGAGTGGGACATACATAAACTCATCCAGGGCAGGGACAGTGCTGGAATCTGAAATCTCTATAAAACCAGAACGGTTGAGTGTGGTAGACTCCCCAAATCAGTTTTTCCAAAACAAAAGGCTTTCTGGAATCCTCCAATTCCCCGTTTCCTAAAGTTTGGGAAGTGGCCCAGGGTTGCCCAAAGAGCCTTTGCAGTCCCTGGGTTTTTAGAACGCCATCCCATGAAGAGACTGGCCAAACAGAGCCAATGGTTGCCTTTCCTTTCAGGTGCCTAGTTCTTGCTCTTTGTTGCCAAAACTGTTCCTGTTTTGGAGAGCTCGAAATTTACAGGCTTCATTATGTATTCAATCAATTTTCAAATCAATATTTATGGAGCTCCTCCCATGTGCCAGGCCAAGCACTGGGGATGTAATGGTGGGAAAAGCCAGGTCCTGTTTTTCCCTAGGAATGAGCTATTCTACAGACCACCTCTGCTGTCTCTGGTGGGAGCAGTTCACTTCCCTGCACGCCAGCCATTTCACTCTGAGCTGCAGAAACCCATGCTCTTTCCTCTGAAACCCGAAAAACCTGTCCCTCAGAGAAGGACTAGAGCGGCAATCAAGATTTCCTTGTATTTGGTGGCCTGCTGGCTGGGATTCAGGTTGGAATAATCCCATACTTGGATCTGGATCTTGGGCTTGTTTTGGACAACAGACAAATGGGTATGAGCTATGATGCTTTAACCAGAGGACCAACCAGTTAATTAGAAGTTTACAGAACTCTCAGGGAAAAGTCCATAGATAAGTGAGTGGCCAAGGATGAGGTCATCCAGGAAGGCAGGTTCCTTCTATCTTGTTGCTTCACCAATTCTGGGGGTTTGCCTTTGTCATCATGGCTGAAATTGCCTCACCAGCCCACAGGAAGTTAGCAAAGAATGAGGAAGGCATTTGACCTATAAGTTGTTCCATCACGTCCAATCAGGTCCCACTGGCTAGAACTTACTCCCATGGCTATAATTAGCTTTAAGGGAGGCTGGGAATGTATACTTCAATGGAGTGGTCATGTGCCAGGTAAAATTTCCAGGGCCTATTACTATAAGGAAGAAGGGGAGCATGGATACGACTGGACAATTACCAGTCTGTGTCGCACACTCCTTTAGTCCTTTCCCCATTGCCCAGATTGTTCTCAAATCTTCATATTATCCACCCTCAAACCTCACTCCCATCTTCCTTAACATGTGGTTCTCTCTGGACTCCTGGACCTGGCCTACTCCAGACTGGTTCTGGTTTTGTTTTTTAAATATATTTTTATTGATTTTAGAGAGAGATGAAGGGAGAGGGATAGAGAAATAGAAACATCGATGAGAAAGAAACATTGATCAACTGCCTCCAGCACTCCCTATACTGGGGCTTGAGCCCCAACCTGGGTATATGCCCCGACTAGGAATTGATCTGGTGGCCTCTTGGTTCATGGTTTGACGCTCAACCACTGAGCCACACTGGCCAGGCCAGACTGGCTCTTTTTGCTCTTCCTTTAAGTCCCTCTTAGGAACTTGCTTGGGGAAGGGGACCTTCTGGTGAAAGAGGGTATCACCAAGAGAGAAACAAGATGTTGACAGCCAAGGTTGGGCCATCCAAGGTCAGATCCACCTATTTTATAGATGTTATAAACCCCTTCTGTACGCCAGCTTAGAGGGCTTACAGGGATAAAACATGTATGGACATATTTCTGGGACATTTCAGGGCTTACAGTTAGGAGAGAAAGCAGCTAAGAATGAGTACTTGAGGGAGGGTCCACATATAAGCTGGATACTGCCATGATTTTATTTTCCTTTTCCTCCTCCACCTCCCCATCTTCAGCCTCTCTAGCATCACTAACATCATTATAACTACCACTTATTGCACACCACCTGTGCCAGGCCCTCTACATGCAACATCTCTTTTACCCTCCACTCCAACCCCAAGAGGTAGGCATCATTTTCTAACTCATAGCTTGAAAAGCTGAGGCACAGAGAGAACCAATTTTATACTGTTGTCATAAGGATTAAATGATGTAATTTAGATAAGGACATCTAGCTCAATGCCTGGAAAGCACACAGTACTCAATATATACACTTCTATTGTTTTAACAGGGGAGGAAACTGGCTTACAGAGGGCATGTGCTTTGCCAGGATTGGTTCCAGAATTTATATATAGGAGGGTTGTAGGGTGGTGATGTGGCTTGGGGTGTTTGGGACTACTAGGGGACTTGTCTTAAAGCTGTGTTTGCAAAAAAAAGCACACCGTGTTAACTTAGCTTGTGTAAGAATACCAAGAATATCAAATTTTTCTAACCTGGTTGCATTCATACTTTACATAAGACCAAGACTATTTCAATTGTTCATTACATTGATGATTACTATCATCATATGGAACAGCTTGAGGTCTGATGGAGATCATGGGTGGCCGAAGCCCCTCCAAGTTGCCTTTTGGTGCCACCACTGTAATGGCCCAAGCTAGTAAAGGGTGGAGCCAGGCTTTGAGAGCAGTCCTGCCTGGAGAGCCCATGTCTTCACTTCTACCCCGTGCCACCTCTGAGAGCTGGCAGAGGTATCACTAACTGCGGTTTGGCTTTCCCCAAGCCTGGCCTCCTGCCTGAGGAATTAGGAGTAGATGAGGTCCCCGTGCATATGTCTGGGGCTCTTTCTGGGGCCACATCACTGTTTCTTACAAAGCAAAGCAGAGACACAGAAACCCGAAAGATAGATTTCTCTTTGGTGCATTTCCTGAAGAACAGAGACTCCTAGCTCATGCAATGAGCTTGGACTGGATCTCTTCACCATTCTCCAAATTCTTCTGGAAACCTGTTTCACAGCATTAGGTCAGACTTCCTGTCAGTCCAGCAAACTGACTGGCTGCGACAGTCTCCATGTAATCAGAATTCTCATTCTCCCCTGGAAGGGCCCACGGTGCTGTCGGGCTCCTCTGGACAGCAGTAATGACACAGCTTTCGCCCAGAGGGGTTCTATAGTGTTTGACAGTTTCTGGATGACTGTGGTGACAGCAGGCAAGGCTGGGGTTTTCCAGACAAAGGCTTCTCAGATCTGAAGAGAATATCAGAGACACCCATTTGTAAAAGCCCGTGTCAGATTCTGATCAGAGCAAAGAATGGATTTTAATGAGCTCTAAGTGAAAAGCAAAGCCAGCCCTGCCCTTGGGGAGATAGATGGCTGGCTCCAGTCTCTCACTCATCGATTCATACATTTACTCCTAGACCACCAATATTTATTGAGCACCTACTATGTGCCAAACACCACCTAAGCACGGGGAATGTGAGGACCTGCACAGATCCGAACTCAGAGATAACTGTCCTCTGTAGAGGACACGGGTGTGTAATGAGACAAGTACTGTATTTTCTTCATATTGGGCCCAAATCTGAGTTTGTTTATTTATTTGCTTTTGCACTTTTCGAACGTCCTGAGCACTTGTTGTGTTAGATGGGAAGGAGGGGTAATACATACACCCAGATCTTAATTAAAATGGGAAAGCAAAGTTAGGAAAACTATGCACTGACATGTAATAATTTTGAAATTTTAATAGGGCACCCGCTTCAATGGGCAGCATAGAATAATGTTGAAGAGCACTGGCCATGCTGCCCAAACTAAACTGGGTTTGAGTGCCGGTGGCACACCCACTAGCAGTGTGGCTTTGTCCAGTGCTGCGATGCCAGGAAAGGTGTTTCTACCCTCAGCCTCTAGGGTGAGAACTACCTGGGCATAAACAACCCAAAAGCAGCGTGCTGACAGGTGCTGTTGCCAAGTGCAATGGTTAGTTTTATGTCACGTTGACTGGGGCACAGAGCGCCCAGATATTTGGGTGAATATTGCTTCTGAGTGTGCCTGTTAGCGTGTTTCTGAATGAGATTAACAGTAGAATGGTAGACTGAGTTAAGCAGATTGTCCTCCCCCATGTGGGCTGAGGGCCTGAATAGAACACAACAGGCTGAGGAAGGAAGAATTCTCTCTCTCTGCCCAATGTCTTTGAGCCGAGACATCTTCTTCTCCTGCCTTCAGACTTGGATTCAGACTGGAACTTACACCGTCGGCTGGCTCTCCAGCTTGCCAACTGCATATCTTGGACTTATCAGCCTCCATAATTGTGTGAGGCAACTCCTTGTATTCTATCTTGTACCTATCTATCATCTGTCTATCTATCATCTGTCTATCTATCTATCTATCTATCTATCTATCTATCTATCATCTATCTATCTATCTATCTATCTATCTATCTATATCTCTATCTACCTACCTACCTATCTAATTAATTCTGTTTCTCTGATGAACCAAGATTATATACCAAGCAATAATGGGAGCCCTTGAAATATCTGGTGCATTGAACAAAAGTGCCCCGGCAGGTTCTTCATGCTTTAGAAGCCTGGGGCACTGAGGACTGCCTCAGACGCCTCCCTTCCTCTGTTCTCTCCCCTCTCCTCTCTTCTTGTCCCCTCCCCTGCCTTCTCCCAGCTCCACCTCTCTCTTCCCTCTTCCTCTCCCTCTCCTCTCCTCTGTTCCACCCCCTTTCTCTGTTTCTTGCCTTCCCCACCTACTTCCAGCTCTCATTATTCTTAGATCCTTGTCTTTCCCTTAAAACACAGGTTACAGGTTAGGGCCAGATGGGCGTATTTCACACGAAGAGGTGAATAATTAACAAGAATTAAAGTGTTGCCACCCTACAGCAGGGCTGGTGATTTCTTTTTTTCAGCAAGGGAACAAATCATTAGAGAAAGAGCTGATGCCCTATGGGAGAAGATGTGGACATGGGACGAGGAGTGGGTGGTAGGGGCTTAGTTTCCTGGCCATGAAGCCTTTGTCCAGATTCCAGCGTGGATGGATCTTAAATGCCCTTGCAGGGACTTTGACTCCATTTCTGGTTTCAGCCAAAGACAGAGAGGCCAGGCCACAGAATCTGCCCAAGCCAGGTCCACAGCCAGGTAGGTCTCCGGGAGGCTAGGGTTACCTAGGGTCACATGTAGGCTACAGGCCACCAAGTCAACAGCCACAGCATTCTTAGGTCCCCGCATCTCCGCGCCAAAAGGCCTCATGAGAAAACGTAGATGACCACCTGAGGGCGCTGTTACTCCACAATTTTTTTCTGTAAAACCTGCAGTCAGCTAACAAGGGTGTCTAGGTTTCCTTTGTTTTGGGGGGCGCAACCAAAGGATCCCTCTGGGAAAGAGGGGTAACACATATTCCCAGATCTTAATTAATATGGAAAAGCAGAGGTAGGAAAACTATACATTGACATATAATAATTTTGAAATTTTAACAGGGTACTCGCTTCAATGGGCAGCATAGAATAATGTTGAAGAGCACTGGCCACGCTGCCCAAATTAACCAGGTTTGAGTCCCGGCGGCACACCCACTAGCAGTGTGGCTTTGTCTAGTGACTGAGTCTCTCTGGGCTTCAGCTTTGTCATCTGCTTCATAGAGCACTTGTGAGGGTTACAGGGAGGAGGCTAGGTTCATAAAGCTAAAAAAAGCCATAATATTAAATTCTATTTCCCAAATTATTGAAGAGACCAAGAAGGTACCAGCTGCTTGCCAACCAAATGGAGGGGCGGGGTGGGGGGAGAGGCTGGCGTTCAAAGCTGTACAATTGGCTGAAATGGAAGGAGTATTTAGACAGAAGGGTTGGACAGGTCAGGCCACGCAAAGAACACGCCACCACAAAGGCTGCTTTTCCCTCCTTTTGTTCAATGCACCTGTGTCAATCCCTGCAGGGGTGCTGCACTCAGAGGCTTGCCTGGCCGAGGACCAGCTTCTCTTAATGTTACTCTCAACCCTGTCATTCTGAGCACAGTTCACCCTCATGTCTTTTTGCTTATTCAGACTGCTGCTCACCCCAGCTAGAAGAGCAAACTGAAGGCCAAAGTGTAATACAGGATTTGGGAACTTGAGAAGAAAGCAACAATGACCAGTTAGCAAATTATTATACAGGCCGTGTGGACTCCACGTTGACAAAACGGGGGACTTGGTATGTGTGGTAATTGTGCGCACATGAGTTGAGTTTTAGAAAACATATAAAAGAAACATTATTTCCTTTTAAAAAAAAAGACGGCAAGAAGCATTTGTCAGCAATTATTATGCAGCACTATTTCAAGGGTTGGGCTCTGTCAATGTGTTTTAACCGCTAAAGGAAAGGAAATCTAATTGGGCCTAAGGTAGTTGTAAGAGTGGCAGCTTATGAGTTTTGTACTGACAGGTGCTGGTGAAAAGCTGATTAATCCCATTCAAGAATATAATAGGCTATGTTTGTATAGCACTGCATAGGGTACCAAGCACTTTTACATAAACTCTCTCATTTGATGTTCCCAACCACTCTTTGAGATATGAAGAGGACAAAGAGAATTATTATTGTCATTAAGAAAAACAGCTTGATTGAGATATAATTCATATACCAAACAACCCACCATTTAAAGTGTAAAATTCTATGCTTTTAAGCAAATGCACAGATATATGCAACCACCACCACAACTGATTTTAAAATATTTTTGTCAGATCAAAAAGAAACCCCTTATCCTTTAGCTACCACTCCCTCTATTCTCCCTGTTCCCTTCTCCCCCTACTCTTGACCCTAAACAGCCATGAATCCACTTTCTGTCTCTACAGATTTGCCTATTCTGAGCAATTAACATAACTAAATTAATATAACATATGGTCTTTCACTTAGCATAATGTTTTCAAGGTTCTATTATATTGTAGCATATGTGAGTATTCTATTCCCTTTTATGGCTGAATAATGTTCCATTGTATAGAGATAGCATATTCATCAGTTGGCATACATTTGAGTTGCTTCCACCTTTTGTTTACTTTGAATAATGCTTCTATAAACATTAACATACAAGTTTTTTTGTGTGCTGACACATGCTTTCTTTTCTCCTGTGTAGCTACCTAGGAGTGGAATTGCCAGGTCATATGGTAACTCAGTATTTAAATGTTTGAGGAACTCCAGGACTGTTTTTCAAAGTGGCAGCATTTCCATTTCTATCAGCAGTGTGGAAGGGTTATGACTTCTCCACATCCTTGTCACTGCTTATTATTATCTGACTTTTTCATTCTAGTCATTCTAATGGCTGTGAAATATCTCACTGTGATTTTGATTTGCACATCTCTGATCTGATGACTAATGAGATCAAACAGCTTTTCTTGTGTTTATCTACTATTTGAATATCTTCTTTGCATATATGGAAAGGATCTTCAGATCCTTTGCCCATTTAAAATTTGTATTTGTCTTTTTTATTACTGAGTTGTAAGTCCTTTTTTTTATTCTTTAAATTCTTTATTTCATGCACCCATTTCAGCAATATTGAAATAGGTTTCTCATACATGCACTCATTCCTTTTATAGATTTAAAATATGAAATGGTGAATGAATATTACAAATTATAATAAAAATTTATAACAAAGTACTTTTAGAATGAGACTATAGATTTAAGAATTACCTTAAAGTTCTAGCGCAAATATAACACAAGAATAAAGGACATTGGTGATATTTAAATTCAGACTAGGTTTCCCCCATCTTAATTTCTCTGCTCCCTTCCACTTAAAATCTTAAAAAGTATTCATTTTAAGTTGGAAGTACAGAATTCTTAGAAAATAATAGGGCGATGAGTTGTATGATTCTCCTTACAGGTAGAATCTAGTCGTCAGCAATCTGCAAACCATTGAAAAAGTAACTCCATATCCAACAACAAAAAAAACCAAAGCATGATTTGGCTGGGCAAAGGGTAACAAATATGAAATTGTGTGGTAGATTTGTGCTCCAATGAAGGATAGCTGAGAGCGATCTGGACCACTTAAAAATACAGAATGCCAATACCAAGAAATGGCACACTATTTTCAAGGTTATTCAGGTGGGCCCTTCATACGCGTTCTACTCTATCATCAACCCGAAGGTACTTCTTGGCATTTTCTCCTTTGCTGAAGCTTGCATAGTCTTCTGGGTTGGCAAAAACCTTTCTTGTCATTCTATAGAATGCAGTTGCAGTTCCCATAAACACCATTTCTGAAAGAACAATTGCTGTATAGGAGGCAAATGCCATGAATACCTCATTTTCCATTAGCTGGGCAAGGTCAACCATTTTTTCAACTTTGACCGTGGATCCGGTGGATTGCAGTAGGAGCAAAGCTGCAAACCTGTCCCGGCAGGCGGTGGCTGAATTGGGGGCACTTTCCGAGTTGTAAGTGTTCTTTGTGTATTCAAGACACAATACCTTGTCAGATGTATCACTTGCTAGTACTTTTTCCTATTTGGTTCATTGTCTATTAACTTTTTGGATAATTCCCTTTGAAGGATAAAAAATTTTCAGTTCTTATGGCCAATTTCCAGAGACTTTAAATGTTTTTATTTTTAAAGTAATCTTCAGCAGTTTTGTTGGGAAGCCAGTCCACAGATCTTCTCACACTGTCATGCTGGACATGGAACCCTTATTACTATTATTTAATAGATGAGAACAATGTTCATATATTTGGGATACTGGGGGTAGCATTGGAGAAAGGAAAGTCAGCCAGGATCAAAACAGTACAAATGCCTAATCATAGAATTTCAGGTGGTGAAGGACATTAGATGTTACCCATACCAGATTTTACTGGATAAAGCAATATTTCTACAATCATTTTTAGATGTGGTCCTTCAGTATCTACTTGAACACTACCAGAAATGAGGAACTCACTACTATTAGTTTAGATTAAACATGAGCCCCATGAGCAACAAAGCTATGTAAAAACCCAAACAGCATGCACCTAGCAAGGGCTGCTGAATATACAAACAAAAGGGGAAACAGAGAAAATAGGTTCTTTGGAATCCTAAACAATCTATGTCACCAGCAGGTCATGGGCATGCTGCAATAGGCCAACTAACTGTTTTTGAACACCAGGTGCCCAAGAGACTGCTCTAATTTTAGAATTAACATAGTGCTTACTAAAGAGGTCCAGGACTCATGGGTCTGGAATGTGATGTTCTTTCACCCTCGGGCTCATGTCTTATTGTTGAGTCTGCTCCAATCATTTCCTGACATTGAGAGAGGGAGAACCAGACCACAGAGCTGGCATGTGCCTGAGGAATTGGCCAAGAAATAGAAAGTAAATGCCCTTGAAAGACAGAGTTGGTGGTGGCCACTCTCTGATGAGCTTGTTTTTGTGGTGGCATGGTGCGGATGAGCCTCTGCCCATTTTATTTTTTAAAATATATTTTTTTTATTTATTTCAGAGAGGAAGGGAGACAGAGATAGAAACACCAATGATGAGAGAGTATCATTGATCGGCTGCTTCCTGCACGTTCCACACTGGGGATCAAGCCCACAACCGGGAATCAAATAGTGACTTCCTGGTTCATAGGACGATACTCAACCACTGAGCCACGCCAGCTGGGCGAGCCTCTGCTCAATCTAGAGCCTGTCTCTGCCCTTGGACCCAGGAGGCTGAGTGAGCAGGGGACATCATCGAGGCCCGGTCACTAGCCAGTGTGCAGGTGTGGTCTGTCTGAGGGGAGTACCAGCAGATCAGAGAGTAAAAGAGAGGCTGGGACACTGCTTCTTGGCTCTGGAACCTAATCTTCGGCTGGAGCTATGGCCCCTGCCCTGTCCCAAATCTAGTAGCACAATCTCCTGTCCTTGTCCTGTTGGGCCTAGGAATGCTGCGGACAGCTGATTTCTGGGTGTCTCACCATCTCTTAGTTTGTACCCTTAATACCCATACCGTGGAAATCGACCTTCACGGAAATCTCTTTATTTGATTCAAGTGGGGGCGAATTCTATTTCCTATGACAGATTCCTTGTTACCACCTTGCCATGGTATCAATGTTCCTCCCATCTCCTCCAATGATTATCAGGCAAGCAAGCAAGCCCATCATGCTGTCCTAGTGCTAACTCTCAGGGACCTCATATGCTCCTCTGAGTCTCAGATAAACAAAAGAGATGACTTGGTTCATAGCCCACCCTAGAGTTTCAAGCCTGTGTTGGATGCATGAATCTGTTTGTTCCACAAGCTTCTTCCAGCTAACATTTCTACAGAGCTCAAATGTTACGTGGAATCAAATTTTGTTTGGTTCCCGAACTTTCCTTGTATCAGTGTGAGATACGCAGTTTGTATCTTTATGGAATAGTGGGCAATTTCAACACACAGCACATGGTATCCTAGTTTAATTTCAAGCAGTTTTCCTGAGTTCTGTCCCCAAATCTGAGCTAATCAAAGTTTCCTTGTCCCTGAGCAGGAGCTTAGAATATTATTTTTAAAAAAGTTTAAGCATGGGAAAAAGCAAACTGCCTTCTAAGGTCTGTGTTAATTCACCCAAGCTTGCTCTTTGTATTCTTAGCCAAATGACTAAACCTTCTGTTTATAAATAGAGGGGTCTTCCCAAGACCTAGGGACCCATCAGGTCACAAGCCAGCCCAGGCTATATTTTTACCAAGTGGTTCGCTGGCATACTAGTTTGAATTTTTTATTTATAGTGACAGCAACATATTTGGCGCTTGCATGTTCTCCTTAACGCCTGATAACCCCAGTATCTCATGCTAAAAGTGGCTTAGCTTTCCCTGATTTAGAAATGAGAGTTTGGAGGGGGAGGGTGGTAGGAAACACTCCAATTTGCCAACAGCGTACTAATGGAAGTGTGTCCTTGGAGCACCCTGTCGGCTACCCAGGAAACCCGTGAATTCTCGGTGGAAGTTGTCAGGCCAGCTTGGAGGCATCAATGATGAAAACCTCGAGTTATTTCTGGAGTAGGTGATAGATGTTTCAAACAGCAGAGGACACTTTGATGGGATCCAGGCTCGATGTGATAGGAGTTAATGAGGATAATGATGATGATAATGATATTTACATTATCCCTTTCTTTTAAAGAACCTTTCTGTCCTTTTATCTTTTTTGCGTTGAAAATGTCCCGTGGGAAGAGGGGAAGGTGTTATTAAACTGTTTTTTTAGGAGAGAGAATAGAGAGAGAGTTAATCACCCAGCTTTCAGGTTCCATTTGGGTGGTGAGAGGAGATGTTTAAATGACACATGAAACTTGGAGAAATTAATCTTAAGAGAAGCACCAGTCTCAATTCCCATTCCTCCAGTACAATGCTCCATGCCAAGCTCCAGGTAATATCCCTTCCTGACCCAAGTCCTCAGGGGATCCTCACAGACTGCCAAGTTCAGTCTACCTCAGCAGGCGCAGCCCTGAACATTCCCACCTACGTGACCTCACTATGCTCTTCTATTTTCCCATGTTTCAGCCAAACAAATCCACTTGCTCGCCCCTACCATCTGCTCTGAGCACCCCATTCTCCTTTCATAATGTTCATCGCATTTGCAGTAACTTGTTTCATTTGTCTTCCTGTTTGGATGAAAATTCCAGGACAGCAGGGACTGTCACCATTGTATCCCCAGGGCATAACAGACTTAACTGGCACACCCAGTAGGTGCTTCTGAAGTGCACACCCACCTCCATGCCTTTGCTCATGCTGCTCCCTCAGCCTCCAATGCCTGCACTCCCATCTCTGCCTGTTGAACCCAGAGCTGTCCTTCCAAGCTCAGATCCAACCCAGAGTCCTCTCTGGGAACCACCATGCCACTGTTCCTTTCAGTTCTTTCTTTCTTTTTTTTAAAAATATACTTTATTGATTTTTTACAGAGAGGAAGAGAGCAGGACAGAGAGCTAGAAACATTGATGAGAGAGAAACATTGATGAGCTGCCTCCTGCACACCCCCTACTGGGGATGTGCCCGAAACCAAGGTACATGCCCTTGAACAGAATTGAACCTGGGACCCTACAGTCCGCAGGCCAGCGCTCTATCCACTGAGCCAAACCAGTTAGGGCTCCTTTCAGTTCTTACCTTACTTCCAGCTGTGTCATAATCATTTGTGCACACGCGTAGTCTTCCTTCCCTGCTCCTCCCCAACTGTCAGCTCTTGAAAGGCAGGAGCTGTATCAGGCACCTGGCACAGTGTGAGCACGTTAGACTTGTGTTCACTTGTCTGGAAGTATTGCTGGCCAGCATTCTCCATTCAGGAAAATTCCCATTTCCAGAGTCTGCAGCTCATCACGAAAGGGAATTTTTCTCATGCTTATCTTCCTCCATTCTTCTGGGAACCCTGCCAACTCTCCCTGTAAAAAGTGTCTCCCATCTCTTTGAGAAGCACTCTGGCACTTAGGTGGAGGGTTGCATTTCCTACTGGGGCCCAGGGCAAGTTTGCAGGAATAGCCACTGGCATTATTTAGCTTCATCACCCATATCAATGACAACCTAAGTACAGGAGAACTAATCAGTGCAACCTCAACTGAGAAGGTGACATGAAATCAATGACCTCTCCAAGGAATTTAGTACTGGTCTATGCTTCTGGTGAGCATTTGCACACACCATTCAGTTACAATAAGAAGACACCAGATTGGACTAACTCTGGGTATGTGTGAAACCTTATAAGCAACACATTTTTTTTGGCAGCTTAAAGACGGCCCCCCTGTCCCCTCTCCCCCAGCTACTAGCAATGTGGGCATACCAAACATCTGTGATATAACACTCCATAAAATTAGAAAGAGCTTCACCAACTGTATCATGGAATATTCAGGGCTGTTAAAATTGATGGAGATCTGTGTTTGTTGACATGGAAAGGTGCCCACAACATATTGGTAAATGAAGAAAGAAGGCTATAAAACAGCATAATTATGTAAAATTATTACATATTTATACCTACATTTATTCATAAATGTGTGGATATTCTCTAAAATGTTAATAGTAGCTACCTCTAGGTGATGAAATGTTGAGTAATTTTTTCTTTACTTTTGTTTTTATAATTTCTTCTGTATTGTTTGAATTTTATTTTTACAGTGAGCAGTTATTTCTACAATCAGAAAAAGAAAACAAAGCTACTTTCAGTTAGAAAAACATTATTGAAAATAAAAAGGCCTCATTAAAAAATCTTCACATTTCCTTTTGTTGTATCCCATTTGTTTATTTTTTCTTTTGTTTCTTTTGCTTGAGGGGTTATATAAGGAAAAATATTGCTGAGAGAAATGTCAGAGATTTTACTGCCTATGTTTTCTTCTAGGAGTTTTATGATTTTGAGTCTAACATTTAAGTGTTTAATCCATTTTTAGTTTATTCTTGGGTATAGTGTAAGAAAGTGGTCTAGTTTTATTTTTTGCATGTATCTGTCCAACTTTCCCCACACCATTTATTGAATAGACAGTCTTTACCCCATTGTATGTTTTTTGCCTTTTTTATCATACCATATAATTTCACTTATGTGAGGAATCTAAAAAGCCGAACAGACAAGATAGAAACAGACTTATAGATACAGAGAACAGACTGATGGTTGCCAGAGGGGAGTGGGTTAGGGGGACTGGGTGAAAAAGGTGAAGGGATAGAGAAGTACAAATTGGTAGTTGCAAAATAGTCACGAGACTGTAGAGTACAGCACAGAAAATATAGTCAATAATACTGTAATGACTATGTATGGTGCCAGGTGGATACTGGAAATACCGGGGGGAAACACTTTGTAAAGTATATAATTGTTTAACTACTACGCTTTACACCTGAAACTAATGTAAAATAATGTTGAATGTCAACTGTAATTAAAAAATAAAATTTAAATTAAAAAATATTCACATTTCCTAAAAGATGCTTACTGTAAATCAACCAATCAAAAAACAAATAAACTCTTGTATGAGAGAAGAAGCAAATTGTTTAACTGCCTCCATATCTGAGCCATGTAATGTTCTGACCACAGTTAGGGGTCAAAGGAACAAGGGAAGTTTCTCTAAGCAGGAGCAGGTATGAAATCAAGCTCTCCTGACCTGGCATGGAGAACATGCACACTTTTTAAGTGCCTGAAAATATAAAGTATCTCTTAAAATACCATTTTAATTGAAGCTACTGATGGCAGTTGATTTATAGGCATAGTATTTCTAATTCTGTAGCTTATAAGAGAATAAAAAGGACTTCCCATCTCTGATAGCAAAGAAATGATGACTTAATTCACCATAGCAGTCTCTGTTAAAAAAAAAAAAAGAGAGAGAGAGAGACAGACATACTTGCTGATCACAGCACAACTGACACTTTATTCCATTGTAACTGGTACACTTGTAGGATCAGGACAGCAAGAGACTAAAATCAGTGCAGAACTTCTCTGGACTAAAGGGCCATGAAGGCATTACTGGTTTTGGCACACAGAGTGGATAACCATACATTGGCTGGAACAAGGTGGTCAGTACAATGAAATGCATAAACCCAACACCATGTGAAAATTGTCTGAGTTCTGTAGAATGTTAGAGTAAATAATCACCACGACTAACATGCAGCTCTAGATACATCACAGTATTCATCTACAGACTATTGTCTCCCCTTAGAGATAAAGACAGGGCTGTAGCAATCCATCTGTTCACAGTAGCTTAAAAGAGCAATCAATATATACTAGCGAGATCTGCCTGTTGATTTCTATAGCAATCCATCTTAGTTGAAGAAATAATGCTAAATAATGTACTTTCTCTATATTGTCCTTATTAAACTGAATCTTACTGACCAAATAACTCAACTTTTACTTACTTAAATACAATTACTAATGTCTTTATAATGTCAAAAAGCAGTTACTGTTAGTTTAGCTATCCCTATAAATCACAATAGACAAGAGGTTATCTTTCTCCTTCAAAGGTAACATTAAGCTGATGAGAACATAAGAAAAGTAACACTAGTATGCTGCAGGTATTTTAGATTTTCACATCCTATCATAGGTAGTCTAAAGAAGCCAGCCTTGTCTGTGACACAGCTGTGCAGAATAAGATTCTGAAGAGGCACACAGATTCTACGGTGTTTCTTGAGACAAAGTGAAGGAAAGAGGGAAAGTAGCAAAGGAAAGGAAAAGTGAAAACAGTCTTAGTTGGACAAATTAATCAAAAGGGAAATCTATTCCTTTGCAAGTGACTAGACATAATAGAGAATAGTTCTTTAATTTGGGATAATACAAATAGACATTGAAGATTATGTGCCAGTTTGCTTTAATATTAAGCCTGCACCAGCTGATTGTGCTAGTTTTTCCATGGTTGTTTTTGAGATGTTGACCTTTCCCAAGGGGATTTCTGCTTTTGCCAACATAAAGGGCAACCATAACTGCTGAGGATAATTTTTCTTGATTAACTTGGGCATGTGGATAACATTCATTCTCTCTCTGGTAAAAACATATTATTCACTCATGATAAGACAGTTGGAAATGTGACATTGACCAAGGTATGGTTTAATCATAGGATGTATATAATTAGATATTTGTATGCGAAATGAATTTTAAAGTGAAGCAACAAGGAGGAGAAGGAATTTCTTCCAATCTGGCAAAAAGTCATCAAATAAATGAAAAAGACAGAGAGTGGTTAAGGATGTTTTGGGTTCATCCCCATTTGCTAAGGGGGAGATGAAAGGAATGAAGGTAATTCTCTTTTGATCATTAAACATATGGAATGTCTGATTACACACACATAGGTGAGCAGAGCAAGTCTTGAAGTCCCATTTCTCAATCTCCCTGATTCTTACTCTTAAACAACAAGCCGCAGGCACTACAGGAAAGGTGGTGATGACTAGAAAATTCAGTAACATGCCTGGATCAGCCACCCTTCCTTGGAAAGTACCATTTTCCTGGCCTGCCAACAGGCTGATTCTTTCAGGCTTAAATGACAATGATCTCTCCCTTCACTGTGGCATTGTTTTACGTAAGAGCTCCCTGTCAGTTCAAGGTTGTGTACTTTAAAGGCTAGAGAGGAAAGCAGTTTTAATTGAATTCCACAGTAAATGTTCATGGATATTTCAAAGAATTGCCCATTGTCAGCAGCTGGTCTCAAGTACCCAGCCTATCACTTCCTGAACATGCTTCATCTAGCTCACACAGACATCAAGAATCAATGTTAGATGGGATGTCTGTTTGGAAAGAAATTATTTTGTAGGCCAGGATAATTGCCGGTGGTAGAAGGACAGTAATAGGATGAATCACAATAGAGGGAAGTGGTGGGCTGGAATGAGCTGAAGAGAAAATAAGACTATTCTTCAGGGTCTATATATGGCCAGTAATGAAGCAAAAATTCATGGAATGTGACTTAAAGACTTTCTAAGATGTTATACCCCTGGGGTATTTCCAAGCTTCTTGATCTACGATTCCCTAGCAACCATCTGGTGCTGAATTTACCTTCATAGGTGTGGTGCCCTACTTCTTGTGGAATTTAGATCTCTGGGGAAACCCCGTCAGGATGTGCCTCTGTGCTGTTAACTCACCTCCAAACAGCTGTGATCACAGTTCTGCTGAGGGATCCATTTGCCCTTCTGAGGGAGAGTGGAAGATGTAGCCATGAGGCAGAGGAGACAGGCAACAGACAGGGTGAACTTGCAGGAAGGTACCCAGAAGGCAGGACTCCTGATTTTACCCAAGGTCAAGGTGAGTGTGATAGATGTAAGAAAAGCAAAAGAAAGTAATGGAAAAAAGTCTTCAGAGTTTGCTAGAAAAAAGGAGGAAAGAAGGAGAATCCATGGACCAGGGAACCAAAGATGATTAATGATAAATCCCAGCTTATCAGACTAAGAAGACATTCTTCTGCGTATACTGTATTGGCAACTAAATGATTTTCACACTGATAATACAAATACTGAGTGTTTCCCTATAGTCATTAATCACTCCGACAATTCATTTGCTCTATAATTTCTAGGTTGCTTAACTCTTTTAGCAAATCCAGTCTGGGTACCACCATGAGGGGATGGAGGAGAAGGTACAGAATGAAACAATGAAACAATTAAAACTGAACTTCTGTGAACCAGAGTTAGTAGCACAGTGGCACAGTAGATTGTCAATGAAAACGACAAGAGTGGGGACAGCTGTTGGCCTTGTGAGTGCAGGATTGCCAGCTGCAGGGAGGGACTGCCACTCAGGAGTCTACCTTCTTGTTAATTAAAACCGAGCAGCAGGTGAGCAGCCCATCCACCTTTTCCAGTTCAGATTGGCTCACGGGGATCAGCATGTAGTCCTTCAGCTTCTCATAAACCTACAGCACGAATCAAGCAAAGGGAGAGAAGAAGGATTATGTTTCTGCTTCTGTCTTGTCACCTGCTCCACACCTGGTGCAGAAAATTAATTTGGTTGTGAATGTAGGCTTTTCACCCATCTAACCCAAGATGTGCAGACCACATGGGTGCCCACAGCCATACCCAGAGAGCTGGGAGCTTTGGTTAACCACTAGGAGCTTTGGTTAACCTCAAACCCAGAGATGTGTCAGAATGTGGTTGGTACTAGAGATATTGTCATTGCTAGATTCAATGATATGTGAAAGGCAGTGGCCATGTTTTCAGTCTGAGTATTACTCTCTCTCTCCACACTTTAAAACCCTTATAACCTTACTTTAATGTTTCTTTCCTCACCAATACCACTGGGAAAAACTGGAGAAAATATCATTTATGTGAAGCATTTCAGGTCAAACTGCTTTTAAATTACAGGTGTGAATTTTACAGCATCTTTTGACACTCATAGAAAGCATGTGTCAAAACTTCAAATTAACAGTCCATACATTTTTCTCTGATGATCAAATAAAGCACATTAAAAACAACAACAACAATAACAACACAAAATCAAATGAAAACACACTGCCTGACAACAATCAATCATACGTCTTCAGGATGCACTTTGTTCCTTAAAATTCAGACAGTGGCTAAGAGGGTGGGAGCCGGACAGAGTTGGATTCTAAACCCAGTTCTGTCAATTTACTACCTAAAGTGTGACTTAAGCCAGGTGACATTCCTCTGAGCCTGGGATTACTTCTTTTCAGATTGGGGTAAGAACAGCGCCTTCACAGGGCTACAAGGCAGTGCATGTAGCATGCTCGGCACAGTGCCTGGCACAGGGAAGCCCTCAGTACACAAGGATGTTATCTTTCTCAGTGATGACAAAGGCTAAATTCAGAAGTAGTTAATGGTCATCTAGTTGTCAGGTGATCAGTGTGGCTGAAAGGCATAAAGGATCCAGAGCTGGGAAACTCCAAGTGAATCTGGGATACGAGCGTTTGTTGATATCGAAGGTTCTAGGGTGGGGGTCAAGGAACCTGTCTTTTTAACAACCCTGCCGCTAAAGTTCGAGTATGAGACCCACCATTCACCCAGAGCTGGCTGAGCCCAGTCTGGGGTCAGAAGTCCTGCATTTTTCTCAGGTTCACACTGTCAGCCATGGAAATAGAGAAATATTGTCTATGGATCCCCTGCCCTTCTCTTTCGTTAAGAGGGAGATGGGTTATGAGGATAAGCCAAGAAATTAAGCAGTATTGCATATTTAAAAGGTGATATTAAATATTTTCTAAAATTTTAAAAGCCTAATATGTAAAAAAAAGTAAGATCAATGGTTACTTAAAATTCCTCTGTAATGCTTAGGATAAATAGCTGGGCTGAGATGAAGATGCTGAATGCCTACGAGGTAGGGACACTTGAAAGTTCTATGTATGGGAACTGCTTTATCTGCTTGGTAGGATTAGATTGAAATTACTTAAGTATACAGATGAGACTGAGAGTGCCCTAAAGACAAGGGAGATTTCATTAGACCAGGAAAAAATTCCATATCTAGGTACAATTCTCATGTTGGAACACAAACACAGAGACTCTTTAGCCACCTCCTTGGGTCTTTTGTTTGCCTCTGCCTTGAGGAAAAAATGACCCTCTGATGAGGGTCAGCTCTGACTTGTCAGAAAACAGTGACCCAGCTGACCATCTAGCTGTAGGTCTCTTTGCTTAATGAGTATCTGAGCGTGGGGAGGGGCATTCAATCAGAGCTGGAGCACAAGTACTTACTTGAAAAGCTTTGAATACCAGGCATGGCCATAGCAATCGCTGTGCATGTGCCAGTGACCAATAACATGAATGAGGAGAGTGAGTTAAAGACACTTTCCCTGTGTCCTGCCTTATATTATCTTTTCTGCTTTTCTAGTAATTCGATATGTATGGAGGAAAAGGAAGCCCCTGCTATTTGTCACTCCGTCATGAAAATATCCCGACAGGCAGATTGTCAGGGAAGCCTAGCCAGCTGCAATGGCCAGGAAGGATGCTTTTTTACCTTTGCACTTTCTGGATACTCTTCTGGGGTTCGGTGCAGCAAGACGTGGCCTTTGCTGGGGATGTTTAGATATATACAGTTTGCAGCCACGTCATCAGGCACAGTGAGTTTGTCGTAGCGGTGGTCACTCATCTGTTGCATGATCTGTAAAGAGGAATACAGCAGGCTAAAGCAGTGTGTCTCCCCACACTTTCCAAAACAGAAGGCAGGCAGTGTCGTGGATATAAGCTTGCAACGATGCCTCAGAACAGTGCTTTGTTGAGGTTCCTGTCTGTGACCCCTAGTCATTTACAGCCTGAGAGGAAAACCTGCCGGAGCTGTGACTCTTCGGAAGAATCTCAAGGGTTCTTCTTGTGGTTGTTCTTTTAAAAGTGCGTGGTCTCTAATTTTTAAAAGGTTTTAAAACTGTCTATAATTTTTCTAGTTTTTGTTCATAATCAGTAAGACACAAAATAGCCACATATATAAAAGGCTCAGCTGTTGTTTTTTTTTAAATCCTCATCTGAGGATATGTTTTTATTGATCAGAGAGGGGAGAGAGAGAGAGAGAGAGAGAGAGAGAGAGAGAGAGAGAGAGAGAGAGAGAGAGAGAGAATCACCTATGTGAGAGAGAAACATCAATCAGCTGCCTCCGGTACATGCCCCCACTGGGGAATGGAACCTACAACCTAGGCATGTGCCCCGACCAGGAATCAAACCCACACCTTTTGGTGTATGGGATGATGCTCTAACCAACCAAGCTGGCTGGCCAGAGCCCCAGCTGGGGTTGTGATGATATCCTTGACTGAATGAGCAGGGCTGACCTGGTCTGTAGGAAAAAAAGACTAACAGTATTCAGAATGGCCAATAACTCGGTTTAGCAATAACCACACATACACAATATATATTCTCCTATGAACACTTAAATTGGCTACACTGTCTGTTAGCAGGTATGCCCTTAATACAATTATCATAAACATCACCTGGGGAGAATGTGAAACTCATATTCCTAGGCTTCAACCCCCAATACCTGATTCTGGTTTGACAGATGTGAGGTGAAGCATAGAAATTTGCATCCTGAAAGCCCTCAAGGTAATTCTGAGGCAGACCCCTGGACCACCCCTGGGGAAAAACTGCTTTAGCAAGTCTGTTCATCAAACAACGGGTTTCTTTGTGCCTTCGTATAAAATAAACTTTAAAAATAACACACGATGAAGTCTGCATAAAATGTAAAATATTGATACCTAATCTTACCTCCTCAACACAATCACAACAAAACCACCCACCCCCCACTTCCCAAACCACACACACAACAAAAATGTCCAAACATCAAAAACAAAGCAAATATTACTTTGGCTTAGTCATGTAGAATCTTTCCATTCTTGATCAATACCCATATGTTTTAAGGAATCTGCCTAATTGTCTTATAATGAAGATATTAATAAGATCTTTTCCACAATCTGGTTCTAATATTCCTTTCCAGATAGGTGTCCCTTTACCTTTCAATATTTGTGTGAAAATGTGTTTCATATGACTAGACCCTAGAATTAGGCTGACTTGCCCACTTGGTCACGTGGCATTGGAAGGTAGGATTTATGAATGGTATGGAAGTGTGGAAGAGACTGCATGCTCCCAAGAGAATGTGAAGAGTGGCGTGTAGTAAGCCCTTCCTGACCCACCCATCAGGCAAACCATTCACATCTCCTAGTGAAATATGTCAAGGGTCCAGAGAGGCCAGGAGTAATCTGATCATGGACTATCCATCACAGAGAAGGAAACGTTAGAAATGGGATGAACTTATGCACAATATCAAAGGCTGAGAGACACAACGATGAGCAGGACATAGATCCAGTGTTTGAAGAGGTCACAATTTAATGGAGGAGTCTGACAGATAATCACATTATACTAAGAGCAAGCAGAGCACCATGATAAATATTTTACATTTATTATCTGATCTCAAAGTTCCTATGTTATAGATGAAGAAGCTGGATTTATAAAGGTCAAATTACTTGCTCAAGGCCTTAAAGGTGAATTCAAGCCCAGATCTGTACAACTCAAAACCTTCTTTATTAATCTCTGTGCTCTCTTTCCTGACCCCCAGAGCTGCAGCAGATCTCTCTCTCTCCTACTAACTACCATTAACATCTACTTTTCTGCATTCGTGTAGTACTTATTATTTATTCTTTTATGGTACCATGACTTCTTTTTGTGTATGCAATCCTATTATGACATGGTAGTCTGGTGTAGCAACAGGACTTGACTAAACATCTCTCTTGCACTTTTTAATTTAAATTGTTCTCTGAAAGGATAGGTCCACAGAGTAGATCAGCTGTAGGGTGGTTTCTTCACTAGAGCCCCAGTTGAGAACCTTTAGATCTATTAGAATATGGGGGCAATTAAGAAGTTAACATTCCTATAACAGCATACTCAACTTAGCCCTCTTTCTATAATGGATATGGTATGGAGCATGGAACAGTGCAGAATCTCAGAGGGAAGGTGTGTGTGGGGGGATTGAGCGGGTGGGAGGTAATCAACCAAAGACTTTGTAACTTATATGCATAACCCATGGATACAGACAAAGGGATGGTGAGGGCCTAGGGTGGAGTGGGGTGGGATTGGAGGGGGTCGATGGGGGAAAATAACAAAGATTTTTAAAAAGAATGGATATGCTAAAAAAGAATATGAAGAGGCTGATATAAGAGAAAAAATATCCAGACCCAATAGCTCTTTTCTATTATAAATTGCTATTTAATGCAGACTTCCTTTTTGGATGCTTTCAAAACACAGTAGTTTCCATTTATTAGTATGTGGGTGGGGCACATTAAGGCCATCAACTCTGGAGTAAGACCTGGGTTTGAGTCTCAGCTCTAACCTTTATGAGCTATGTAAATATAAGCTTCTTTTTTGACTTCTTGGCTTCCTCACCTATAAAATTGGGAATAATAACAGTCTTTTATACTTACTGTGAAAGTTAAATGGAGATAATATACATAATAAAGCATGGTAACAAGCCCTTAATAAGCCACTAGTATTTTATGACAGCACTAGAGGCCCGTTGCACGAAGAGATTCGTGCAATAGGCCTTCCTTCCCTTGGCTTCCAGCACCTGGGACCCAGGCCTTCGCTCTGGCAGGAGTCTGCCTTCTTTGTCTTTGCTGCAGACTCAGGCTGGTGTCTGCCATATTTGTCTTCGCTGCAGACTCTGGCTGGAGTCTGCCGTCTTAGTCTTTGCTGCAGACTCTCACTGTAGACTGCCGTCTTCGTCTTCGCTAAAGACTCGGGCCAGAGTCTATCATCTTTGTCTTTGCTGCAGACTCCAGAGTCTGCAGTCTTGTCTTCTCTGTGGCACTCTGCTCCTGTAGATCCCTTCGCCCCCCAGCCCTCCCTCTGATAGCAGGCATCCTGCCCTGCGTGGCCACTCCACGCCTGGAGCAGCCCCCGCCCCAGCCACCATCTTTGGCCTTTAATTTGCATACTCACTCTGATTGGCTGTGGGTGATAGCCGAGGTACGGTCAATTTACATGTTTGTCTATTATTAGGTAAGATGACCAGACAAAGAGTTCAAGTTTCCAGTCTGCAATCCTATCTACTATTCTGGCAAGCTTTGACTTCAATCTTAAAATAGCTTGTTTTGGAGGCCTATCTTTATTCTTAAAACCACATAACACTATACCCATCACATTCCTATCTTGATTTCTTTAGCGTCCTTCTTTCTAAGGCCTGCATTATTTAATAGGCAATCCAATGGTCTTGCAGGTTTAGCATCTCTTCTGTCTGGATTCCCTAGAGAGAATTGTTAGAAAACGTCCAGGCTTTTCAAAATTTGGACAAATTTTGATACGCGAGTTTTTACAAAGTTTCTCTTTCTTTTCAAATGCACTAGCTCCTTGAATGCAGGTTTAGGCATATTACAGTGAGCAAAGCATGGACTTTGGAGTCAGAAAGGTCTGGGTCTGAAACTTTGCTCTGCCTCACATTAACTCTGTGACCTTGAGCAAATCCCTCTCCCAGCCTCAAGTCCCTCAGTTTTAAAATGGGATGACAGTGTCATATCTATTCTCCATAGGGCAACACTGAAAATTATTTTTTTAATTTTAATTTATTTTTTGTTAATCCTCACCCGAGGGTATTTTTCCGTGGGGAAGCATGGGACTTAGTTGAAAAGTCTATAAGGAGGATTCTCTGAAAGGTCAGAGGCCTATAGGGGTCCTTGCCAAAGGCTGCAGACCCTGCGTTGACTTTTCCAAACAAGTCTGACCCCCTGGGTGTTTTACTAGAATCTTTATGTTTAGACTTCAAAATGTCCTTGTTTGAAAGACACTACAGATGCAGGTGCTTTCTCAAGGATACTTATCGTGCTGATTGTATCTAATAGGTAATTTTAGTTCAAGCTGTTAGCAATAAAAGCCTAAGGAAGCACGCAATTGAGGCTATTTGCTTCTAAAGCAAAACAGCCCCTTAGCCTCTCTTTCACAGAAACGTGTGTCAGAGTAATCTATTCATCCGTGGCTCAGGGTCTGCCAGTCAGCCTGGCATTTTTCCATTGATTTTTAGAGAGAGTGGAAGGGAGGGGGAGAGACAGAGAGAGAGAGAGAGAGAGAGAGAAACATCAATGTGAGAGACACATTGATTGGTTGCCTCCTGCACACACCCTGACCAGGGCCGGGTATGGAGCTGGCAATGAGGTATATGCCCTTGATCAGAACTGAACCCAGGACCTTTTAGTCCATGGGCCAATGCTCTATCTACTGAGCCAAACTGGTTAGGGCTAAGTTTATTTTTTTTAAAATAGAACAAAACAAAACAGATCATGCACTTGAAGTGCTCAGCACAAGTTCCTAGCACATATTAAGTGTGTAATAAATGTGAGAACTCTTTCTTCTTTGTTCCCTGCAGGTCACCTAGCACATAGCAGATGATTGAAATTTGTAACTAATTGATTCATTTCTTCATTCATTTCTAAGGATATAGGGAGCCTCGGGAGCACACTGGGATGGACTAAGTGATCAATTCTTATGTGAACAATTGCATTCGCTCAGAAAAACAAGATGTGGTCTATGTCCAGAGATACAAATACAATTCATTACTTAAAGTAAACCAGGCTAAAATCAATGAGCCCATGTTTGTCTTCTCTCTTCATGAAGGGCTATAATGTGTGCTCCCAACCCAAATGACTTTGGATGTAAGACAATAAGGGATGGCGGACGTGGGGTGAACTAGAGAGCACAGCAGCTAAAAGCATTAAAGCAAAGGAAGGAAAGAAAGAAAAAACTGTGTGTAGCAAACTGCATACATGTGCCTCTGTCGGTTTTAACCCCTGCTTGAGTAAAATGGTACAGGAACTCAAACAGCAGATTGGTTTCCTCATAATATAAATGGGGCTGTTTCTAACTGTAGAGGAGAAGCTAGGATTTGTGTGACTTTTCAGTAATTAATCTCAGTCCGTCTGACCAGCATGCTTCTTTCCTGGTACAGGGGCGAGGACTGCACGATGACTGAATTCCTGCTCATTGTGTCCTGTGGAAGGTGGGCCACATTTGCTCATGTTTGCAGTCAGAACCAGCCTGTCATTGTTCATAGGGATTGGACCTAATTCACCCCAGGAGTTCAGGATTTCTTCCAGACCAGTAAGGAGACAATCCATGGGCTAGAGGTCTACTAAGTTGAACCCCAGTGATCCAAGGGCCTCACAGAAATCCTTAAAACATGGTATGTATAGCCATTACCTGGTCGAGCCTAGACACAAACAAAAACAAAACCCAGAAAATCTCATCTTTCCATTGACTTAATTTTCTAAGCAATTGGGAGAGTCGTGGGTAGCATATTCTGGTCTATCACATTCAGGCTAGCTGCCAGGTCAATTCACGGTCCACAGACGATTCGTTCCACATCTTTTCTCATAGATAAAGAAATCACTGATGTACAAGGTAAGCTGAAAGAGAAAGCAGCATGGCAAGACCACATACCCCACAGGCTGACTATACCTTCCATGGTCCCATAAGCAGCCTGGGCACATTTCCCGCCTCTCAGTGTGACTCATGCATGTCCAGTGGTGACTATGAAGCAGAAACATGGAATGTTGTACATTCCAGAGGAAGTGTTACCAAGGATTGTTATCGGTGCTGACTTCTTGTTTATCAGCGAGGGAACAGATGAAAATTCCGAGGTTGTGCCCACCTCTGAAAGTGCCTGGTTTTGTTAACATAACGGAGACTCTGTGCTTCCCTTCCCTGTGCCTTATTTACTTGGGCTCCAGCTCTCTCCACACTCCCTCCCACTCCCCACCCTCTCCTCCTGGAGTGAACAATCCTACCCCCACCCCAGTTCCTCTGTGTTTGCACTGTTCTTCAGTTAAAGGCATTTATTTGATATTCTAATCACTGCTTTTCCTCACTCTTCAGTATTTCTCTCTTTTCTGGGCCTTATAGTTATAACTTACAGCTTCTAGTAGAAGCATTCCTAACATTACTGGCTTAAGGGCCAGTGATCATTCGAAATATGTTGAACGAGAGCTCTGCAGATACCCTGGACCACCAGAAAGTTGAACAAGTGAGTCCTAGAGCAAATTAAGCCTGAAACATCCCTAGAGGCAAAGATGACAAAATTGAAGCTGTCTTACTTCAGGCACATCGTGGGAAGGCAGGGTTCCTTGGAAAAGGCAATGCTGGGGAAAACGGAAGGCAACAGGAAAAGAGAAAGAACAAATACGAGATGGATTGACTCCATAGGCAGGAGTCTGCAGGAGCTGAGGACAGAGTGCTGTGGACATCACGCATCATCTTGGGGTTGGCAGGAGTCGGAATAGACTAAATGGCGAGTAACACACACACACACACACACACACACACACACACACACACTACATTTAGTTCAACTTAGTATTATTTCAGGATAGTTTAATTTTTTTCATTACTGTGAAGAACTATAATATCCTTAGTGGGGAAATAATTTAATTCTGGGAATACATAAAGTAATTCACTGATAAATTCTACCGAGAGTTACTCTTAAAATAAATGTCTTAACAAACCGCCAAAGCTACCTTAGGAGAAGTTTTTCAATTAATTTACCAAGGCCCCAGGGTTATCATTTTAAGACAAGTTAGAAAATGTGCCAGAAGAAATGACTTTTAATAATAGAACAGGCCCCATTTGGAACAGTGAGTGGTTCTGCTTAAGTGTGGAAAGAAAAAAAAATGCTAAAAGCTATGTCAGGCATAGTCTTTCTAAATGAAAAGGATTTAGGAAGTGGTAACTACAGAGAATAAACAAAAAAAAAATGCTTTTTTTCATGAAAAAGCTAAAGGTATTTATTTTAAAAACTTTTAAAATTGAATTTGTTGGGGTGACACTGGTTAATAAAATTATGTAGGTTTCAGATGTACAATTCTATAATACAACATCTATATATTGTACTGTGTATTCACCCCCCCCCCCCAATCAAGCCTCCTTCCATCATCATTTAAAGGTGTTTATTTTAAACACAGAGAAATTCTGTCTTTTGGGACAAAGAACAGGTTTCTCTTTTCCTGTCAGAGTGATTATTTTCCTTTCGTTTATATGTTGCTATTGTCTGAATAAGACAGCTTGCCATTTAGTTATAGCTGGGTTTAGGAGATACGTGTACATGTACACGCAGGGTGGTTGCCATTAGGAGCGGAACAAACGCACAGAAAGAGATTCAGGAGATGTATGTCTCTCTAACACCTTTCCCTGTTGTGTTAAAATGGGCCCTGGGAGAATGCACTCACATGGCCTGCCTGGCAGGGCATCACCTCAAAGAGCGCAGGCTCCCAAAGAGGAGGCAGGGCGAGGTGGAGGGACAGGCTTTGTTTCCACTTTGGGGATGCACAGAAGCCTTGTCAAAAGATGAGCATCATTTCAAACACCCTGAGAAGGGGCTGCTGGGCTGTTTAGTTTCATGTTCCAACATTTTTTTTCCTAATAAAAGGATGAAGGAGGTGTGTTGCTCCAGGGTTCTATGTATTCTTTTTAAAAAACATGTATTTTTATTGATTTCAGGGAGGAAGGGAGAGGGATAGAGAGAGAGAAGCATCAATGATGAGAGAGAATCATTGATCGGCTGCCTCCTGCATGCCTCCCACGGAGGATCAAGCCTGCAACCCGGGCATGTGCCCTGACCGGGAATCTAACCATGACCTCCTGGTTCATAGGTCGATGCTCAACCACTGAACCATGCCAGCTGGGCTGTAAAGTGTTCTTTTAACTACAGGGACGGTACATTGAGCTTCATACTCTGCCCTCAGAACCGAAAGGAGAAAGCCCAAACCCTTTCACAGCGCCACAAATTCCTCAGGGGTCCCCAACTTTGGATAGTACACAGCAGTTCTATAGGGCTTTAGGGGAGGATCTGAGAAGTCAAGATGCTGCTTTAAATGCCTTTTCTGACTTCTGCCGGTTCCCAAAGGAATCGCTCCACATTGTGTAAAACATAGTAAATATTATGGGGGTTGCATATAATTGGTGTTCGGTTCAATTCCACATCCTTTATGGAGGCTCTCCTTTGGGGTAGCCACCTTGGCGGTGGGAGGTGGGAAAGGGAAAACGATGCAAAGGTAATGTAGTCACAGGCTCTGCCTTCAGGAGATGATAACCTACAGTTTAAGGCAGGAAAAGCATGTGAAGGGTATGCTGGCAGGAAAGAGAAAGCCAACCTCACTTCTATCAGAGGCACCTCCTTAACAAAGCAGGCACGCAATGGAGAGGAAGTGGCTCTGAGGATCATCTTGGCCACGCCATGGTCTGTTACACAGCTGCTGGTCTGGAGGAACCAGCCTTGCTCCCCAGAGTGGAGCTGTCACAGAGCAGAGTGGGAAATGCCTGGCTTTCAGCCCAAGAGGATTTACATGGCTGGATGCATTAACAGCCAGGCATTTCCGGCAGTTCCCAACATTTCTGGGAATTTTCTCATCCAACGGACTGGAAGGCTGCTTCGTTCGCCCACTTATTTGTTACTCATGGCTTTTTTGTATTACCTCAATTATTTAAAAACAAATTCTTGGGCTATGTTGTTTCCCAGGACAATGTATAGCATGTATTTAGAGATATTTAGGAAGTTCAGAGCACATTGTGGCTTACTCATGACAAATCTTTCTATGAAATATACATATGTACCCATGTCAACATATCAAAACTGAGCCCATATTGAAAGCAATTGATTATAGGTCCTATTGAGATATACAATATATGATGCTCAAGCACACTTTTCATTGTTACTGGATATCTAAAATCATTCATGCATTCATATCCATCCATCAAGCACCTCCTGAGAGCATGACAACAGAGTAGGCATCAAGCCCGGGCAGTCCTTTTAAAGCCGAGTCAAAATAGCTACGGATAACATTTTAGAATCAGTATCATGTTTTCATTTTTCTTAGTCCTTCTGCAAATCAGGTCAAAATGAGCAGAATTTGAGAGAGGTTGCTTTTTAACATCCTGTCTGAATTGATGGGCTGTATAGATTCTAAGAATGAGGTTACTTGGTTCTTTTTTGTTAAATCCGAGTATACTTTCAACGGCAGATATTCCCTTCAAAGCTAGCTACCATCTCCTCTACAAATTCTCTCTCATATTTTGAATGGCCACTTATGCTCAGCACACGGTCCACTAAATATGTGGAGGAAAGATTTCTGTTATTCACACTACAGCCAGAAATCACATGAACCATTTCCGGAAGGGATCCTCAAAAACAAAGGTTTCTATAGAAGGCTGGGAGAGCCTCCCACACTGTTAGGGGCCCACTCTGAGCTCTCTGGGGGCTGGGCACAGGGCATGGGCAGGAGGAACAAGGGAGGCTCTCTGGGTGGGTCACAGTCCTAAGTTTCTAATTTCAGGGGTAGAAAGGAAAGAAATTCAGACCAAAGCACCCCTTCCAAATGCAAAGTCTGGGATCCTACCCTCCCTTCAAACCCCTGCCCATGAATTCTCTAAGCCTAGCTCTGTGGCAGAAGCAAGTCTCCCACAGTTTCCTTCTCATCTTTTGTACAGGGGTGAGCAAAAGTAGGTTTACGTATGTGAGTGACATTCTTTTTAGTTAAAAAAGCAATGTAATAATCATAAGCTGCATGTCTTTAACAATTGTAAACCTACTTTTGCCAGCCCCTGTATGTCAGTGCAGTAGACAGCTGCCTCCTTGGCTACTGAAGTCATGCCCTGGTTATGCTTCCCCAGATAACTGCACCCTCAACCTCATCATCCAAAATTAAACTCTGGGTATTGGGGGTTTGGCGATCTCTCAGGTTCCCCAGGGGCATTCTATCACAAGAAACAGCTGGAGCATTTGTTGAACTATTATCCATTTATTTATGGTTCACCTATTCTTCATTCACTTTGCAAAACAATCCATTTTTACAGATGAGAAAACCCAGGTTCAGAGAAACTCAGTAATTTGTTCAAGGCCACATGTTAAGGCAGTAAATCCAGAATTTGATGTGTGGATACATCAACTTACAAATGCCCACCTTTTCTTGTCATGCCAAACTACCACATTGCTAATATCCCTTGAAAGACTAGACTCTGAGCCCACGAACTGGCAGCCTCTTAGCTAATTTTTCCTATACATACAACTTATTTAGCATACATATATTTTTAAAAGTTTGCATTTAAATACATTTTAGACAGAGAAGATCTGGCCCTGAAGCCATTTGCTACTGGACCCTATGGGCTGGTTTCCGCAAAGCTAGCTATTACGTTCTTTAGTAGATGAAAGAGGAGCAAAGTCTTTGGGAATGGAAAAAGACAGTGGGTTGACAATGCATTATTGTTCCTTGAGCAGCAGAGGGGCAGGCTCCAAGGTGAGAGATGAGAAATGGCCAAACGAAAGCCAGCAGTTACATGTGGCTTTGTTACTCAATTTCTGTGATTATTTCACATCTATGAAATTTTTGCCCATGTATACAAAGTAGTTCCATTGCCTGAAAATAACATGTTACACAAAGATCCAATGACTATTGGGACTGTATGTAGCTATTCCATTCCCTGCTATTGAAAAACACTCTTGCTGGCATGGGCTACTTGTCAGTCACTGCTGTCCCTAAATGCGTCAGGGGGAAGCACCTTGCTCTGATATGCTCAGAAATGGAAACTTCTGTGAAACAGGTTGACAGATCTCCTTCATATTTTAGGATGTGGTTTCTTATCCACAGCACTACTGACATTTTGGACCGGATAAGCCTTTGTTTTGGGGACTGTCCTGTGCATTGTAGGATATTTAGCAGCATCCCTGGTCTTTATCCAGTAGCATCCATTCCCCCATCCCCTCACATTGTGACAAAAATATTTCCAGCCCCAGCTGGTTTGGCTCAGTGGATAGTCAGCCTGCACACTGAAGGGTCCTGGTTTGATTCCAGTCAAAGGCACATGCCTAGGTTGCGGGCTCGATCCACAGTTGGGGGGCATGAAGGAGGCAATGTTTCTCTTTCATCATTGATGTTTCTGTCTCTCTCTCCCTCTCCCTTCCACTGTGAAATCAATAAAAAAATATTTAAAAAATATTTTTAAGAAGTTTCCAGCCGTTGCCAAATGCCCCCGGTGGGCAAAGTTGCCCCTGGTTGAGAAGCACTGTCTTTAGGAGAAAGCCACAGAATGAATTCATATGTTAGGAGAAGATAGATACTTATGGGAAATAAGAAGAAATATAGAAAAAGAAAGAGAAAGAAATCAAACTTCCAAATAAATATACTGTTTACTCTTCTATTCTTCCTCTGATTTATTAAGATCCCTGAAAAGAAATGGATTAGAGTTTAAGATAACAGCTGTTGTCCCCACATATCTTTTACAAGAAACCAAAATCACCTGCAAATGACTACAACTAAACCCTGGCTCATGAAGAAAGCAGCATGCCCACCTTGCCTACTCTTGTGTGGGGAGTTACTGGGGCTCCCTGCATTTCAAGTTTTACATTCTGACATGGGGAAGAGAAATCTTGGCTTCTGTCTGGATATGGCCTTTGATAGTGTCATACAGTGACCGTTGATAACATAATCTGAGCACCAGGAAAGTTATGTCATTTTGTAGAAAACTAAGAATTCTACATTTGAGAACTAGGCAGGAATTTGGGTATTATCAAGCCCACTTATCTTTTACAGAAGCTCAGAGATGAAAAGTTAAATGATTTACCTAAAATCACAAAAAGGCAGTGAATTGTAATGAGGATGATCTGAGGTCTCATGACTCAGTCCAGGCCTTTCCCACTGGTCTTGGTTTGGTGGAGGGGATTTAAGTGGGACCCAGAGGGACAATGTCAGCTCTTCCATAGCCCCCTCCTTCACTCCCAAGTTAAGGGGTCTCTCTTCTCCTGAAGGTCAAATAAGATTGTCTTGCACCTCTATTCCTTGATTGATGGAATGTCCTAGGCCAGTGGCTCTCAACCTTGGCTACAAATTAGAATGATCTGGGGAGCTTTAAAAAAATGCGGATTGCTGAGCTCAACCATAAAGATTTTTCATTTACTGGGTCCAGAGTGAGGCAAAACATTGCTCTTTATTTTTATTTTAAATATATTTTTATTGATTTCAGAGAGGAAGGGAGAGGGAGAGAGAGATAGAAACATCAATGATGAGAGAGAATCATTGACTGGCTGCCTCCCACATGCACCACACTGGGGATCAGGCCCGCAACCTGGGCATATGCCCTGACTGGGAATTGAACCGTGACCTCCTGGTTCATAGGTCTATGCTCAACCACTGAGCCACTGGACCCCAAGGGCTGGTTTTTCTTTTTAAACACTCCCCCAGGGGACTGGAATATGTAGACAGGATTGAGAACCACTCTTCTGTGACCTCTTAATAATTTCTACCAATTTAGGGGGTAGAAGGTGGGATGAAGAAAGGAGGCAGATTATACTCTTATGTTTTCTCTGGCCCAGCTTCTACTGAATTAGATCTATTTGGAGACAAGTATTTTTCATGGAGTATCCCTTTTAAACCAGGTCAGCATACACAGGGACCTCAGTCATTCCTGGATTGCCTCAAAAAAACCCTATCCACGTAGGGTTACAGACTTTTCTCAGGCTTGGCAAGTTGGAGGATTGCAGTTACATAAACACGCAGAATACTAAGCGCTGGTGTATTCAAAGGCTTGACCACTCTGCTTCCGGTTCAGACCTCTCCCCCCTCCCTTTCCTCTCCGCTTCCCTATCTCCACATTCCTATTGTTGCTAACGAAGGACAGTTTTGCTTTCTCTTTTGCTGTATTGTCTTCAGCTGATCCCAAGCCTACGAAGGTCCCACCTTTACCCCAAAGGACTTATCATTTCCTAAACAAAGACAATTCTCCCCTCAGAGAAATTGAGGATTTAGCTCTTCCAAGGGTCTAGTGAACATTGTGGCTACATCCTACACATCAATTCCCTGCTTTCTCCGTAACTACCCCAAGTTCCATTTGTATATACTCACACCTCCCACATAATTGGGGAGGAGCTGATTCTACCCCTGGCTCCAGGACTGAATCACAGTACCTGTGGTGTCTCAGTTATATAGTTACGGTGCTTCTAGGTTAAAACAACAACAAAAAACAAAAACAAACCACCAGAAAACCCCCAAACCAAACAAATAAACAAAATATACTCCCACAAACCCCTCAAATCTAACACTTTTGCTTATTAAGCAGTTAGGTCCAAACAACTTAATAGCAGAATTGTGTGTGCTAACTGACAGGTATATCTGTCCTTTTTGAAAATTTAAACTATGCCACAGTGGCCCTGTGAGTTTGCTTGATGCCCATGTGCCTCAGTGCAGTCGGGGGACTGAAGATCCCGGGTTAGGGTTAGTGGTTCAGGAATTGGGCAGTTGACCGGTTTGGACTAATGAGAATGAGTAAGGTCTGAAGGACTGATGCCCCTCTCCCTGAATGCTGGGGAGGAAGCATGTAGCCAGCAGCTGCTGGCAGTCACAGTGCTCCCCTGAGCAGGAGCCAGCTTAATGATGAAGCCCATCTGTGAAAGAGCAGAGAGATAAAAGGATCTGGTTTTTGATGACATCACTGAGCAGACAGATCAAACCTAAAGTTTGCATTACTTCAGACCTACATGGATCAATAAATCTCCGTCATTGTTTTGGTCAGCCTGAATTGGATTTCCTGTTAATGGCTAGTGAAGACAGACAGCCTTTATCAATTAGGACTAAATTAGGCTGTAACAGAAACTACCTGCCTCCCAAAGCGACTTAAAAATGTTTGTTTTTCTCTCACTTGAAAGGCGTTTTGAGGTCATAGTGTAGTGCAAGCATGTCAAACTCACGGCCCACAGGCTGCATGCCTCATTTATTTGGCCCATGTTAGCCTCTGAGTTTGACATGCTTGGTGTAGTGACTTGACAGTCATCAGAAATCCAGGATCCTTCTAGCTTTCTGCTCTGCCATACCTGGGACCCAGTCCTTGTCCTCATGATATAAAATAGCTGCTGGTGCTCCAACCATCACATCCTCTTTCTCAAGCAGCAAGATTCAGGAAGGGGAGTTGGCACAACGCCCTTTCAAATCCAGTGCTTCTACTTTCATCTCATTGAGCGATCCTTACTCTCATTGCCGTCCCCAGTACTAAGGAAGCTAAGAAATGTGGACTTTATTCCAAGTGGCAATGTGCACATCTAAAACTCAAGGTCCAATTCATAAAGAAGGGAGGGTGGAATGGAAGTTGGAGAAGGTGACTGTCATCAACTGATTCGGAGAGTAATATATATTTTGACATCACCACTGTACATATTTTAACCTTTGCCCCTTTGGGCAATTGTCATACTCTTTGAATTGAGTCAACATATCCAAGTCTTCCCAGAAGGACAGGTGATTAGATGATTACGGAAAAGCTTCCAGGGAGGCACAGTCACATCGCTGGCCCTTTGCAGTAGTGCATGGCATGTGGTAGGTGCTCAATACATAAAAACATTTTTAAACATCTTCACCTGAGGATATGGTTTTTAAAAATTGTTATTATTGCCCTATCTGGTTTGGCTCAGTGGATAGAGCGTTGGTCTGCAGACTGAAAGGTCCCATGTTTGATTCCGGTCAAGGGCATGTACCTTGGTTGTGGGCACATCCCCAGTAGGAGATGTGCAAGAGGCAGCTGATCGATGTTTCTCTCTCATCGATATTCTTAACTCTCTTTCCCTCTCCCTTCCTCTCTGTAAAAAAATCAATAAAATATATTTAAAAAAATAAAAATTGTTATTATTACTATTATTATTTTGAGAGAGAGAGAGAGAGAACATTGATGTGAGAAAGAAACATCAAACAGTTGCCTCCTGTACATGACCTGACCGGCAATCTAGGCATGTGCCCTGACCTGGAATCGAACCCACAACCTTTTGGTGTATGGGAGGGCACTCCAACCAACCGAGTCACACCAGCCAGGGCTGTGTTCAATACATTCTTGTTGAGTGTTAAAATGAATGAATGATCTCTTCGCAGTACATTTCAACAACTTAAAATCCTCCTAAAATCTCCTGATGCGATTTCCTATAAGACACACTCAGAGCTCAACCGTCAGGGAAGAGCAGAGAAGAGCTGTGGCGCATACTGGTCACCCAGTCTTCAACTTTAACCAGATTTGGTTGCTCTCAAGAGGCCCTTCTCAAATTCTCCCCAATAATGCTCAGGGAAGGGACCAGACAAACTTTTTATCCAAAGAGATCTGGGTCTCTTTCCTCCTTTCACTATTCCCACTTGAAGAATTGGTTTCATGCTTGTTTTCAAGCCACAGGGCTCCAGAGCTAGGAAGGAATGCAGACTTTTCCATTCAAGTCCCGGGGCCCATGTGCCTAACGAGAATGAGGGCAAGAGCCCTCACTGCAGAGACACTGCACGTTAATATACAAATGCTGTCAACAGAGAGAAAGGCACTAGATGGAGCACATGGTAAGTAACTTATTCTGTAAGCATTTCCCTAACAAGACACAGCATTTCAGAGAAAAGTTAGCTCTTCACAAGCCTCTGTATTTCAGTAACCTAGTAGAATCCTGTATGGTTTTCTTACACATGAGAGCTATTCCTCTGAAGTGCCAGTTATTTTACTCAATATAATATTGCTCTGAATGATATTAGGTGGCATTTTCTGTTCAAGAATATAACAATTTACTTTTGGAAAAGGATTTTATTCCCCTGCCCTCAAATGCTAGTGTAGGAACTGATGCTAGGTGAATTCCAGACAGAGCCAGAGTTCTTCACAGTGTGGTCTGGGGTCACCTGCTCCAGAGTCAGGCAGTGGTTCCTGGGCTCCTTCCCAGTCTCCTGAATCAGAATTTCTCGTGGTGAACCCCAGGAATGAGATGTGCATTCCAAATGTGTGCTCCCTGTCGTTCTTGGGTACACTAAAGTTTGAAAACCACTCACTTAGACTTTTCAAGTTAAATTAACATAATATTCACACCTAAAAGGAATTATTACTGCTACTGAGGCTACAACTACTATTAGCTAACTTATGTCGAGCTCTTATCAGTTGCCAAGGTGTGGATGAAAAGAAATCAATGACTAGAAAAATGCACAAAATGGCATAGATTCAACACCTTTCATCTAACTTCTAAGTGGTTCTTTAACACTCTGAATCATGAGTCACCTCTGCCTATGTGGTCACAGCTTTGAACTTGGTCCCACTTCAGAAAGAGATAAAAGGGAATGGCTGCTGTAACCTGTCTCCAAAGCCGACTTTGACATCTGTAGACAGTGTATGAGTAACACGGGGCCCTAACCAGAGTATCCAGTGACCACAAATACAAAATAGATTTGGAAATATTCTGAAAGGCTGCTGGACCCATCTGACATTTTGAAAGATGAAAACAAGAAGAAACAGTAAGTGCTTATTAAGAACATGGCAATGCGAGTGGAAGGGCTTTACAGGAAAGTGGTGGCAAATTTACTTCTGTTTCTCTCACTTGCCGTTATTTCTAAGGACGGTCCAAATCCCAGCATTGTATCAGGTCGTGTGGATGTTCTCCCTAGAGGCTGGAGAATTATTCACAGTTAAAATGTCACCTCTAATTTAGTGTCTACGTTTTACCACACACTTTATTAACCTTCAGCCAAGCAATAGGATGCTCATCAACACCTAAGGCATTCAATACATGTGACTTTCACGGAGAAACAGTAACCCAAAACTCAACCATCCTCCCTCCAGCTCAACTGACACATTTCCTAATCCCTTCAGCATCATGGGTACCGGCATTGGCATGGCCCAGAGGGTCACACAGGTCATCCTGTGATGCACAATTTTAGCCCACGAGGCAGAAACCATCTTGGCTTTTTTCTTTTTTCTTTTCTTTTCTCCTCCCTGTCCCCCCCCTTTTTTTTTTTACGGTCTTTTGCCAATTCAGTTCAGCCAAGAAACAAAAGGATGCTGCTGGAAATGAAGAGCATGAAATGTGAAAGCGATTTTTTTTTCTGGTGTGCCCTGAGAGTGAGTAAAGACAATAAAAAAATAAACGGAGGATGGTAAAAGACAGAGACTCCAAATTTGGATCAGCCACGACAGCTGCCAATGGAAACTGAAATGGGAGCCAACCTCATTAGTGGCGTACGGGCTTAGACATCGGATGTCTACCAGAGCTGCTGTCAGGTGGATGTGTCTGAGGGTAGCTCAGTTCCCAAAATGTGAATCTAGGTCAGTGAAATCCAGCTACATACCCTGCTCACACATTTTCTATGATTTGCTCCCGTGGGGATGAGGTGCAAGGGAGCATTTGAACTCTTTCAAAAATTCCACCAAAGGCACCCCATCTGGCAGTCATTTCTGAAGTCACTTTGTTCATCATCGACCCCCAGGGCCTAGTACAGTGCCTGGTATGAGACAAGAGCTCTATAAATACCTGCCAAAGGGTGGCTCCGCTCCATTCTCCTCCCTTGCCCCTTCAAGCCCATGGGTCACAATGTTCTGCCATTCCTCTAAATGACCCCACCTTCTGCACGGCCCTTCCCTGTTCACAGCTGCTCTCCTGGTCCAGACCTGCTTGCCTTTATGGACTTCATGATTGTACCTGACTAGTATTCTCACTCCTAACCCTTCTGTTAAATCATTATAGCCGGAAGGACAAACAGATCTTTCTGAAGGATCCTCAGCTTTTACACCTCTGCTGCAAAACTCTGAGTGGCTCCCCACAGCCTGCAGATAAGAAAATCCCTTGGCCTTTGGACCAGGACCATCTTATATCTTGGACCTTCACGTCCTTTCTTTCTCCGCATACACCCTTGTTCTAGCCTTTGTTTTTGATTATAGAAAGGGCATTGTCCTGTTTCTAACAGCCACTCCTCCGCCGTGCCAGTCTAGGGCTTGCCGCTCATGCAGGTCCAGTTTGCCTCCTGCCTCTTGTGACCACTCCCTCTTCAGAACTCCCATCACCTCTACTAGGACCCTCTACTGTTTGTTAGTCATTTACACTGTGACAGTATTTATCTTTAAACAAAATTTTTCTTAAATCCTTGCCTGAGGATATGTTTTTATTGATTTTTAGAGACAGGTGGAGGGGAGAGAGAGAATCATTGATGTGAAAGAGAAACACTAATTGGTTGCCTCCCATACTTGTCCTGACCAGTGATTGAACCTGCAACGTAGGTGTGTGCCCTGACCAGGAATCGAACCCACAACGTTTTCAGTATATGGGATGATACTCCAACCAACTGAGCCACTCACCAGGGTGACACTATTTACCTGTCCCATCCTGTTTCCCTAGTTAAACTGGAGGGGCACTGAGGACAGAGACTGTTTCTCATCCATCGGAGTGTCCCCTGTGCTGAGGACAGTACCCTTCACACAGCTGCTCGCAATAAATACTGCCGTATGCTGCTGGAGAAGCCCAAGTTCTGAGCTCAACTGTGATCAGTTTTCAATTGCCTTTTTAAAAGTCTTTTTGCTGAAGAGACAGTAATAAACGGTTTTGGAAACCTTACCTCTTCTTCCTATCAAATTTTTATGGATGAACTAGAGGCCCAGTGCATGAATTTGTGCACATTGAAAGGAAATTAATTAGAAGAAATATTTTAATATTGCTATTCGCCCTTTCTCTATAATAGAAGTGTCAACCAAATTCATGATCGACAATGACAGATGGAAACACACATGTGTGATTGGTGCCAGTGAGAGCTTTATATATATAGATCAACTTGCTTAATTAGACCTGCCTTCTAGTTTAGCTAAACTTTTTCCAGCCCTGTGAAACACCCCAACTTCTCTTCAGGTAATTGTCAGCAACACAGTAGAGAATATCAACATGAAGTAGACCACACAGGGAGAACAAAGGGTGAAATGTTTAACTGCAGCAGTGTTTGACTATATTCTGCACAGTGAGAAAACCTGAAGTCATTTTCAAGGTCCACCATTTCTTACTTCTTTTCAGTCGGATCAAGTTTCTAAATGTTCTAAATCTCCATTTTCTGGCTAATGAAAAGAAAATAGGATTCCACCAAGTCTCCTATCTACCTACTCCAGGACTTCTGTGAGGATCAAATGAGACCAGGCATGGGAAAACGCTTCACAGACATTTGGTTAAAGTATAAAGTGTTTGCACCTGGCTATAAAGCAAGTCGTGTTCCTGGGCTGAAGAAACTCCAAGGAGGCTAGACTAGATGCTAGGGAGAGGAAGCCGGTTGTTGATACGTGATGTCATTACCCGGCGCCCACAGAGACTGTTTGGGGCTGGGCTGGACTGTGGGCCACATTTTGCAGCATGGGGTCTCAGCAGTGTCAGCTGCGATTTGGTGGGCTATTGCTCTGGGATGGTGGTGGGGCCTGTGTCCCACTTGGGGGAAGCCGAGAGTTGCTTTGTGGGTGCCAGGTCTGCGGTGCTGTTTCTCTTTAAATGGCCAGTGCATGTCATGGCAGCTCCTTCATTGAGCGTCTGCCCTCTGGTGGTCAGTGAGCATCATAGTGACCGGTCGGTGGTCGGACACTTAGCATATTAGCCTTTTATATAGATAGATTAGAAAATGATGTTATCTGTTAGGTATCCAATTTAATAGTTAAATATGTCACTGAATCCTCCTCAGAGAAAAGTGGAACTAGCTACGATGGAGTCACCTGTGGTTTTCTCTCCTCAAACGGGCATGAAGAGGGTCAGCTAAGCACTAGTCTCCCATCACCCACAGCCTCTGAAAGCACGATACTAGTAGTCAAGGGCCTACTGTGAACCCACTTTGGAACTGTCCTTATCACCGGAGCTTTATAATTAAACGACCGCTACTGTTGCCAAGTGCTTTACACCCCGTGTTCACGACACAGTCTTTTCATCTTGACCGCATGTCCTGGGATTTCCAATGGGCAGGAATGAAGCTCTCATTCCCTAGTGAGGCTGATTCAACTTAGTTTTTTCAGGACAAGCCTGAGTACAGGAGACGGTCACACAGGGAGAGCTGGAGGCAGAGCCAGAGGACAGCTGTGACCTGGGATTCTAAGTTCTCTGCTTTGTCCTCTAGACCATTGTGCTTCTTTAGTAGAATCAACATAGGATTATTAAAAAAAAGAAAAGTCCTTCTCTGGCGTCAGGAATGGCATGCAGTCTAACCGTTGTTTCCCTCTGGAACACACCTTCACACATTAAGATCAGGTCGTGCATGTTTGTGGTGGGGGAGGGGATATGGAAACATGAGTCAAATGCAAATTTCCTGTTCTCAGATAGGGATAACATTAGCGACTTTTGGTAACTCGGACTATTTTAATAAGGAATTTTAGCAGACCAAATTCCTGAATGATAGCGTCCAAGTTGCCACCCAGCTAGGTATTACATTTAAGTTTCTACAATGTTGAACTCCAGGCAGCAAAAAAGGTAAGGAGTTTCTGGCTTCCTATGGCTTTAATTTGGATGCTTTCTCTACTCTTACTGCTCCTTGGGATATGTTATTTTGTACCTGTGGACGAAAAAAGGGCCCACCTACTAAACCTGACAAGCTCAGACGAGGTCTGCATGGCAGGCCCTACAAACTCAGAGACCTAAAGCAACCACACAGGATGGTCTGAACATACAAATTCCTAACTAAAAGCGGTCATGGCATATAGTCATGTCCTAGGCCTGTAGGATCCTTGACAAAGGTCAATCTTTACCTTAAGTGAACCTGTCATCTTTTTAAAGTTAATACTAGAGGCCCGGTGCACAGATTCATGCACTGGTGGGGTCCCTCAGCCTGGGCTGTGGGGATCAGGCCAAAACCGGCAGTCCGATATCCCCTGAGGGGTCCCAGATTGCGAGAGGGCACAGGCCAGGCCAAGGGACTCCATCAGTGCATGAATCCATGCACCGGGCCTCTAGTATGCACATAAGATCTTTGGTTAATCTCTTCCTACCCTCCCCTCCTCCCCTGTTCCCTCTGAGATTCATCAGTCTGTTCCATGTATCCATGCTTGTGCATTGAGTGTCTGCCCCCTGGTGGTCAGTGTGTGTCATAGCTATCGGTCAAATGATCGAACGGTCAGACACTTAGCATATTAGCCTTTTATATATATAGATACCTTTGAAATGTAATCTTTTCCAGGTCCCTCAGGGCATACATACCCACACCAGAGCACTAGGCCATGGAACACCTCAGTGTTATCTTGTTTCCCCAACAACCATCTCTGTGTGCTATAAATGTTAATTATTAACTATCCTGTACCCACCAATATAAAAGAAGTATGTGTCTGTTTTACTTTTAATCCAACCCCAGAGATTTCCCTGCTTTGCTTACTCCATCTCCCTAATCTACCACCAATGGATTTCATGTAACCCCCCTTACATCTCCTACTTCAATTCTAATGTATACAATAAGCTGCAAAACTGCCATTCTTCTGAGCATTTTCTCAATCTCTTGAGATTTCGTTTCCCGGTAATTGTCAGTTTGGCTCAAATAAACTCACAGAAATTCTCTACAGGTTTGGATGTTTCCTATGACATTCCCATAGTCTGTAGTGGTTTCTTTAGGGGTACATTCTAGGGCAGAAGTTTTTGAAAGTTGCAGGAATCCTTGAAGGCAGTGGCTCTCAACTTAATCTGGGCAACCAGATTCACCTGTGGAACTTTTAAGAAATGCAGGTGCTTGGGCTCAGTTCCAGACCCAGAACATGCGCATTTTCTGAGCTAGGCCCCCGGGGAGCGTGTTTTCAGAAGTCCTTGGTGGGGGGGGGAGGATTGTAAACCCACCTCTCATGAGGAGCCACTAGTTGAAGGTCACTTAGGGACATCTTTTGTAAGCAAGAGTCTTGGATCAAAAGGCCCCTTAAAAGACCATATACCCAAGAGATACTTGAATTCCCCCTACAACCTCCCACAGAGTCTGTTGAATAATTTTTGGTGTCCTATCACATAACAGACAAAATAAACAGCACTTTAAAAATAAATAATTTCAGTCTGGCTGGATGGTTCAGTTGGTTGAAAGTCATCTTGTGCACCGAAAAGGTTGCAGGTTCCATTCCTGGTCAGGGCACATACCTAAGTTGGGGACTGAATGGGAGGTGACTGTTTCTCTCACATAGATGTCTCTCTCTCTCAAAATCAATAAAAAATATCCTCGGGCCCTAGCTGGTTTGGCTTAGTGGATAGAGTGTTGGTCTGCAGACTAAAGGGTCTCCGGTTCAATTCTGGTCAGGGGCACATGCCCAGGTTGTGGGCTTGGCCCCCAGTGTGTGGTGTGTAGGAGGCAACTGATCAGTGACTCTCATCATTGATATTTCTCTCTCTCTCTCTCCCCCTTTTTCTTCTCTGAAATCAATAAAAATATATTTTAAAAAAATCCTCGGGTGAGGATTAAAGATAAATAATCCCCGCCCTCCTGACATTTTTCTTGTAAGCTCAAGGGGAAAAACATAACATTATTCCCTTTCTCCTACTTGGCCAATTTTGCCTTCTTCCTGCCCTGAGACTAGGGCAGCAATTCAGCATGGCTGTTTTGGTATCAGAGCTTCAGATTATTTATTGCCTTGTTATGCCAACGCATTTTGTTTTTCGCCCCCACCCCCCCTTCTCCAAGTCTTGTTGGCAGACAGCTCTGGGAACAGTGTCAGATAAGCAACTGCTGCCAGGATGCGGAGCATAAACAGTTGTTACAAACTCAAAGGCTATTTAGTTTTATGTTAATTTTTAAATTCAGACATGGTAGTTTTTTTTTTTTTTAAATCATTGTTTTTTGGATCTGACACATACAACTGGAACAGACAACCAGATAATAAGGCTAAATTAAACAGGCAATGGTATTGTTAGTATGCCTTTCATAGCAGAGACCCAATGTGGGAAATCTTGTGGCTACACAGTATGCTTCCCTGTGACAACAACTAAACATTCCAAGTCTTTATTTTTCCATTTCATTCACCCCGTTGATACCAGTTAACTCTCATTCTATCTTTTGTTTTTTGCTGTTGCTGTTCCAGTTGTCATTAAAGGAAATTCCAGGCAATAAAAAAAAAAAAAACACATACAAAATCAAAACACATTGAGGGTTTTTCCACCTTCACTTTTTATATGGCCATCTATAAAATAACATGGACATTTTTGGACATAAAACCAAGGCTGAAGCTGAGTCAAAACGAGAGGAAATACGGTCTGAGTGACCTCTATTATGTACTCATTCAAAAGAAAAACACGCTGTGTGCTATGCAATTTAAATTACTGTAGTTGCAAAGAAGCCCAAGTCCTCATTTAAGGAATCTTACAGATGCAGTTAGTTATTTCAGGAAGTAGATAAGAAACCTAAAAGACAGTTTCATTGAGATGCATTATGAGCATTTTAATTTAAAATGGCAAGTCTGCTGGAATTCTACTTACTATATTTCAGCTCCATTTACATGACAAAGAGACAACAATGGAGTGGTGATCCCATAATTCTTTTCCTACCACATCCTTTTAGTATTTCTATGAAAAAATTTAAATAATCATTCCTTGTGACACAAAATAATAGAGTTATTAATAAAAGAAAGGCCACTAAACAAAACTGCCTTTCCAAAGGGAGAGAGAGAATTGGTCTCCTGCGTGGGGTGAGGAAGGTGAATGCTCCTCTTGCTGCCTGGCCAGCAGGTGGCACAGCCCCCCCACTTGTCTGGACCACAGCCCCTTGAACTCCAACTTCAAGCTCTGGTAGGTTGGCAGCTTCCCCATCTGATTAGTTTCAGGAAAGTTTTAGCTAAGGGTCACTCCCCTCCCCACTTACTTCCCTGACTCCCACTTTGTCTCCCCTCCCCGCCCCCACTCCTGCCAATTTACTGGAGGACTGAATGCTATCAGCAAATTGAGTTAAACTTCTTTACTGTGAGTCCCTCCGAAAGGCAGGAATTACAATCAGTCCTCCAGCCACAGAGGGCATATTAATCCAGGTTCCTTTGGAATGCATCTAGAAAAAGAATGGGTGAGATGTGGTGCAAATCTACTCTTTACCAGGACATTTTTCCCCTCCCTGACCTTATTGAGGTATCATTAACAGTTAGAAATTGTATATATTTAAGGCCCACATGGGCTGGGGAAGGGGAATGGGGAGATGTTGGTCAAGGGGTACAAAGTTTCAGTCTTTTTTTTATCTTAGGTTAAAAAAGTCACAGGCTAGTCTGGAAAAGACAGGCATCACATACAAGGTAAAGCAGAGGTTTGAGAGTTAGGTATTACCTCTGGAAAGTTATTTCTCTAAGTTAATCAGAGCCCACTTCCAACAATACAATACACGTATGTTTTTCTAAACTTAAAAAGTTAAAGTAGAATACACAAAGTGGCCCTTTGGACCATGACTTCCTTCCTTCTTCTTAAAGTAACCCCTATTCTGACTGCTAATAGCATAGAATAGTTTTGTCTCTTGTTTAACTTTAAATGAATGAAATAATAGAATACGTGTTTTTTGGAGATTGACTTACTTTGCTCAAATTTTATTTGTGAGCAGGAGTTCCAGCTGTGCAGCACCTAGATTCTCACATCTCTGAGAAGGCAACATTTCTTCTGCAAGATACAAGTACGTCTATGCCTGTGCATGAATTAATCTGACACTATTTTCTTTTATAGCTGGAGAGGCAGGATGAAGGTGGTAGTTGCCCAGGGAGAAACATCAATGTGAGAGAGACACATCGATTGGTTGCCTCCCACACACGCCCTGGGGTTGAGCCTGCAACCGAGGTATGTGCCCTTGACCAGAATCTAACTCTCGACCCTTCAGTCTACAGGCCAAAGCTCTATCCACTGAGCCAAACCACCTAGGGCATGTCAAATATCTTTAGGAATTTGTTCAATCAACCTAACCTCCAGTTTCCTGGTCATATCAACAGTAAAATGCAGTAATAATTGTCTTCCTTTCTCCCTTCCCTGTATTAAATGCACTCTGAATTAAATGTGTTCTATTAAATGTACCCTGTATTAAATGTGTTCTAGGCTTTTTAGCAGAGAGTTGCTAAAGTCTTCTTAAATAGATGATTTCATCGAAATATCCAATACACACACTATGAAATCTACTACAACCTTAGACAGCTATGATGACTAGCTACCTAAGAACCCACTTCATTAACCAAGAATAGATTGCAAGCCATCACAAAGTATTCTGAATGCAAGAAGAAACCCTTGGGCTCTCAGCTTGGCATAAATATGTAAGAAGTGGTTTTTAGACTCTGGAGGAAGCAAGCACTCTGCAAACAGTGACAGATTTGGGAAGTAATCAAGCTTTCAGCGTGCAGTGCGGGAAGACACTGTTCACCTCTGTTTAAATGCCTTCAAAGACATGCCCAAGTGGCCAGAGGCTTCTCTACACAGGCAAGACTGAGACAACAAGATTTGCAAGGGAAAAACAGGCATCTGGGACCAAACTCACATCTTTCCTGAGACAGGGCAGATCCTAGTTACAAGCAAAAGAAAGAAAAAGAAAAAGGGATGAGAAGCATAGTTTTGGGGCAGGCAGGGGGAGAAATGGGAAGCTCAGCTAGAACAAATCCATGGGAAAATAATAGGGAAGGTTTTGAATAGCAAAAGAATGGCTGTTGTGTGCGGAGCACAGTTGGCGAGAGGAGAATCAGGGCCCAGGAAATTTTATTCTGAAACCATAAGGTCCCATTCAAAATGCTTTATTTCATTGGATTTCAGTATTTTCACATGTGAAATGGAAAAAGTAAAACCGCTATGCTTTCATTACTTGCAAATGATGTATTTGTCTCTACCCATTTGTCTTCTTGCCTATCTACATCAGTTTTTTATATCTCAAAATTAGTAGTAGGACTTACCCCAGTCAATTTAATTGACTGTTCTGACACAGGAACCCAAACTGTTCTCAAATAAATAAGCAGTTCAGTTCACTAAATCTGCATTTCACCAACCCACCTAGTTCTGACCTGAGAACATGCCCTCACACAGATCTCATTAGTCCTCAGCTCAGTTTGTCCTCCTGCTTTCATTACAAGGTAAGAGGACCTTTTGTGATGCTAGGACATGGCAGGTGGCATTGGCCAACTCCACAGGCCCATGGTTTAGGAAGCACATTGGCTGATAGAAAATATGATCTCCAAAGAATGCCTTTGTAGCCAGTGAGGATTATTTATAGCTTCTGACACAGAAGGTTTCAAGTATAGAGCGAACATCACTGTTAACACGAACTTGAATGAACTCTACAGGAAAGAGAATGCGAAAGACTTGGATTTTTTCCCCCAGGTCATCAATGGTCCTCTTTTCTAACTGCAGGGTCTTCCCCTCTAATTTTTTTTCAAAAGAAATGATGGTCCAGCGTCTCTGAAGTAATACAGACCCTACTTTCCAGAGCCTTGTGGGTACCCAGACTCCAGCGTCATGGAGATAAACGCATCCTCTTCCACACTTTCAGTCCCTACCTCTTCAGACTTCACCTCCCCCAGCGGTATCTCCAGGAGCCCACAGAAGACTGTTTATTAGGTGGGCTAGTTTGCATACGGCTCATGGATGTACTTTGCTCAGTCTTTGTTTATATACCATGGCCCCACCTGCAACATTCTCTCACTGAATTCCACCCTGCCAACCCTCTAAGACCCACGGCTAGCCCCATTTTTCTCCAGAAAGCTCTCTGTGAATATCTAGCCCTCAAGGAGATCCCTTCTCGCCTCTGAATAACAGTTAGGGCTCTTTTATAGAATGCCAGTTAACCATATTGTATTATCCCTATACTTTTTACCTGTTAGTTTCACCAGAGTATCTGAGTTAGGGACCTATTGAGCTAGAAACCTATTGAGTTAGGGAGAAACCTATTTGAGTTAGGGATCCAGTCTACCCAGAATGGCAGATGGGGCTACTTTTCCTAATTTGTCTACCAGAGGAGGTTCTTTCTGTTAATTCACACAAAGGCACAGTATAAGCCCTCTCCTTCCCTTCTAATCAATTTTAGACATGCTGGCATGAAAAGATACCATGGAAAGATGACCCTAAGGAGAAAAATAATCTCCCTAGAGTCCTCAGAGTGACACCATTTATCAAATTCTCGTTCAAGAGCCCACCACTTATTTATTTATTTAATTTTTAAAATATATGTTTTTAAATTGATTTCAGAGAGGAAGGGAGAGGGAGAGAGATAGATAGAACTATAAATGATGAGAGAGAATCATTGATCACCTGCCTCCTGCACGCCCCACACTGAGGACTGAGCCCTCAATCCAGGCATGTGTACTGACTGGGAATTGAACTGTGACCTCCTGGTTCATAGGTTGACACTGAGCCATGCCAGCTGGGCCTACCTTTTTTATATGCTGAAAGTGACAAAGCCTTCCAGATAAAGCAGAACACAAGGAAGCAAAGGAAAAGCCAGCATATTCAAATTCTGAGTCAGATGGTTCAGCAACAATTGTTCAAAGTTCTAGAAACACAATCAAAGATACAGTTTGAGAAAAGGAAGACAGAAAGGCCAGGTGAGCTGGCTAAAGGAATTGCAGATAACGCAGAGGGGAAATTCCACAACTGGGAGGCAATGATTGCTTCCCACACAAACTGTACCAAGTCGAGCACTGAGGTAAAAGAGTAAAGAACCAAAAGGGCAAAAAAAGAAATTGTGCACCTTGGAGCACATAGATTTCCTCTCTTTGCCTGAGATGAGTTCCTGTCTTTGGTCCTTCAGTAGGTCATGTTTGTTGTTGAGCAGGACCACCTAAGAGGAAGGGGTGGTAGTCCTAACCCGCCATTTACTTGGGGTGAGACTTGATCTAGTTCTCTTGTGCAAAATGGAGCTAATACTACGTCTTTCATTCATTAATTTATTCATTCTCTCTCCATTCACCAGATATTTGTTAAGGTCCCATTATGGGCTAAGCACAAAGGAGTACAATGGTTTTCGCCCTTATGCAGAGCTCCAATCAACTCACAGGTTTGTTAGAGAAGAAAAGTGTCTTTGAACTGTACAGCAATCTAACATGGAAAGTCTCTTCATTATCCATAGCTTCCACTCATGATCAAGCTGCATGACCTGGGCAAGTCATATTTTTTTCTGGTCTTTCCTATTCTCATCTGTGAAATGAGAAAGTTCCTGTCCTAAAAGTTAGGTATTCCAAACGCATATGAGGAAGTCCAGATTTTTAGATCCTTCTGAATCATGGCTTGCTAAAAGACTGTTATGAAACAGTGCAGATATAGAAAAGGATAAGACTAATATCACGACCCCTTGTGCACCAACTACCAAACGTAGGAGAGAAACATTACAAGGAGCTCCACTGCTGGCTCCCTCCTTTTCCCCAGAGGAAATAACTGTGATGAGTTTGATGTTTATTCCTCTGAATCATGGCCTTTCTAGGAAACCTGGTGTGTGAGTAAGAATGGTTCATCACCTGGGTGTTTCTGACGAATGAGAAGTCATGACAGTGTATGTCAGAGAAAGCTCAAGCGCCAGCCTGTTCTCTCTCTGCCACCCCTGCAGACAGGATCAGAAAAACCACGTGGTAGGCATTCCCTAGAAGGTACCTCGTTTTGTATTTACCTTGAGGGCCTTCTGCGCAGATTCACTGGATCCAATTGCGATTAGGTTAGGCCCAGCCATGCTGCAGGAACTCTTCAAATGCAATGTATCGGCCACCGGGACTGTGGAGACCGCATAGTCCTATGCAAATAATAGAAACGAGCAGTTTGGCATTGCAGAATCATTCTGAAACCCACTCACACCTGCCTGAATCACAACTGCTCCTCTGGAGGCTGCCAGGGGCCTGAATATCTGGAAGGAAAGCTGGGGCCCCCAGGCTTTGGTATTGCCAGTCAAATGAAGACTGCTTCTAAGAAGGAAGGGCACAGCTTTCTTCCAGATGTGGGACTGTATCAACAGCTTTGCTTGTTGATCCACAGTGTGGCTACTCTGAAAGGATGTGTCTACTTATCCTGTGCAAACTAGAGCTTCACGTCGTCAGGGGGAACAGAGCTTCATGGTGGTTCTATCCCTTCCTAAGCATTCGGGTGAGACAACCTGCTAGTGGTCAAGAGAGTGAAGGGAACTTGAGAAGATGTGTGCAACACCTAGCACAGTTTTCAGCACCCAAGTACAGGTGATCCTTCATTCCAATCTGAAAAATCCGCATTGCAGGTCAGAGTCCATTGGGTCTCCAGTTTTTTAAAAAAAGTCATCGATTGTGCCATGAACCCTTAGTGGTTGTCTGGTTCTACAGGGTGTCCCCCCCCCCCCCCAAAATGTATACACACACTTTGAAAAATTATAAGGCAATGTTTATTAAAATACATTTCCTTTTCGAAATGGAGCTATCAGAAAGTGTGCATACATTTTTTGGGACACCTTGCATACTGGGAGAACACAGATGTCCATGATAACTTTGTTGCTGCTGCGGTAGCTCAATAAAGCCTATTTATTTATTGAGAAATCTGAACTTGGTAGCTTCTAAAACTTCCAACAAACATATAAATACTAGGAATTCGTTTGCAAAGCTGGTGACATATAAATACCATTATTCATGACCTCTGGTTCAGTGGGTCTGAATATTTATTAATTACTCTGTGCCAGGCATAAATGGTCTTTCACCTACCTTAAAAGTATCAGCCAAGATTTCAGCACCTCGTTGATTTGTCCTTTTGGAAAGACCCACAAAAAATTCTCTGCCTATAATAAATGACATGGAACACAGTGAGTGGGTGGCCCCAGTGATAGCACACTATTCCTTAATCCTAATATATAAAAACCCAGGGTCCGTAATGTCCAAAACAACCAAAGGCTTGACCGACTGAAAGTTAGTCCTTCAGTCAGTGCTGGGTTGCTGTGCCGGTGCGGGCGCAGCGACCCAGCACTGATTGCCAAGGGGGCTGCGGATCAGGCCTGGAGAGAGGCCCGAAGAGAGAGGCAGGGTCTGATCTGCAGCCTCCGTGGCAGCTGTTCGTCAGCCGTTGCCTCTCTTTTTCTTTCTGGGCTTCGCCAGCAGCTGCGCCTATTTCTCTCTGAGCCTCCTCGGGGGCTGCTGATCAGCCCTGCCTTTATGATCAGGCCCGGAGATGCTGACTGGCATAGAAACTGACCATTCAGAACCAAATCTGGGTGAACTGTGAGGAGCCAATGGCTTCCTAGGAGGCGGAGCTTTTGACGCTGACTGGCATAGAAACTGACCAATCAGAGACAAATTGGCCAGCAGTGGAAAGCAGTTGGGGGCGAGATCAGGCCGGCAGGGGAGGGCAGTTGGGGGCGAGATCAGGTCGGTATGGAAAGGCAGTTAGGGGCGATCAGGCAGGCAGAGAGGTTAGGGGCAATTAGGCAGGCAGGCAGAGGGGTTAGGGGCAATCAGGCAGGGAGACAGAGGCAGTTAGGGGCAATCAGGCAGCCAGGCAGGTGAGCAGTTAGCAGCCAGTGGTCCCAGATTGCGAGAGGGATGTCCAACTGCTGGTTTAGGCCCGATCCCATAGGATTGGGCCTAAACCAACAGTCAGACATCCCTCAAGCAGTCCCTGATTGGAGAGGGTGCAGGCTTGGTTGAGGGAACCTCCCCCCCCCCCCCCCCGTGCACGAATTTTGTGCACCAGGCCTCTAGTCTATAAATAATGAGCTCAGAGCATCACACAGTTCTTTCCTACCACAGAGGTCAGGTGTACTCATCCTCTGCCCTCTGCTCTTTTTACTAGTACACAAATCTGATTTCAAACTATTGCCCTTAGAGATAAACCTTTTCAAATTCATAGAGATGGAGACTAGAATAATGATTGCCAGGTCTTGGGGGAAAGGGGAACTGGGGAGTCAGTGCTCAATGGATACAAAGCTTCAGTTTGGGGAAGGGAAAAATGCTGGAGATGCATGGTGGTGATGGTTGCACAACCATGTCAATGTAGTTAATGCCTCTGAGCTGTGCACTTAAAAATAGTTAAATGGTAAATTTTATGTTATGTATATTTTACCACAATAAGAGAGTTATGTTTTTATTTAGGAAACAATAGGATAAACATAGGAATTTTTAGTGGCAGATTGACTATGTTTTTTGGGTAATGGTATGATTGTGTTATCCTGTAAGAAAATTCACTACATACAAATCAAAACTTAAGTTAGGGAAAAGTCTTTTACTTGACAAAAGTATGACTCACTTTATTTAAAAAGTTGAAAAGAAGAACACGAAATTTCCTTAATTAAGATAAAAATAGATTTATAAATTAGACATATAATTTTTAAGACAAACATTTACTGTATTAAGCAAATTCAAACAAATTTATAATAGGTCTTGCACACTATTTCCGTTTTCAAAGTTTAAGGCAAGGTAGGAAAATACAAAGAAAAGCAAAATGCTTATCTCTTTAAAAGTAAGTTGGACTTCTCTTTCTTGCCTTATGGCAGGCTAGATCCTCTAAATGGCCTTCCTAGTAAAAAAGAACTGATAAAAAGTGCTGAAATTTAAATATTGAAAAAAAATTGTTTTGATTGTATGTTTCTATCATTTTCTTCTATACCAATTCATCCTCTGTTTCTTTTCCTTCCTCACCTCATTCTTTCATAGGAGAAAACAGGTCATTTGTCCTATTGACTATCCTACATTCTAGATTTGGCTGATTGCTTCCTTGTGTGTGTATCATCTAACATTAAACTGTTCCTTTATGCTTTGCATTTTTGGTAAACTAATAGTTTATGCAGATGATTAATTAGATCCTTTTAAAATTTTAATTAATTAATTAATTTTGGGGATAGGAGTACTTCAGAGGTGGGGCTGTGCTTCTATTGCATCACATCATGAAGCCATGACTGACTCTCACGTTTTTGGTGCTACTAGAATGAGCAGTGTGTTCAGGTGGCCTCAACCCCACTGCTCCATTAGGAAGCTCCCCACCAAGCTTTTATATAAAAGGTTTCACATCCTCTGATGATTATTGCACAGATCCATTATTTTATTAGGGACCTACATTTACTAGATAGAATTGTAAAAAGAAAATCTTTCCGCATTCAAGTATTTGGTCTATTTGAAATAGAATTTATAAAGGAAAGATAGGTTACATGTTTAAGCCTTTGTCCCAGCAATAACAACTGATATTAAAAAAAAACAAAACACAAAACAATAACACATTATTATCCACTAGTGGGTCAAAGGATAAATCCTAATGAAAATTAAAAAAAAAAACATTTAGAAGTAATGATAACAAAAATATTAACCTCAAATGATGAAGGATTCTGCTAAGGCAGCACTTCGAGGGAAAGTTACATAGCTTTTAAATGTTTATACTATGATAAGCAAAGGTTCAAAGTTCAAGAGACATTATTCCAACTTGAAATGTAAGACAAAAAGAACAGGATGAAAAGAAAGAAATCTGAAGGAAAGAAATAAAGGTAGAAATAGGAAGGAGAAAGGAAACATACAAGAGAGAGGGTTCAACAAGGCCAAAAGTTGGATCTTTGAAAAGATTTTAAAAATGGATAGATCTTTGGCAAGAAAAAAAGAGGAGGCACAAATTAATGTTATGAATGAAAAGGAGACATGGCTATCGTTGTGAAGCTTAAAACAGATATTTGGAAGATATGAATAACTTTGATTATTATTATTTTTTGTTAATCCTCACCCAAGGATATTTTCCATTGATTTTTAGGGAGAGTGGAAGAGAGAGGGAAAGAGAGAGAGAAATATCAATATGTGAGAAACACATCAATTGGTTGCCTCCAGCATCAGCCCTGACCAAGGCCTGGGCCGGGGAGGAGCCTGCAACTTAGATATGTGCCCGTGAATCAAACCTGGGACCCTTTGGTCTCCAGGCCGACACTCTATCCACTGAGCCAAACCGGTTAGGGCAAAGATATGAATAATTTTATACCCAACATTTGAAAACTTAGAGGAAAGATAAAATCTTAGAAAAATGGAACTCACCAAAACTTACTCAGGAAATCCTCAATAATGATACAATCATTAAAGAAACAATGTAAGTTTAAAATCTCCCCACAAGAAAGCACCAGCCTCAAGTCCTGTTTGTAAGTAAGTGCTATCACAGCTCAAGGAATACACAATTCAAATAGTACTGACTACAGAATAGAAACATAGGAAATGTTCCCTAATACATGTTATGAGGTTAACAAGAACTCTTTCACCAAAGCCAGACAAGAATAACAAGAAAGAAAAATTACAGGCTACAGAAACAAAAGTCTCAAAACAAACTAACTAACAACAAACTAACCTGCAGGAAAAATAGAATATGTCATGACCAAATTGGTTTTCATCTCAGGAATGCAAGATTGGTGAACTATCAGAGAGTCAATTAATGTAATTAACCACATCAATAAATTAAAGAAGAAAAATCATATAATCATCTCACTGAAGCAAAAGAAAAAAGTTTTTCCACTTCCAGCTTTTTACTTTAGAAAAACTCTTATGCATGTCCCCAGGGGACAAACACAAACATGTACATAGCAGCACTGAAGAAATATACAAAAACTGGAAAACAATCAAATGTATAGCAGCAGTAAAATGAATAAATACATCATGATCTATTCTTACCACAAAATGCCACACAGCTCTGAGGATGAACTATAGCTACCCACATCAAATTAACTCAGAAGCAGAAAAATCACACAAGTCTTCATAGACTATGACCCTAATCTTATAAAGCTATAAGACAAGCAAAACTAAACAACATATAGTTTAGGAATACAGGCATTGAGGTGTGACTCAAAGAAAGGCAAGTAGTGCTTGAATTGTACACTTAAAGATGGTTAAAATGGCCCTAGCCAGTGTGGTTCAGTGAGTAGAGAATTGGCCTGCACACCAAAGGGTCTCAGGTTCAATTCCTGGTCAAAGGCTCATACATACCTGGGTTGTAGGTTTGATCCCCAGCCCCAGTAGGGGCACTTTCGGGAGGCAACCAATCAATGTGTTTCTCTCACATGATCTCTCTCTCTCTCTCTCTCTCTCTATCTCTCCTCCTCTTTCCTCCCTCCCTCCCTCTCTCCCTCCCTCCCTCTCTCCCTCTCTCCCTCCCTCCCTCCCTCCCTCCCTCCCTCTCTCCCTTTCTCCCTCCCTCCCTCTCTCCCTCCCTCCCTCCCTCCCTCCCTCCCTCTCTTCCTTCTTCCCTCCCTCCTTTCTACTCTCTCTCTAAAAAATCAATGGAAAAAATATCCTTGAGTGAGGATTAACAACTACAGAAAAAGGTAAAAATGTCAAATTTTATGTGCTACATATTTTACCACAATTTTTAAAAAGAAAAAAAAAAAAGAGAAGTAGGAAATAGAAGGCAGGACCAGATTTCAGTATGAATGGGGTGCCAAGCAGATAAAGATTTTAATATCCCAACACAATCTCAGTTTTGAATAAAATAACTTTTAAGATATTAAGAGTTAAGGAAGGCCAAGAGACACATGAAAACATGCTCAAAGTCACTAATTATCTGAGAGATGCAAATCAAAACGACAATGCGATACCATCTCACACCTGTCAGAATGGCTATCATCAGCAAGTCAACAAAGACAAGTGTTGGTGAGGATGCGGAGAAAAAAGGAACCCTCGTGCACTGCCGGTGGGAATGCAGACTGGTGCAGCCACTGTGGAGAACAGTATAGAGTTTCCTCAAAAAACTGAAAATGGAACTCCCATTTGACCCAGTAATCCCACTCCTAGGAATATATCCTAAGAAACTAGAAACACCAATCAGAAAGGATATATGCACCCCTATGTTCACAGCAGCACAATTTACAATAGCTAAGATTTGGAAACAGCCTAGGTGCCCGTCAGCAGATGACTGGATCAGAAAACTATGGTACATCTACACAATGGAATACTATGCTGCCATAAAAAAGAAGGAATTACTACCATTTGTAGGCACCTGGATGGAATTAGAGAACATTATGCTAAGTGAAATAAGCCAGTCAATGAAAGAAAAATACCACATGATCTCACTCATTTGGGGATAATGAAAAACATTATAAACTGATGAACAAAAAGATAGATACAGAGGCAGTAAAGCATCAAACAGACTGTCAAATTACAGCGGTAAGGTTAGGGAGAGGTGGGGGAAATAAGAGATCAACTGAAGGACTTATATGCATGCATGTAAGAGTAACCAACGGATGTAAAACATTGGGGGGTGAGGGCATGTATGGGAGTGGGGTGGGGGGGCAATGGTAAGATATGTACACATATAATACCTTAATAAAAAAAATGTTAAAAAAATGTTAAAAAAATTTTCATAAACTCTAAAAAAAACAAAAAACAAAAACCAAAAACAAACATACAGACACAGCCAGGATTTTTAAAATAATGGTTTCATGATATATATATTCTTTTCAACTTGTTCATTTCACTTAAATATTACATAGATAACAGTCTATGTCAATACATCTAAACACTATGTCAATACTTCCCAACACAAGGTAATTAGGTCATGAGGGTAGAGCCCTTATGAATGGGATTAGTGCCTTTAAAAGAAGAGGCCAGAGAGCTAGCTCACTCTCTGCCATGTGAGGATACAAGATGTTGGCAGTCTGCAAGTCACAGAGGGCTGTCACCAGCACCTGACCATGGTGGCACTCCAATCTTGGACTTCCAGCCTTCAGAGCTGTGAGAAACAAGTTTCCGTTTATAAGCCACCTAGACTATGGGACTTTATTATAGTGGCCCATATTGACTAAGACAGCCATTTTCCTAATTCCAACCTTTTGGTACTGAAAAGGTCTGGGGGCTGTCAATCATAAGACTCCACACATCTGGCCATGGTAACTGGTCAAGGAAGTGCAAGAAGTCAACTTGCAAAGAAAAACAGAAGCGGAAACAGAATTGGCCAATCTTGGCTGCTTCTAAGTTCCCTAAGGCCAGATCAAACCTCTCATCTTGTTCCCTGGTGATGTGAGCTACTGGATTTCTGCTACTCACAATCTATCCATGTTGACTGATACTAGTAGTTTTGCAGAAGATGAAAATTCTTCACATGAACATTTTTTTTGTATCAGTCCTCAATAAAAGATGAGAACTAAACTTTAAAATGCTTGTGGTACTAAAGTTTATCTTTATCAGTTTCCTTACTGCTAAAGTTAAATGTATGCATTGTAAAATACGTTTATAAAAACTAGGACAGTGTAAAAAATGAGTATTTCAGATTTTTGTCAATACATATAATGATCTTATTTTACAAAAACTAGATCAGATTATGCATAGAATCCTACAGCTTGCATTTTCCACTTAATAATATATTTTGGATATCATGATATATCAGTTAAAAAAAAAGATATTAAGAGTTGAATATTACAAAAAGAAAGTTTGCAGATAGTGTCAAAGGCAAGCCTCAGTGCTTAGTACTAGAAATTGGGGCAAAAATATCAGGCTTGAGATGCTGTGGAAAGACCTTTGACCAATGGTCTTGACCAGAAGAGGCTTCTGGTATAAGTTGTGGCTCACACTGATGAAGGTTTAGGAAATCTGTTTAGCTTCCCTGCTAAGATAACTCCATGGCAGTGAACACAGCTTGTTATAAAGCATACTTCAAATATTATCAGTACCTGCTTACAAGTTATTTATTATATGGCTATGTTTTGGTTAAAAAAAAAAAGAGTCTTATTGTAAGGAAGTGTGACTTACACATTTATCTTTTCACAAAAGGCTATTGTCTAAGAGAAATGGGCTGTTGTTCTGGGCTGCCAAAAGGAATGAAAGTGCCATCAATGGGAGACGTGCAGAATATTCTATGGGGAACTTACGAGGCAGATTCAGAGTCTGCATGGCCCTGTCAGAGCTGAGAATACAGGGTTGGCCTCTTTGACTCCTTATTCTGTGTTCTTACGGCTCAACGGGTATGCACATCAAACCCTGGGGCGGGGGGCGCTCCCTGTGACAGTGGAAGCACAGCTGTGCAGTACACAACCCCAGGGATGTTGTTCACAAGCCTATGACAAGAGTGACGCCCCCTGGAGCTCAGCAACTCAGTGGTCCCACCCATACGTATGTGATACCCAACAAGAAACTACTCAAATGTCACAGGAGAAATCCTCCTCCTCCCCTAGGAACATTAATTCTATCAAAACATAAGTAATACAAGATATTTTTATATTGAAATGAAGATGGCTCTATTTTGTCTATGTACATGGGATTCGATATGATTCACATCAGCGAACATCTTGGACTTCCAAGAAGCTTCATGCTTTCAGTGGGCCTCTTGGGGCCACATTCCTATATCCCTGGATCAGCCTCTGCTGTGAGGGCGACATCTGTGAAACAAGTATTTATTTCCTGACATACAGAGGGTAGATAATAAACTCTCACTACAAATTAAAAATCATTATTGATGTCATACTTCTCAGTACAACTAGAATGGATCTGGGTATCCAGAGCTCCGCACAGGACTTGACAGAACCATCATGATCATAAAGAGTTGGGAAGGTTAAATGCTAAAATCTTGCTTTCTTTAGTAGCTACATTCAACCTACTGTAAGATCTGGTTCTAGTTAGATCAATCATAACATGAGATGTTTATATTTTGTTAAGCTCTGCTATTACTCCTTTGGCATTAAGCCAAGTCAATTTGCATTTATAATTATTTAAATTTGCCTTGCTAACTGGGAAGAAAATTATTTGCAAATGACACATCTTGAATTAAGAATTTTTAAAATACAAACCAGATATATTGTCACACAATGAAAAACCATGCAACCCATAAACTCACGTTGTAGGACAACGCAGTAGTCAAAACTTACAAAATGATAGGTAAATATTGATAACATTCTTGTTAAAAATGTGCAAATGCATGCATACAAAAGTGCTAAAAGGACATACATCCAAATATTGAAATGTTTATCTTTGAATGAAAGTTCATTTTTGTTTTTGTTTTTCTCTTTGCTGCTTTTCTGTATTTTCCAAATTTCTTGCATTTAGCATTTTTTACTTTGGTAATTAAAAAACTATAGTTAAATAATGACTATGAGCCCTATATTAGAAGTATTTTTAGATAGGAAAAAGTAAATACAATTATACCTGTGAATAAGACGTCTCCACCATCTAAGGTTGCATTTTCATCTTTCATCTCTACTATATTGAGCTGAAGTTTTTCTAACGCTTCTTTCATCATGTCAACCTGTTGAAAATGATCCAGATTAATATCTTAACATTTTCTAAAAGAAAAACCAATCATCTAAAACGTCTGAACACTGAATCATGCTCCCATGTGCAACCACACGAACACACACACACACACACACACACACACACACACACACACACACACACACCTTTGTGAATATATGACTATATGTCGTATAGTTTGGACCAGCCATGGTTATTTGCAAAATAAGAAATTATCTTTTAGAAATCATCCATTTCATCCCCTTCTAGCTCAAGCTTAAGTCAATATTACAGTCCCTTCTTCTGTTGGAAGGTTAACTAGTTGGGACACTATTGGAAGGGTGACTACTTAGGACACTGTTGGAATAGCGACTAGTTTGGTCATCTGAGTCAACGAAGGTGGGAGCAGAATAGCCAATCCTCCTACCCTTCCAAGAAAGTACAAGATTTAATTTTAAATGGTAAGGGAAAATTGCACATACATGGAGTGATATGTGGAAGGACTATCAACAACAATAACCAGTACCTTGAAACCTTGGCACATAGGAAGTCTTTGTTTTCTACTCAAATATTTTCTAAAAATGTCAGAACATCTAAGGCTTCTTTGTAAATCTGAACTGTTATTTAAATTTAAACTGAGTCTCAAGGGGTGATTAACAAATACAATGATTGCAATCAAACCGAAGCATAGGTGAAAATGAGTTTCAGGGACTTTCTGTAATCCCAGGCTGAAGTCTCAAGCACAGAGATATTCTGGGCTAACCGAAGGAGTGCTTTTCTTGAGGTTCACTTTAATATAAGAAAACAATTTAAGGCATAACCGATGCCCTTTGAAGTTCACAATGCAATGCATGTCCTTCTAGCGGCGCAACATAACAATTTAAATATTTCTGAAAGGTCTTTATAACCTTTAACATAGTGACGACATACATGGAGAAGACACGAGTAGCTAAGGAAAAATCAAGAGATCACATGACATTGGGAAAAGCAGGTAATGCTGCCAAAATACATGCGAGTTCACATAGTGAATTGTCAATGAAGAGTTAGGAGACATAAACATAGCAGAGTAACCTCTACCAGGGGTGGGCAAACTTTTTGACTCGAGGGCCACAATGGGTTCTTAAACTGGACCGGAGGGTCGGAACAAAAGCATGGATGGAGTGTTTATGTGAACTAATATAAAGTCAAAGTAAAGGAGCGGAGGGGAGAGCAAGAGAACTGGATAGGACAGCCGGATCCGGCCTGCGGGCCGTAGTTTGCCCACAGCTGCTCTAGACTCTGAGAGCAAGCATGTCAAACTCAAAGGCTAACACGGGCCAAGTAAATGAGGCATGTGGCCCGCGGGCCGCAAGTTTTACGTGCTTGCTCCAGAGCAGTGGTCGGCAAACTGCGGCTCGCAAGCCACATGCGGCTCGCGAGCCGCGGTTTGCCGCTCTATTGACTAATGAGTTTGCCGACCACTGTGATAGCGGCTTAATCACAAGGAACAACAGCCTGTAATTATTGGAATCGAGAGTCTAGGTCAGTGATTGGCAAACTCATTAGTCAATAGAGCGGCAAACCGCAGCTCGCGAGCGGCATGTGGCTTGCGCGCCACAGTTTGCCTATCACTGCTCTAGAGTAATGAAAATATGGAAATACTTTGACAACAAGCCTGACATTCATGCAGTTAAAAAAGGTGAAAAGGGATACAAAATAAAATAAATATATCATCTCATCCTTGTCCTGTAACTCATGTAAAAATTCCACAAACCAGAGTGACTCAGAACAATAAAAAATTATTTCCGTGGATGCAATGTGACCTCTTTTCACAGCAGAATAGGTTTTTCTATGTAACCGGAAGTGGAAATCATTGCTGTAGCATAAAAAAAGAAGCAAAACCAACATTTACCATGACTTGTTGGGCAGCAGTGAACCCAGGAAAGCACATAACGGTTTCCTTCTGGCATCTGCCCCTGTGTCTATGGAAAATTCATTCAGCTTAGAGAGATCCTGAGAACAGAGCTACTGTTACCTTTCGTTTCTATTATGAATGCTGCTGCTTCTGTTATAACAACATTTCAAAGGTTACTCAGAATTCAGCAGTGACACATTTTGGTGTGAAAAGTGTACATGTAATATCTCAACTTAGGAACTTTATTCAACTCTTAAGTGTTTAAAGAGAACAGAAGTAGGGCGGCTAACGTATACCAGTTTCAGAAATAATGTATTTCTTTAAAAATCTTACGTCTTTCAAATTAAAAATTTAGAGGATAAAATGCTTGTGTTTTTTAAAAGTTAAATCAGCTGCACTGACATTAAAAAACTGGCCTTTGGCCCTAGCTGGTTTGGCTCAGTGGATAGAGCATGGGCCTGCAGACTGAAGGGTCCCGGGTTTGATCTGGTCAAGGGCACATGCCGGGTTGCGGGCTTCATCCCTAGTAGGGGTGTGCAGGAGGCAGCCGATCAATGATTCTCTCTCATCATTGATGTTTCTCTCTCTCTCTTCCTCTCCCTTCCTCTCTGAAATCAATAAAAAAATATATATATATATATATATAAAAAAAACTGGCTTTTGTACAAGGGCATTACTCCCCCTCCCCTTTAAAAAATATTCAGTGATATCTATATAAACAAAGTCATCAAGGTAGGTACAGACCACAAACACTGATAATACTATATTGCTTTCAGAGCTAAGGGTATGGACAAAAAATTTTTGTTTTAAGCATCACATAAACAGTTTTGAAAGTGGCAGGACCCCATGGCATCAAATCAGCAGTGCTAACCCCCGGGAGATTTCTGGAGAAGAAACAAGAGAGGCTCAACCACAAGCTGTCCATGGAGAGCTGCATACCCTTGGCACAGGGGTTCCATGAAGCAGACAAACTCAGCTGCAAACAAGGTCCAGTGTTGCCCTGACACATGGACCCATAGCATGCCAGCTACTCTGGCAGTTAAAACACTAAAGATGCCCTGGCTCAGTGGCTCAGTTGGTTGGAGTGTCGTCCTGTGTAGCAAAATGTTGCGGGTTCAATTCCTGGTCAGGAAAACATACCTAGGTTGCAGGTTTGATCCCGGTCAGGGCGAGTACTGGAGGCAGCCAATAGACGTTTCTCTCTCTCTTTCTCTCCCCTTCCTCTCTCTCTCAAATCAATAAACATATCCTTGGGTAAGGATGTAAAAACAAACACTAAATATAACTATGGAAGTGGGAATTTTTGCAGGAAAAGATCCAAACGCTGAGCCTTCAAGAAACTGCCTGCCTATTCTGTGGATACATAGCCATAGTTAATGTTGACTTACTTAACTTTCAAGAAAAAAAATAAATAAAGGCCAAAAAACACACCCACCGTTCACAGAGGCACCTTACAGAGTAGAATTTAGCATTACTCAGGGTGGGGGGCACTGTAAGAACAAACAGTATTAATTCCAAAGGCTGAGTTGAATGGATCAGTTTAGCCCATGAAATTAGAAATAAAAAGGGTAAATTAGAGAAACGTCTTCATTAATTAAAATACTATCCATATAATTTGCATCCTCTATTCTAAAGATTTACATCTCCTCTTTCCCTTTTCACTCTACATGTTTGCTTGATCTTTTTACTGTATCCTGTAAGAATATAATTTTTACCGTATTCCTTTTGCCCCAAGTCCTCTCCTCCCACCCTGTGCTACCGATTCCTCTCCTGGCAGCAGTGGGTTCAGATGACCTCTGCCACTTCCATTCACCCAACTCACGCATCTTTCTTGCAGGAGCTGGTACTAGTTTTTAGGTAATTATATTTTCCTCCCTCCCCCCCTTTTTTTCTGGAGTACTAATGTAAAAAAAATGTAGTGTTATTGGTTACATACTCAGCCCCTCCATTAGGAATGTCTGTATAGTGTAGTGTTATGATCAAGGGCCTGGAATTCAAATCTCTGCTCTGCTACTTACTAGCCAAGTGACCTTAGGTTGCTGAACTTTCTGAACTCCAGTTTTCTCATTGCTAAAACGGGTGCTTAGTCAGACTGGTACCAACTTCCTAAGCTCCTCCTGACCATTAAATATATGTTAAGCATTTAGTACATAGTATTGCTCAATAAACATTAGATATGTGTTCTATTATTTTGATGAGTACCAGGTTGTGTGCACCCAGTGACAAATACTTGTACTATGAAACTGACCCACAAAAGAAAACGGTTTCTTTTTCTTTGTACATTTGGACAAGTTTCTCATATTTTACCACTACATGACAGATCCCATCTGCTTTCCAGGGAATTAAAATTACAGTCTTTTCTGCAAAGCCAATGTAAAGTTAGAACACAAACACTGAGGATACATTTAAATTTAAATCATTCCAATTTTATTTCCTCCCTGGAAGCTGTCAGGCTATGTGGTAGATTCTTGTATCTTTGCTTCAAAATAGCCCCTGGAGGTACTACATAAGGTGGGAAGTGGGCCTGTCTGGTAAGACATCCCACAGGCCTCAAAACTGCGTTAGGCAAGATGATATAGAATGATTACAGTTACTAAAGGCATTATCACTCTAAAGGACTCGGTCTAAAAAATTTCCCCCTTTTTTTAAGTTTAAAAATTTTTATATTTTTTTAATTTTTAAAATTAAATCTTTATTGTTGAAAGCATTACATATGTCCTATTTTTCCCCCATTGGCCCCCTGTAGCCACCCCCACCCCCACCCCAGGCGTTCACCACCCTACTGTCTGTGTCCATGGACTATTCATATATGCATACAAGTTCTTTGGTTGATCTCTTCCCACCCACCCACCTTCCCCACCTTCCCTCTGAGATTCCCTAGTCCAGTGGTCGGCAAACTCATTAGTCAACAGAGCCAAATATCAACAGTACGATTGAAATTTCTTTTGAGAGCCGAAAACTGACTTCTGTGCATGGGCCACGAAGTTTCAATCGCACTGTACGTGCACGCCCGCACGTGGCATTTTGTGTAAGAGCCACACTCAAGGGGCCAAAGAGCCGCATGTGGCTCACAAGCCACAGTTTGTCAACCACTGCCCTAGTCTGTTCTATGATTCTATGTCTCTGGATCTATTTTGTTCATTAGATTTCACATATGAGTGAGATCATGTGGTACCTGTCTCTCTCTGGCTTTTTCGCCCCCCTTTCTTAATGCCTAGTCTCCTTTTCTTACTGTTTCTGTTCTACTCTCTTCTTACCTTCTTTATGGCTCTCATTTTTTGTTCCTTATTTGTCCTATCATGTTTACATCATCATCCTGTCTTCTCATTTCACTCCTTTGGGGTTCTTTTGCCCCAAGTCTTCTTTAGGGTTTTAATGGTGAATAGAAAGAACTGGGGATTTGAATACAGGTCTTATTACTTATTAGCTATGTGACATGGGATGAGTTAACCACTTGTAGCCTCAGTTTCCTAATCCAAAAATGGGATAATGTTTTCTCTCTAACAGGGATTATGTGGATAACAAACAAACTGATACATACAAGGCACCTAGTTCAGTATCTGGCACATTATGATCAAAACCAGTAGTTGCTAAAAACAAACATCAAATGTTTGTTTTGGGTTACCTTTCAAAAAGAAATAAAAGATAAAAACATACCATTTGCAGCACTAAACAAAACATCTATTGATTCCACCTATCCTGTTCTTCTTGTAAAATTTTCCCCAAAACAAATATAAAACCGTATACATTTATTATTGGGAAGCTATATATAATAGCTTGCAATAGTGCCATAATTAGTTTATACTTTATTTAGATGCCAATATTGTCTAGTTGGCCCTGTCCAAAGTTGACTTTGCTGGGCATATATTTAAAATGTCCACTTTGAATGTTTCACAGCTTCACTTTGGATGTGAATGTTCTCATGAGGCCTATTGAGCAGTCTGTGCTGAGGTTCCATTAACGACCTGCACCAACCTCTGTTTGCCAAGCTGCTTTCCTTCAGCTGCTTTGCTGGATTAGCTGCCAGAGGTTAAGACTACAAATGAGGCCCTCAGTCTTGGCCCGTCTGCAGCTGATGTGTCTCAGTTCTGCCCGGCGCTGGGAGCTGTGCCGTCACCATCACCACTAGGTTTTCAATGCCATTTGAATGTTCTGGGTCCCTTTTAACCCATTGTATTGTCAGAGCTTTAAAATTACACCATCATCCTATTTATATTCTTATCCCGCTCCGAAGAGATGAATAGCAGTAACATAGCTTTTTTGGTAGGGGAGGCGGTTTCATTTCCTCAACTTGTTGCTGATGTTGTTTTGCCGTTAGTGTTAAGTGTGACATGCAGATAATGCTGAGGAAGCCACTCGAGCAGCTGAGGTGATGTCTCTAGAAAGTCAAAGGGCAGCTGGTTTGGAACCTGCTGGTGCATCAAAGTTACATTGGGTTGTCCTGGCTACACTCAAAGGCCACGCTTCACTTGTTTATTCATGTGCTTTGTTAACCAGCACATCTTAGCTCCTGAGGCCACATGGACTAGCACATTTGACTGATTTTATAATATTAATACTTAGCACCTATATCATGCTTTCACATATATCTTCTCATTTGATCAACATTTCAGCTCAACACTTAGTAGATGCCAACATTTTTTAAAACCGGCTACAAAGATAAAAAAAACAAACCCACAAACCCATAATCCCTGTCCCTGGGGAGTTAATAATCTAATAGGGGAGATATACCTCTCGCAATCCGGGACCCCTCAGGGGATGTCTGACTGCCGGTTTAGGCCCGATCCCTACAGGAGTCGGACATCCCTCTCATAATCCAGGACCGCTGGCTCCTAACCGCTCACCTGCCTGCCTGCCTGATCACCCCTAACCACTCTGCCTGCCTGATCACCACTAACTGCTCACCTGCCTGCCTGATTGCCCCTAACTGCCGCTGCCTCAGCCCCCGCTGCTGCGGCTTCGTCTGGAAGGACGTCTGGAATGACGACCAGAAGGTCGTTCAGCTGTCTGGTCTAATTAGCATATTACGCTTTTATTATTATAGATAGTGACCATAAAATGAAATATTTGTTGGATGTTTACAATAACGCCAAGGGGTAGAAGGGTAGGCATTAGTATACCAGTGAACTGAGGCTAAGGGAGGTTGACTGACTTGCTGAGTCAAGGCTGCTGAGCCCACGCCCATGTTCATTTCCACTGCACTGTGTAGTTATGATTCTCCCGAGGCCCATCACAGAGCACAACCTCATCAGGACTGGAGCTCATGCCTTCTGTTTTCCAACCCTGTGCATTTAAGTCCACTGGGTATTACAAGATGCTATGCTGAAGTAATTTTGGGTTCTATGGTATCTTCATATCGGAGATGGATGGCATTTCTGTATGTGAGGGCCTTAGGATGCTAAGGTGTGGTGTGATTAAAATGCTAAGTAATATGAACAGAATGTACTAACCACACTAGGAATGCTCACCGAGTATGTCCTGTGGATTAATTATCACCCTTTAACTGTGGGATGCATTAGGTTCATGTTCAAGGAACATTCAGTGATTCATTCCTTAACTTCCCTTCATGTGCTGGTTAAATTACTAAAACTAACCAAAACTACAAAATAAAAAAAAAAAGAGAATAAAAAAGAGGTTTAATATACTAAATGACTCAGTCATAAAAATTCCTAAGTAAAAACATACTGGAATGCTCTTCTAAACTCTAACTTTAGGACAAAGCTCTTAGAAGGAATTTAGTTAGCAATATATTAACAAACATTAAGATAGTCTTCCTATATGCTAGAAACTCGACTAAGAACTCCAATTTAACTTACCTAACCCTCATAATCTGATGAAACAAGTACAAATATTATTCCTGTTTCACACATGGGAACATGGAGGCAGGTTTGCTGACTTGTGCATGGTCTTACAGCAGCAGAGCTGAGATTTGAACTTACTAGCAGACAGCTGTGCTCTGGTGTTTGTGTTCTTCTTTTCTATACAATGTTTGTGTTCTTCTTTTCTACACAATGACCACTATGCAGTCAAATGAAAATAAATGTTGGAATGATCATGAGGCGCTACAAGACCTTTGGATTTATTTGTTTGAACAAAATGTGGACCCAGACATTCTGGAGGCTACAATGAAAGGGCAGAGGCTACAAATTGCAGCAGTCTGAACTTAGGTTTGTTTCTAAAGATCCTCAATTTTGTTTTCCCAAGAATACAGACTGATATTATTGAATGTTGGGAGCCATTCCTTCATCTTTCCGATATCTAGGTTATGAGAAGGAATTATTTGTGGGAAAATCTTTAAACAGTCAGCAATGTATTTTAAGCGCAGTGAGATTACAAAAGCACATGGACATTTTAGATACACTTCAAACCAAGATACTATACACACTGCAAACCAATACAACTAATCTGGAAAGATGAGAAGGGTTCCTACCACACTGGGAAGTATGGCAGGCAGAATTCGAAGATGGTGCCCAAGACTGCCACCCCCTGATGTACACACTGTGTGCAGATAAATCTCTCCCTCTGAGTGTGAGAAGAACCTGTATCTATGATATCACTGTTGTGATGAGGTTACATTTCCTGGCATAGGTAAGATATTTTGCAGATGTGATTAAGGTTTCTAGTCAGCTGACTTGAGTTAATCACAAGGGAGATGACCCTGGATGGGCCTGACTAATCAGGGGAGCCTTTTAAAGAGGGTTTAAAAGTCAGCGGTGGAGTAAGTCAGAGAAATGTTCTACTGTTAGGGAAGAAAGTAAGCAACCATGTTGGGAACTGCCTGTGGAGGGGGCTTACAGAGCAGCCTCGAGGGACTGAGTAGCTCCCCATTGACAGCCAGCAGAAAAAGCAAAGGAGCTGTGGCCTTTGTCCTACGATCACAAGAAACTGAATTCTGCCAACAACTTGAATGAGCTAGGAAGAGAACACAGTCCGGGCAACAATCATTTACGCTGTGAGATAATAAATTGGTGTTTTTTACGTTTCTGTGCTTATGGTAAGTGGTTACAACAGAAAACCAATACAGAAAGCCCAAATTTAAACAGATTTTTAAAAAAGGTATTTGTAAAGGCCTTTTGTCAGAAGCAAAAAAATTGAATAAATGTCCGTTTCAAGTTGTTTGTTCAAAATACAGCTCAAAAATTTTTAAGATGTCCCTAAGAAATTACCAAAAATACAATATTGTACATGAGTTTGGGGTGCCAGACCCACCAACTTCCTTAATCTGTGCTTTATTAAAATGTTGGGCAATTATATTTTGAAATGATGGAAACAAGTTGTAATATTGTTTTTTGGCTACAAATCTAATACATGCTCATAAAAATTAAAATGACAAAGGTATATCCTATATAATAAAAGGGTAATATGCAAATCGACTGAACAGTGGAACCACCTGTTGTTATGATGCGCACTGACAACCATGGGCAGATGCTCAATGCAGGAGCTGCCCCCTGGTGGTCAGTGCACTCCCACAGGGGGAGCACGACTCAGCCACAAGCCAGCTCATGGCTGGTGAGCACAGTGGCAGTGGTGGGGAGCGGGCCTAAGCTGTCAGTCAGACAACCCCCAAGGGCTCCCGGACTGCTAAAGGGTGCAGGCCGGGCTGAGGGGACCCACCCTCTTACCCCCCAGTGCATGACTGTCATGCACCGGGCCTCTAGTATGTAAATAATAATAGAAAGCAAAAATGTGCCTCGAATTATCCCAATCTTATTATTTCCATTTATTGAGTAAATACTGAGTGTCTGTTGAGAGCTAGACACCATGCTAGACAGTGGTCAGTGACCATAAAAAATAGACATGGCCTCTGCTGTCCAGTGCCCTTAGGGGCACAGACATTAAAGATTCACACAAGTCAACACACAGTTATATGTTATGATAAGGGCTTTGAAAGAAAGCAATAGTGTGTTTTGGGAAATAAAATGTTTCAGGGGGTCCAAGAAGGTCACTTAGAGGAAGTAACATGTAAGCTAAGAAATAAAAAATGTTAATAGTAGTTATTTATTCCTGCGGGGATCTTGAATTCTTCCTTAGAACCAAAAGGGATTTTTGGATGATACTCAGATCATAAATGGCTCACCTTAGTCTATTAGAAAATGTAGTCAGTCAGCAAAAGCTAAGAACTATATGATTTCACTCACATGTGGGATATAAAACTGAAACTCGTGAACACACATAGCAGTGTGGTGGTTGCCAGAGGGAGGGAGTCGGGGAGAAGAGGCTCCTAATATAAGGTGACAGGAGAAGATTTGACTTTGGGTGATGGGCACATGGTACAATATGTAGACAACATAGAAATCCACACCTGAAACCTATATGTTCATGTTGACCAATGTCACCCCAGTCAATTTAATTAATATTTAAAAAAAAAAAGAAAATTTAGTAAAGGGCGTCTCTATTAGAAAAATGGTCACTAGTACTGGAAATTATGTAATACATTAAAATCTTCAAAAGTTATTAGAGTCAAGTAAATGTCATTAATCCTGTAATCATTCTGGGAACTGGTGGTATTTATAGGATGGTTAACAAGTTTGAAAGTTTTATAACCGCCTAGCTCATTTTCCTCTTATTGAACTTTTGTAATAAAAACTATTACACGAATGAGATCTCTTGAAACATTTCCCACAGACTATTAAATAAATATCCATCACATTTTTTTTCCATTGATTTCTTGGATTTCTAAACTTACTGGTCTATTTCTAGTGGCAAGTTCTAAAAATTAACCAGGATATTGAGCATCTTGATTTTCATATTTGTAAGATGAGGGGGCAGAGCTTAAAAATGAGGTCATTTCCAGTTCTAGAGTTCTGAGAGTTGTAGTCCCAAAACAATTTTTGGCATTCATAAATATGACTCTAAGTGTAATTCTATCTCCTTCCCATAGAGTTTACTGAAAACACCCCAGACGATTATTCATGAGTAAAGTATTCTGGCATTTAACCAGATTCAACCAGAAGCAATGAAGCTGGGTATATGAATGAGGGGAAGATAGGGCAAACCCAAAAGTGGATAAAAAAATCTGAGAAGGGCCCAGCCGGTGTGGCTCAGTGGTTGAGCATTGACCTATGAACCGGTAGGTCACAGTTTGATTCCTGGACAAAGCACATGCCCAGTTTTGGGGCTTGATCCCCAGGAGGGGGCGTCCAGGAAACAGCCGATCAATGATTCTCTCTCATCATTGATGTTTCTTTCTCTCCCTCTCTCTTCCTCTCTATGAAATCAATAAAAAACATATTTTTAAAAAATCTGAGAAGGATGGGAATCCTCAGAGGTAAACCAAAGGATTCTGCTAGAGAAAAACTACATCTAGAAAATAAGGTGTGTAACACTAGCTTATGATACTTATGGGATTTTCTTGTGTTTGTTTATTTATTTATTTGTTTATTTATTTATTTATTTATTTGTTTATTTATTTATTTATTTATTTATTTTTAGTAAACCAAGATGCTTCTAATTACCTGCCAACAGTGAGAATAATTATACTATACAGAGCACCCATAATGCCTATCCTATGAGAAGACAGATGTCAGGCCCTGCTTTGTTGCTAACTCCTGCATACTTTCATATACTAGTATAGTACAGTACGGTTCATCCTTACCTAATTCTCAGGGTCAATTGTGACCTGAGAAAGAAGGATCTAACTAGCTCCAGGCTGATGCTCTGGGATTCAGCACTAAGTCATTCTTTATGCTTTGTCCCTCTCTAACCTATACCTGGGCGCTACTATGGTTATTTTCACTGGAGTCCTGCTCTAATAATTTATCCCAGTCTCTTCCTATGAGTAGGGTGCTTCTTTGTGCTCTCCCTAAGGATTTGAGCATTGGTTCTACAACCCAACACTGTAGATGAGTTTCCTAGGTGCCCACTATATGCAAATGGTCCTTGTCATCTCTCCATCTCCTTTACACAGAATCAATATTGCCAAGATCTGAGAATCCACCTCTTGAAAACTCACAACTCTGACCCTCTTTTACAATTTTAATGCTACAGACTTAAGTTATCATCATTAATAGTAAGTAAAATGTATTAAGTTCTGTCTAAGTGCCAAGCATTGTGCTAAGTGTTTTTGCATGGACTGATCCCTTCAGGCAGCTCCTAGGCTAAATTGGTCATGGCATCTCTTTCCCTCTTGCTAGGGACTGGTGCAAATGACATAATTTTAGCCACTGAGGGGAAGTCTGTTGAGAGGTTCCTGAAGGCATAGAAGTTCCTTTGGACATTGTCCTGTCTAAATATGGTACCTGGCACTGGGGCTTGGTCTGAGAACACAGCCATCACCAAGGATGGCAGGGCATAGAGATGGAAAGAACCTGGGCCTTGATGACATCGTTGAGCTGATGAATCAATCAACCCTGGAGCCCTGGAGCTCTGAATACTGGGTGAGGCAAAAGTAGGTTTACAGTTGTGAATACAGGAAAGTTCATTCTTGCATTATTATTTATTAATTATTGTATTATTTCTCATATGAACAATTTTAAACCTATTTTTGCCCCACCCTGTATATGACATTTTTATTTCCTCAACTATTTTAAATTGTGTTTTCTGTTAACTGCAGCTAAAAGCAACTCATCCTATATAATAAAGAGGTAATATGCAAATTGACCATCACTCCAACACACAAGATGGCTGCCCCCATGTGGACACAAGATGGCCACCACAAGATGGCCAGCAGGGGAGGGCAGTTAAGGGTGATCAGGCCAGCAGGGGAGGGCAGTTGGGGGGGAACAGGCCTGCAGGGGAGGGCAGTTGAGGGGGACCAGGCCTGCAGAGGAGGGCAGTTGGGAATGGCCAGGCCTGCAGAGAAGGGCAGTTGGGGAGGACCAGGCCTGCAGGGAGGACAGTTGGGGGTGACCAGGCCTGCAGAGGAGGGCAATTGGGGGGAACCAGGTCTGCAGGGGTGGGCAGTTGGGCGTGACCAGGCCTGCAGGGGAGGACAGTTAGGGGCGACCAGGCTGGCAAGGAAGGGCAGTTAGGGGGGACCAGGCCAGCAGGGGAGGGCAGTTAGGGGGGACCAGGCCAGCAGGGGAGGGCAGTTAAGGGAAATCAGGCTGGCAGGGGAGCAGTTAGGCGTTGATCAGGTTGGCAGGGGAGTGGTTAAGGGGTGATCAAGCTGGCAGGCAGAAGTGGTTAGGGGCAATCAGGCAGGCAGGCAGGCGAGTGGTTGGGAGCCAGCAGTTCTGGATTGTGAGAGGGATGTCCGACAGGCAGTTGGACATCCCTCGAGGGGTCCCAGATTGGAGAGGGTGCAGGCTGGGCTGAGGGACACATACACACACACACCCCATGCACGAATTTCATGCACTGGGCCTCTAGTTTACTTATATAACTAAAATTGACAAGCAGTAGAGTCCATAACGATAGACCATATTATTAAAACTCATTAAATTCTGATGTAGAAACAACTATAGGCCTTTTCTTTCTTTTTATAATATGTGGAATGACTTGACATTCCACAAATTATACAATAAGTAAGGTGTGATTTTAACTAATACCTGCTATTTTGGCTGATAAGAATGCCATCTATAAGACTAACACAAGCCTGCTTACAGAAGAAAGCAGATTATAACTGATAATTTGTAAAGCCAAAAGTGCCCCGAGAAGTGTTATATTCCTTAATTCTGTAGAGGAAGCACAAAGAATATAGCTCCACTTGTTAGAGTTGGACGTTAACGTTGCAACACTCCTCTCTGAACCAGTGCTCAGATGTGGAGGACATGTGATCGGGAAGGTTAGACAGAAATGCAGGAGGAAAACCAGTGGGCCCAGAGTACAAAGGCGAAAGAAAAACAGCTCTGAAGAAATCTGGGAGAGATCCCTCTCATTATCTGGAGTGGACACAACAACAAAGTTCTAGATGTTCCAAGGCCCCTCCACAAAGATGTGGCAGCAAGACAGTTTCCTGGAAGAAGGCTGGACGCAACATTCAGCTTTTTAAATAGAAAATTAGGCAGGAGCTGGGCTGGTCTTGCCACTCTTGACATCTAATGTACTAATTCAAACGGTCCATTTCCTTGTTGGTGATAATGATACAACACATGTATTGAGTGACTAAGAGCAACTGACATTCCGTCTACAGGGATCAAATAAAAATATATCACCAAATGCCAAGTGAAAATAAGTGTCAGCTGCCAAAAGGCCTGCAAAATTTAGTATGTTGAGAACTAAGGAACTGACAAATTTTAAACTAATTTTCCCGAAAGTTGAAAACCATAAAAATTTGCTGTGCACGTCGTCCAAAATAAGCACCAGATAGCTTGAGGTGCCCATAATTTTCTGTGAAATCAGAGAAGTTGCATGCTGCATTTTTTAAAGGCAAACAGCCTTAAAGTATGAGAAGTATTTTGTATGTTCAGTACACAATTAATACATTGTAGGCATTAGGCTGCCCTAGAAGCCTTCCAACATACCCTGGCCCCACCCAACTGTGGGCCTTGCATGGGTTAGATATACCTCCTGTGTGTTCCCATGTGCCCCAAAGGTATCTAACTAAAATGCTGGCCTCAGTAGATCTCTGTGTGTATTGAATGAGCAGCTGAACAACTTTGCAAGTTAGACATAACTTCTAGAAATGTGATAGCAAACTTGTGTGTAAGACAAACTATGCAACCTGTTTAGTCAAAGCATAGTAACAAGGTGGGGTGAACGCTTCTAGAGAAGTCTTACAGCATTTCAAGGGTGAGCAGACTCATCTTCATTTCTAAAGAGCTCCAAGTGAGAAAACGACCCCAGGTCTATTCATTATAATAATCACTAACTGCCACTCTTCTCTTTACCTTCTCCAATAATTTCATTCATTTACCTAGTCAATTGACAAACATCTATCCAGCATGTTTAATATATTTGGCACTTTGAATCTAGGCCATGGGAATACATCAGTGAAGAGAGAAGATCCCTGTGTATGTGGGGATATGGATTCAGAAAGAGGACAAATCATACAGAATTTTGTAAACGAGCATAAAGGGTGGGAATTTTAAATGTCAAAGCCTCTGTAAGTTTGAAGGAGGTGAGTGGCACATCTAACTTACAAAGACAATTCTGGATAGCTACATTGTGAAAATGGACTAGAAGGCAAGAATGGAAGCAGGGAAATTAGTTAAGAGGCAGTTGCGGTAGTCCAAATGAAAGATAATGGTGGCTTGGACAAGAGTGGCAATAACAGAAACAAAGAATGGTGCATCAGTCTGGGATGTGTTTTGAAGGAGAGTTGACAGCACTTGGTGATGGCGTAGATGTGGGGAAGAAGGAAAGAAAGGAATCAAGAATGACTCAAATGTTTGTCATGAGCAATTGGGTGGATGATGGACCAATCTCTGATATAGATAAGGCAGGGGAAAGAAGCAAGTCTGGGGAGAAAATTCAAGAGTTCTGTTTTGGCCATTTTGAGATTAAAATGCCTTGTAGATATTCAAACAGAGAGGTTAACACATTTGAATATATTAATCTAGACTTCTGGAGAGTAGTCAGAACTGGAAATAAGATTTGGGAATCAGTCCTTGCTGGGTGGCTCAGTTGGTTGGAGAGTTGTCCCATACCAAAAAGGTTGCGCGTTTGATCCCTGGTCAGGCGCATACAGGAGGCAACTGATCCATGTATCTCTTTCACATCGATTGTTTCTCTCTTCTCCCTCATTCTCTCCCTCTCTCTCTAAAAACCAATTTTACAAGATCCAGGAAGAAATCAACCAATGAACTTGTATGCATATATGCATAACCCATGGACACAGACAATGGGGTGGTGAGGGCCTGGGGGGAGGATGGGAAGAGGTTAATGGGGGAAAAAGAAGGAACTATGTAATACTTTCAACAATAAATATTAAAGAAAAAAATTCCTCAGGTGAGGATTAAAAAAAAAAAAGATTTTGGAGTGAATGACAAGAAAATAGTACATAAAAAACTTGGGGACATTAGAACTATTTCAAACTTCAGGAAGTGATGTGAAAAATCTGGCCTCGACAATTCCTCTTAACAGTATTCCAAGAAAGAGACTCCAGGATACATTTTTGGTTCACTGCTATTACAAGGTATGGTGGCTGTCTGTAGCAATGGATGGAAACATCTCCCTTTGGCAAGAAAGAACTGCTTAATCCACATTCATTATAATTGCATAGATAAAGGCCTGGAAACACATAAATGAACTGTAATAAACTTTCCAGATTTAATAGGTATGTGATGGGTTCAAGTGAGATTCCTTGCCAATTGCCTGTACATTGTCTTTTTAAAAAAATATATATATTTTATTGATTTTTTACAGAGAGGAAGAGAGAGGGATAGAAAGTCAGAAACATCGATGAGAGAGAGACATCAATCAGCTGTCTCCTGCACGCCCCCCACTGGGGATGTGCCCGCAACCCAGGTACATGCCTTTGACCGGAATCGAACCTGGGACCCTTCAGTCTGCAGGCCGACGTTCTATCCACTGAGCCAAACCAGCCAGGGCTGTACATTGTCTTTTTAAATTCAGTTTTGTGGAAGCTATAAAACAACAGTAGTATAAGATTTTATTCTTTCAGAAACCATCAAGTTTTGAAATTATGATCACTTGCCCAGGAGACAAGGTGAAGTTCATTAAGCAATTATATATAGTAAGCAAGGCTACAGAAAGAACAACCATCAAACACGTTTTAAATCAGTCAAAAAATACATTCGCGCCACAGCACCATAGGACTGAATGAATACTTGCTGTGCTCATTAAAACACATTCTCATTTCCTTATTCAAGTAGGTCCCCTAAAGCTCTTGGCTCAGACACCCTTCATTAGTATATCCTCAAAGACTGCTGTACGTGCTAAACATGAGTAAGGCTCTATTTCTTTAAAAAATATTATACTTGCTATTTTTTTTTTAACCAATTGAAACATGCTTTCTTCCTAACTGGTGCAAGTTGGTGCTTTTTGGATTGTACCACATTGTCTAGTGTTTCAACACAATATTCAGGATGGTTTTTAGAATGCTGGGATTGTTTTTTGGGAATGCTGGCTTTTATTTTTTCCTTCCTAGTCCTGGGTTTGTGTGTGTGTGCCGATTAAAGCCTTCATGGTTGTGACAGGCTCCAGTCAGGGTTAGCATACGTAGTAATTCATTCTAAGAAGTTGCCTTCTGATGCCAGGCTACAGCATGGCACATGGTTTTGTAAATATTCACCCTTTGTCATATGTTCAAACATTTGCTTCTCTTGGAGCTTATTTTTTAAAAGTTAATGAAAAAACCACCAGCTGAATACTGGTATATCTATGGCTATAAGGTAAAGGCTTATTTTTGGCCATAGTTGTACAAAGTGGTTATTTTCAAGAAAATCGCCCTTGGTTTTGACAGTTGTCCATATTCTAACACGGCAGTAACAAAAACAGTCCGTAATGTCTCTTGTCTGCTGCTGCCTCTGAGCATGCGCAGCTGTACTGAGACTGGAACAGTTCGATCACATTTTCCTAATAGAAACATTCCAGTCAATGTTTTACCAAGGAAAACGAATTATCGTCTAACTAATGAGTTTGGCCTTTACCAACTTACTTTAGAAAAATACGGTAACCTTTTTGCCCTTATGGTTTTCCCTCCTTTTAAAAAAGAAAAGTTTATTAGTTATCACAAAGTGTTAACTAATTTTAAACAAAACATTCATTTGAGCAATAGCTACTGGGGATATAACACAGAAGGGACTTCATATTTGGTTCTGAGTAATTCTCCAAGTAAAACCACCTTAATGGCATCTAGGTTCTCTTCTGATGAGGCAGAGCATGATGAAAGCAGATTCTCATAAATGTCATTGCTCCTATTGATTGTTTTTTCCCTTGAACCGGAGCTGAGCTGGCTAGGATCCATCGTCTCTCAACCAGATTTATTGTGGATCAGATGCATCCCATTTCACAACAGGAATGTGCTTATTATAAAATGTACAAAGCTTACAGTCCAACAAAGCACACAGTCTGTTGGCAAAAAAAACAACACACCAAAAAACAAAGAACAAACAAACAAAAAAAACAACAATACAAAACCCCACTTTGTTTAATAGAGAGTATAGCTTGAAAGTTTTTGGATGTATCTGAACTAAACTTAATATCATAAAATTGACACTCAAATCTTGAAATAAATCCCTACTGAACACAGTAATGTTTATGCTGTCAAAACTAAAAGCATTTTAGTATTATACAAATACACTCCCAAAGTATTTATTATTGACATTATATAGTTACCCAGATTTTCTTGTTACTTCAGTTTCTCCCAGATGGTAACTTGCGAACTTTGAAAAGTAGATTAACTCTTTCAGGTCTTCAGAGCACAATTTAACATATTGCCTCCCTAGTGATGATGCTATTTAGTATTTGTGCAATGAACTGAAGAGTATTGTTATACATATCGGGGAGAAACTAAGAGATATTTCTAAGAACAAGAAGAATGTGAATAAACTTAGCAGTAAAACTATATGAAAAACTAAATTACAACAACTTTTAAAAGTATGGCTGTTTATAAAAACTAAAAGGAAGCATGCAAAAACGAACAGAGCTGTGGTTTGTTGGTAGATAATGGTTGTTGTTACTGGAGGAAGAAGTTGAGAAATAGCTGAACATATAAAATTTCATCTACTACCCACAACTACTGCCCATTCTGGCTCCCAAGGCAGATCCCTGTACAGAGGACATGGCTTGTCAATGCATGCTTTCTATTATTCTAAACTAGAAGCCTGATGCACGAAATTTATGCAAGAGTAGGCCTTCCTTCCCCCAGCTGCCGGCGCTGGCTTCCCTCTGGCACCTGGAACCCGGGCTTCCCTCGCAGCCCCGGCTTCCTCTGGAAGGACGTCTGGTCTAATTAGCATATTACACTTTTATTATTAGAGATGTCCACGTAGTAATGTGACCCTGGGTAAGGAAGAGTGGATCACTTGTCACTGTATGCAGAAGTCTTTTTTGCTTGGGCTATCCGTCCCTGGCTCATCTGTGTGACTCCATCCAGGTTCTCACTCTTGGAGTCCCCTTGCTTTCCAAGGCGACCTCCATGTACTGCACTTGAAACAGACCCAGCCCAGCTTTTGCTCCTGCGTGGCCTATTTCCATGCAAACACTTCCACAGACCCTGGCAGTGCAGCTATGTCCAATGCAGTAGTGCTCTTTGGTTTCCTATCTAAATAGTCACTCAGTTTCTTACCTTCAAGGTCTCCTAGACTCCTGCCCACAGTGTTTCCAACTGCAAGAAATATATACCAACTCTCTTTAAAGCATGCTGTCTCCTGACCTCCTATACCACAGATTGAATGTAGAAAAATTAGAAAGTACATATTAGTAAAATAAAACCATTAGAAATCTTTGTAATCCCAACACGATGAATAGATACCACTATTAAAAATGTCACATAAACTTCCAGAATTTTCTATTAAGTATGTTTATGAAAAAATTTTTTGCTTATACTAATATAAAATTATAAACTCCACACATTCCACTTAATTAAACATGGGGCATTATTGTAAGGCAATGTAAAAATGAATTTCCACTTTAAATTGAGATTGCTTTAAAGTAAACTTCCTGAAAGTTATCTTCCAAAACAGTATTTTGATTTTAGGTACATCCAAACACAATAAGTAAAGCTCCTGGTACTGAATTTCAGAATCCTTCAAGGCTTATTAACCGTTGAAGACTCGGCTTTTTATTGTGGTAAGAGAATTTGGAAACAACTTTCTAAAACATTTAAATATTTGAAGAAATATTTTAGGATCAACTAGGATATGTGTTAAAATTTGAGGGTACAAATCTATGTCTTAATCCATAGAGCCTTTCTTCTCTGAATATACATGAATCAGATAAGAGGAAAAAATAGAAATCTTTAGCTATCAAAAATATTTTTTTCTGAGACATCAATAAAGATTTCTTCTGTGATGAAGTTTAAGTCTTGAACCAAATGCTGAGAAAGTACCCTTGCAACTGCAAAGTGATTAATTATTCAATGTTGGACAGAGAAAGGCCCTCTGTTCTTGTGGACATGCAGAGCAGACCCAGAATGCACCTGGTGAATCCAGGTCCTCATTATTTTGAAAACACCTGATATCCCATTACACCCAGAGAAGTTGCCAACTCCTTGTCCACACTGACTACATGCCATGTACCCCATTTTATGACTAAAAAGGATTTAAAATGCATGAAGCTTGTTGAAAGCACAACTGTCACATTCGACTCATTCCAAAGTGTATGGGAAAAAGAGCAGCACAGACATTTCAACTGAAGCTGTTATTGTGCCTGAATAACCATATCCCATTAAATTGCTAATAACCTACTAGAAGATGTTGATCACATCAGCCATACAGTTGCATTCCTTTCCCTTATACCAACTTGCCCAATTGCATTCTGTGCAGTGTACTCTTGCTGTGCCTTTTATTCCAAGGTTGCCCAGAATTCAAAGCACTTATTCAGAAAGTTTGTAATTCAATTTAGTATGCTATTAACAGGATTCTTTAGAGAAGATCATGGAAAAAGAAAATCAAACTTATTTTTGGGTCAATGACCAATTTTAAAGGAAACACATACTAAACCAGTTTCAAGAAAAAGGTCAGAATCCATGAGATGTTCAGGGGGAAAAAGTAAAAACATTAATTTCCACAATTTTCCGACATTCCTTAAAAATAAAAACAAGCCTAAGTATGGAATTGCAAAGTCCTGGTTCCCCTATACTAATGGTGGGGAACAATCCTGCCATTCATAGGAAGGTAGGAAGCAAGGTTTTTTCCTCAACACAGGGAAGTTTTGGCTTCCTTGCCCTTCATTTATTCTAGGATTCAAAATTGAATGTTATAAATCTTGAGTTAGTCTCTCAGAACAAATAATAATATACAATGAATTAAGTGCTTTAAAGCTTGATTTTTCCTAGCATAACTAACTCTTCATTGTAAATTGTGTATTAAGACACTACTATATTAAAATGTTAAATACTGAAAAAATATAAAAATGAATATATATCCTATAGGATTAGGCATTTTTTAAAGAGAAATAATATACTACATACACTGTTTACCTGATAATTAATTTAGTTAGTATATCTGGCATTAAAAGATTAATTGAAAATGAATGATGGAAATTATGCATTAATGTTAAGATAACAAATGTTTTACTTTTAAAATTCTTTCATCAAACAGAAAACAATAATTTTCCTATAAATTTTTCTATTTGGCACAACCATCAAAGAGCCTTAGAAGAAAGGATAGGTCTCCACAAGCTCAGAGTACCAAATATCTGTCTCTATCCGGACAGTTTTCCAACGGGTAGAGTTGGGGTAACATTTCTTTCCATAGAGCAACTGATCTGGAATAACCTGACAATGCACTCAGAACGTTTCTTTTTTCCACCAGCAAAGTCAAGCTGAATAAAAGTAAAATTCATTTTCTGGATTATTTTATGATTGTAAAAATATTTGTGTCTATCTTTTCAGAGTGACCAAGATTAGGTATAGTGAAAGAATTTTTCCTTTCTGAAACACCTTAGTGAGAACACATAAAAACCAACTCTAAATCATGCACAAAGCCATAGCAGAGAGAAAGTAAATGTTAAAGCAACAATAATATGATTCAACAAAAATAAAAATGAGTAATAGCCCAATATAAAATGCTGGGAAATTACAGTAATTTCACAACCCATCAGAAATACCAAAACACACCATTACTTTAACAAATATTTATTGATCACCTAATAGATGTCAAAGGTAGATGAAGATATATGTGTGGTAAGTTTCTGGACTGGAGAACTAAATGAAAAGAAACTAACACAGGATATATAACTCACAGAATCATGGAACATTAAAATCAGAAGAGACCTCAGTAGTCATACAGAGCAGGAAACCAAGTCCCACCAGGTGTAAGTAACTCTCCCCAGGCCTGGGGGCAGAAGCAGGGCTAGAACTAAATCCACTTACTTAAAGTATAACAAGATTCCTGGCTCAGTAGAAATGCTTTTGAGACAAAACACAAGGTTAAGACTACTAATAAATACTTGTTTCCACTTAAAAAGTTGGAGAGTAAATTAATATATTATTAATTATCCTATATAATGAAAGGCTAATATGCAAATAGACCGAACGGTGGAATGACTGGAACAACCAAACAACTGAACAACTGGTCCCTCTGACATGCGCTGGCCACCAGGGGGCATGCACGGAACATGGCAGGCATTGGCCGTGGCGGGATGGTGGAGCAGGTAAGTGGGGATGCCAGACCAAGGCAGGGCGCTGGTCGCTGTCATCGGGGCGAGCCTCTGGTGGTTACTAAAGACTCTTTGCTCCCACGCCACTGTCCCGCCCAGTGCTTGCACCCGCTACCGGCACCAGAGCCGCTGCTCAAGCCACTGTTGTTGCCTAGTGCCGGCCCCAATTGCTCAGTGCCGTCAGCGGGTGTGAGTGGTGGCTGCCAGTCTCAATCACCCCGTAGGGCTTCTCCACCTCCCCCTGCCCCTGAGGGGAAATCGGGGTTGGCAGCCGCCTCTCGCACCCGCTGCCAGTACCAGCCCCGCTTGCTCCCACCGCCAGTGCCTGGCGCCAGTCCTGATCACTTGGCGCTATCAGCAGGTGTGAGCAGCGGCTGCTGGCCCTGATCACCCTTGAGGGCTTCTCTACCTCCCCCTGATCCTGAGAGGCAATTGGGGCAGCAGCTGCCACTTGCACCTGCTGATGGCACCGGCCCCGCTCACACCTGCTGCTGGTGCCGGCCCCAATTGCTTTGTGCCTTCAGTGGGTGCAAGTGGGGCCAGCGCCATCAGCGCATGGGAGTGATGGCAGCGGGAGTGGGGCTGCCCGCAGACAGGTGACCAGGGGCTGCAGCAGGAGGGGCGGGGTGGGAGCATGGAGGATGGGCCGAGACCTGCCCCTGTGCCTACCACAGCCTCGCGGCCCACAGTTCCTTTCAAGGTGCACGAATTCGTGCACTGGGCCCCTAGTATACATATAAATTTAAGTGGTCTTCTTAGACTGAAGTACAAATGACCAGATTTCATATCCAGTTTTCATATTGGCTGGGATTTCACCTTTCATGGCATCAAATAAGGAAACTTCTGCCACTGCACAAAACCACAGACCTCAGAATGGAAGTGGCTTGGCATTGGAAGACAAGAGTGAGGAGACCCTCCTCGGTGACATTTTTAGAGTTTTCCACACAATGCAGAGTTAATGGTCCAAGCGGTTTTCAATTGATAAACATTTTTAAAAATCAAAGCTAGCCACATCTGCCAGATTTTCTTTCATGAGAAGTAAAACATGTCTCTCTTTCTCTCTCTCACTCTCTCTCATTTATGCACACATTATACACACATTTGGTAAGCCTTTTGAGTAATCTGAGCATTGAAGATGGCTTCTCAAGTACACTGATAACCTGTTTTCTTCCTCACAAATATTTGAAGGCTGCCTACATGAAAAATTGGAAAATATATAGTATAAACTGTGACCAAGTTTTTCTATTTGGCTTCTAATTTCTGATAGCTGAACATTTTGAAAATGTACCTAAAGTGAATACAAAACATGTCATGTGAAAGACATTGTCAGCATGAATATGAGGTAATAAAGTGATCAGATTTTTATAGATGACCTACTAGATTTCATCTGCTTATTTCAACCATATTCTGCATATTATAATTTATAAAGGACATAAGTGAAAAATAATTTTGTTTATTACATGTGTGTGGGTGATTTTAATATTCGAATGTTGATAACCATCCTATCTAATAAAAGAGTAATATGCAAATTGACTGTCATTCCAACACACAAGATGGCTACCCCCATGAAGACACAAGATGGCCACCACAAGATGGCCTGCAGGGGAGGGCAGTTGTGGGCAATCAGGCCACCAGGGAAGGGCAGTTAAGGGTGACCGGACCAGCAGAGGAGGGCAGTTGGGAAAGACCAGGCCAGCAGGGGAGGGCAGTTGTGGGCAATCAGGTCTGCAGGGGAGGGGAGTTAGGGGTGACCGAGCTGGCAGAGGAGGGCAGTTGGGAGGGACCAGACCTGCAGGGAGGGCAGTTGGGGGGGACCAGGCCTGCAGGGGAGGGCAGTTAGGGGGAGCCAGGCCTACAGGGGAGGGTAGTTGGGGGGGCAAGGCCTGCAGGGAGTGCAGTTGGGGGTGACCAGGCCTGCAGGGGAGGGCAGTTGGGGGGGACCAGGCTTGTAGGGGAGGACAGTTAGGGGTGACAAGGCTAGCAAGGGAGGGCAGTTAGGGGTTACTGGGCCAGCAGGGGAGGGCAGTTGGGAGCGACCAGGCCTGCAGGGGAGGGCAGTTAGGGGTGACCAGGCTGGCAGGAGAGGGCAGTTAGGGGCAATTGGGCCGGCAGGGGAGTAGTTAGGTATCAATCAGGTTGGCAGGGGAGTGGTTAGAAGGTGATCAGGCTGGCAGGCAGAAGCAGTTAGGGGCAATCAGGCAGGCAGGCAGGTGAGTGGTTGGGAGCCAGCAGTCCTAGATTGTGAGAGGGATGTCCGACGGCCCGTTTAGGCTCGATCCCCAGTGGGATCGGGCCTAAACGGGCCGTCGGACATCCCTCGAGGGGTCTCAGATTGGAGAGGGTGCAAGCTGGGCTGAGGGACACCCCCACCCCCTGCTGTGCATGAATTTCATGCACCAGGCCTCTAGTCCTATATAATAAAAGACTAATATGCAAATTGTCCCCTTGACAGGGAGTTTGACTGGGAGTTCAACCGGAAGTTCAACCATGGGGCAGGGCCAGCCAGCCAACTGCCCATGGCCCTGCCCCCTGGCTGGCCCTGCCCCCGATCGGACCCCCCACCCTGATTGGGGGTGGGGCCGATCCACCAACTGCCCATGGCCCCTCCCCCTAGCTGGCTCCTCAGCTCCGATCGAGGCAGGCCAGCTGGACCCCACACATGCACGAGAATTCGTGCACTGGGCCTCTAGTAACAGATACAAGAAGTTAATGAGAATGAATGAAATCCCTCTTATTAAAGGCAAAGTGATGGAGCAGGTGTGCTGTTAAGAAGGAGTCCTTTTATATCTTCTCTTCTCCTTAAAGGCTGTCTCCTCATAAGCTTTTCCCCAAAAATACCAAGTGCAAATAAGCATTGTTTATGTGCTTAGCATGGTCCTATCAACAAAAATTTCTAGAAATTTAATTGGAAGAGGGTTGCACTCTACTCTCAAAAGCTTATAAAAAATAGTAAATTAGTACCCTGTCTTTAGAACCTGGGATTCTTTTTAACAAGTGAAAATTCTGGCAAATGAAATACCCTATTCTTGCAAATGAAGTAAACATCCAGACAGATGTTTTGTGACATCAATAAGCCAAGCATAACAGAACCCTGCATTTATCTGAACCCTGAAGAAAATTTATAGTGGCAGGTAAGCAGAAAGAGCCATTAGAATGAGGCACAGTTGAAATTATAAAATTTAAAAAAACTCCAGATATGAATTTTAAAAATCTTTTTTAGCTTTACCACGTCTAAGTTTTTTTTACTGTGCTTTAAATGCAAAAAATGTTTCTTAGGCTGGACACAAAGGTACTAAAATGTGTTGAATATCATTGATTGTTCCATTATCTATGATGGAATCATTTCCATTATGGCTTATCGGTATCAAGGTTTTCTTTTAGCCTCAACACTATCACACCATGGTGTAAGAGTTATAAATGGCCTCATAGAGAATTATCCAATCCCTTGTTTTCACAGATGAACAAACTGAGGTCCAGCTGAATATCTGGTTCAAAGTCACCAGCTATTATAGTTCAGTGCTCTTCCCATTATGTCCTTCGACCTGCTCTCCCACCAATAACAACAGCCAAATCACCGCATGCACAGATGGGGCCCTTCTATGCACTTGCTCCACCTGGATGACTTTATATTCAAACTTCTTAAAAACCCATGAAGTACATGCTATTTTTACCACCATTCTAAGAAAAGGAAACTGAGGCACTGAGAGCTTAAGTAACTTTTGCAAGCATCTGCCTCCAGAGCTACATGACACCCTCACTCAGAACTATTAAACTTCTGTTGACTTTCTTCTTTGTACCCTGTATTCAATGTGCTCATCTTTCTGAACTCATTTTTCCCATAAACCTGCTGACATCCTTCATTCCCAACTCAGTTAATGTCATCACTGTTCTCTTAGTCACCAAGCTTGGAACCTAGAGTCATCGTTGACACCTCTTGAATTCCTCACCCTACTCCACATTTCTACCACTGGAAGGGCTCTTAAACCCATGTGCACTACAATTTCCTAAATATGGCCTCATTCCACACTGCGTGAACAATTAAAAAGCCTATTAGAAACTGGTTTTCTCCTAAGGCCTTCTCTTCTCCAATTCATTATACACACTGTAGCCAGTGTAATAATAAACTTTGAAAAATAAAAAAAAATTTAAAATAAAAAAAATTTGTAACAAAATTTAGTAATTTTAGTAATAATAAAGTTTAGTAATTTTCTAAAACAACAGAAATCTAATTGGTTTAAAAGCTGAAGCTTACATAACATTTTAAACTTTACTGTAAATGTATAAAGTGTTTTCTTCCACAAATTACTTCTTTAATCTCATACAATTGTGTGAAGTTGGTAAAATTTTCCCTATTTCAAAGGTGACAAACCAAGCCCCATGACATTAAGTACTACATATATGTAGTAGATAATTTTAAAGCCCACAATTCTATTATATAAAAGTGTAACTTTATTTTCTTAAAACTGTACGTATTTTCTAGAGACAGAAAACAATCCAGGTAAATGAAGGCAAATCCAGTAATTTCTTAATCATTTAAAATTTAAACTCAGTTAAATTAAAAATCTGACCTCCACTAATGTGAAGATATTTATAGGCTTATTTATCTCATCCATATTCTGGCTTCAGGGGTTTCAGAGAAGGAATTGTGGACCTGAGAGATATTTTCTCTGGATATAGAAAATATAGAATTCTAGGTTGACATTTTTCTTTTTTAATATTTTAAAGATTTTTAATACATTATCTTGTGGCCTGCATTGTTTATAATGAGAATTCTGTCATTTTTATCTTTCTTGCTTTACATGTGATGCATTTTTTCCTTTGACTGCTTTTAAGATTGTCTCTTAACCAATGGTTTTTAGCAATCTACACTATAAAAGAGAAACATGCAAATTAACCATCACTCCGCTACACCCACCAGCCAATCAAGAGTGAGTATGCAAATTAACCCAACTAAGATGGCAGCGGCCACAGAGCTGGAGTGAGCAGGAGGCTTGGGTTGCCCCTGGCAATGGAAGAAGCCAAGCTTCCCACCCGCCCTGGCCGGCCCTGGCCTCTGCTCAAGGCTACAAAGTTTCAATTATAGAAGATAAATAAATCCCAGATACCTGCTTCCAGTGGGCCCTGGCCTCTGCTCAAGGAGGCATTGAATAAAAAAATAAAAATAAAAAAAGGAGGGGCTGAGAGCTTGGGTCACCAGGGGGCGTGGCCAGCCTGAAAATAGCCATCAGCCCCTCATCCAGGCTGTCCAGGCCCCCATGGGGTGAGGGTCCCCGCTGGGGGGCGTGGCCAGCTTGCAAACAGCCATCAGCCCCTCATCCAGGCTGGCCAGGCACCCCAGCAGGACCCTCACCCTGATCCAGGACACCCTTCAGGGCAAACAAGCCAGGCGCCACCCGTGCACCAGGTCTCTATATACTAATAGAAGGGTAATATGCTAATTAGACTGGGAGACCTTCCTGGAGACCTTCCAGACATTCTTCTGGACAAAGCCATGGCAGTGGGGCCAAGGTAGAGGCGGTTAGAGGCCAAGAGGGGGAGGGCAGTTGTGGGTGATCAGGCTGGTGGGGGGTGGGGCTGTTGGGGGTAAGCAGACCAGCAGGGGGGCCAGCTGGGGGCGAGCAGGCTATCTGTGGGGGTCAGTTGGAGGTGATCAGGACAGCAGGGGGGCAGTTTGGAGTGAGCAGGCCAGCAGGGGGGCAGTTGGGGGCAAGCAGGTCAGGGGGGAGAGAAGGTGGGGGCAAGCAGGCCAGCAGGGGGGGGCAGTTGGGGGTGATCAGGCTGGCAGGGGGGCATTTGAGGGTGAGCAGGCCGGTAGTGGGGGAAGTTGGGGGTGAGCAGGCCAGCAGGCAAAGTGGTTAGGGGCAATCAGGCAGGCAGGCAGGTGAGCAGTTAGGAGCCAGCAGACCCAGATTATGAGAGGGATGTCTGACTGCCGGTTTAGGCCCGATCCCTGTCAACTGGCAGTAGGCCATCCTTTGAGAGGTCCCAGATTGAAGAGGGTGCAGGCCGGGCTGAGGGACACCCCCCCCCCCCAGTGCATGAATTTTGTGCACTGGGCCACTAGTTTGATTATAATGTGTGGGTAGGATTTCTTTATGTTCCTTCTGCTTGGGATTGATTCAGCATTTTGTCTGTGGGCTTATAGTACTCATCATCTTTGAAAAACTTTCAGCTTTATTTATTCAAATATTTTTTCTTCAGTCTTTTTTAGCTCTCTGTGTTTCATTTTGGAAAGTTTTGATTGCAATGTCTTCAAGTTCACTGGTCTTTTCTTCTACAGTGTCTAATCTATTAATCCCATTTAGTGTGTTTTCCATTTCAGATTCTTTTTTTTCTTAACTTCTAGAAATTTCATTTGAGTCTATTAAAATATAACTTTAATGTCTTTTTTTAAAAATATATTTTATTGATTTCTTACAGAGAGGAAGGGAGAGGGATAGAGAGTTAGAAACATCGATGAGAGAGAAACATCGATCAGCTGCCTCCTGCACACCCCCCACTGGGGATGTGCCCGCAACCAAGGTACATGCCCTTGACCAGAATCGAACCTGGGACCCTTGAGTCCGCAGGCCGATGCTCTATCCACTGAGCCAAACTGGTTAGGGCATAACTTTAATGTCTTGCTGAATTTTTCTTTACATCCTTAAGTATAGTTATGAAATTTTATGATAATTATTTTCAGGTTTTTGCTTACTACTTCCACCATCTCTATCATTTATACATCTCTTTTTATTGAGTTGATTTTTCTCTTGAATATGGGGTCATATTTGCCTGGTTCTTTGCATAACTGTTAATTTTTTATTAGATTCTTGACATTGTAAACTTTTTACATTATTAGGTGCTAGATTGTACTGTGTTTCTTTAAAGGGTGTTGACTTCTGTTTTGACATACCATAGTTAAATAACTTTCAGATCTGTTTGATCCTTTTGAGGATTACTTTTAGGTTTTGTTAAGGTACCTTCAGAACAATATTTATTCTGGTATTGATTTTACCTCACTTCTGAGGCTCTATGCAATGCCCTGTATATTTTGAGATCTCTCCATTCTAGCTGTGGGGAATATGAGCTATCCCCATCTAAGTGTGAGTCCTGGAAATTATTTGGCCTAGTTTCTCGTGGTTCTTTCATTAGTCTTAGGCAGTTTCTCTTATGCATGCACTGATCAATTCTCAACCAAAGACAGAAGGAACAATTTCTCAGCTCTCTAGAATGCTCTCTCTCTGATGCTCCATCATCTCCAGCACTGCATCCTGAAAATGTTACTACATTAGACTCTCCAAATTGTGGTCTTTGTCCTTTCAGTTCAGCATGACCACCAGGCTCTAGTCTAGCTGTGGGCAAACTACGGCCTGCGGGCCGGATCCGGCCCGTTCGGCTGTTCTATCCGGCTCGCGGAGCCGAAAGAGCGGAGGGTTCTCTTGCTCTCTTCTCCGCTCCTTTACTTTGAATTTATATTAGTTCACACAAACACTCCATCCATGCTTTTGTTCCGGCCCTCTGGTCCAGTTTAAGAACCCATGTGGCCCTTGAGTCAAAAAGTTTGCCCACCCCTGCTCTAGTCTGTTCCCTTTTCCTCTTCTGTGGCTGGAAACTGCCTCCAGACAGTAAGCTGGGACAATTATAAACCTCACTTCATTTTTTTTTTTTCAATCAGGGATCACAGTCCTATACTTCCAATTGTACACTGTCTGGAAACCACTATTTTGTATAATTCATCCAGTTTCCTAATTGTTTTCAGCAAAAAAGGAAAATCCTATAGGCTTACATGGGTAGAAGAGGAAGGTACAAATCTGTACACTTTAACATTGTGACTTTGCTTTCCTGACAACTTCTGTGCCAATCTATACTTATAATAGGGTAATATGCAAATTGGTCTGGGACGCTGTCACCTAACGACCAAACAGCAGGAGGGTGGGGCAGTGAGCTACCTGTGGCAGAGAGCTAAAGGAGGGCGGGGCAGCGAGCTACAAGCAGTGGAGAGCTACGAGCGGCGCTGGGTGGGGCGGCCAGCTGAGGCAAGTGGCAGCGAGCTACTCACGCACGGATTCGTGCACAGGGCCACTGGTATTATATAATTTCTTACAACTTGAATGGCATTTTTTCTCATTAAAATAACGAGGGCCAACATTTCCCCCTTTAACAAATATATAGTCTAGAAATACTTCTGCTAAGAACAAGTATAGTGATTCTTAATGACATTGGTGATGTTAGCATGAGAGGGAGTGGACAGTGAACATGATACACTGTTAGCGTTTATTTAAATGTTACTTAAAATGCTTTGCTCTAAATATAACTGTCAACATTAATAGAGCTTGGAAACTAATTAAGGAGGACATTTGTACCTATACAGTAGTCTGTCTCTGGAATATATTTGGGAGATGGACCTGTAGCAAAGTGATTAATAAGCAAATTTAACTATTGTGTGATAATTAATAGATACCCAGAAGCACAGTTACTAATTGCTGCTTATTCTTGTCCTCTTCTCCTCTACAGTATCTGTTTAAGCTCCTGAATAAGACAGCCTTGGCATGCCAGAGCTCCTTTTGCTGAAGGAGTCAAAGACACTGGCACAGAGCAAGGCAGCTGGAAGCATGGAACTAGAGCTACACCCAGGGAGCTTTTCTAACTTGAACAAATTCATAATGGCTCAGGGGGTGGGGTGGGGTGGGGTGGGGTGGGGTGGGGGAACATTCCAGTTAGGCCTGGTGAAGAGAACCAGAAACATCTTAGAAGAAAATAAAGGATTAGTAAAATAGGTACTACATTTTATCTTAATGACTGTGCTCTTTAATAATTTACTTTTAAAAGTAAATGAGGAGAGCTATCTCATTTCAAAACATATTTTAAAAGTATATTATCAAATTAGTACCAGTCTCTTCCTCAAATCATTTTGCTGCTGGGAAACCTGTATTTTGGACCACAAAGCCTTCCATAATATCAGTTTAGTGTCCATTAGACCAGCCTTGCATGGAGGCTGCCTCGGAGAGGAATTGAATTCATGGTCATTGGAAACAGCCAGACTGCATTTTCAGTATAACATCAAATACTTACTAGTTGTGTGACCTTGCAATATTAGTCTACTTCTCCTAGTTCCCTAACCTGGAGCCATTACTCAATTTCTCCAACTTTTGAGTGCTTGTTTTTAAGGTGGAGTTTATAATAGTGATTGTCTCATAGATTTGCTGTGATGATTCAACCAAACAATGCATGTAAAAGCCTTAGTACAATGCCTGGCACATAGAAAACTCTATTTTAGCTACTGTTATTACTATTATTGAGGGGGGAAAAAATCCCGATTCCTGCGGAACACTAGCTTTGTAAATTCAAGTAATATAAATAGACAGTAAATGTTATAAACTATAAGATTATAGAAATAAATCTGAGTGGTTGAATGAAAAGTAATTACATACAAATAATAACCATGCTCATTGTTTTCCTTTAGAAATCAAACTGGAAGCAACACACTCCATTTGCCTCAGTTCCTTGTCACTACCCCTTACCCCTTGTTCTATTTATAAATGTGTTGTTCAGAATCATTAGGTCCCTTAGTAAAGTATAAAATTATACTTTATGTTTAAAAATTCCTGACAATTTCATTATGAGAATCCACATGCATCTCTTCTTTAACTTATCTGGATGTAGCACCCAGAAAAATCCTAGCAGATACTACCATTCTAGGATAATCACTGGCTGTCTGGAAAATGACAAAAAGCGGAAAGTGTTACCTTCACTGGGCTCCTGACAAAGATATTTTTTATCTACTTTCAGTAGAATAGTTGGTTTCCTTACTGATAGATGGCTTCTTTGTTAAGGTCGTCCTGGCCCTTGATTCACTAAAAAGAATTCAAATGGACAACTCCCAAAGGCTGTACAACAAAGTGCTTGAATTTACAAGCTTTGGAATTGAACAACTTTGTTCAAATCCTCGTTCTGACAGTTGCTCATCGATTGGGCAAGTTCCTTACACTCTGAGCCTTGGTTTCCTCATCTGTAAAATGGACACTGAAAGGTGTTTTTACTTGACAGGGTTGTTGTGACGAATAAAATGGTGTATATAGACCATTTAGCATGGTTCCCTACCCACAGCAAATGTTCACTTAATATTATTTATTTACTATTAAATGTTAGTCTGGGAAGCCAGATAATCCACATGAAAAACTGAGAACACTAACCATGTGCCACTTCTATCACTACTGAGTCATTCATCCACTGAGCAGACGTGTGTGGACTGGCTGATGCTGTGTTAGGCCTGTGCTCAGGGCTCTAGTTACTTAGTTGAAATCCTCTTGCCATGAGGTATTCTCCAGAGACTGTGAGCCCCATGAATACAGTCTCTCTGCTCACATGTTGACAGTGGCATGCATCTCCATGGGCCTGGCAGGCTGCCTACCAGAGAAGAGATGCTAACCAGATGTTGGGGTGTTATTTTTTTTTTTGATGGATAAATGAGTAAGGGATGAATGAATTATACAATACAAAGATGATTAATTTGAACTCCCTGACCTCAGGAAAAACATGTTCTAGCTGGAGTTGGAATTAGGCCCCCCAAAAGGGAATGGAAGCAGGGAAGGTAGGAGAGAATTTCAAGCAGTAGGATCAGCATGATAAAATACCAAAAATGTCTATTACAGTTATGCTAGTACAGTTCAGAGACAATGACAAAAGAATGTGTAATAGAACTTTGACATTTCTAACAACAAAAAACTCCCCCAGAAATATCTTTATTACTTTCCATAGAAAAAAGAAATTCAAGTCAACTTTATACCTGATGTCAAAGGCTAGAAAGGAATGCTGTCACATAGTCTTCTACGGTAGGTCACACATACTCCTGCCCCAGCGGCCCTATTCGCTTTTGACAAGGGGTGCCAATCACTACCCACTTCCTCTCCTCCACCCTATGGATAATTAGGAAAAGACACAGGACAAATGGGGATCAGATACCAGCTGTATTGAAGGTCCACTGGCAATGACCTTTAAGTAGGCCTCCTACTTTCAGTCAGAACTGGACAGCCTCATTGGCCAGCAGGGCGGATCTGATTAAAAAGCCCAATCAAGCCATCCTCCACTCCACCCACCTGTCCCGAGACATTCCACAAGGAAACAAGAAACAGAGGCACAGGGCATGCTCTGCTGAGCGAAGAGAAAAAGGTGGAACCTGTTTCCTACTTTTTAGGCAAAATGACCTGCCAATTCACTAAAAAAGGTGGCTGATCAAGAGGATTAGCCACTTCCTGGCACGAATGGTTCACTGGACCAGAATGGTTCACTGCAGTGGTTTCCTGTAAGGAAACAAGAGGAAAAGGAAAAAAGGCACTCCACATGCAACTTTCTATTCAGGAGAGAGAGGATCCTATATTGTTTTTGGATCAAACAGATGCTTGTTCTGCTATCATAGCAGAAAGCCAAGAACTCTGATTTGATTTATTTTACTCCCTAACTAGGAATGGCCTGATAAGACAAACTTACTAATAACAAAGCAATAACCAAAAACAAGAGACCACAGCTCAAATATCCTAAAGTCAAAGTCATCTTATTATTTATTAGCCTTATAAGTAATAATCTGGGTGAAATGAAATATTTAGTTGCCTGGGTGTGCATTGTCAAATAGTTCATCTTGGAGACAACACCAGGAAACAATATTGTCCACATTCAATACATGTTTTATTGAGTTGTTTTTTGTTTGTTTGTTTTTTGTCATGAGGAGTCCAGGTAAAGACCCTTACAATTTTTTGATACTGCATCTATGTCAGCCCTGTTAAAGAAACAGAACTGTGGGGTCATGAAAGCTCCCCACATTTTTGTCTATGTGCCTGAGTAGAGCCAAAGATTTCCCTCCTCCCCCTTTGGAAAAATCTTGGCCTTATTTTGCTGGATTCCAGCTACTTTTTCATAATAAAGTCTTGGGCTCATTGGCACTATTTATAAAAAACAATCAGAGAGGATTGCCTGAAGAACACACAGTCTACTCATCAGAAATTCTAAAAGGTACATTGAATTAAGACAAGTATCACCATATGATTTCACTTATATGTGGAATAATGAACAAAATAAACTAACAAACAAAATAGAAACAGACTCACAAAGCACAGACTGACAGCTGTCAGAGGGGAGGGCGCTGGGGGGCTGGGTGGACAAGGTGAAGGGATTAAGAAAAGCAAACAAGGGAGAAACCAAGATGGCAGCACAGGTAATCACCGATGCTTGCTGCCTCTCACAACCACATCAAAACCACAACTAAACGGCAGGACAACTACCACCCAGAACCACGGGAAAGTTGGCTGAGAGGAAGTTCCACAACTAGAGAGGTGAAGAAAGCTCATTGAGACCGGTAAGAGGTGCAGAGGGGTGGAAAGTGCTGGCACCTGGATGTGCTGCTCTTTAAACCAGGAGGAAGATACAAGCTCCCGCTTGCTCTGAAATCTAGTTCCAGGCGAGACTCTGGGCGACCCAGGCACATAAGGGGAGAAACTGGACTGTCTGGCATTGGGACAGGAATGCGAGGGCGGCTTACTCTTAGAGGTGCTCGCAGCGATCATTGTTCCTGCACGGGGGCACAGGACGAGGAGAACCAGGGACTTCTCCAGTTCAGGGCTGACTGGCAGCCACTGCTGTTTGCTCTGCCCTGGTGATTCCCAGAGACCCCACCCCACCCAATTTACAACCCCACCCAAGCTGTGTGCATCGGCTTTTGCATATGAATGGCTTGTCCTTTCGCCTAAAACCTGTCAAACTACAGCTGGGTCAGACAGCCCCAGAGCTTCCAAAAGAAGGCCCAAGGCCCCGCAGCAGCAGCGGCCTTGCTTCACAGCTGGGCCTCGTCTGGGCACTTCCAAACCCCATACGAAGAGGAGGAATCTGCAGATGTCTCTGTAGCTCCTGCTGGGCGGCCCCAGACATTGGCTGACCTTGCACCTCCTTGGATATCCAAGAGCCAGTGTACCCAGTGGTCAGAGTGAGACCATACCGGATTGCAACTCTTCACATCCATAAGAGACATACTCAAGGGGCAGACTCAGTGAGCAGAAAGCCCTACTGAAGCAAGTCCTTCCCTATAAGGGTGTCTCCTGTGCAACAGATCTTCCAGTGTAGACACAGGTGGTCATCACAGCCAATTGGCCTGGAGGTCAATTCCTCCCAGCAGCAATCAAGGGTTAACTACAGCAATCAAGGTTTAACTACAACAAGACTGTGCAAACAGCCCACAAAGGGGTGCGCCAAGAGCGTCCACCTCAGGTGACTGGGGAGGCTGAGACACTGGGCCCTATAGGACACCTACCACACAAGGCTACTCTATCAACTCAAGGAGACTTAGCAGCTACCCAGTACTTAAAAACAAACACGGAAGCAGCCAAAATGCAGAGACAAAGAAACAGATCACTAATGAAGAAATGGATGAAAGCAAAATACTGGATATAGAGTTCAAAACCACAGTTATAAGGTTACTCAAGAATCTTCTAGAAACCTCTGAGAAATTTAGTGAGACCCTCAAGGATATGAAAAAGGACCAATCAGAAATTAAGCATATACTGACTGAAATAAAGACTAATATACAGAGATTCAACAGCAGACTAGAGGATCCCAAGAATCAAGTCAAAGATTTGAAATATGAAGAAGCAAAAAACACCCAACCAGAAAAGCAAAAAGCAAAAAGAATCCAAAAATATGAAGACAGTGTAAGGAGTCTCTGGGACAACTTCAAGTTTACCAACATCTGAATTATGGGGGTGCCAGAAAAAGAGAGACAGTAAGATATTGAAAACATATTTGAATAAATAATAACAGAAAACTTCCCCTACCTGGTGAAAGAAATAAACCTACAAGTCCAGGAAGTGCAGAGAACCCCAAACAAGAGGAATCTAAAGAGGACCACACGAAGACACATCATAATTAAAATGCCAAGGGCAGCCCTGATCGGTTTGGCTCAGTGGATAGAGTGTCGGCCTGTGGACTGAAGGGTCCCAGGTTCGATTCTGGCCAAGGGCATGTACCTTGGTTGCAGGCACATTCCCAATAGGGGGTGTGCAAGAGGCAGCTGATCGATGTTTCTCTCTCATTGATGTTTCTAACTCTCTCTACCTCTCCCTTCCTCTCTGTAAAAAATCAATAAAATATATTTTTTTAAAAATGCCAAGGGCAAAAGACAAAGAGAGAATCTTAAAGGCAGCAAGAGAAAAACAGTTAGTTACCTACAAGGGAGTAACCATACCACTGTCAGCTGATTTCTCAACAGAAACTATGCAGGTCAGAAGGGAATGGCAAGAAATATTCAAAGTGATGAATAGCAAGAACCTACAACCAAGATTACTCTACCCAGCAAATCTATCATTCAAAATTGAAGGTCAGATAAAGAGCTTCACAGACAAGAAAAAACTAAAGGAGTTCATTACCACCAAACCAGTATTATATGAAATACTGAAGGGTATTCTCTAAGAAGAGGAAGAAAAAGGTAAAGATAAAAATTATGAACAACAAAGTGACAACAAATACAAATCTATCAACAAGTGAATCTAAAAATCAAGTGAATAAAAAATCTGAAGAACAGAATAAATTGGTGAATATAATAGAATCAGGGGCATAGAAAGGGAGTGGACTGACAATTCTCAGGGGAAGGTGGTGTGGGGGGTGCGGGAAGAGATTGGGCATGGTAAAGGGACATGGGGGGAGGTTGAAGAGGGTGAAGGGGGATAAATGGTGATGGAAGGAGACTTGACTTGGAGTGGTGAACACACAATACAATATGCAGATGATGTGTTATAAAATTGTACACCTGAAACCTATATAATTTTATTAACCAATGTCACTCCAATAAAAAAGGGTTCACCTACTGTAATACTGAGCTCAGTGAGTTGTACCTGCTATAGGAATATAATTAATGATGCTATTTATATCTCCACACATTGCCCACATGCATCTCCCAAGGGGAATTCTTCTCTGAGCTTGGTAGCAAGACCACTTTCACTTCTCCTCAGTAACTGATTTTTCCGTATCTCTTGGTCTTCGCAGGCTGAAACACCTACCAGGCTCACCTCCTAATAAGAACAGTTAGAAAGCTGCGAGTGGAACTTGTGACCCATCTATAACAGTGTGGATATCATTCATATCATTAATTGCATTCCTGGCTCTACCTGATTTTTACTTTTTCTTTTATCCATATTTTGATTGATTCTACCTTGTATTTTATGTATCTGTGCAGCCTCATGATACCTAAATGAAAAACGTAAAAATGTAAGCAGGAATCTGATCCGTGCCTACAAGGCGATTACATTCTTCAAAGTTGTGGTAGGCCAATATCTGGGGTTGCTAAAGCTTTATTTATATAAAGCCAGAACATTGGGCTGAAAAGCAAATATTTCCGAGTACACTGGACTGACCCACTCTTTCATCAGGAACTTTCAGTGCTGTGTAGAAACTGCTTTGAGTACTTAAATAAGCAGCTATGATAAAATAGTGTGTGGTCACAGTCTAACAATAAAATGATGACAGAAATGTTTCCTTTTCCCAAGAGCCTAGAGCTTCAAAGAGAGAAGGGAGACTACTGTGAAAACTTGAAGTTTATTACAAGTGAAATCTTCCATTATTGACATATTTTTACCTGGATTTATTCACTTTCTGGGAGCACAAGAGAATGGTTAAATAAACCTGAAATACTGAAGATAGTTCTAATAGCATATATAGAATAACATGGTTGATATTTACCTTCAGGAAATAAAGGCTGTGCTGAGGCTAAAATACACCTTTACTTTGAATTTTAAGATAAGCAGTTTTTGAGTTATTTTCAAATTTCTATAATTGAACTGTACAATCAGATATTGCTATATGGCAATTGTAACAATGAAGCACTATTACTACCTTATTTGACAGAAATCATTTTCATAAACTGTTCTGCACTTAGTTCTTTTTTAATGTCCTGAAAGTCTAGTCTTTTAAAGTTCACCTCGTATTTCTCTCTTCCAGAGTCTAAATGTGAAATATTTTCCTTAATCAGTCTTCGCCTAACAGCAAATGAGACTACAGCCCAAATTGTTTCACAGGCAAAATATTTTTAAAAGGCAGTATATATGAATTTCCCTTAGACTTAGGTTAATTTGATAATTTTTTCTGAAATCTGTAATTTCAATAACAAATATTAAGTGCTTTGTGGATTTTCTGGTAACTACAGGGGATCTAAAGTTTCATTTCTAGAAAACACAATTAACTAATAAAAATCTCAGAATTCTTGCTTTTGCTCTAAAAATATTAGTTTAACCTCAACAGACACCTGCCCTCTTGGAGAGCTGTGTGAGTGCCCACGGAGGACCGTCTGCTCAGAGTGATAAGCAGGCATCTGTGTGTGTTGGCAGTGGGCTGGGACCCTCCCTGGGGGCCTCCCAGGGTTTGATCTGGAGACTAATGATAGCAAGTTTGAGAGAATTTTTCCTGTGGATATGTACACTCTTGGGTTTATCAGAATTACAGAAAAGAAGTAAAACAAAACAGAAAAGTTACGTCCAAGGAAAATCTGAGAAGAACCATTCAAAACGTGCGAGACACACTATACTTAAGATGTACTGGAAGGCTCACTGCTGTAAGGGCAGCCTAAACATCCCCAAGCTCTACTATTCAGGAATCTTATTTCCAGGCACAGTGTCCTGGAGCATTTGCAATTTTTCACTTGGAACTCTCAGCACTTTTCTTTAAAAATAGCCTCAAGTCAGAAACTGAAATACTGATCTATTTTTCAACCCCCAAGTTGCTCCTTAGTCTACGTAACATTGGATATTTCTGAACAAAGGGATTCTTAAGACTGGCTGTGGTTCAGGCAAATCCTAAACTTACTAAAGGGAAAATAAGTTATTCACAAAAGAAAAAAAAATTATGTCTCTCCTCAGTTGGAAAAAGATCTATTTCCCCCTCTAATGTTGAATTATGTATTAAGTCAGTTCAAATTTTATTTTGGACCACTGATCTGTAATTTAACATAGTTTATTTAAAAAATGGGAGTTTTGGTCCATTTTATGTCAAGTTGTTTACTAGAATAATAATTCAATGGGTAGAAGCATAAAATAGAGTTCCCCTTGTGTGACTGCTCACAAATGGACACGTTGTACTCTTGGCAAAGTTTACACGTTACAGTTTAACAATGTCATTGCTGACAATAAAACACTTCAGTTAATACAAAACAATTTCTATATCTTAAATCATAGCTATATTCCTTCTGCTACTTTTAGTAAGATAAAAAAATCTTTCTATAACTGGTTTTAAAAGTAAATTTCTAAAATATTTTAAAGCCCACGTAAGAGAAAAAAAAAATTTATGGAATTTTCCTTTAAAACTGCATATCGTATTTCACAAATAAAGCTAATTAAAAAAAAATGCAGAGCAACATTACAGTTCACAAGTATTAAGAATTCAGTGACCTCCATTTCTAGGATCCCCTCCTTAGCGGATGCCACTGGGACACAAAGCCGCATTATACACGAAGCGGCTCCCTGTAGGGCCGCAGGTGACTGACCTGCAGGACACAGGCTAGAAGGTACTACTAAGCTGCATTTGTCCTTACCGTCGCTGACTGCCATCCAGAATTGCTCTAGGGAAGCAGTTCCTCCGCAATCTTTTCAACAGATTCCCTGTTTTCACATCCACCTGTGTTACTGCAGAACAGTCTGACCCGAGTTGAGCCACGGAGCAAATAATAACACCAACTGCAACTCCAGACAGAAAAAAATAGAAGTTCATTTTCCAGACTCTTGTGGGAATACCGAGCATGTCTGCTGAAACTGACTCCAAGAGTTCAATGATATTGTAGACTCAAGTATTTCTTTACACTCCACGTAATGGCTTTTCCGTTCTTGGTGTTTTATAACACACCACTGAGCCATGATTTAGAAAGTGAGGGAAGTTCTCTCTCCCCCTAGCCCCCTCGCTCAAGTTGAATTATACAAAAATTATAATTGCAAAGAGAAATTCTAACAGAGAGCCACAAGGGTTGTTCCATTTAGTGCTCTTATTGAACGCCACCACTGTGATTTCAGTCAGTGTGTGCCAATTTTCTTTATTTGGAAGGAGCATCATTTCTTTAGGCATTAAGACCGTATTTCTTTCCTTTGGGTTTTGTTTTGCTTCATTTTTGCCAGGGAATGACTGGCTCTCCAATCCTGCCTTAAGGAGCCTGAGGCTGCATCCTCGCTGTCATTTTCAACTCTGTTTTATCTTCCTTTGGCAAGGACAGGCATGTCCTTTTGGGGAGACCAGTGTGAAGCCACATGAGCCCCTCTCTTTTTATATGCAGGGGCACCTTCAAATTTTTCTGAGAGCAGAGATTTTGGCAATTCTCGTCAGTTTAATTCAGTAGATAGGCCAAATGGGTTTGATTGCATTTGGTCTATGGCCTAGCATAATAAAAGATTACCTAAAAGAAATAGGGTTTAAACCATATCTAAGATTACAGAGGGAAAGAGTCAAACACCTGAGGAAAAGATCTTGTTTTTCCCTGACATTAAAAATCATGCTGTAAAAATAATGTACTTGGTTCTATCATGGGAGTATATCATCAAATGGTTAGTACAGACACGGAGATAGTCCCTCTAAACAAACACAGGTGTCCGGAAGCTTAAGCATATACTAAACAGGGGCCCTCCTTTGTGGTACGTTTGCTTTAATGTTTATAAAGTGATGTTCTGTATCAACAGAACAGGGCTGGTACTACGGTGTGGTTCACTCCCTACTCCACATTTGTCTGGGGACATATTTGATCCTTGGCTGAAATTAAAGTGCCCTCAATGAAGTCCTGCTATTTAACAGTGAATAGTAAACTGGAGACGGCATGTTGGAATGGAGGTCTTAAAAGAAGCTGGGATCCTCAACGAGAAAGAGAAGACCCCTCAAGAGAGAGGAGGCAAGAGGCCCAAGAAACACAAGTGGTTTGTTTCTCTTCAAGAAAGCAGGCCAAGCTGCAAGACTCTTCCGTGTGCTCTTATCCCAAGTTCCCCAACGTGAGCTGAGTGATCTCCCCGCTGTCCCTCACCCAAATACCTCTCTGTTGAAATGAGAAGTAAGGCCAACACTAATGTTGCCAACTTAAAGCACAAAGGGTTTGGTTATGAGCACTTAAGAGCATATTGATATGGATATTAGCCTCCATTTCAGCTAAGAACTGATGTTTGCCCAGGACCCACTGTGTGCCAGGGCTGCCACGGTTCCTCACATGAATCCCATAGCAGCCTAGTGTGATGCGCCTTATGTTACAGATGTGGAGGGTGGGTTCCAAAGAAGGTGAGTAACTTGCTCAAGGTTACACCATCTATTACATGAAACAGCCAGGATCTTAACTCAGGCAGGCGTGTTGAACTTTAAAGCCCACATTCTATCTCGAAAACTTCATCCTTATGAGAGATTTATGGAATAGAATTTTATCCTGGAGAACTATGAAATAGACCCAAATCCAATAACTTTTTAAATAAAAAAATACCTTGTTTTTAAGTTAAGATACATTATGTTCTCTTTCTCTTTTAAAAATTTATAGTCTCAATTATCCCTTTCCTCTCATCAAAAATTAACCTCTATGATAAATGATGGGATTCTCAATAATGTGAAATTATCACAAAATCTAAAAAAGAACAAAATAAAACAACTATTATATATATTAAAACTTGAAATATTCAGGAATGATATATATAGAACATAATATACTCTATATATCCATAAAGTACGAGCTGAAAAAATTCCATTCCATTCTTTTATGGTATTTTTTTTATTTTTACATTTTAAAAAGTATATCAAAGCTTTAAAATAACATGCTAAATTATAAAGAAAGTCTTTATGACTCAAAGAGAAATGATGAAAAATTGCAACATATAAGAACAAACACACATTCTATTTCTTTAAGAGTTTAACCCTTCCTAGTTGATAAGTTTCTGGTATCTGTGTCCACTTTTTAAATGTTTCCTCACACATATTTTTGAAGAGTTATGAGCAGGCAGCTTTCTCCTGTATTTTCCCAAGTAGACAGTGTCCCAGCTGCATGTCGGCTTTCCCATTGCCCCAGTACTCAAGATCTGGGCAAAGTTTTAATTACTAATTTGAGAAAGAGGTGGCATTTTAAAATGTAATACATTTTGCCCTTTTCACAGGCCACGTAGAATGAAGCCTCAGTATGCTTGAAAAAATCTCTTAGCAACTGAGAGTGGAGCTGGCCAACAATGGATGATTCATTGATTTAGCTGGAGTGTGCAAGAATGTCTGCCAAAAGGTCTGAATAAACTCACATTGCTAGACACTATGGTAAAACGTACCCTGACCTCTTTGAAAACTCTATCAGAGGGGAAAGTCAGACTCAGCTTTCCAACAATTCATGGGCATCTGGAAATACACTTGAATGATATCTAGCTTTTACATTAATCGATAGACTTTCTTAAATTATTATTTTCACCCAATTAGATAATATGTGCTATGAATTGAAGATTTCCAAGGGGATGACACCACTGTGTTTTTCAGCACTAAAACTAATGGTTACACATTCAAGTTAAATCTGAAAGGAGGCTTTCTGAAATCTGAAATGGAAAGAACTGACAGTTTTTTTTTACAATACTGACTTAAGAATTATGTAAGATTACCCTAAACAATAATTTGCACATTTAAGTTGGTAAATATCATGCAACAGTACCTGGTGTCTGTTAGTTTATGCTTATATGTAGAGACTATATCGCAGCATCCTATCTTACGTTTACATAAAATTCAAGAGTTCAGTTCTTTTGCTTACATCTGTCATTTTTCTCCACCAACATCCTTTTTAGAGGGATAATTTCTCCTGGTTTAGAGCTGGAAGACAATGCCCATGGAATTTAAATTGTTTGCTTGAGCTCATAGTTATTCAAAGTTTACAATATAGATTTTCAAGTTAAAGATTGGGAATTAGATCCATTGCACTACTTCACCAATCACAACTTCAGCAGCAATATTAAAAATAATCACTGAAACCAACTCCTGTTTTTCCAGTATTGGACAAAAACATATTCTTTTGCTCTTAAAAAAGTATCCATTCTCCTCCCTTTCGTCCTCTTTCTCCTCCTCACCCTCCTCTCCTTCCTCTCTGTCTTTTTCTTGCAGTGCTTTTTGGTAAAATAGTCAAATAATAGAGATTAATTGAAAGATCCTTCCTCCATCTCTGCTCTTTCCTTCAGAGGTAACCACTGTTATCAATTTGGAGTATTCTCTTTCATACTGTTTTCTGGGCACTTACATAATTATATAAATACATTTAAAATATATAATTTTGAATTGTTTTTTTCTCTCTAATCTATTCTCACACATTGTTCTACAAATTAGTTTAAATAAAACACTTCTCGGAAATATTCCCATATTTGTACATATAAATCTACTTCACTTAAAAAATCCTTACAAGTATTTCATAATATGTATCTTATTTTCTGAAATGGTGCAAATTACACACATTCACTAAAAAGGTAGCTGTTCTTCCAGCATAAGCTAGGTGGATAAACAGAATGAAACAGAAATGTATGAAAAAATATAGATAAGGGGGGGATATTTAATTTTTTACCTCCTTCACTGATGACAAATCTATGTATCTGACAGCAGTAGAATCAATAAATAGACTTGTGCCTTTGCCGGTTGCTCAGTGGTTAGAGCAGCGGCCTGCACACTGAAAGATTCAATTCCTAGTCGAGAGTGCATACCTGGGTTGCAGGTCCAATCCTGGGTCGGGGCGCATGGAGAAGGCAGCCCATGGTCTAACATCTCCCTCTCTCTCTGTCCCTCCCTCTCTCCCTTCTACTCTCTCTAAAAATCAATGGAAAAAATATCCTTGGGTGAGGATTAATAGTAACAACAAAAAAATTAAAAATAAAAATAAGTAGGCATGCTACATTGGGGATTTGGAACCAGTACAAACTGAGTATTAAAGTCAACTGGGGGATCACAACAGGAGTAGAGAGTTTTGAGGAACAAACCTGAATAAAACCATGATGATCCCTATCACCATGGAGCTCACAGCCAAACTCTAAATACCCTCCATCTTCATCTCCTTCTTTTTATTCCCACAATTACTGTCAGTCCAGACCCTCAGTGTTTCAGCATAAATTATTTCAGGGGCCCTTAAGTGGTCTTCCTGAATCCAGTGTTTTGACCTTCTAATCCACAGCAGAAATATTCCCAAACAGCAAGTTCTTATGTCCCAGGACGAACAAAACACCTTCATTATTTCCCCCTGCACTAAAATACAGGACAAAGCATAACCATCTCAGTATGGCATTTATAGTCTAACCTCCCAATGATTCTCTTGTTACTTTAAGTTCTAGTCACATCAAACTTCCTACTGTTCTGTAGAGATTCTCTGCCACACCTCTATGCTTTTTCGAATACTGCCAACACCCTTCACCTCTTTCCACCTGGAACTCCTACCTATTATCCCAGACCCGGCTCAAGCACTGCCTCTTTTGTGAAGGGCTACCTGATCCCCACAGCAGGTATTGACTTCTGTGCCTCCAAAGCAGTCTGCATTCACCTTGATGGCATCTCATGCCAGTTTGGCATCATTTGTAATGCCTGTTATGAGCTTTCAGTGCTGTGTGCAAGACAAGCTGCTTATTAGTTAAAACCAATTTTGAGGGTCCTATGCTAAAGTTTCATCACAACTTAAAGCTATTGAACATGACTCATTATTTCACTACTCTTCATCCCTACTTGAGATGTTGTGTTAAAAGTTAACTGGGCAGATCCAATGCCTATTGTAATCATAAAAATCCTCTTAGGTATATACCAACAGAGAGTATAAAAAGATACATATAAAGAAACTCCTTAACATTTGTCTCCTTTTGAGAAAAGGGAAAATGAGATTAATATTGAATATTTTTAGGTTTAGCTACCGAATGTGATTTAGTTTAGAATGTATAACTGGAATACATTTTAAAGGATAATTTTGCAGTGGTAGGCATGACTTAATCCCAGGAAAATTTTGATTCTCAAGTTTACTTAACTTTATTCCATAAGTAATTAATTCTTTGCTTCTCTGATGGAACACCAAAGCAAGTAAAGCAATGAGGAAAAAAACACACCATTTACTTCTGATGTAACAAACTTGGGGAATATGGACCAACAAGGCCCTGGGGAGGGAGGGAGACACCGCATAAGCATAGTTATTATCAAAGAGGGGCTGGGCTGTAGTAGACAGGTATAGTTCATCCACAGGCGCGAGATGATGTCTTAAGACCCAATTCTATCCAACTCTATTTCTTCAGAGGTCCTGTGACTGAGCTCCTGGCAGGGACCCAGACCTGCCAGTTTTGGTCTAGCCCACAAATAATCACAGCATCACAAAAACCACTGTGGGACATGTGAAAATACTCAGCCACCGTCATCCACAAAACAGATCAATAACAGTATGACAGAGAGGCAAGGGTCCAAGAAATAGCAATAAACTGTTATGAATTGCCCCAATTAAATTTTCACAGAGCTTTTTAGAACAGAATTATTGAAATAATATAAATTAAGTAGGCTCCGGGAGGGGTTTTTTTTTTGCTTTGTTTTTGCATGGTTTTAAAAGTAATTACCTTCACAAAGTAGTTAGAGGAGCTAGAACAAAGAATTATAAATTAAACATCAGAACAATTGCAATAAATAGTTTTGAATAAGATTTTAAAACACAAAACAAGTGTTAAGGTCAAGTAAGACAAAGAGAAGACCTCATATAGCTGGAAAAACCATTAGGAGGGTAAGGGACCTGCCTGTAGCAGGATGCTCCTTGGCCCGACAAAGTCAAGGCAGACCCCCTGACTGGGGCGATTGAAGCTGGTTTGATTATCACACTGTGTTGTCATGGTGTCTGTCTTTCATTTCTGGGTCCCAGCCCTTAGCAAAATGACTGCTCAGGGTACATTTGTTTAGTTCCAGATGCCAGGACAGCAATTAGTTCTCATGGTCCCTACCTACAAAGACTGAAAAAGACATCTGCAGTTTACGATAGCTGTCATGATGACACCTGCTGAGCCATTTGAGGGCAAACCGCTGTGTTTCAGGACCACTCGGAGGCTCTGCCTGGAGACTGCTGCTGAGGCATCCTTAGAAGTATTCTGCTCATGTTGGCTTTTGCCGGGAGAAGGAGGAATCTTAAAGAAACCAGAGACAGATCAGCTGACACCTCGGCTTCAGCACGGTAGGGGCCAATCTATAGCTGGAAAAGGAATTCGAAAGGGATGAAAACAGAATCTTCACCCCACCCAGGCCTGGAGAAATTTTCTGCACTGATACAATCAGAGCTTCCTTCTAATTTATCCTGCCAACGTAGCTGTACTTGTAGAATTTAAGGAAGAAGGAGGCATTGGACTGATTTCTTAATGTCTTAATGTACCACATTCCAGGCATAGTATTAGTGGTAGGGAATGGAACTTTTAAAAAATTAATTTTAAAACATTTTGTTTTAAGGCCTGGAATGGTTGGTCTCTCATTTACTATAAACTGCCTTTATAACTGAGCTCTGACAACAAGAATTTATTGAGTGTGACGTCTACTATACCATGCTAGGCATTCTAATGCTATTAGCTAAATGATACCGATAAACACAAAAATAGTCTGCTGTTAGGACACACTGATTTTCACCTTTTAGAATGACCTATACTGATTGTTTCCCCTCTTAGCAAACCACAGCGTCCCCTTCACTTAGAGGAAGACCGCCTTCCTACAACTCTAGTCTCTCAGTCATTATTGCCTCTGTGCATTGCTTCGTCATCCCCCTATCTAAAAAGTCCTCTCCTCTTCTTCACTGTCAATTGCTAAGATGTAGCTCAAACTCCCCCTTTGCTTCTCTCCTAATCCCATCTCTTCCCACCATTATCATGTTGAGGGCATCTATTGATGATGCCTCTGCCATCAGGTGGAGGGAGATGAGATAGGTGGAAAGGACACTCTCCATTCTTGAGAAAGCACAAAGTTGGTTGGTTCCCTAGGGAATAATGAAGCCTCTCAAGAAAAATACAAATAGTAAAGGTGCATAAAATAATTTGAGGAAAGGTTATTTTGTTAATGTATTCTGAAATACATTGGAGTAAAATGTAAAATAAATCCATCACTGTGTACACATGGGTAGAATTAATAAAATTAAAGAACTTTTTAAACCGTCTATAATATTACTTAGAACCTACATATCACTTTGCCACATGACTATGACCGTTATGAAGCTACAATTCATTTTGATGGAATCAAGACAGTTCAGTGCCCTTTAAATAACTGAACCAAATCTCTGATAATCAGGAAGTTTACTTGTAGTTTTACCATATAAGGACACTAGATTGCAGTCATGTGAACCTGTGCCTTTGCACATATTTTTTGCAACTGCTGATACACTTCAGAACCAAAGCTGAGCTTTGAAAGTTTGGATTCCTGTGTGTTGTGATAATCAGCTGGGGTTTGGAAATGCCTTCAAAAATCTAATGTTCTGGCATTTTAACAAGGCTTCTGAAAAAACAATTTAACATCTGGAATCAAGTATTCTGTGGAAGTCCAAGACCAACAGAGCAAAGAACATTGCTTTCAGTAATAGTTAAACTATGGCACTTCCCTCTCCTTCATCAAATAAATGGGTTTATTTTGTAAAGATTCTGAGGTGGTTTGTAATAAGTCAAATATAGGATAGAAGCATAGTGTAGAAAACTGGATGCTCCAGATATTTATCACTGAAAGTCTTTCCTAGATGTGCTTCTTTATTCTTTCATTTAATTTTCTCTTCCAAAACTCAATTCTGAAAAAGACACAAACTACCAAAGTCAACCAGTCCCCTTCATTTAGCCGAAGATACTGCAGATTGAGGATGAAGAAACTACCGAGTTCAACTTCACCTTTCCTACATGCTTTGGAAGAGGCAAAGACAATGACTAGGCATGTGTGTTTCTTAAGTCTCTCATCAAGTCAAATGCAAAAATAAGTGTTTATTTCTACTGAATGTTCACTAATTCTCTACAGAGCTTTCAGACATTTTTTAAAACAACATTTTAAAATGTGTTCTCTACTAAAATAATAATGAATGATATCTACTGAGTGCTTACCATGTGTCATGCACTGTGCATTTAACTTCCAAAATAATTATTATCCTTTTCTTTTTATGATGAGTAATTAACAGAGTGGAACAGTGAAACTGGCTTAGAGAGAAGCAAATAGAACAATAAAATAGAAGGGAGATCCCAGAAACAGACCCACACATTCATATAGGAACACAACGCATGGCTAAGAAAGCATTGTAGATTAACAGGGAAAGAACAGACCGTACAATAATGATGCCAGAAAAGTCCGTTCTCCATATGGGGGAAAAAGAAAGAAATTGAATTCCTTCCTCATAAAATACACAAGAATACATTTCAAATGAAAGTAAGATCTTAAATTTGCAAGGCAAAATTCTAAAACTTTTAAAAGACAATATAAGAAAAGGGATCTGACTATGTTAAAATTAAGAGTTTTTGTTCATAAGAAAATACCATAGAGTGAAAAGACAAGCCACAGACTTGGAGAGGACATTTGTAAAACATATAACCAACAAAGGCTGTTTCCAGAATATATAAAGAACTCCTCTGAAAAAAGGAAAACAACCCAAACAGAAAAATGGGCAACCAATAGGTACAGATTAAAGAAGTGGAACAGACCCAAACAGTGTCTGGCACAAGGGCGGAACTCAGACAGTATTTGTTGAATGAATGAAAACACAAATGGCCCATAAACACATGAAAAGATATCCAACCTCCCTGGCAATGAGGGAAATACAAATGAAAATCACAATGGGATGCCAGTTCATAGTCACTACCCTGGAAAAAACTAAAATCCATCAAATGTTGGAGGCGATGGGACACAGTGGACACTTCCACCCATTGCATGTGGACACAGAAACAGGAACAATCACTTTGGATAACATTCTGGCATTACTTAGTATAGCTAAAAACATATATACCTTATCACCCAGATGTACTCCTAGGTACCAACCTGAGAGAATTTCTTGCATATGTGGCCTAGGAGACATGTTTAAGACTATTAACTGCAGGATTGCTCATAATAGCAAGGAGCTGGAAACAGCTCAAATGTAAATCAGCAGAAGAATGGATGAATAAATTATACATATTGATACAATGGAATACAATACACTAATGTTAAGCAAAAGAAGTCAAACAAAAAATATAAACTATGATTCTATTTATGTAAAGGTCACAAACAGACAAAATTAAACACTATCATATTTGGGAGGAAAATACATAGGTGATAAAATTATAAAGAAAAACAAGAGACTGGGTTAACATAAAATTCAGATGAGTAGCTACCTCTGTGGGGAGGATTGTGATGAAAGGGCATACAGGGGTCTTCTAAGTTTTGGTTTCTTAATCTATGTAATAAATGCACATGTTCATTTTATTAATATTATTATTTTTATTTTATACTATATTTTTTGTTTCTTTTTTAAAATTTCTTTATTGATTAAGGTATTACATGTGTCCTTATCCCCCCATTGCCCCCCCACCCCCCATTCATGCCCTCACCCCCCTGTTGTCTGTGTCCATTGCTTAGGCCAGGGGTTAGCAAACTGCGGCTCGCGAACCACATGCGGCTCTTTGGCCCCTTGAGTGTGGCTCTTCCACAAAATATCATGTGCGGGCGCGCACGTACAGTGCGATTGAAACTTCGTGGCCCATGCGCAGAAGTCGGTTTTTGGCTCTCAAAAGAAATTTCAATCGTTGTACTGTTGATATTTGGCTCTATTGACTGTTGACTAATGAGTTTGCCGACCACTGGCTTAGGTTTATACGCATGCATACAAGTCCTTTGGTTGATCTCTTCCCCTTACCCCAACCCTACCCTACCTTCCTTCTGAAGTTTGACGGTCTCATCGATGCTTCTCTGTCTCTGGATCTGCTTTTGTTCATCAGGTTATGTTGTTCATTATATTCCATAAATGAGTGAGATAATGTGATATTTATCTTTCTCTGACTAGCTTATTTCACTTGGCATAATGCTATCTCCATCCATGCTGCTGCAAATGGTAAGAATTCCTTCTTTTTTACCACAGTGTAGTATTCTATTGTGTAGATGTACCAGTTTTTTAATCCACTCATCTGCTGATGGGCATTTGGGCTGTTTCCAAATTTTAGCTATGGTGAATTGTGCTGCTATGAACATAGGGGTGCATATATCCTTTCTGATTGGTGTTTCTAGTTTCTTGGGATATATTCCTAGAAGTGGGATCACAGGGTCAAATGGGAGTTCCATTTTTAGTTTTTTGAGGAACTCCATACTGTTCTCCACAGTGGCTGCACCAGTCTGCATTCCCACCAGCAGCGCATGAGGGTTCCTTTTTCTCCGCATCCTCGCCAGCACTTGTCGTTCCTTGATATGTTGATAATAGCCATTCTGACAGGTGTGAGATGGTACTGCATTGTTGTTTTGATTTGCATCTCTCGGATAATTAGTGACTTTGAGCATGTTTCCATATGTCTCTTGTCCTTCCGTCTTCTTTCAAAAAGTATCTATTTAGGTCCGTTGCCCATTTTTTTTATTGGATCATTTATCTTCCTTTTATTAAGTTGTATGAGTTCCCTGTAAATGTTGGAGATTAAACCCTTATTGGTGATAACATTTGCAAATATGTTCTCCCATACAGTGGGCTTTCTTGTAGTTTTGTTGATGGTTTCTTTTGCTGTGCAAAAGCTTTTTATTTTTATGTAGTCCCATTTGTTTATTTTCTCTTTAGTTTCCATTGCCCTAGGAGCAGTATCAGTGAAGAAATTGCTTCGGCATATGTCTGAGATTATGCTGCCTGTGGATTCCTCTAGTATTTTTATGGTTTCCTGTCTTGTGTTTAAGTCCTTTATCCACTTTGGGTTTATTTTTGTGTATGGTGTAAGTTGGTGGTCTAGTTTCATTTTTTTTGCATGTATCTGTCCAATTTTCCCAACACCATTTATTGAAGAGACTGTCTTGACTCCGTTGTATGTTCATGTCTCCTTTGTCAAATTAGGCATAGTGGTTTGGTTCGATTACTGGGTCCTCTATTCCATTGATCTATATGTCTGTTCTTGTGCCAGTACCAGGCTATTTTGAGAACAGTGGCTTTGTAATACAGCTTGATATCTGGTATTGAGATCCCATCTACTTCATTCTTCTTTCTCAGGATTGCTGCAGTTATTCCGGGTCTTTTTTTATTCCAGATGAATTTTTGAAGAGTTCGTACTAGCTCTGTGAAATATGCTGTTGGTATTTTAATGGGGAGTGCATTGAATCTATAGATTGCTTTGGGTAGTATGGACATTTTAATTATGTTGATTCTACCAATCCATGAACACGGTATGTTCTTCCATCTGTTTATGTCTTCCTCTATCTCTTTTTTTTCAGTGTCCTGTAGTTTTCCGCGTAGAGGTCTTTTTACCTCCTTAGTTAAGTTTATTCCTAGGTATCTTAATTTTTTTGGTGCGATGGTAAATGGGATTGCTTTTTTAGTCTCTCTTTCTGTAAGTTCACTATTGGTGTATAGAAATGCCATAGATTTCTTGGGTTAATTTTGTATCCTGCTACATTGCCGAATTCATTTATTAAGTCTAATAATTTTTTGATGGAGTCTTTAGGGTTTTCTATGTACAGTATCATGTCATCTGAGAATAAGGACAGTTTTACTTCTTCTTTTCCAATTTGGATGCCTTTTATTTCTTCTTCTTATCTGATCGCAATGGCTAGTACCTCCAGTACTATGTCGAACAGGAGTGGTGAGAGTGGGCATCCCTGTCTTGTTCCTGTTCTTAGAGGAAAGGGTTTTAGATTTTGCCCATTGAGTATGATGTTGGCTGTCGGTTTGTCATATATGGCTTTTATTATGTTCAGGTATGATCCTTCTATTCACACCTTTCTGAGAGTTTTTATCAAGAAAGGCTGTTGGATTTTGTCAAATGCTTTTTCTGCATCAATTGATATGACTATGTGATTTTTATCTCTCAATTTGTTTATGTGATGTATCACATTTATTGATTTGCAGATATTGTACCATCCTTGCATCCCCAGGATAAAGTCTACTTGGTCTTAGTGTATGATCTTTCTGATGTACTGCTGGATCCTATTTGCTAGAATTTTGTTGAGGATTTTGGCATCTATGTTCATGAGGGATATTGGCCTGTAATTCTCTTTCATTGTGTTGTCTTTATCTGGTTTTGGTATTAGGGTGATGCTGGCTTCATAGAATGAGCTTGGAAGTGTTCCTTCCTCTTGAATTTTTTGGAATAGTCTGAGGAGGATAGGTTTTAGTTCTTCCTTGAATGTTTGGTAAAACTCCCCTGTGAAGCCATCTGGCCCTGGGCTTTTGTTTGCTGGAAGATTTTTGATGACTGCTACAATTTTTTTCATAATTATCAGACTATTGAGATTTTTAGAATCTTCCTGATTGAGTTTTGGAAGATTGTATTTTTCTAGGAATATGTCTATTTCCTCCACGTTGTCTACTTTGTTGGAATAGAGTTGTTCATAGTATTTTTTAACAATCCTTTGTATTTCTGAGGGGTCTGTTGTTATTTCTCCTCTTTCATTTCTGATTTTGTTTATTTGGATCCTCTCTCTTTGCTTCTTGGTGAGCCTGGCTAGAGGTTCATCAATCTTGTTTATCCTTTCAAAGAACTAGCTCTTGGTTTCATTGATCTTTTGTATTGTTGTTGGTTTTTTTTTAAATCTCTGTGTCCTGTATTTCTGCTCTGATCTTTATTATCTCCTTTCTGCTCACTCTGGAGTTTTCTTGTTGCTCTCTTTCTAATTATTTAAGTTGTAGAGCAAAATGATTTACTACCATTTTTTTATTGTTTTTTTGATGTAGGCCTGTAGAGCTATAAACTTCCCTCTCAGGACTGTTCTCATTGTGGCCCATAGATTTTGGATTGTTGTGTTTTTATTGTCATTAGTTTCCAGGATGTTTTAAATTTCTTCTTTGATCTCTGTGGTAACCCAATCATTATTTAATAGCATGCTATTCAGCTTCCAAGTGTTTGAATTTTTTGGATTGTTTTTATTGTAGTTTATTTCTAATATTATGCCATTGTGGTCTGAGAAGATGCTTGATATGATTTCAATCTTCTTGAATTTGGTAAGATTTTGCCTGTGACCCAATATGTGGTCTATTTTTGAAAATGTCCCATGTGCACTTGATAAGAATGTATGATCCATAGCTTTGGGGTGAAATGTTCTGAAGATGTCAATTAAGTCCATCTGTTCTAGTGAGTCATTTAGGATTGCTGTTTCTTTGCTGATTTTTTTTGTCTAGAGGATTTATCCAGTGATGTCAGTGGTGTATTAAAGTCCCCTACTATGATCGTATAGTTGTCTATCTCTTCCTTGATATCTTCCAGGAGTATTTTTTATGTATTTGGGTGTTCCTGCATTGGGTGCATATATGTTTATCAAGTTATATTCTCTTGTTGTATCAATCCCTTTAGTATTATGAAATGGCCTTCCTTATCTCTTGTTATGGCCTTTACTTTGAGGTCTATTTTGTCAGAAATAAGTACTGCTACCCCAGCTTTTTTTTCATTTCCATTTGCCTGAAAGATGTTTTTCCATCCCTTCACTTTCAGTCTTTGTGAGTCCCTTGTTCTGAGGTGGGTCTCTTATAGACAGCATATATATGGTTCATGTTTTTTTATCCATTCAGCCACTCGATGTCTTTTGATTGGAGCATTTAGTCCGTTTATGTTTCAAGTTATTATTGATAGGTACTTGTTTGTAGCTATTTTTAGCCATTTTTATTTTTTGTGCCTGTGTTCCCTCTTACCTTTTATTCCTTCTTTTTACACCAGTCCTTGTAGCATTTCTTGCATTGCTGGCTTGGTAGTGATAAACTCCCTTAGCCATTGTTTTTTGTTTTGTTTTGTTTTGTTTTGTTTTGTTTTGTCTGTGAAACTCCTTATTTCCCCTTCAATTTTGAATGATAGCCTTGCTGGATAGAGTATTCTTGGATTCAGTCCCTTGCTTTGCATCACTTTGTAAATTTCCTTCCATTCTTTTCTGGCCTGATGTGTTTCTGTTGAGAAATAATTTGATAATCTAATGGGAGATCCCTTGTACGTAACTTTCTGTCTCTCTCTTGCAGCCTTTAAGATTCTCTCTTTGTCCTGAACATTTGCGATCATAATTATGATGTGTCTTGGTGTGGGTCTTTTCGGGTTCATCTTGTTTGGGACTCTCTGTGCTTGTGTGGCTTTTTTCTTCCCCACATCAGGGAAGTTTTCTGACATTATTTCTTCAAATAGGTTTTCTAACCCTTGTTCCTCTTCCTGTTGTTCTGGCACCCCTATTATTCATATGTTGCTTCATTTCATGTTGTCCCATAGCTCCTGTAGGCTCTCTTCCTGCCTTTTCATTTTTTTTCGCCAATTGCAGTTCAGTTTGGGTGTGTTTTACTTCCCTGTCTTCTAATTCGCTAATTTGGTCCTCCATTTCTCCTAGTCTACTGTTGAAACTTTCCATGGTGTTTTTTATTGCAGCTATATCACTCTTCATTTCTTCTTGATTTCTTACATAAATTTTTGATTTTTTCTCCCATCCGGTTTATGAACTGTATGACCCTTATTCTGAATTCTTTTTCTGACATATTGCATGCCTCTGTTTCACTTAGCTCCTTTTCTGGCGATTCCTCCTTTTCTTTCCTTTGGGGGTTTCTTTGCCTACCCATTTGTGCTCTCACCAGAGGATATAGGTTTTGAGTCGTCCAGGGGCTGCTCCTTGGGTGGCAGTGGCTCCTCAGGCTGCAGTTGCTCCTCAGTTGGCAGCAGCTCCTCTGGTGGGTGCTGTTTGCAACAGTGGTGGCTCCTCTGGCTGGTGGTTGGAGGCAGCTCACACAGCTGCTGCTCCTCAGATGGGGGTGGGCTGATCACAAGGCTGCCACTCCTTGGATGGGGACGGGCTGTGCGTGGCTGCTGCTGCTCGGATGAGGGTGGGCTGTTCACGTGGCTGTTGCTGCTTGGATGGGGGTGGACTACTCACATGGCTGCTGCTCCTTGGATGGGGGCTGGTTGCGCATGGCTGCTGCTCCTCGGACAGGGAAAGCTGCTGTCTGCTGCTTGCGTGGTCCCAGTGCCCTGGGCTAAAGCATTGCACCGGTCAGAGAGGAGCATGCTTTGGAACTCACAGGAGCCTGTGCCTGGGGTGGCTGGAGAATTGGTGACCATGGACTACAGCTGAGGTAGCAGGTCCCTGGCAGGAGTGGCTGTAGAGTCCCAGTTGTTATCTGAGGGCACCCTGGGTGGAGGTGAGGCTGGGCTCCCAGTTACAGCAGCTCTCCCCTTCAAAAAGATGAGACCTCTGAGGAAGAGCCGGCCTTCTGATACTGTTTGCAACAGTAGCAGAGGCTGCCTAGTTAGGTGAGCCGGTTAGCCTGCCTCCGAAGGTCCTGTGGGATCTAACTGTGCCTCACACACACACCACATGACCACACACTCCTCTTTTGCTCCCCCACTCACTCACGCTCTCTCCCTCACTGCTGCCTTCTTCCTGCCTCTGTAGTTGGGTCTGGGCTGTTATTGACCCGGTCATGGATGGAGTTTCCTCTCCAGGTGTCTGGTTATGTGGCTCGCTCTCTAGCACATTGGCCGGACAGGATAAAATTCACCTCAACAAGACACGACACAAAGGGAAAACACGAATGTACTCATAACACCAATAACCCCAATATAAGTGACCACCTGAGAAAAGAGAATTAGGGGAGAGAAAAGAGAACACAAATGATATGGAAGAGAGAAAAAAAGATGAGTGCAAATGAAAAGTAAGGAAAAGGAGAATATATATATTTGGGGAAAAAACACCACAGAACAAACAGATAAACCAAAAAAATGCAAACACCAAACACCCAGCAAAGAGGGTGGGGGCAGAATCTGTAGAGGCTGAGCTTATATACAGAAAATAAGGTTAAGAATTGGATGAATATGGGGAGGACCTCAGTTCAGTATAGAGGAAGTAGAAAGGGGATGAGTGGATAAAAAGAAAGAGAATGAGAAGAAAATAATAATAATAAAAATTTACAAAAAATTGATTTAAGAAATGGTATAAAAAATAACAAATAAAATAGAATGATGGAAAAATAATGTGAAAAGAAATAGAAAATAAAGCAACAAACCAAAAAAGAAAAATAAAGGAAAAAAAGATAACAAAATAATAAAATAAAATAAAAATAAAAATAAGAATGAAAAAGTGAAGTGTCGTTCCTTTGGCTGGCTTAAGATCCCAGTCTTCTGTACTGTCTGCAATTTCTCAGTTTCCTGTTGCTGGGACTGAAGGCCTCTCTTTAGGCCAGTCCCTGTGGACTCTCAGGGACTATTCAGATTTGTTTTTTTAGTCCTTTGTACCATTCAGGGTGTATTCTGGGTGTGCTGTATTGGTTGCCTGGAGACTGGAGGGAGGGGCTATCCTTTCAGGAGAAAATGGCTGCCCATGTCCTGGGTTCAGGTATGACTCAGCTCCAGACTCGCTGACACTTCTCCTGGACCCTCTCCTCTCCCCAACCTCTCCCCAGACTCCACAAGTCCGCACCTTCTCCTGCACCTCAGCCATAGGTGAGTGTCTGTATTCTAAAGGTCCTATGAACTATGTTCAGTGAAGAAAAGCACCGGTCACAGAGAGTGGAAAGACTTCACCTCTGTGAGCTCCTCTCCTGCCGGCACTGCACGTTCTGGTCAGCTTTTCAGGCTGCCCGCTCTGGGCTCAGTCTTTCGTGACTGTGGACCCGGATCTAGAATCCCCTGCCACCAGCAGTCCTGCAGACCTCCTTTCCACAGTCAGACGCTGTGCCTGTCCCAAGGGATGCGGCTTGGTGCCATGCAGTTCCCCTCTGACCCTCTCGCCTCAGAGTTCTGGCAGATCTCTCCTGCCCAGATCCTTGATTTTACCTTTCTCTAGGGGTCTTCTGCCTTTCCTGGCTGCAAACTGTCTCACCAGCTGAGTCTCCTTTGCCAATTTGGGGTGGATGTTATTCATTTCAGCTGCTCATTCTATCTGCTCACGGACAAGGCTTGGGACATGTCCTTCTATTCTGCTGCCATTTTGTCCTCTTTCTCATTTTATTATTTTTTCTTTAAGCTGTTCAGTTATGTTTTATCGCACTCTTCAGAACATATAATGTATTTTTCTTTTTTCAGCAATAACAAATTTTTAATTAAATTAAAAATTTTTTCAATTACAGTTTACATTTAATATTATTTTGTATTAGTATCAGGTGTACAGCATAGTGGCTAGACTATCATATACTTTACAAAATGTTCCCCCTGATATATCCAGCATCCAAGTGGCATCATACATAGTTATTACACTATTATTGGCTATATTTCCTTTGCTATACTTTACATCCCTGTGACTATTTTGTGACTACCAATCCCTGAACCTTTCTCACCTAGTTCTCCAACCCCACTCCCCTCTGCTAAGCATCAGTCTATTCCCTGTATCTGAGTCTGTTTCTGTTTTGTTTGTTCATTTATATTGTTCTTTAGATTCCACATATAAGTGAAATCATATGGAATTTATCTTCTTCTGACTGACTTATTTCACTTAGCATATTTCAATAATTAAAAAATGATACGTGAGCTGCATTTTTAAGTAAATCAAATTCTACATGAATCTTACCATAGGAATTACCTACTTCCATAAATTACATCATGAAAGGCTTAGTAAAGCAAATGAAGTAATTTTCTGATTTATCTGTTGATATTCATATCTTTGAGTTTGTTTATGTTAGGACACATTTACATGAAATTTACATCAAGGTATGAAAAAAACAATAGATCTTTTTTGAATTTTTTTACTTTAAGAAAGCTACTCGTTATCATAGTCTTTGTATGACTGAGTTTGGTTTCCTTCTACAAATAGTATCTCAGTTTGATTATCTGCAGGGAAATACAAAGTCTATAACACATCCACAAATTATATTTATTTTAAAACAATTATCTCTAATTTCTTTTTTAAAAAATATATTTTATTGATTTTTTACAGAGAGGAAGGGAGAGGAATAGAGAGTTAGAAACATCGATCAGCTGCCTCCTGCACACCCCCCACTGGGGACGCGCCCGCAACCAAGGTACATGCCCCTGACCGGAATCGAACCTGGGACCCTTCAGTCCGCAGGCTGACGCTCTATCCACTGAGCCAAACCGGTTTCGGCGATTATCTCTAATTTATAAAAAAGAGGTTTAGAATGGTGTGGTTAGATCGGGAATAGGTCAGACAACTGAACTGGCGTTTTTAACCAAGTTTCATTCTCTCAGTAGCTTTTACTGGGTAATATTCTGACATGTAACATCATGCAAGATAACACTGGGTTATATTTTATTTTTCTAGAAGACAATTTTTTGTGGGTGAAACCCACCAACTGAGAAATAATAAAATTATCAGATGAAAAAAATTAGATTTTAGTGAAGGGACTCTGTTAGTATTTGGAGATGAAATCTGAGGCCTCCGTAGCCAAGCTGGCTGGGCTGGACATCTGTGTGGAGCACAGCGTGCAGCCAGGAGCTGGCTGTAGCCAAGGATAGCTGTCTTCTGGCAGGGCCGGGTCAGTCCTCTGCTGGGTGAGTGGGAGGGGAGGAGAGGGAAGCCAGGCCTGTGGTCAAGAGCCCCATTCACAGAGAGGCAAGTGGGTTCAATATGTTTGCATTCTAGGAATTTTGGTCTCCACCCCTCCCACCACACCAGTCTCATTCCCAACATCACCACTCCCAGATCCTGCAAATGTTGACAGGCCCCCTCCTCAGGGTTGGGCTCTTGACTGCTCTTACAACTTACTCAACTGGAAAGTCCAATCATATTTTCTAAGATTTAAGCAAACAGGAGGGTCCTTTGAGGAAAACCAAGGTTAGACTGAATTCCATTGCATTCAAATCTCAAAGCCTAAAAAATATTCCTCTTTATTCACCTTCATATACATAACTCTCCGTATAACCTGTAGCATCTTCCTGCAGAATTATACAACACACACAAAATAAAAACCATCTGTACTGTCATCTATACCTGCAAATGTCATCTATTTAATCTACTTGCACTATAAAAGCTATATTGCTCCTGAACTGAAGAGCAAAGTTAGGAAGACAACTGCAATGTGTGCAAAATTGCGAAAAACCCCGATTTGAAAACTAAAAATAAAAAACTTGTGTCAAGCTGAGATTCCATAAAAGATGGTCTTAAACGATGTCTTAGACATGTAACTATCAAGCATATTTACACACCACATACCATTCTGCTAATGATTACAAATAATGGGCGCCTTGCGGAAAGACTGTAGGAAATGGTGGCGCAAGATAAGCTTTCAAAGAGTTTGATTAGATGGGCAGAGCGAGCCCTTTGAAAACATTAGGGTAAGAGACTGAAACAGCAGCTTCATCTCTTTGAACCTCATTTGTTATTAAGTTGCTGCTGCCGCAGGCAGATAAGATCCAAGACCAAATACAAAAACATACATTTGATTCAGCACGAGGCTTATCTCAGTAACTGGACCTACTCTGTTAAAAAAAAAAAAAAAATTGGCCTGAGAAAAGCATTTTTCCTTTTAGTTCTAACAACTCAGGATCTCCCTTCAGTGTGAAAAAAAAAAAAAAAAAAGTAAAAACATGAAAGGTTCCATTTTTCTTCTGTCCCATTAAAACAGAACCAATAATCCGCAGTAAAACAAGACAAAACAAATGTATGAAGTTCCTTAAAAAAATTTCTTTTTATATGGTTTTCATTACATAATTTGACACATCTGGGGTTTTTAATTTATAGGAACAAAAAGTGAAAGAGCATTAGTTTGGTCTGGAATGGGGGAACTTTTATGATCTCAAATCCACTGGAACACCATTTATGGACCAAATACCAGGAGAAGATATCATATTTCATGGGGATTTAATATTTCATTTACATATTTCAGTTAAATGCCCACGTTTTCAGAGTAGTCAACAAAGGTTTTTATCTTTTCAGGTTCTCACTCAAGCAGGCTGGAAACTGTAGCATTTCTTCAGATGATGGCAAAGCCCTCCTCAGTGTTCAGAAATGTTGCCACTGACACTTTCAACACAATTCCCATATGCCCTGGGCTTTCTTGGCCCATTTGAATTGGATACTGGTTCAGATGTTTGCAGCACCAGGATTGCCATCTGTGCCATACTGTGGTTCCCACCCCATCACTGAGCTCAGGGGTGGGTAAAGGTCTGGAGTACAGACTGAAGGCCAAGGCAGGTGAAGCCAGTCAGATTTCCCTATCGGGGATCCATCTTCAGTCTCTGCGCATCTGCAGTGGGGTTGATGATGCCCGCTCAAGTAGAGGAGGAGTGTCCCTTCCTACCTCTTTTGCAAAAAATTGGTTACTGATCCAGCCCAGCCTTCCTCTCCTGAAGACACCAGTGAAGTAGGATCTAATCAATCAATGAAAAGTTACACAGGGTAAACATAAATTGATGCCTGAAAATGTCATCATTGTTCTTAGGAAAAAGTCACTAAGGTTGGAGAAGTACTGCAGCCTTGCGAAACTCCAGGAGAGACCGCCCACATGAATTTTATAAGAATCGTGTTTCCTGGAGATGTGTAAGGCAGTGACCCTTAGGACAGCAGCAACAGGAACACTGTTTTTCTTCCCCCTTTCTATATTTATTTATAAAAATAAATACTGTTTGTAGGTCAGTTTTAGATTTACAGAAAAATTGTGAAGCTAATACACAGCTCCCTTCTATCCCTGCAACGAGTTTCCTCTGTGACTGGCATCTTCCATTAGCATGGCACACTTGTTACCAAACACCAGCACATGGTTAATGAATGGACACAGTGTAATTGGCTAAAGTGCATACTTTATTCAGATTGCCTCAGTTTTAACCTAATGTCCTTTTCCTGTTTCAGGATCCCATCCAGGATGCTACATTGCATTTAGACATCATGATTTCTAGGCTGTGACAATTTTTCAGACTTTCCTTGTTTTTGATGAATCAGACAGTTTTGAGGACTGCTGGTTAGGTATTTTGTAGAATGTCCCTCAATTTGGATGTGCCTGATGTTTTTCTCATGATTGGATTGGGTTTACAGTTTTGGGGGACAAAGACCACAGAGCTGAAGTGCCATTTTCATCACATGATAACAGGAGCAGATACTGTCAACAAGGCATTATTGATGTGGACCTTGATCACCGGGTTACGACAGTGTGTGCTGGGTTTCTCCCCTGGAAGGTTACTTTTTTTCTCCCCCTTTCTATACTGTAGCTTTGGGGGGAAGTCACTATGTACAGATTGCAATAAAGGTGTGGGGAGTTTCTGCTCTGTCTCCTTGAGGGCAGAGGACTTACATACATTATTGGATGTTCGTCTGCATGGGAGTATTTGGCTTTACTCCCACATGTATTTGTTTATGCAGTGCATTTTTTATACCAGTATGGACTGAAGTATATTTCTTTGGTGAAAAGTCTGTTCCAACCTTTTGCCCACTTTATAATTAGTTTTTTTTCTTATTGTTGAGTTTTAAGAGTTCTTTGTATTTTTTATCACATATGTGTTTTGCAAATATTTTCTCCCATCTGTGCTTGTCTTTTCTCTTAATACTTTCTTTCAGAGCAGAACTTTATAATTTTAAAAAAGTGCATTTATCACTTTTTTTTTTTTTTTTTTTTTACGGATCATGCATTTGGTGTATCTAAAAACTTACTGCTAACCCTAGGTTACCTATATTTTCTCCTAAGTTCTCTTCAAGAAGTTTTATGTTTTGCATTTTACATTTAGGTCTATGATCCATGCTGTATAGATTACTGTAACTTTATAGTAAGTTTCCAAATTAGGAGTTGTGAATCTTCCAGCTTAGTTTTTCTTATTCAGCATTGAGTTGGCTATTCTAGGTTTCCTGTCTTCCCATATATTCCATATAATTCATTTTTTGATATCTATAAAATAGCTTTTTGGGATTTTGATTGGGAATGCATCAAATATACAGATCAGGTAGAGAATAATTAACATTTAAATAATGAGCCTTCCAATCCACGAACATCGAATCTTTTCCTTAGGTCTTTTAAAATTTCTTTCAACAGAAATTTGTAGTTTTCCACATATATATCCTGTACATATTTTGTTAGATTTAAATCAAGGTTTGTCTTCCTTCTTTCTTTCCTTTTTCTTTATTTTTTGATGTTATTTTAAATGTTGTTTTTTTCTATTTGAAATTCAAATTTTTCATTGCTGGTATATAGGCAAGCAACTGACTTTTGTGTATTAACACTGTGCCCTGAGACTTTGCTATGTACTTCCTTATTAGTTCCAGTTTTTTGTTTTGTTTTGTCTTTGGTCAATTCTTTGGGATTTTCCTGTGTAGACAATCATGTCATCTGTGAACAGTTTTATTTTTTCCTTTCCAATCTGTATAGCTTTTATTTCCTTTTTCTTGTCTTATTGTACTAGCTAGAACTTTCAGTACAATGCTGAACTGCAGTGGTGAGAGAGAACGTCTTTGCCTTGTTCCAGAACTTAGGGGAGAATGTCTAGTTTGTCACCAATAAGTATGTGTTAGCTGTAGGTATTTTGTAGATATTCTTTATTAAGTTGAGAAAGTTCCTCTGTATTCCTAGTTTGCTTAGATTTAAAAAATCATAAATTAGTATTGGATTTTGTCAAATGTTTGCTTTTGTACCTACTGATATGATCATGTGATTTTTCCTTCTTTAGCTTGCTCATGTGATGGATTGCATTAAGTAACTTTCAAATGCTGAGTCAGCTTTGCATACCTGAAATCAATACCATTTGGTCATGGTGTATAATTCTTTTTATACATTATTTAATTCAATTTTCTATTATTTTGTCAAGAATTTTTGAATCAGGAGAAAACCAAGATGGCGGCATAGGTAAACACCTAAACTGCTGCCTCGCACACAATATCAAAACTACAACTAAAAGGCAAAACGGACACCATCCAGAACCACAGGAAAGCTGGCTGAGTGGAAATTCTACAACTAGAAGAAAAGAGGAAAGCACATTGAGACTCAGAGGAGCTGCAAAAGGCTGCGGTATGGAGACTTGCACACGGAGAGGAAGGGCGGCTATGTGCACGGGTGGCTGAGTGCGCGGCTGGCTTTCTAAAGTGGGAGGGAGAAGGAAGCTCCTCACTGCACTGAACTCCAGTCCCGGGTGAGATGCTGGGAAACCAGACTCATTCGGGGGGGGGGGGGGGGGGGGGCGGGATCTGGACTGTCAGGAAAAGAGAAAGCACACTGAGACTCGGGAGCTGCAGAAGGCAGAGGTCCGGAGGCGCGTGAGTGCAGAGAGGACTGACTGCTGAATGCAAGGGAGGCTGAGTGCACGGCTGGCTTTCCAAAGCAGGAAGGAGACGGAAACTCCCAACTGCGCTGAACTCCAGTTCCGGGCAAGTTTCTGGGAACCCTGACTCATTTGGGGAGAAACTGGACTGTCTGGCAGTGGGCAAAACTCAAGGGCGGCTTTCTCTCAGAGGTGCTTGCAGCAATTACCGAGGGACACTGAGACCCAGGGGCCTCATAGTGCAGGCCTGACAGGAAACCAAGGCTATCTGCTCCGCCCTGAAACTCTGCCCCATCCAAGCTGAGCACAGAGACTTTTGCAATTTTGCAAGTCTTGTCTCATAAGAGTGTCTCCAGCACAGAAGTTCTCACAGCGTAGACACAGCTGATCCTCACAGCCAATTGGCCTGGAGGTCAATTCCTCCCAGTGATACCAACAACAATCAAGACTTAACTACAACAAGGCTGAGCACACAGTCCACAAAGGGGTGCACCAAGAGTGTACACCTCAGGTAACTGGGGAGGCTGAGCCACAGTGCCCTAGAGGACACCTACCACACAAAGCTACTCTACAACTCAGGGAAGCAGCCAAAATGCGGAGACAGAGAAACAGATCACAAATGAAAGAAATTGAGGAAAACAAACAACTGGATATAGAGTTCAAAACCACGGTTATACGTTTTTTCAAGAATTTCCTAGAAAAGGCTGATAAATTTAGTGAGACCATCAAGGATATGAAAAAGGACGAACTAGAAATTAAACATACACTGACTGAAATAAAAAATATTATATAGAGACCTAACAGCAGACTAGAGGAACACAAGAATCAAGTCAAAGAGTTGAAATACAAAGAAGCAAACAACACTCAGCTGGAAAAGCAAAAAGAAAAAAGAATCCAAAAATTTGAAGATAGTGTAAGGAGCCTCTGGGACAACCTCAAGCATATCAACATCCAAATTATGGGGGTGCCAGAAGAAGAGAGAGAGCAAGATACTGAAAACCTATTTGAAGAAATAATGACTGAAAACTTCCCCCACCTGGTGACAGAAATAGACTTACAAGTCCAGGAAGCACAGAGAACCCCAAACAAAAGGAATCCGAAGAGGACCACACCAAGACACATCATAATTAAAATGCCAAGAGCAAAAGACAAAGAGAGAATATTAAAAGCAGCACGAGAAAAACAGTTAGTTACCTACAAGGGACCACCCATACGATTGTCAGCTGATTTCTCAACAGAAACTGTGCAGGCCAGACAGGAGTGGCAAGAAATTTTCAATGTGATGAACAGCAAGAACCTACAACCAAGATTACTCTACCCAGCAAAGCTATCATTCAGAATTGAAGGGCAGATAAAGAGCTTCACAGATAAGAAAAAGCTAAAGGAGTTCATCACTGCCAAACCAGTATTATATGAAATGCTGAAAGGTATTCTTTAAGAAGAGGAGGAAGAAAAAGGTAAAGATAAAAATTATGAACAAATACATGTCTATCAACAAGTGAATCTAAAAATCAAGTGAATAAAAAATCTGTTGAACAGAATAAACTGGTGAATATAATAGAATCAGGGGCATAGAAAGGGAGTGGACTGACAATTCTCGGGGGGGAAGGGGTGTGGGAGGTGCGGGAAGAGACTGGACAAAAAGCGTACACCTATGGATGAGGACAGTGTGGGGGAGGTAAGGGCAGAGGGTGGGGTGGGAACCGGGTGGAGGGGAGCTATGGGGGGAAAAAAGAGGAACAAGTGTAATAATCTGAACAATAAAGATTTGTTAAATTAAAAAAAAGAATTTTTGAATCTACATCCATGAGAGATACTGGCCTTTAGTTTTTTTTCTTGTAATATCTTTATCTGGTTTTAGTTTTAGAAATTTTGGCCTCGTAGAATTAACTAGGAAGCTAAGAATGAGTTTCTGGAAGATATTATAAAGAATTGGTGTCATTTCTTCCTTAAATGTTGGAGAGAATTCACCAATAAAACCAACTGAGCCTGGTGCTTTTCTTTTTCTTTTGTTTTGAAGGTAATTAAATTACATTGGATCAAGATGATAAAGAAACTATAAGACTAGTGAGAACAGGGTATAGTATAGATTATGCAACTGGTCATACCCATGTTTTCTGCATAATTATGAACTAAGATGATATCTGTCAACACGTAACATAAGTGCACATGTAAGTACAGAAAAGATCTTAGTGAACATAATTTTTTTTAAATCCATTTCTTTTTTTTACCTTTCCTTAGCATCTGCATACTCTCAAATGTAAAAACAGATACCATTATCTACCTCCTCTTTAGTCCACATGGATATATAATTAGAAAATGCCAGTCAATTGTTTTAGAATTCCTAAAGGACTTAACATAAACATATATACCACCTCTCTAACGAAAATGTCTAGACTCTAAGATTTAATCTTTCTTTACATTTTTCTATATTTTCCATATTTTCTCTGAGTATGTGTTTATTGGTTTTATAATTAGAAATAAATGAAAAATAAAGAAGGCTCTATCTTTGGCTTTTCTTTCTAGGTTATCATTGTAAAACAAGAAGTAAGTATGAACATACAGGAAAGAGGTAAAAATTGCATTAGTTATACAAACAGCAATGAAAATTATCGCAGTCCTAGAGTCCATTGTCACAGGCTGTTCTTCAGAGAGATATACTTTTTTTAATTGAAACATTTACTTATGCTTTGCTAAGAAGAAGCCTTCAATGTTTCAACTATTCAGCTAATGCAATATAGTTTTGAAATGAAGCATTTCTTTACAGTTCATTTCCAGGTGAGCTGTCATGTCATGTTAAATGCTGGCTGAAGTTAAGTGCTACATTTCACAATATTCTTTTTATGTTAAAACCAAAATCTCACTTTGAGATTGTATGTTTTAGATTTGTACTTCTAAAAGGCAATCCATCACTTCCTTTCTTGTTTTATTTTTCTTTATAGCCTTTCACTGGTTCATCTTTACAAACTAGCAACTTTCAGATGACTCAATTTTCTTTATTGTTGAAAGTATTACATATAGCCCCCTGCCCCCCCCCCCTTGTTAGTTTTTCTTAAGTATTTTATTTTGACTGACCTGAATTTGCATTCCTCCCCCTCCACTCCCAACTCAAGCTTCTATGGCTAGTCACACCAACTCTCATACATTTATATTTTTACTAGGGGCCCAGTGCACAAATTCGTGCACCTTGAAAGGAACTGTGGGCCACAAGGCTGCAGTGGGCACAGGGGCAGGTCTCGGCCCATCCTCTGTGCCCCTGCCCGGCCCCTCCTGCTGCGGCCCCTGGTCCCCTGTCTGCCGGCAGCCCCGCTCCCACTGCCGCTCCCATGTGCTGCCGGCGCCAGTCCTGCTCGCACCTGTTGATGGCACGAAGCGATTCGGGCTGGTGCCAGCAGCGGGTGCGAGTGGCGGCGGCTGCCCCAATCTCCCTTTGGGAGCAGGGGGAAGTGGAGAAGCCCTCAGGGGCTATTGGGGCCAGCAGCCGCCACTCGCACCCGCTGACGACACCAAGCGATCGAGGCCGGTGCCAGGCGCCGGCAGTGGGTACGAGTGGTGGCTCCAGCACTGGCAGCAGGTGTAAGTGCACAGTGGGACTGCGGCGTGCGGGAGCAAAGAATTTTCAGTAACCACCAGAGGCTCACCCCAATGACAGAGACCGGCACCCCGCCTTGGTCTGGCGCCCCCCCTCACCTGCTCCACCATTCTGCTGTGGCAGATGCCCACCATGTTCCATGCTTTGCCACTTGCTGCCAATGCCCGCCATGTTCCACATGCGCCCCCTGGTGGTCAGCGCCCGTTATAGCAACCAGTTGTTGGGTTGTTTGGTTGTTCCACAGTACGGTCTATCTGCATATTAGGGTTTTATATATAGAGATAATGGATATATTAGAGCTAGACTTTCTAGTTCATAATGAGCACCTTGGCCAACACAAACATAAAACATCACATAATTAATTAGAGCATACATTTTAAAGAAGTACCAGAGTACTCAGTTAAACAACTATTTTCCAAACCTGATCACTATCAATACATAAGGATTATATACCAAGTCTGAAATTTTACATCAACTGAATGCTACTTTGCCAGAACCTAAATCCGAAATAAAAGATCTTATGATTTCCCAAGGTATTTAAAAACGTCCTCTATAGTTTGGTTGGTGGCTTGTTTTAATACACGATAGTTTATGGTCTTAAAGAATTCTGGACTAAGTTCAAACCTTGCACCCACCTTGTATTAGCTGAGTGATCTTGGGCAATGATGGTAACTTACCATATTTTTCTGTGTATAAGACGCTGTTTTTTTTTTTTTTCTAAAATCGTTAGACTAAAAATTGAGGCGTGTCTTATACACAGAAGTCAGCCAAGAAGGGAGCCGAGTGGGTGGGTAGCTGCCCATACCTTGTCAAACAGGTTCCAATCACGAACCTATTGTTATTGACATCAGCTGATGGCATAATTGGAGGTGGAGGTGGAGAGTGCGCAGATGCAACAGGGACCTGAGCATTCTGAACCCATAAAGATGTTAAAAAAAATAAAAAAGATAAATATTGGTAAGCAATCGTCTTACTCTGCAAAACTCAAACTGAATGTAATCAGCTATGCAAAAGAGCATAGAAATAGAGCTCAGAGAGACCATTTGGACCTCCTCCCACTGAGTGTATGATCAGACAGTGGAGAAAACAGGAAGAACAACTCCTTAAGATGCCAAAAAAGAAGAAGGCCTTAAGAGGAAAACCAGCAAAATGGGCAAACTTGGAGCAGAGGCTTAAGACTTGGATTATGGAGCAGCGCCAGAGTGGCTTATGTGTGTCAACCAAACTCATTCAATGTCAGGCAAGAATGTTTGCAAGCGAAATGAACATTGTTGATTTTATAGGAAAGGCAAAATGGTGCTTCAATTTCATGAGGAGGGAAGGGTTGGCCATGAGAACACGAACAAAGTTAGCTCAGAAAATGCCACCAGTTTATGAGGATGATCTCACATTATAGACAGTGACTCAGAAGACAGCAGTGATACAATGGAAGTTGAAGAACTTTATATGTCTGGAACTAATAGTGATGAAGAAGAGAGCAGTGATGCAACAGAGGCTGAGTAAAGTGATATGCTGCATAATATCATGGTCCCGGTATGTAAACATTACCTGTGGTAATTACTAAGTAAAAATGTGTTCTGTTTTATGTTTAAAATATTGATTTCTTAATTTTGGGATGGAAAAGTGGGGGGGGGGCGCGGTGTCTTATACATGAGGGCATCTTATACATGGAAAAATACGGTAATTATCCTGTGCCTTACTTTTTCTTATCTGAAAAATAAAGATTCATTCACTCAAAAAATATCTGTGGAGTGCCTATTTCGTGTTAGGCACTATTCTAACTGCTGGGGATACAGCAGGGAACAAGACAGATAAAAAAATTCTCTCCTAGTGGAGCTTACATTACGTTCATCACTAGTAAGGATAATTTAAGTTCCTCCCTCACATGACTGTTGTGAGAATTACATTAGTTAATACATGTGAACCACTTAGGACAGTGTCTGCCACACAGTGAGGGCTCATGAAAATTAACCACCATCATCATCTTCATCATCAGAGGATATTTTCATAAAAAAATTCCTTTTTATATTTCCCCCATTCCTTGTCTCCTTGGACCCAGAAATAATGGATTGAACTTAGTGTTCCATGTACATCACTGAGTCCCAATTTCCTCATCTGTGAAATGGTGACATCTGCCCTCTCCACTTTACAGCATTAGCATGAAAATCAAATGATATATGAGAGTGGGCAGGAGTAGGTTTAAAGTTGCATTGTGACATTCTTTTGAGTTAATAAAGTTATTGTAATAACCAAAACCTGCTATAAGCCTCCTGTAATTCATATGAACTATAAGCTTCCTGTAATACACATGAAAGTGCTTTATAACTATTTTTTAATTTTTTTTCCAAAAAGGAGAAAAAACAATGGAAAATAAACTAGAGAAGGGAGTAATCAATGATGGCATATCAGAAAAGCTGTCCATTTTCTAAAAATTTTTAATGTGAAACTCCAGATTTCTAGCTGTCAAGTCGTCTATTCAGAAGAAACACACTAGTCATGGAACTTTAGGGTTTTTAATTCCAATGGGTTCATATGGCAACTTGGATATCAGCAAGACTTCTACAGCTGTAACTCCTCTATATAGAAACGGCATGTGCAAAATGTGCGTGTCTTGCCAGTCCATGCAGGGCCAGCTCAAACGGACAGGCCAGAATAGTCATCTATCTTCTTACATGATCGTTAAACTGGGTGTATTTACATGACTGACTGTTGTTAACTGCTCTTGGAAAACAAACAAACATGGTATAAATATTATGACACAAGTAAGAGAGAGAAAGTGGTGGAGATAGAAAAGGTCACAGAAGGGGCCCCTGATATTTGGGCATATTTTTTTCCTTTTACATCCTTCCCATTTCATATGATGTGTTTCTTAATGCACTGTGACCCCAAATATCCCAGGTGAGGGAAGGTGTAGGAGAGGTTCTTCAGGTGTAAAATTCTCCTCCAACATTAAGATCTGAACATAAATAAGAGAAATATAACCTGAGGTGCTGAGGTCCAACTCTTCTATTCATGGCACCAACCCATATCCTAGTCTTTTTTTTTTTTTTAATATATTTTATTGATATTTTACAGAGAGGAAGGGAGAGGGATAGAGAGCTAGAAACATCGATGAGAGAGAAACATCGATCAGCTGCCTCCTGCACACCCCCCACTGGGGATGTGCCCGCAACCAAGGTACATGCCCTTGACCGGAATCAAACCCGGGACCCCTCAGTCCGCAGGCCGACGCTTTATCCACTGAGCCAAACCGGTTTCGGCCATATCCTAGTCTTAACTGGCTGTAGAAAGTTAGAGATGGTCGTGGCAGCCAGGTGTTAACCAGGTGAGTCCCTGCTAAGTGCCACAAAGTTGTCTATCCATATTATGAACCCAAGTAGTTGGTGTTGCTCAAGATCCTTCAAGTTATCCACCTGCCTTTCCAGATTTCTTTGAGTCAAGGCTCAGAAAAGGGATTTTATTGCATGTGCACAGGTTTGCTTGGTGACAAATGCCACTCAAGAAGGGTGAGGCTATTGCCAGGTCAGTGAACAGATATCTGAGAAGGCAGTAGGAATGGTCTGACCTCCTCTAACTTCCTGCAACAGCTTCAAGACTAACTCCAGACAACACAAGCCAGCCAGCAGCTTGCCAGGACAACAAAGAAAACTGCTTTATTCAGGATGACCAAGCATTTTAGCCCCAGAAGGTCAGGGCCCTGCTGGGCTACAATTTTCTAGTGAAAACTTCTCTTATTGAGCATGTGTGATAAAGGATGAGAATTTGTGGCCATGTGGCTGGAGAGAGCAACATGGAGAAGTGAAACAGGAAAAAAGGACAACTGCTGAAGTCCTGAGCTACAGACAAGAAGGCCGGGAAACTGAGGAGGGCTGCGGGGATAGAGAGCTTCTGAACCCTGCTGAGGGTAGCTAGGAGAGCTCTGCAGAGCAGGATCCTGGGCAAATGCCTCACCTTCCTTGTGTGGTAGCGAGAAGACAATGTTCCAGGGACTGAATTGGACTAGGCCAGTGGTCGGCAAACCACGGCTCGCGAGCCACATACGACTGACACCCCCACTTCTTCTAACGCCACTTCAAAATAGACTCGCCCAGGCCGAAAACCAACTTCTGCACATGGGCTACGAAGTTTCAATCGCACTGTACGTGCACGCCCGCATGTGGTATTTTGTGGAAAAGCCACACTCAAGGGGCCAAAGAGCCACATGTGGCTCGCAAGCCGCGGTTTGCCGACCACTGGACTAGGCTACTCCTTGAGCTAAAATCCTCCTCCTGTGTCTACTAACCAGGAAAACTTTCCTTCTGCCCTCCCTTCTTTAGTTAAACAATATGACAGTGTTTAAAAATAACTTCCGTAGGTCTTCCCTCGTACAGTAACACATAGTACACTACTAGGCATGTCTTAATCTGCTACTGGGTGAGCAGCACCTCCATCCCAACAAAGCTGATGCTTGGAGGTGTTAGCAATCTTCCTTACATAGTTCATTTACAGCCTCATAAAAGGAGCAGAAAATCAAACTAGGTGAGGTGAATAGTCTCAAAGTGCACCTCCATTTCTCACCCATGAGATGTCTTTTGGAATCAATACAAGAGGCAGGGCACTCAGAGGATGATATATACTTTCCCACAACTTCGGGCACTTGATTTGTGTTGATATCCCTGGTGGGTACTATCTATGTTAACTCAAATGTTATAAGCTTTATAGTTCAACCAGAGGCCCAGTGCGCGGATTAGTGAGGGGGTGGGGGTGGCAGGGGTGGAGGGTCCTCAGCCTGGCCTGTGCCCTCTCCCAATCTGGGACCCCTCGGGGGACGTAGCAGTGCACCAAGTGGCAGGCGGCCAGGGAGGAGCCCAAGCTGGGGCTGGGCACTGCACTGCTTACACTCACCCCAGCCCGCTGCGCCTGCCGCTGCCCCCTCAGTAGCGCTGTCGCCGAGTTGGGAGAGGCTCCCGCAGTGCAGCTGCGCTCACCAGCCATGAGCCCGGCTTCTAGCTGAGTGGTGCTCCCACTGTGGGAGCGCACTGATCACCAGGGGGCAGCTCCTGCATTGAGCATCTGCCCCCTGGTGGTCAGTGCGCATCATAGCGACCGGTCGACCAGTTGTTCCAGTTGTTCGGGCCTAACGGTTGCTTAGGCTTTTATATATATAGATATTTTGTTCATCCCTATGTACAAAGGTTCTGAAAGAGCCTCAAAGAAATGCGAGGTGACCTTGCAGAGTTAGAAAGTTTTGAAAGGACTGTGTTTAGTTGTATGTCCTTTTCCATCTCTCCTAGACTGTGAGCTCCTTAAGGGCAGAGGTCTAACCCTGTTTGGTAGTTCTGGAATGTGAATGAATAAACAAAAGCTCAAGATAGCTAGATTGAAAACCACCAAGCAGGGGACCTCTTGAGGGCATGGCTTCTCCATTTTCCATTTTCCTTTCCTGATGGGCTAAAACAATACATGGTATAAAGTAGATACTTTAGCTAACCTATGCTAAATCAGTGAGACGGCTCCTCAGTATCCTTCTCAAGGGTATGATTCTAAGATGTGTAAGCAACACTACAACACAGAGATAATGCAAATTCTGCTGTTACAGATGCTTCTAAACATAGTCAAATCTATTTTATTTTTGTGTGGATTAATCATGGCCAATTTTTATTCCCAGTGGATCCACCCTGCCCGGAATGATGAAAGAACACCATATCCCTTGATGTCACAATTGAATTGTACTCAGGAAATGGGGTTATTTTAATATTATTGTAAACCAAACATAATTAAGAATGTGACTCTTCCCAGGAAAATATCACAATGACATACTCCAGAAACAAATATAAATAAATTGTAGTTTACTTGGTGATTTAGTTTATTGACTCCCACCACCCATTAGTTAATTGAAATGATTAGTACTTAAGGCATCTACAAAATCAACAGAATTTTTCACTTTGAATTCTGGTATTTTAGTATCTTGAAGGCATGGTGTGGTGAAAGCAAATTAGGGACATGAGCTGATCAAGAGTTGGAGTGACTCTCACAAACACAGGCCAACAAAGCATAACAATACTCCAGACCTTATAATTCTCCATTTAGTTTTGGCTAAAACGTATTGGTTCAGAGAAGAAGACTCCAAACCATGGAATCCATTCTATGACACTGACATGAATCCATGTAAAAAACTGGTTAGGGGCAGGGTTGTACGCACACACAGTATTCTTTTATTTGTTTTTAAGGTCTTGTATGTGACACTTGGTGACTTTTCATGGAAAGGCTGAGGCGCCAAGAAGAGTTGTAATTAGGAGGTAAAACATCAAGGGCCTGGCAAGGGACCCGAGCTGGCAGACCCAGAGGAAGGGAGCAGCAGGAAAGTAGTGTGGGTTTGAACTCGGCTCCGGGGCAGTGAGGAGAACTTGCTTTTTCACCTCTGCATATAAATCTACCTTCTCTCAACGATTTCTGGAAAAATGCATCAAGTATTTTGTTTATATCTATAGATATTCCTGTCCTTAATTTTAAACAATGATAAGTGCAATAATATACATCTAGCACATCGTCTGAGAATATCATTGGGATTTTCTGGAGGAGGCTAATTAACACATTAAATTATAAGGAATTTCACAGGTATTATTGCTAATCCAAAAACTAGGCAAAAAAGTAATATACATAAAATTTGTACTGAATTCTTTAGCTGGAAAAAATTGAGCAAATTATTAAAAATCTCATGCTTCCATGTTTAATACCATTCTCTCACAAGAATATCATTAAAATCATCCATGTTCTTTCATAAAAACAACAATGTCAATAAGCTAACAACCATGCAGTACAACCTAGGTGTATTATTTGTAGCCAAACCTATGTTAATTATGGAGGGAAATACTTGGGAAACTTTAAACTGAGAATAAAAATAAAATATTTTATTGTTTCTAATTTATTTAATTTGAGATCCATGTAAAATATGTTAGATTTTTTGATTTTTGCTTTTGTAGAAAACACACACACATAAAATTCAGGTAATTATTTCAGTTTTTTAGAGCAAATGGACTGAAATATAGCAATTCAACATTTTTGTATACCATATTTTTATTAATTAAAAATCAATTTAAGGGATGCTATTAGGGTGTAAAATATAGTCAAGATGATTGATTTTTCCCACCGTGATACCATTCCTTGTTTTACATTTATCCTGTTCCCTCCATTCCCTATCCCAATAGTGCATAAAAATAACTTATTTCTCTTTTCCTTAATGGATTGTTTTTTTAGGTTTGACATTTAACATTTTGAACCATCTAGAATTTGTTTTGATGTACCATATGATATCCAATTTAAAAAAATGATTAATCAGTTGCCTAGCCTACTGATTTGTGATGCCTCTTACCAATCACATTTATTAAATTCTTATGTACAGTTGAGTCTGGGCCTAGATATCTATTATGTTTTATTAATTTTTATGTCTATTCTTGCACCAGTACCACTTGAAGAATTACTGTATAATATTATACTTTAATATCTTATAACTAGAGGCCTGGTGCATGAAATTCGTGCATGAGGGGAGAGTTCCTCAGCCTGGCCTGCACCCTCTCACAATCCGGGACTGCTGGCTCCTAACCGCTCACCTGCCTTCCTGCCTGATCACCCCTATCCATTTTCCCCTGCCTGCCTGATCGCCCCTAACTGCCTCTGCTTTGGCCCCTGCCACCTTGGCTTTGTCCAGAAGAACGTCCAGAAGATGTCCAGTCTATCCGGTCTAATTAGCATATTACCCTTTTATTAGTATAGATAAGGGGAATTCTCTAATCAACTACAATTCCCTCCTCTTTAAAAGTGTTCTTGGCTAGCCCACCCTGTGGCTCAATAGCTAAGCATTAACCCATGAACCAGGAGATCACCATTCGATTCCCAGTCAGGGCATATGCCCAGGTTGTGGGCTTGATCCCCAGGGGGGGCTGTGCAGGAGGCAGTTGATCAATGATTCTCTCTCATCATTGATGTTTCTCTCCCTCCCTCTCCCATCCTCTCTCTGAAATAAAAACTTTTTTTTTAAGTGTTCTTGGCTATTTTTACCCACTTATTCTTGAATTCAGACTTTTAAACTTTAACTCATCTGTGAAGGCAAAAAAAAAAAAATCCATTGGGATTTGATTGGAATATTGTTATATATATATATGTATGTGTGTGTGTGTGTGTGTGTGTGTGTGTATATATATATATATATATATATATATATATATATAATATTAAATAACATAAGCATTAATGATTATTAAATATGTATTAATTTAGAAAAATAGAAATCCTCACAGTATGTAGTGATATTTAGTGACCATCCAGAAACATTATCCTTTTATCTTGTTCTTGTTTTATGTCTCTAAGTAAAGTTTTATAATTTTTCTTATGTGAGTTCTATAAATTTTTTAATAAAAGTTTTCCCCAGGTATTTTATATTTGCAGAAGATTTAAAAAATATTTACTAATGATACTACCAGTATATGAACAACAATGATCTTTCCACTTGATTTGCCCCTGTTTGATTTTTTAAATATATTTTTATTGATTTCAGATAGAGGAAGGCAGATGGAGAGAGGGATAGAGACTCATCTATCGGCTGCCTCCTGCATGCCCCCTAATCGGGAATCAATCTGTGACCTCTTGGTTCATAGGCTGACACTCAGCCACTGAGCCACACTGGCCAGGCTGCTTCTGAGTTTTAATAGTTCTCTACTTGGTTGCCTTGGGATTTTTAATTAGACAATTTAGCAAGGTAAATAATCATAATTTTGGTCTCTTCCTTTCCAGTAATAATCCATTCATTCAATAAACATTTATTGAGCATTTACTATACAAGGCATTATACTAGACAACAGGAATACACGTGTGAGTAATACATATAAAAAGCCCTACCCTAGTGGGGTTTACATTCCAGAAGGAGATAAAAACAATAAATACAACACATGAATATAGTATGTGAGAAGGTGATACATTTTCTGGAAAATAGAGCAGGGTAAGAGAGGAAAGGCATGCAGGAGATGGAGGGTTTTGCAATTTTAAATAAGGTGGTCTGAGCAGACCTGCCTGAGTAGCTCGATGAAGAGAGGGAGTGAGCCATACATACATGTAAGGGAAGTGTTCAAGGCAAATATTCAATCAAGAATAAGTAGGGTAAATCCCTGAGGAGAGAATGTTTCTGTGCAGTGGCCAGATAGGAGTGAGTACAGGATACAAAGTAAGTGAAGTAATGACACATCTGATTGTGTAGGCATCTTATTTTCATTTTATATTTTACTGGCTTGGCTAGAAATGTAAGAACAATTTTAAACAGAAGTGAAAATAGGTCTCCTTAACTTGCAATAATTTTTAATAAAAATACCTGTATGTTTTATGTTGATCATTGATTTAAACAGTTATTTATAATATTTAAAAAATTATGTCAATTCACCATATTAGCAGAATAAAGAAAACTGGATAATTAGCTCAATGGTTGTAGAAAAGCCAAATGAAAACATTTAATACCTATTCATGAAATCATAAAAACTCTCAACAAACTAGGAATAGGAGGAATCTTTCTTAATCTGACAAAGAGCATCTGTGAAAACCTTGCAGCTAACATTATATTTAACTAGAGGGCCAATGCATGAAATTCGTGCATGGGGGAGGGGGGTATTGTCCCTCAGCCCAGCCTGCACCCTCTCCAATCTGGGACTCCTTGAGGGATGTCCGTCCGTCCGCCTGTTTAGGCCCGATCCCAGTGGGATAGGGCCTAAACGGGTGGTCGGACAACTCTCTCACAATCCAGGACTGCTGGCTCCCAACCGCTCACCTGCCTCTGCCTGATTGCCCCTAACTGCTTCTGCCTGCCAGCCTGATCACCTCCTAACTGCTCCCCTGCTGGCCCGATCACCCCCCAACTGCCCTCCCCTGCCAGCCTGGTCACCCCTAACTGCCCTCCTCTGCTGGCCCGCTCACCCCTAAATGCCCTCCCTGCAGGCCTGATCGCCCACAACTGCCCTCTCCTGCAGACCTGGTCTTCCTCCAACTGCCCTCCTCTGCCGGCCCGGTCACCCCTAGCTGCCCACAACTGCTGGCCTGGTCCCCCCAAACTGCCCTCCCCGGCTGGCTTGGTCTCCCCAACTGCCCTCCCCTGCAGGCCTAGGTCCCCCCAAACTGTCCTCCCCTGCAGGCCTAGTCCCCCCCACAACTGCCCTCCACTGCAGGCCTGGTCCCCCGCAACTGCCCTCTCCTGCAGGCCTGGGCCCCCCAACTGCTCTCCCCTGCAGGCCTGCCCCCCCCCCCCCAACTGCCCTCCCCTACAGTTCTGGTCCCCCCCAACTGCCCTCTCCTGAAGGCCTGGTCCCCCCTCAACTGCCCTCCCCTGCAGGCATGGTTCCCCCAAATGCCCTCCCCTACAGGCCTGGGTCTCCCCCAACTGCCCTCCTCTGCTGGCCTGGTCACCCCCAACTGCCCACAACTGCCCTCCCCTGCCAGCCATCTTGTGGCAGCCATCTTGTATCCACATGGGGGCAGCCATCTTGGACCACATGGGGGCGGCCATCTTGCACCTTGGAGTGACGGTAAATTTGCATATTACTCTTTTATTAGATAGGATGGTGAAAAACTGAATGCTTTTCCCCTAAGAGTGGAAAGAGGCTAGGATGTCCACTCTCACAACTTATTTCAATGTTGTATTAAAGGTCCTCCTTAAAGCAATAAGTCAGAGAGATAGGTGGAGGTGGAGAGAGAGAGAGGGAGGGGGAGGGTGGGAGGAAACGGGGGAGGGAGGGAGGGAGGGAGGGAGAGAGAGAGAGAGAGAAAGAGAGAGAGAGAGAGAGAGAGAGAGAGAGAGGACAGAAAGGAGAAAAGGCATATAGTTCAGAGAAGAAAGAAGTAAATTGATGTGTGTGTTTTGTTCGTATGACATGATCATGTACCTAGAAAATCTTACAAAGTCCACACAAAAAAATACTAGAATTATTAAGTAAGTTTATCAAGGTTGCAGATACAAGGTCACTACACACAATTTAATCAATTGTGTTTTGATATATTAGCAAAAAACAACTGGAAGAGAAAATAAATTTTAATAAGCAATAAAATTGATAACAGCACCAAAAATATCAATTAGGTAAGAGAACTATAAAAGTGCAATACATTGCAGGGGGGACATTAAATACACCTAAGTAAATATTTGAGTCTTCTTTGTATGATTAAATATTAAGATGTCATTTTTATCAAAATTGACCTACAGATTCAATATACTAGGTAAACACATGTGTAAAAGGTAAATGAAAAAACTGTGGAATTTTTTCATAAGGTACTGAGGAATACCATGCATATAATGGATTATTATTCAGAAATTTTAAAAAAATGAACCACCTATTGATACTGGCAATGACATGAAGGAATTTCAAAAGGTTATGCAGAGAAAAAGAAGCCACATACAAAAACCCCTCACCTGGCAGAATGAATCAGTGCCCTCATCTTTCATTTGCCAGAATAGTGTCAGAGGAATCCAGCTAAAATAGAAGGTTTAAATAAGATCCAGTCTCTCATAATATAATAGCTAAAATGTTCAGGTTTCAACTGAAAATCTTGCATCATCTCAAGAGTAAGGAAAACCATAATTTGAATTAAAAAAAGACACCACACACAACAAACATTAACAATGAGATGACAGAAACGCTAGAATTATATGACAAAGATTTTTAAGCAGCCATCATAAAAAAATACTTCAATAAGCAATTATAGACATACTTGGAACACACAAATGAAAAAATGGGAAGTTGCAGCAAAGAAAAGACAGACAGAAGAGCCAGATGACCTTATGGAACTATAACAAAAGTTCTAAAATTCATGTCACCAGAATCCCAGAGGAAGAGGGGGAAGAAGTTAAGGCTGAAAAAGAACTCAAATATATAATGGATGAAAGCTTCCCAAAATTGGCAAAAGGCACAAACCTAGAGATTTAAAAAGCTGAACAAATTCTAACCAGGATAAACAAACAAACAAACAAAAATCCAAGATACATCATAGTCAAACTTCTGAAAACTAAAGACAAAAAAATATCTTGGAAGAACCAAGATAAAAATGACAACTTGTCTACAGAGCAAAAACAATTCAAATAAAAGTGGATTTTTCATTAGAAACTATGGAGGCCAGAAGGAAATGACACAAAACCTTTCAAGTACTGAAAAAGGTTGTCATACCAGTATCCTATATACATGAAAATGTCCTTCAGCAATGAAGGAAAAATCAAGACATTCTTAGTTAAATGAAAATTAAGAGAATTTATCACCAGCAGGCCTAACCTTAAAAATAAATGGCTAAAGGATTTTCTTTAAATAAAAAGGGAATAATAAAAGAAGGAATCTTGGAATATTAGGAAAGAAGAAACAGCATTAGAAAATAAAAATATGAGTAAATTCAATATAATTTTCCTCTTGAGTTTCCTAAATAATACTTGACACATTTAAAGCAAAAATTATAATAGCATCTTATGTAATTCCAAATGTGTGTAGAAGAAATAAGTTATGAAAATTATATTATAAATGAGGGAAACTAAAGGGAAGTAAATGAGGGAAAGGTTTTGATATGCCTAACTGACAAAATATCAAACCAGTAGACTGTGTTATGTAATAACCTATATTGATCACTAAAAAAGCTATACAAAGAAATACACTCAAAAACACTATCCTTCCTATCTAATAAAAGAGTAATATGCAAATTGACCATCACTCTAACACACAAGATGGCTGCCCCCATATGGACACAAGATGGCTGCCACAAGATGGCTGGCAGGGGAGGGCAGTTGTGGGCGATCAGGCCTGCAGGGGAGGGCAGTTGGGGGTGACCAGGCCAGCAAGAGAGGGCAGTTAGGGGCGACCAGGCTGGCAAGGGAGCACAGTTAGGGGTGACCAGGCCTGCAGGGGAGGGCAGTTGGGGGCGACCAGGCCTGCAGGGGAGGACAGTTTGGGGGGGACCAGGCCTGCAGGGGAGGGCAGTTGGCGGGGACCAGGCCTGCAGGGGAGGGCAGTTGGGGGGGACCAGGCCTGCAGGGGAGGACAGTTGGGGGGGACCAGGGCTGCAGGGGAGGGCAGTTGGGGGGGACCAGGCCGGCAGGGGAAGGCAGTTGGGCGTGACCAGGCCGGCAGGGGAGGGAAGTTAGGGGTGACCGGGCCAGCAGGGGAGGACAGTTGGGGGCAACCAGGCCTGCAGGGGAGGGCTGTTGGGGGTGACCAGGCCAGCAGGGGAGGGCAGTTAGGGGCGACCAGGCCTGCAAGGGAGGACAGTTAGGGGTGACCAGGCCGGCAGGGGAGGGCAGTTGGGTGCAACCAGGCCTGCAAGGGAGGACAGTTAGGGGTGACCAGGCCGGCAGGGGAGGGCAGTTAGGGGCAATCGGGCCAGCAGGGGAGCAGTAGTTAGGTGTCGATCAGGCTGGCAGAGGAGTGATTAGGGGGTGATCAGGTTGGCAGGCAGAAGCAGTTAGGGGCAATCAGGCAGTTGGACATCTCTAGAGGGGTCCCAGATTGGAGAGGGTGCAGGCTGGGCTGAGGGACACCCTCGCGCCCCCTCCCCCCCCACCCCCCATGCATGAATTTCGTGCACCAGGCCTCTAGTAGATAAATAAAATAACGGAATTCTGAAAATTATTTAAGTAATCCACAGGAAGGCAGGAAAAATGCAGATCTATAAAAAATAACCACACAGAACAAACAGAAAACAAAAAATAAAATGGCTGACTTAACTCTAAAATATCAATCATTACATTAACTGCAAATGGTCTAAATGTATTAATTAAAGTGGATTTTAAAACCTGACACAAACAGGGGGGTGAGGGCATGAGTGGGGGGGGGATGGGGTGATAAGGACACATATGTTAATACTTTAATCAATAAAGAAAAATAAAAACAAAAAAAATGACACAACTATATGCTGTCCACAAAAATTCACTTCCAACATGATATAGGAAGATTGAAAATAAAAAAAAATGAGAAAAAGATATATCATGGAAACCTTAGTTAAAAGATAACAGGAGTAGCTTTATTAATGTCAGATAAAGTAGAGTTCACAGCAAAGAAAAACTACCAGAGATAGAGAAAGACATTACAAAATGCTAAAAGGGGTCAATCCATCAAGAAGACACAGCAATCCTAAATGGCTAGGCACCAAACCATAGCGATGCAAAATATGTGAAGCAAAACTGATAGAATAGAAAAGGGAAATTGGCATTCAACAATTATAGTTGGAGACTTCAACACCCCTCTCAGCAATTAGCAGAACAACGTGACAGAAAGGATACAGAAGTCAACAACAGCAACCAACAGAACCTAACTGATATTTATAGAACACCCAACAGCAGAATACACATTCTTTTCAAGGTATGTCTAACATAATATATCCTGGGACATAAAACAAAACTCATCCAATTTAAATACAATGTACAGATGGTGTATTATAAAATTGTATACCTGAAATCTATATAATTTTATTAAGCAATGCCACTCCAATAGATTCAGTAAAATTAAATTTAAAAATGAAACAGAGGATATTACTACAGATTCTGAAGACATAAAGAAAAACAAGAGAATACTACAAAGAACTCTATACTCATAAATTCAACAACTTAGATGAAATGGAGCAATCTGAAAAACATGGACTACCACAATTTATTCAAGATGAAATTGATCATTTGAACAGTCCTATATACTACCAGGAAAATTTAATTGGTAATTTTTAAACTTCAAAAGAGATCTCTTCCAGCCCAGCTGGTTCCACTGAAGAGTTCTGCCAAATGTTTAAAGTTTTTACACCAATTTTATACAATCTCTTCCAGGAAACAGAAGATGGAACATTTCCCAATCCATTTTATAAAGCTAGTATTATCTTAAAACCAGACAAAGATAGCACACACATACATGCACATACACACAAAACTACAGATCAATATCCCTCAGAAATTTAGACACAAAATTCCATAATGAAATATTAGCAAATAGTATTCAGAAATATATAAAATGAATTATATACCATAACAGAGTTGGCTGATTCCATATTCTAAGAATAAATCAACATAATCCACCATATTAAAGAAGAAAAATCATGTGACCATATTGACAGATGTGGAAAAGCATTTAAAGAATTCAACACCCACTTATGATAAAAACATTCAAAAACATAAGAAACACTAGTGGTCCGGTGCACAGACTCGTGCACATTGAAAGGAAATTAATTAGAAGAGAGATTCGTGTGGTAATTATGTTTCTGCAAAAAATTACATGTCAAAATAGTATATATAATATAGTATTATAAAATTAAAACATGTGTGCGATTGGCACCAGCGAGAGCTGTATATATATATCGTGCATGTGCGAGTCAACATTTATTTTTAAATTGCCAGTGTGCGTCATATGTACCGCTGGTTGGCTGCTTGGTTGGTCGGACAGTTGTACATACATACAGTCGGACACTTAGCCTTTTATATATATAGAATATAGATAAGAATAGAGGAGAACTTCCTCAAGTTGATGAAGATTATATGTAGAAACTGGTTATAGCTGTCTGGTTATTATTCTTTCTACCCTCAACCCCAGTAGACTATGGTTTAGTGACTAGCATACTGAACTCATGTGGGTCTTTTATCATAACAGCTAGCTGGATGACATCAAAGCTAAAGTCTAAAGGGAACTGCCATCAGAACTTTTGTGGGGGCAAACTCATCTCATTGCCACTGCCGTTAGAATTAGCTGACAAGGATTTGAATCCTGATCTCAGCTGCTTCTATGTGGGTACCAATCTGGGAGTGTCTGCTCCCTCTTTTCTTTCCTCAGCAACCTTTGGGTGATGTGGAAGAAGCACCCTTCACCCACCAGGTTCTTAAGTTTTAGAGGCACGTCTTGTTGAGTGTTGACTTTTACTAGAGTTGCTCTTTCAGTTTCTCAGAGTTTATCATCTCACTGAACTCTGTACAAGTCCCCCACAGGCTGGCTCATGAAATTGTCCAATTAATACAGAGCAGTGAGAAGCAGCCTGGGTCCTTCCTCCTTCTTCTACAGTCTCAATGCAGGGCTAGCTATCAATGCCAATGCTTCCCATGAGTTCAATTCAATTATAAAAACATTCATTATGTGGCAACACAATGTCCCTGAGCCCCCCGAGGTTTATTTGGCCTTCATGCAAATGGAAACTCTGCAAGCTCTCAGACTGCTGTTTGGATTCTTTTCTTACCCTATATGCCACCTCCCAGTGCATGAGAGAAAGAATTTATCTCATAGTAATACCACTGCAAAGAAAGAGCATCATATAGCAACTGGGAGTTTTTTGCACTATGACAAGGTATTGGGAGGGAGGTAAAAGGATGACGAATTAGTAATTACTCTACCAATGGTTATATTAGAGTATTAGGCTAAAAGCAAGGGGGTGGGGAGTCAAAAGGTCCAGTTTAGAATCAAGCTTTCACCATGAACTAGTGGGACATCTTGGGCAAATTACTGTATCTCTCAAGGCCTTGGTTTTGCTACTTGTAAAATATGGATATTAACACTATCTCAGAAGATTAAATGAGATAAAAGGTTTCCAGTCCCTGACACATAATATTCACTTCCTAAGTGGTCACTAGTGATGGTCATAGTCAATTGTGTTTGAACTCAGCCTTATTACTTGTCATTGTGGTAATGTACCAGGATCCCTGGTATAGGTGATTGCATCTTCCTGGAGACAAAGATTGGAGATAGCTGCTTATGGAAGTAAAATTAAGTAGCCTAAGACCCCACTGCTCAAATATGATAAAGTGATTAAGAATTAGGAGGTAAGGGCCATGTCTACACTCCCCATACCAAGTGCCATATTTTAAAATCAGAATATGTCCTTGGCCGGTGCCTTCATAGATCACTATGCAATTTATAAGATGATTAAAAGGAGAGTACAGAGTCTTTGGCCCTCACATCATAAATCCTGCAGATTACTTCAACTTCCAGAATACAATGAAACTATGTCTGGGAAATAAGGCAGAGGACATTCTAGACAATATAGACAAAACTATAATAATTTGCTTTAGTAGCACATATAACAATATTCCCTATTATTTCTCAAAGCTCTAAAATGGTTTAGTACTTAAATTTTATTTTCTAAAAATGTATTTTCACAAACTTGAGGAAAATATGCAGCAAGATTTATGAAAATACCGAGGTACTGTATTTTATTTTCCAGCACATTGAAATCATCAGGAAAGCCAAAGATGAAAGACCCTGCTTTGTCCCTGCAACCACTCTATTCTTCCTAAAAAGGCTAACCCATCTCTTCTCTGCCATCAAACAGTTGTTTGCTAGAGAGAGCTAATATCTTCTATTAATGATAATTACGTTGATTGAATAGTTCAGGGAACATGCGAGCGTAGTGTACTAAAGTAGACAGTGAAGGTTTGGGTAGAAACATTCTTGGAAAGCTGTGGCATATCACTAATACAAATGAAGAGGAAGCAATAATGTCTAGCTGGTGAAGACATGTGCTATGGGGATGGTACACTGTGAGCCTGGTCGGAGGTGGCTCAGGTACCAGGCAGTGCTGATGCTGCGGGAGCTCTGCTGATTGCACTGGCGATGGTGCCCTGTACCTCTCTGCACTTCACTCTCCTGGGTGAAGTAATCATCTGGGTATTATGGTGAAATGAAAAGGGGTGTGGGCTGAGCTGAAAAGTTCCGAGGCTGGGAAAGCAGAGAAGCTCTATGGCCACACAGGCCATTGCTGATGGGAAGAGAGATCCTGAAAGGAGGTGAGGGCCACATTGTGGAGTGATGGGTATTTTTGACAACATGCACTTCTTCCACATTTCTCCCAAGGGCAGGCCCTATCTCCCAAAGTTGAGACAGAAGGAGCTATTCACGCAAGGTTCATGGTACCATAGTGGTTTTATAACAAGTTCACAAGTTCTTGGGCATTCTTCCAGTAAAATGTAAAGACTAAGTCTCTTTCTCTTGAACATAGGTTGGCCTTCATTGCTTGCTTCTAATGAAAAAAACAAACAAACAAACAAACAAACACACAAAAAACAAACCTGTGATGGTGAATGATTTATGAGACTAGGTTAGAAAAGGCAATACACAGCATCCACCTGTCTCTCTTTCTCTCTCCCCCGACTCTCTCTCTCTGATGTCCTGAGCCCACATGTAGGAATCCAGCAACTCTGATGCCACCATGCTGGACAGAACACGTGGCAAATCCACCCGGAGACGGAGAGAGAGGCTGATGGAGCCTCAGCTGTGCCAACCTCCAGCTGTTTGAGTCTTTCCAGTATCAACTGCCAGAAGCATAAATAATTATTCTATTCCTCTTTAAGCCACCCCATCTGAGAACAAGCAAAGCAGAAATAAGCTATCTCTACTAAGTCCTGCTCAAATTGCAGATACATGAGCAAATTAAGTTCTGTCATTGCCTTAAGGCTTAAGCCATTCGTTTTAGGATAATTTGTTATGCAACATTAAATAACCAGAACAAGCATCAGGATGATGATGGGGGAAGATCTATTTTTACATCAAAGCTTTTGAGATATGATATATGGATACCTGGAGAACTCGGGTGAACAGATGAGGGTAGGCCAATATAGAACATCTTATGAGAAACTAGTGGAGAAGGTGAGTAAAAAGTTCTATAACAGGGTGACAAATGAGAGGATGGAGCCTGGCAGGCGTGGCTCAGTGGCTAAGGTCATGATTCGATTTCTGGTCAGGGTACATGCCTAGGTTGCGGGTTGCGGGCTTGGCCACAGGAGTCTTGTAGGAGGCAGCCAATCAATGATTCTCTCTCATCATTGATGTTTCTATCTCTCTCTCCCTCTCTGAAATCAATAAAAATATATATTAAAAAAAAGAGGATGGGTTTTGGGCCCAAGACTGACTAATTTAAATCTAAATAACTTCTAAATAAGTTTTTGATCTTAGTCAAGTTAGTTAACTTCTCTGAGCTTCAATATGTATATATGGAAAACTGTGATCATAACATTGAGTTCATACAGTTATGAAAGAGTGAGTTGATAGTAAGTGCTTAATTAATGACCACATTGTTATTTATGCAGTCTTCCCATTGTTGCATTCTACCACAATTAGCAGTGTCGGAATACTAAAGTTCCAGCTCATGCCAGTTAACAAAGCATCCTTTTATATAGACAATTCACCCATGAATCAAAAATTTCCCACTGTATTCTCTACATTGTGCTAAAACTGTGGAAACTACAGAAGAATGTAGACCATAACCCTGGGAAGCCAGTAATTTAAACATCCCAAACTGCGGTGACATGTTGAGCAAGTGAATTCAGCTTCCCAAGTGTCTGATGCAATTCTTATCTCCAAGTCTTCTTGCCAAAGGGCTACAACACAGTAGAAAGGCTTTCACCACAATCCCTGCCTGCTACAGAGTTCTGCAGATTATACAGATCGTGAGTATTTAGCACTCAATACATTATACATTACACTTTATTTCTAACATCTAATATCAAATATTTCTGAAACCATCTGGTTTTTTAGACAAATTTTAATTGTCTAGTTATTATACATTAAAAATTGCTTTCTGTCTCCCTCTCTTTCTTGAATATGCCAGTGCCTTTCCCCACCCCCTCCTTTCCCCTAGACATGCATCAGAGCTCCCTCCTCTCCTCTCCTCTTCCCTCCTCTCCTCTCCCCTTCCCTCTCCTCCCCTCCCCTCTTCCCCGTCTCCTGACAGCCCCCTCCTCTCTGTGCAGTATGCCCACACCTTTCCCCCTCGTCTTCCCTCAAGGCACATACCTTTTGTGTGTTCTCTCTCTCTCTCTCTCTCTCTCTGTCTCTCTCTCATTTTCTCTCTCTCCTCTAAGCTCCAAGGACCCTTCTTAAAATAAAATAAAAAATAAAATAAAATAAAATAAAATAAAATAAAATAAAATAAAATAAAATAAAATATAAGGTGTTTTCCATATAAGATTACAACACTTGAGTACCTATTAGTGAGATTTAAGTCTAGTAGAGTGACCTAGTTTCTGATAAAGATAACAAGATAATTCCTTTGTAATGAATGAAATTGGATGATTAATTTTCCTACTTTAAGACATATTAATGAAATATATTTTTAAAAGCATAAGAGAAAAGCAAAGTTTAATCCTAATACTAGTAAGACCACAGCATCTTAAATGCATGTGTTCACAAACAGTTCAGATAGCCTTTGATATGATGCCTCATAGCTGTGCACAGAGGAGTTTATACTCTTCTGAAAGAAACACAGAGCTTTAATTGAACCTGGATAATTATTCAGGTCAAAACAAAACAAAAGCTACCACGGGCTTTAACAACTTTAGATCCGCATAAATTTTGCCTAACTTATTAAGATTTTTGCTTTTTCAATACTTTCCACAATAGTGATTATTGAGTCTCTGCTGTTTATGAGCATTAACCTAAGAAGAAACACAAAATATCGTGGTATAACTGAGGTATTTTAAATTATTTATTATGCTTTTTCCTAATCAAGAACATGCTTTTTTTCTTTAAGGGAAAGTATGATTTCTTTCTTTCTTTCTTTCTTTTTTTTTTTTTTTTTTTTTTTTTATCCCTGAGTCAAATCTTCAATCTTCTCTGCAGTTCCAAACAACTCCAACTCCATTTCCTTTGGCTATTAGCTTCTCACCTCTCCTACTTTCCAATTTCCCTCTGAAACTGATGTGAATACCCAAATTGCATTGTGAGTTTATAAGGGTCTAATAGTTGTGAGCAGCCAGGAAGGATCACTATATAGTTCTATGAACTGTCCCCAGAAACTTGGAAGTTTATTTCTCATCTCTGGCTCTACACACAATACTCTCAATAGTTCTTGTCTTTGAAGGGGCTGGAGAATGTTACATAAAACTTTTCACAGGTCAGAAATACCCAGGGGCTCTGGTTTTTAATGTAACTTCCTTAGATAACAACAAGTTTCCGTTTTCCAATCCGGGAAGTGGATGTCTGTAATACAACATAAATTACACAGTTTCTGATTTTACTGTCTAGACACCATCAACCCCCTTAACACTACCTTCTCTGTCAAAATTCTGGGCATGGCCCAAAAACAACTGATGTCCAGCTAAACTCGGAAATATATTCCTTCCAACTAAAACTGGCAGGACTCTGGTGAGAACATTTGAAGCCAACAAAAAGCAGGATTGGAAAATTAAGAATGGTTGAAAAAAAAAACAACAAACTAAAGAAAGGGCAAGCACAAAACCCTTTCACAAATTAACAAGGCTCCATAGCATCACGTACTTGAAAGGTTTCCCTCTCCACCTTAACCTCCAAATAAAGTAGCTTATCAGCCTTGTAGATAACTGCAGACATGTTTATAGCCTCGCCATTCTCAGTAGATGCTCCACTGTCTGATAGACACAAATAATAAGAAAATTAAGTGCATTCTCAAGAAAACAGCAACACTCACCTGGATTTGTACACTCTTCTGCACTCAAAGTCACTCTCACAGCACACAAGTGGAGACTGGAGTGTGGAGAAAGGAGACAAGAAACCAGCTGCTTGCTCAGGGTTAGAAGGCTCCAGAACTATATAAGGATTGAAGATCTGCAGCTCTTTTCAGATCACCCAACTGCTTTCCGTGGAGCAAGCCTCCAAGGAAAATTTCCTCAGGAAAATGCTACATTGTCCCAATAACAGGAATGGCAGCCATCATTCACTGAGTGCCTACTATATGCCAGGCACTATACCAATGTTTTGTATTTATTGTTCTCACAACAGCATAGCTTTCAACTCTATGACAAGTCTGCTATGAAACAGGATTCAGAAAAAAAAAAAAAAGGTTTTTCTTGGATCACACATTTAAGGAGGATTATTTTCTGAAATTCCAAAAGGATGGTTTTGATGATATCTTGCTCATATATAGCACTTTAACATTACAAAGACATTTCACTTTTTTTTTAAATTTTACCTTTACAGAAAGTCTTGAGCAGCAGGAATCACTGTCCCTATTTTACATATGAGAAGACTGAAGCTCAAGGAGACTGTGACCAAAGACACACACATTCATGAGGAACAAGGCCAAGGCCTGGAACACAGATGTCCTGACCTCAACTCCTGTGCTTTTCCCACTACTCAACCCAAAGTTGCCATGTATGAGAATGCGCCCTGAGAATACTGTGAATGCTAAACCATACTGAACATATAGTGTGCATTCAGTTCAACTAACATTCATTGATTACTGACTGTGTACCATTAATAGAAGTGAAAAAGTCACAGGTGATGGAGAAAAGAAGTTCACAGATCACTGAGGTAGACCATTGTGCAAATACTAGTAAGTAACTATAATACAGAGTGGTATGTGCTCACTAAAGTTCAGGGGACACAATAACTCTAGGAGTTGGGTGAAAGCTTCAAGGAGGAAGGACATCTGAAGTAGGTTTAGTAGGATGAATTCAGGAGTTCAGCAAGCAGACTCTGTTTTAATGTCAGGAAAGAAGAGTAAAAGATCAGTGCATTGTGCAATGTAAGCGCTGTGCCCAAGACCAACTATTTAGGAACTTGACGTATGTGACTTTGCATATCAGACCATGGTCATCATATTAGAAGTGATGGCTAATGGTAGAAGCAAAGAAAGATACACAAAAGAATGAAATAATCTTTCTCTCCTTCCTAAAGGAGAGACGAACTTATTCCAACAATTAAATGTCATCTGCAATTCTGACCGTTTGTTAAAATGGCAAACCAAATTATTATCGCCCAGTAGAGATAGATGTCTGGATTCTCCAAATGTTTTGTTTTCTGGTGTATCTCTAATTCGGATTTTGGTTAGAAGTAGAGACACTTGTGCTGGGCTGTATTGCCCCAGAGGATGTTCACAAGGTTGTGTACAGGAGTGCTTTCAGGAAGAGGGAAAGCTGAAGGCTAGACTAGCTCAGCTGTTCATCTCCATTTGAACTCCACCTTTTGTCCTATCCGTTGGCAATGTTATTTCAAAGGCATCAAGTTGGAATTCCCACCTTCTGAGGCTGCCCACTATTCCAACTCTCCTTTGTGCTCCCCCTGCCTTGTGTTAGTCCCATTTCCCTCCCTCTTCCTCTCCCGCAAACTTCCTATCACCACCCCAATCATCTAATTTATGACTTAGCATCATGGAGATGTATCAAGTTTCTGTGTGGAAACTGAGGATCTCATATCTAGCCAGTTCGTCCCCATTCTCCTTCTTTTTTCCCATTTGCCCTTTCTCTTCTCTGTCTCCACTCTCCTTGCAGCCTTTTATATTATGTGTTAATTTTCACCTGGGGGCAGGAGAGAAGTGTTCTCACTTAAGGGATAAAGGGTAGGCAGACCACCTTTCAACAGGAGAGAAAAAAAAGGTCGCCATCATTGAATTTCAAAACTCGAAGGGTAAAAAGACAAGACTGTGGTACCCACAGCATTTTTTCTTTCACAAGGGTTCAGTGTTCAGATTCACTTACTGGCAGGAGGAAGCTGGCTATCTGTGAGACACACCCACGGCCTGTTTGTTTTACATGCTGGGATCTGCCCTGTCCAGACTTCGCTGCTCTAAGCAAACTTACTCTGGCCCTTGATTGTGAAGCATAGCTGACTGAACATTGGGCTCCTGACACAGATCCAGTTTATTCTTAGGCTGGCCAACTACCTATGACTTGGTTGCCTGGCTCAAAAATTTAGTATGGGCCCATGAGACTTCCGATTTGGGTATCTGAAATTAAGAAACTGGACGTCTGAGTCGGATTGATATGGCAGCTAAGTTAAAGGGATATGAGGTAATTTCTGGACCACAAAGAAGCTGAAGTTATGAGGAAACAGAACAGAATGAAGCAGATCCACAGAGAGAAGAGAGAACATGAGGAAAAAGAGACACGCCATGTTCCTAACGATTTTGTGGTTTCAATTGGAGTATATCCTTGCATTTTTCCTCCTCTTTCTTGCAGTAGATGTGGATAGGTCTCTGTTGACTGCTGCAACCCTAAAAAAACACATCTGACTAGAATACAAAATCATTGACCCAATAATATGATTGCTAGTCTTAGCCTGGAGGTAGACCTGACAACTCCCTATCATGTTAGTTCCAAAGCTTGCCAAAAATTCAAATCGAGTTACCAGAAATTGTAGGTTTAGTCAGTCTAAATTATGTAAAATGTTAACCAAAAGTTGCACTGGCCTTTGCTTTCTGAATTTTCCCATCAACAGGCTAATTCTCAATGGAAACACTGGAAAGATTTCTCCTCTGCAATACTACCTTCTTCCTTCACATTCAATCATTAAACAAGCTGGCTGTGCCCCTGTATTCATCACTTATAATCAACCTGGGGAAGACATGGAGACCTTATACAGTGCAATGTGTTCAGCAGTAAATATCAACCAATTATGATGAGGAGCCAGAATCTTCAGCATCTTTTCTTGTGAGGACATCAAGGTCTATTAGTTTGAAGTTGTTATTCTGAAACATCTATCAAAATTCATGTTTTTTTATTATTGCTAATTCTGCCCTTTCATTCTCCCAACCACCTCTGTTTATCTTCTAAAAGATAAAGAATGGCAGGAATTGAATGAGAGTTTCTGAGAATCTGGTTTATTTTAGAATTCTATGAAGGATTCATTTCCTCCTCAAACCACTGCCTTTTGTTTATAAGTGAATGTCTCTCTATTGCTCTCATTCAGTGCAAATATTCACATGAAAAAATCTATACAAATGAGTGGTGTCATAAACTGAAGAAATGTGCTGTGCATCAATAGCAGCTCCAAGGCCCCACAATGGCTTGGGACACTGTAATGACTCAAGTGACCTTTCTGCTAAAGGATTTGCATCACTTCCTTTGTTCTAGGTTTGAACTATATGGAATTACAATAATGTGAATAATTTTTCTTCTACAAAAAACAACACAAAACCCAGGAAATCTGTAAAAAACAGTTTTGCCCTGGCTGGTGTTGCTTAGTGGTTTAGAGCATCAGCCTGCAGACCTAAGAGTTGTGGGTTCAATTCCTGGTCAAGGGCATATACCTGGGTTGCAGGTTCAATCCCCAGCCCCTCATGCAGAGGCAACCAATTGATGTGACCCTCTCACATTGATAATTCTCTCTCTCTCTCTCTCTCTCTCTCTCTCTCTCTCTCTCTCTCTCTTTCTCTCCCCCTCCCTCTTTCCCTCCCTCCCTCCTTCTCTCTAAAAATCAATATTCTTGGGTGAGGATTAACAAAACAAAAAACACACAACAGCTTTGATAATTGAGACTATCACTTTTTGATTGGTTTAATTAAACTCAATAAGATTACTTTTCTACGAGCAAATGCCAATTTACTAAACTGTACTAAAGTCAGTTTAGTGAGAATTCCAAGAACAAATTGATTAATTAAACTGAGCCAGAAGAGTAGCATTTAATTGATAGCTAATTATTATAGGAGGTGGGAAAAGAGAAGGAAAATTAAATGTATGTAGTCAAGTAACCTTACCCCAAAATTCCTAATAGGTTGAACCTAATAAATACTTTAAAACATATAAGCATGTTGGGTCTGAGTTCCAGTCAGCAGAATGGTCCCCCAGGGCAAAGCCCGTGACCAGGGATGGTTCCAAGTGTGGGCAGAAGGAAGAAGATTCAGGATGACAGTGGCATAAAAGGCCTAGCAAAAGGGACCAAACTGATGGGTTCACCCCAGCATAAGGCAGGCTAGTGGGTGGCCTGACACATTTACCAGGCCGATATATGAGAAGGCTGGCACATGGCTTGGCAGTCAATTTCAGGGATCTTCTGACACAAGGATTAGAGTTCACCCTTGAGGTCTTTTGTGGGGGATCTAGGCAAGAAATCAGCCAAGGGGTCAAGATATAAACCAGTTAATGGACCAGGGCACAACTTCAACATTTGAAATGAGTAAGGGTCATATCAGAGCAAGGCCAACAGCAGACATGAGCAGGCTAACCCACTGACCTAATGACCAAGGGGTCCTTTAATTTCCTCTGCTAATAACCAGACTTGGAACAGGACCAAGATGACTGGTAAGGATGATGGATTTAAAATGCTGATGCACAATAAATACATGATAAATAATATTAGTATTGCTGTTATTTATTGTGGGTAAAAGGATTAACTGGGAGAAGGTGGTTCACACACTGTGTGGGGTCCTGAAATGAGCCTGAAAATGAGACCTGGGCACACAGAGAAACATATTTGGTGGGTGGAAGTCCAAGCAGGTGCGGCAGGCTCCAGAAGTCCAAGCTATCCAGCTGCAGGTCCCCATGGCACTTAAGAGTACAGGGGCAGGACTCTAGTAGAGGATTCTAGTCCTCTACAGAGGGGGGAGGGAATGTTCATAAAAACAAAATCAGGAGCAATGGCATGGGTAATGCATTGATTTCTCTTAAATATGGATAAGATTGCCCTCCCCCCACCCCAGAGCAAGACAGAAGAGAGAGGAAGGATAAGAAGCTAAAATGGTTTATCCAAACCATCTCCAAAGTTACTGTAAGTGTCTTAACTGTGGAGTTAAGTGGTGCTGGGACCCAAAGCCAGGCATACTATCCTACCTTCCCGGCTCTAAGATACAGGAGAACAACATCCAATCGTACTCTAGGTGCATTCCTACTCCCTCAACCAAAACACAGGTGCACAGGAGTTAGACAAGCTGCAGCTTGCTTGTGTTGTTTCTAATACTGTGGCTTGTATTATTGTTTGTCTTGTTCACTTTGGGGTCTATGTTACTAACTGAGACACACACTGAGTTAGGGTGACATCCACTTTCAGAATAGTGATGATCTGTGTCCTTATCTCTTACGTATTTTTTCATATAATTTTCCCTATGATTCCACTCTGGGGAGACTAAGTCTTAGTGTAGTTGTACGGATGGAATTAACTGTTGTTTTCTACCCCCACAGAGCAATGGAAACTTGAGCTGGGACCATTCCCAGGATTTCTGTTCAGACTTACTCAGCATGCCCTCTGGTGTATTATGCAAGGTCAAGGTTCTCCATGGGTTGCTCAATTATTTGGCAAGGAACCCTGCCAACAAATATCAAGCCCTGACTAAATGCATGGCTGGAGACACTGGTCAACCCCTCTGTGATTCTGCTGGTTGGGGAAGGTTTCTGGGCTAGCTTCATGGATGAGGGGTAGAGGGATGAGTCATTGTTGAGCTGAAACCTATCTTCTTGGTGCCCTCACCAAGATGGGACAGCTGTACCTTAATGGCATCAAGCCTCTGGCTGTGGTATTTGTATCAATATGGTCTCACTACCCCAAATTCTCTAATGTCTGGCATGCCTTCTCTGTGGTATAATGGCCAAATGCCTGGGCTTCAGAATCAGAAAGACCTGGATCCCCATCTTGGCTTCACCATTTAGTGACAATTTGACCTTAGGCAAGTCAATGTAACCTCTCCTGAGTTTCCCCATCTGTAAAATGGAGGGAAGTGCATGGGTGAGATGGAGTGGGGTGAACAAACGAGCATGCATAGCACACAATTAGTGATGGTCACGTGTGTTCTTGGAGCCTGCTCAGCTCCCACACTCTACTTACAGAGTGCACATTCTGAAATGATTAGTCTCCTATCTCTCGAGGAGTTCCATAAACTAGCCAGTCCCTTAACATGTGTCACTGCTGTAGATCCTGCTGTCAAAGTTCTGAAAGCCTTCTGAGGCAGGCTGGGGGGTCCTAAGGGCTGGTTCTAAGACTGGGAGCCCAGGGACCCATCTTTAGTGGCTGTGGCAGGTGGTCTGTAGCCCAGTTCCTATGGGTGCTGAGTTTAGCGGTCAGAAGTAGCCACTACCTAATACCCACAACCATGATCCTCAGAGTGCTTTCACATTCATTTCTTCATTTAAGCATCAGCACAACAGATGGTGAATAAGAGCAGCACGATCCCCAGTTTCCATATGGGAATCCTGAAGTCCGCAGCAATCACCCATGAGCCCTGAGCTACACAGCTCTTAAGTAGAGGTTTTAAGAGAACTTCAGGCCCTGCTCAATGCCAACCTCCCTCTTTACTGCCTGAGGGAGGATCTCTAGTGACACCATATTAGGCCAGTTATTATCATTTTTTATCAACAAACATTTATTGCTTACCCTTTAATAAGAGGTCTTATTTAAGAACTGATACTCAGGCCTTTCTAGCTAAGGTCTCATTCACTTTTTACAACCTTCTGAGGGAAGTCGTCTTTTTCCTTTGCAGCACTTACCACATATATTTGTGATTATTTATTTTATTTTCTGTCCCCAATTACACCATAGTCTCCATCAGGCCAGGTGTTATGTTTACTTTATCAGTTTTATATATAGGAGGCACTCAACAATGACTGCTTGTTGAATAAATAAGTCATGTTATCCTTTGTTTCAGATGACAAAACTGTACCCAAAGGTTATTTGCCCAAGTTCACCTTACTAATAAGTGGTAGATTTAAGTCTTTAGAGTTAGCTGAAGCTTTCTAGGAGTAGCCTCTTTCTATCAGGGTCCCTCTCATAGGGTTTTTCAGAGTTAGTGATCATAGTGTGAGGGACCCTGGTCAAATGTAGTCAGTCAGAAACATCAAGAATACGCTGGTCATCTCTAGTCCCTAAATAACAACGTTACTACTGTCATTATGTACAATCTATCACTTATCCTAACGTTACTGGTGTAATCACATTTGTTTTGGGGCATCACAGAAATCAGTACATTCTGATCTTCAACATCCTTGGGAAAGATATTTTACTGGAAACTGAAACCTGTGAGTTGCCCATGATGATGTAACTGAGAAGCGGAACCAAGACTCAACTCCAGGTGGAATTTTACCTCGCAATGTAAGAAGTTTTAAAGTTCTTAAAAATGGAAAACCTATTCAATGGGTAAAGAAGTTGGAAATGTGAATTCAGATCAATGCCCATATACAACCAGTTCAAGATCAAATGCTAAGTTTAAAGGCAGAGATCCTATTCACTCAGAAGGCTGGAAATGTGAAGAGAAATTATAGAAAGGGTAGTATCTTTTGATTCAGATGATTGCGATGACTTACTCCTAAAATGGTGAGGTGGAGAGACGGCCAGTGCCCCACATCAGATCTGCCTTTCGGGTAGCACAGGTGCTGGGGGACTGGCCCAGCTGTGCGCTGAGGCTCCAGCGGATGTTTTTAATGCTCTTCCCAACCTCCTGGCATGTTTCAGTAGAGGCAGCACAGGAGTCCAAAATAGAAGAGCCGTGAATCCTAACTGCTAGGCAGAGTCTCAGTGTCTGGGTAGGCTACGGGCAGCAAGGCCACAGCCAAAGGAACAAAGGTCTCCAGTGAGAGAAAGAAGCAAGAAAAAAGCACAGCTTCAATCCTGAAGGATCCGAATGACTGCCTCTAGAAAGACAGAAAGCATGGTACTGCTTTAATGCATATTTAATGCATCTAATCATCATAACTAAGTCACAGGGTAGCCAAAACCACACCAGTTGTTACAGATGATGAAACTGAAGCCCAACTTGCTCCTGACCACACAGCTAATAAGCAGTGGAACCACAATCTGAATTCACAGTCTTCCTCTTCCACCCCTCAGGGCACACTGGAGAGGAGGGAGAAACCACAGCCTCAAGGCATGTCTGTAAGGAGTCAGAATACCTCCTGAGTCACTCTGAAGCATGTGTCTCCAGACAGTAGGCTCTGTGAGAGAGATAACACATGCTGGGAATGATGATGACTGAGGTAACGTGGCACTTCCAGTGACTATGGATTTGGGGACCGGAGCAAGTTGAATCAGATGCAGGTGGGCAGATATCGGGAGCAGGGGAAAGCAGATTCGGTAGAAATGAGGCTGGAGTCAAAAAAACATGCAACTGTCCTGGCTCTAATGTGGCCCTTTTTTTAAAAAAAAAATGTTTTTATTATTTCAGAGAGAGGAAGGGACAGGGAGAGAGGGACAGAAACATCAATGATGAGAGAGCATCACTGTTTGGCTGCCTCCTGTATGCCCCCTACTTGGGATTGTGCCTGCAACCCAGGCATGTGCCCTGGTCCAGAATAGAACTGTGACCTCCTGGTTCATGGGTCGATTCTCAACTGCTGAGTCACACTGGCCAGGCTAATGTGGCCCATTTAATAAGAGGTGCACTTTCTGAACACCTGCAATCCTGGGCTGTAGTAATACAACATCGTGATTCTGTTTACAAATGACCATATCACTTCTAGGTGTACGTAAATTCTTTATAGCATTTATGTGAGGGAGTCCCTGATATTTGAAAAGGTCTATTCACTGAAAAGAACCCAAGACTTTCCACTTATTTTTTCTCTACCTTTCCAATGTTTGTTTTTGTCTTCCTCTCCATTTCCTGCATTTTGCTGCATTTAGATGAGTGGCTTTACCTTCCTACTAGGCAACAGCGACCTGTCCATTTGCTCAATGAAAGTCAAATGCCTCTGACACACACACTATAATTCAATTGATCTGAAAACAGCAAAGACTGTCAGCAAAAGCTAAAATGATAGCATTTGTTTCAGTTCCGTGTTGGTCTCCTAGATAAGTAGATTTTAAGGACTGTGACCCACAGTAAGGAATACACTTTGCATTGGAATCCACAACATACAAGGGAACATGTATATGCATGTATGTGTATAAACAAGACAAAGATTACATGAAAGAAACACAAACAGGTTGTCGTGTGGGTAATGCACACACTATGACATTTTCAATTTGATTCTAGTTCATCTACAAACAACAAAACAAACAAAAAAGTGGAGTGACCCACTAGGTTGACTTTATGATCCACTTATCAGTTGAAAGTTGTAATTTGACGATCACAACCCAGGCCCAGAAACTGAGGACAAACTCCTGGTGTTACAAGAACACCCGGCCAGAGGGGAGCAAGGAAGGGTAAGGAGGCCCGCTGACAGCTCCAGAAAAGGGTGAATAGAAGAGGAAGGCAGGGTGACATGGAGGTGATCACAGACCGAAAGAGTCCAGTGGAAAAGGAAAATTCACTTAGGAACATAATTCTCCTGGCTAATGGTCCACTAGAATAATGTAACTCAAGAATCCCACTCATCATTTTTGATGAGCCACATTATTACCAAGCATTATTCGCAAGGAAGGTAATGTGAGAAAACAGATTTTATCCAAACCTGATTTAGAATAAGTATAAATTATTCTCTCCAGGTGTGTGTTTGTGTGTGTGTTTGTGTGTGTGTGTGTGTGTGTGCCCACACGCGCACATGTGTTTAAAACAGGCCACGGGACGGTAGCTGTTACATTTGTGGAATTTCCTGTCATTAGGCTGACCTCAGGGCAGGCAAAGTGTTTCAGGGAGCGTGTCCCGAATCATAATGGAGCTCTCAGCCGTGCTGAGGCCAGTGAGCTATATCTTGTGTGTTTTTGTGCATTTACTTTCAAGAAAATGTTCTCACTGAAATCCCTATTACTCCTCTCCCTCACCAAGAAGGTCCTCTCTGGGGTCCAGTCAGCAGCAATATTAATCCTCATTTTTCTTGCCAACCACTCAGAGGCTTTGGTTATCCAGCTCAGCGCTCGCAAAGAAAAATACAGACACGAACATGACAATTGCACTACGCATCTCTTCTCATGCAATCATAGCTCCAAGATGCACAATCCCAAGCCCTTTTCCTACCAACACACAATTTCTCCAGTCCCAGCCACACAGTGTTTGCCTCTATGAGTAACGTCTCTTATAAAAATCTTCAAAGCCCTCCTTTTGGGGGGACAAAAGAACATGTGTGAGAGAGTACACTTCGCTCTTAGTACTAGGCTGCTCAGCTGTGAAGAGGGGGTTACCCCTGAAAATCAGATGCTCTGTTTCCCTGTAGACATAAAGCCACTCATTACTAACCAGTCAAATACATTGTTAGAATGAACCCCCAACCTGTACATCAGTCCAAATATTTCATACTTAAATGAGCACCATCACCATCAAATATTATTGAAATAAGTTCCTTGGGGAATAAAATTAAATTTCCATTTGGGCACTATTCCATAGAGGCTTAAAAGTAGATTTCCACTTATTTAGAATTGCAGAAGTGTGAAGAAAAAAATGATAAAAACAGTGTTTTTCAGGGTCTCTTCCTAGGCCTCCAGGCAGTGGTCTGAGCATGACATAAACATTATAATTGTTTTAGCACATTCTGTGTTTTGACACATTCTGGGACTCTCTGAACAACAACAATAAAAACATGTTCTGGGTTTCCATCGCAACCCCAGAGTTCCCACAGCCAAATCCTGACCTCGGACCCTGAGGCTGCCAGTAGGAAGAGCACAACCCTTCCTGATGCGAGAGCTTTAGGGCGTGCTGCTGCCACTGAATCTAGTACTCTAATCAAAAGTGAAAGTGATGCAAGTTCAGATGGAAACTATGCTTTCCGGTCTGAATCCATGTAACCTTTCCTTAACTGGTTTAGAATGTCACCAATGGAGAGGGAGAATCAGCTGCTAGCAAATGGTGAAGTCCATAATCTTCCTCTTCCTCATTTATTTTTTTCCTGGATGGACAGTGCCCAAACAGCCAGGATTTCATCACTGTAAGGAATGGAAATCAAGCATGACTTGATATGCATAGAGAGACATTTGCAATTTTGGTTATGATTCCCAGAATGCACTGGGAAACAGGTGTGGCCCTGAGTCTCGAATGTCTATGAAGAAGCTCAATGGCGTAGTATGTTTGGAAGGAGATACTGTGGGTTTTCAGTCCTTTTCTTAACCATGACCCAGAGTAGGAAACATATTTTATATACTTACTCAGTACACATACAAACACAAATACATACAAATGAAAGAAGTTTCATGAAACAATACTGACCCAACTATGTTGCTGTGTACTCAGACATTTTCTATTGATTCTATTACAATAAAAATAAATGAGCTGGTCATGGTCCACGAAATTGATTTCATGACCCCACTATAGTGAGTGGAAAGCAGTGATTTGAAAAAAACACAGAGACACACAACTGTACAAAAAGCTTTGTTTTGAAGCTGTGCTCTATTCAGAGATAAACTGCTTATATATAGGGATGGCTTGGAAAGCTTGGAGATCAAGAGAGGCCTAAAGCTTTAGAAATATTTAATTTGAGAGTAACATGGCAAAAAAATGAAGAAATCTATAGCCTTTTGTACTAGGGCCCCTCTCTCTCCCTCCAGTTTCAGAGAAAGGGGAGCAGGAAAGGGAGGGCCCCTGAGGAGGACTAAGAGGGCATACCAAAAACAAGAGCAAAAACAGTTTGAGTACCTCAAAATAAAGTACTTGGTTTAAATTTATCCACCTAAAACTCTTGAATTGAAAAGTATGTGTATATCACAAATGACCTAAAATATGACCCAAAGCCAAACTATAGTTATATTATTCTTTCTTCATAAAATGATGGTTCATTTATGACTATAAAACATAATAATTAAGAGAACAAAATGGATGTAGTATTTTTTTCTATTATCTTGTAACTGCACCAAGATTATTTAATTAACGAATTTCAGGTTTTCTTAATCATTTCAGGCTAAAAATGACTATGCTTTACCACAAGCATATCTGCAAGTTTTTTTAAAAAATAATTACATCAAAATCTTCCTGTGTTTACACTCTTAATTTGTATGCAGCTTACCAAAGGAAGGCTGCATTGAAATGGGTGTCTTTTCCTTTTTGTGTTTACTCAGAAACATACCTTTTTCCAGTTTTGGAAGACCAAGTTCTTGACCTTTGAAAATGAAACTCCATTTTAGCACCAGAAATGGAAATCAGCACATATATATGGAGGGTTTATAAGGAAGAACTTCCCTGGGCAAGTCAAGACTTTTATTTCTAACAGAAAACACAGCGTATAGCACATACCTCGGACCCACTTGCTCTCCATTTCTTCGAGTCATTGATTCACATTTACCACAGAAACATCAAATAGTAGATACTGATGAAAGTGACTTATGATGGTAGCAATTATGTGGGTCTAGGAATCATGCTTTCAATGGATTTTATTTAAAGTTTTCTATAGGAAAAATTATTGATCAAATGTGTTATAATGCACAACTTTTGAAATAGCAAATTCAATTTCATTTCATAATGGATTGTTATTAATAAAGCATGGATTTATATGAGTGGTTAATCAAGTAGAACAAGCATAATGTCTTAGGTTGAACAAAATTTAATATTTTTCATTCATCAAATCACAATCCCACATCATGAATGTAAGTTATCATAATTTTTCCTTCCATTTTCCTCTATCTCTTTCTTTCTTTCCCACCCTCCACATCCACCCCAACACACACTGAGGTCCAAAGGGAAGTATAGCATCTCCAAGCTGAAAAGAATATTACATCATATCACTACAAAAATCAAAAACAGTGTTCCCTGACCCCTAGAACAGTGTTGTGTCCCTAACATGCTGCCTTCTGTAGCATACACAAAATGCAACCCCTAATTATAGATTCACTCTACACTTGATTTTTATTAGTGTGAGATTCAATGGTGTCCACTGCCAAAATGGAGATTTGTGAATAAAAACACACTTCAACATCAAATAGGAAATAGTTTTCCCTTACCTGCCTTTGAAAGGGATAATGCCCTTGAACAACACAGGTTTGAACTGCGCAGTTCCACTTATAGATTTTTTTTCAATAAATATACAGTTGGGCCTCTGTATCCCTAGGTTTCAAAGCCATGGATTCAACCAATCACAGACCAGTATTTTCCATCCTACAGCTGGGAATCTGTGGATGTGGAGGGCCGACTATATGCATTGTTCTAGGCCATCTTATAAAAGAGGTTGAAGCATCTGTGAGTTTTGGCATCCCCAGGTGTCCTAGAATCAATCCCCTGCAGATACTGAGGGATGACTAAGTTTGCGGGAAGTCAAAAATTACACATGGAGTTTGGACCACTCAGAGGTGGATTCCCCCCTTACCCTCACATTGTTTAAAGGTCAACTCTATACCTATATATTACAGATGCCTGATTTGCCTGACACATCCTAATGTGGTAAATTTTGACCGAAGGGAAAATATTACTGCCCAGTCAAATGACATTCTATAAATTCAAGAAATGAGTCTCAAACTCGGAGTCTACTCTAGCAGATGGTTACACTGCTCCCAATATGTGTTAGTGAAGAATCCTGAAAGGGGTGCCAAACCCTTCTGGAGCACCTAATAGGAGAAAAGATGGGAGTACAGTTAGAAATGGGGTGTACTAGGCCCCAAATCCCTCTACCCCCAAAACAGGAAATATGGTTAAGGATGTGGTTTTATTGGTGAACTTGGAACTGAGGATCCAAAAACCTCAGAAATCTGAGAAGGCACAGAGGGCTTTTTGCAATCCTGCATCCTTCCGAACATTAATGAAGTTAATTCTTACTGTACTATCACCGCGTCCTATCTTACAATGCTCTCTATCTCTGAAGGCTCTCTATCTCTATCTCTGCCTCCCCCTGGTTACTTTTAGCTCAAAAATTGCTTCTTCTGAGAAATCCTGGTGTCAGACACACCTCCCAGAGTTTCCATAGCACCAGACAGAGTTCTGTCATAAAACCAGACCTCGTGCTCTGTGAGTATTGCCACCAGTCTGCCTCCCTGACTGTGAGGTCCTTGTGGGAAACAGTGGAATCTAATTCATCTACATCTCCCCAGCACCAAACATTGGGTCTGGTAAGTAGTAGACAGTTGCTGAATGCAAATGCACAAACATATATGAGTGATGCAAGTATTCCTTCATCTTCAAAAAGCACAGTCATTTAAAAAATTGTTTTTACTGGTTTGAGAGAGAGGGAGGGAGGGAGAAAGAGAGAGTGAGACATCCATTTGAGAGAGAAACACTGATCAGCTGCCTCTCGCATGCACCCCAACTGGGATTAAACCCACAACCTTTCAATGTATAAGAATAGCCACCTGGCCAGGACAAGAAAGCACAGTCGTTTTTAATCTTACCTGGGAATATTTTTTCTACTGATTTTTAGAGAGAGGGGGAGGGAGGGAGGGAGGGGAGAAGGGAGGGAGGGAAAGAGAGAGAAATATCGATGTGAGAGAGACACATCAATTGGTTGCCTCCTGCATGCACCAGAGAAATAACCTTCAATCCAGGTATGTGCCCTTAACTGGGAATCAAACTCACGACCCTTAGATGCGATACTAATGCTCCACCACTGAGCAATACCAGCCAGGGTGAAAGCACAGTCATTTTTAATGCAACCATGGCACTCATAAGCAAATTAGAAAACTGTAATATTTCTTAAACAAAATAAAAGCAAATAAATCAAGGCAACTTTTTTATGAAAGCAAAGGTTTATTTACTTATGCATATTCAAATCAAGCAAAATACTTAAGTATTCATCTTCATTGGAATGACAACTTACCCCTGGATGCCCATCTAGCTGCAAAATGGGGAGTGCTTAAAAGTTGTATTTCCCTTAATTTGCTAACCTAAACTAAGTCACGTTTGCCCACATGAATTTGCTGGGGAAAATTAAACAAACCCTATAATAATTTGTACTATCTTGGTGATTTATTCCTTCTCATGTGATGCTACTATTCCTTCTGTACTCAGCTTCAGGAAGACAATGTGCATTTTCACATATTAAAATATTTGACAAAGACAAAGTGAATGAGGATGGCATTACATGCACGCATCTTTTAATGGAATTTGTTGTCTGAAATTACTCCTGCTTGTCTGTCTGCATGAAAAGTACCTGTTTATAAAATGAGCCTAAGGACTCTGACAGATTTGATACCTAATACAAGTTTAGGGACAGCAATGAAAGCCAACTTCAAAGGTCAGAGGAGAATTTTGATGGAACATCAGGGATTTAGTTATAGTAAATAAATATTTATTGACTACTTGGAGTGAACAATGAATGCACTGTGTTCTGTATAAGATATAAATGAAACCTTCTCTCTCTCATTAGATTTCCATTATTTTATCTTTAATTATGATACCTCTTGATTAAGGGGAAGAACTCTACCACATGTCCAGATCTCCAGTCAGAAAACTAGGCTTTCTGAAGTGGTTACAGATTTTAATATCAAATGCCATAAAATAAATAATAACCAGCACTCACTCTTCAATCATGCATCTCCATATTTATATTGAGGCTCATAAGAGGCCATGAATAATTTATTTATGATGCAAAGGCAGTGGAAAGTAAATCTGTTCAAAAATCTTAAGTAGATTTTTCTGTGCTGTGGTTTATATTAATGGATGGATACCTACCATTACTATAATAAAATTAATTGTGAAGAAATCTGAGCTCATTAAGAATTCAAAAACTTGAAAAATCAATTTCCCAGCATATCTGAATTATAAGGGATCCATCCCTGCCTTCTTAGTCTTATAATGATTCTCTAATGATTCTAGGAATCTCTGCAGAAAGCTCATTTTTGCTAACAGTATCTAATAGAACTCACTCCCTACTCATCATGTTCTTTATTTCAAGGCTTTCAAGATCAACTGTACGGGAATAGATTACATTATTGGATGCATCCCATTTTCCAGGATGCATCAATTTCCAAGTGCTTTCTTGCCAAGGCCATGTCGAAGAGCTGAAAAGAAACTGAAAGGGAGCAGTTGTTCTAACCAGTTGGAGGTGATACTTTATCAAGAACCGTTAATCTGCTGCCACGTGAGGCGCTTCCAGCACGTTCGCTTTCCATCCTGGTGGAAAGTAATTTCTAATTATGGTTTATGGTAGTTTTCTCACCTGCAGTGAAACAGAAGTTTTAGGAAATGTGTGTGTTTAAAAAGTTATCATCCAGTCGGCTGGTAAGACACAACTATGCACAACTGTGCCTAGGCAATTTTGGGGTTTCATGTAAATGACTGAATTATTATTTTTAACTAAAATGAAAAAAAAACCTACTATAATTTATGAGAGAAGAGACTCTAAAATAATTCACTTAGTTAATATCCAAGTTAGATTACATATTATTAGTGTGTGAAATGGGATTTTGTTAGTTATTTTATATTGATTTAACCTTTTGTTATGATTAACCACAACTGGGAACAAGGATTTCAAGCAAAAATGACCTTTGCATTCTTATGAAAACCTCATTTCTACCACTTATTAGCTATGTGTGACTTTGGACAAGTTACTTAACCATAGTTACCTGAGTCTCAGTTTTCTTATCTTTTAAATAGAGCTAGTTATTAGCACCTTTTGGGGTTCACGCACAGAACTTGGCAAATGTTAGACACGGTCTTGATGCTCTCTTGCCTCTGGGATCAGCATAATTATGCTTTTTCCTAACCAAAGGACAAACCCAGAACCAAATAGGTAGGTCTGAAGAGTTAAGGACCCCAACAGAAGGGTAATTTCTATCCAAATACGTATTTGCTCACCTCTTCCACTTATATCCCTATGTACCACTCTCCCACGTCTAATTCAACTTTGGGAATTTATTACCTTGTACTAAGCACTGCCTTCTTCGTATAGACGTCCCTAACAATGCAAATGCTCCAGGAAAGGATAATTAAAGGCATTATCACTTTGTGTGTGTGGTTTTTCTCCTAGACCAGTGGTCTGCAAACTCATTAGTCAACAGAGCCAAATATCAACAGTACAACGATTGAAATTTCTTTTGAGAACCAAATTTTTTAAACTTAAACTATATAGGTAGGTACATTGTTATTAACTTAAGTAGGGTACTCCTTCAATCACACTGTACGTGAGCACCCGCAGGTGGTATTTTGTGGAAGAGCCACACTCAAGGGGCCAAAGAGCCGCATGTGGCTCGCAAGCCGCGGTTTGCCGACCACTGTCCTAGACAGAATATCTGACATAATAATATTGGTACCTGGGAAAGGACAAAAGAGCTGTGAAAGAAGGACGAAAGGGCATAGGATATATTTCACCGTTTTGCTTGAATAAGCTTTCCCAATTAATCATGTATTAGGCATTAAAAACCTTCTAGAAGGAAACTAAAGGAAATGGTATTAGTAGTTGCCTCTGGGGAAAGAAACTGGGTAGTCAGGTACAAGAGTGGGGTAAAGAGGGCTAGACAAACTTGCAATGCAGATATTCTCGTGCCTTTTGAATTTGGTACTTCAGGCATGTATAATCTATTCCAAATTTTTAGTTAAAAAAACACACCCCCATCCTCACACCCTGTCACTTATCTTACTTCATCATTTAGATATTTGTTCACAGAACTTGGGCATTTAGAAGTTGACCTTTTTTCTTCAACAAAGTAAGTTGGATTCATTTAAAATATAATTGGCTTATCAAGGCTTATGTGTTTGTTTCCAAAGTATTAAACATATTAAAATATTCATATTCCTGAAGATACAGAGTTATTAGACAATTAACATTTGATGACTTACTGTATATACACTTTCTTCACTAAAACCTGAATTTCCTGCAGACAGAGCCTGTGCTTTATTAACTTTTGAAAGCCGCATTGTGGCAAACACAGAGCTTTTGTAGAAAGATTATTTTCTTGAGTTCCGTACTTGCTCCTTTCTTCCAAGGAAGAAAAGTCATTATACATAACAGGATGTTTTGATTAAGAAGGGACTTCTCAGAAATTTTATAAAAACAAACAAAAAAACAAGAGGCAGAGAAAAGGAAAGGGAGAAAAACCTATCCTTGTAATGAAACTTTTGTCACTCTACTGATTGGGGATGCTTGCAAAACACCAAATATGTCATAATGAGGAAAAAACTAAAGCTGATCTAAAATCATGGACACATCTGTTCAAAAATATGTTTGTTGCATGACTATTGGGTGCAAGGCCTTGGGATTAAAATGTTGAACAAGCCCTAACTGGTTTGGCTCAGTGGATAGAGCATCGGCCTGCGGACTGAAAGGTCCCAGGTTCGATTCCAGTCAAGACATGTACCTTGGCTGCGGGCACATCCCCAGTAGGAGGTGTGCAGGAGGCGACTGATCGATGTTTCTGACTCTCTGTCCCTCTCTCTTCCTCTCTGTAAAAAAATCAATAAAATATATTTTTTAAAAAATGTTGAACAATACAGACATGCTCCCTGCCCTCATAATTTTCATAATAGTGGGGGATAGAGAAAGGTAAACAGGCAATTACTATGTGGTACGATAAGTACCATAAAAGGGAGTACCAAAGGTTATAGGTGCTCATAAAAGGAAAAGTGATGTCTAATATTACAGTGATTGGGACTAGAGCTTTAGAGTCCTGCAAACCTGAGTTCAAATCTTGGTTTCCCTGGTTTCAATCTATAACCTTGGCCAGTTTATTTAATCTCTCTAAGCCTCAACTTCATCAACTTTAAAATAGGAATAATGCTAAGTTGAGTTTAAAGGACTAATGTGAGCATTCATTGAAATGCATATCATAAATCTGGCAGCATGTCTGGTAAATGGCAAGCACCCAATAAAGATTAGCTAATAATATTAATGGTAACAATAAGCTGAGAACTGAAGCATGAGTACAACCAGGTAAAGTGGAGGAGAGGAAGGAGGAAGATGGTCCTAGGCAAAGGAGAAATGCATACCCAGAAAAGCAATATGAGGCACCTGGGGTGGGGTCAGAGGTGCAGCTAGAACTGGAAAGGCAAACAGAGCTAAGCTCATGGGTTTATCAAGTTCATTAAAGGCCCCTCAAGACTTTTAATCACAGGAGGGACAAGATCAGATTTGAGTTTTAAGAAGACCAGGTTGGCCACAGTCTGGAGAATGGAATGCACAGTGAGAAGACAGGAGGCAAGGGGTTCTGTGATAATAATTTTAAAATAATGCCTTGGCTGTGGAATTTCACAGTTAGGGAGGCAGGTGTCACATTGAAATATATATAACAATCCAACAAGGGCCTTAATGTTGGTATTAGCTAAATAGCATTTCATTCATTCACTTACTCAACAAGCATTTGTTCACACCGACCAGGACAGCAAACTTGTGCTCTGAGAGATTCAAAGAGAGCTAGTTACTCTGCATGGCCTGCTTTCCAGAAGCACCCCATCCAAAATGGCTTGGCTGGAAGGTCTGTTACTCCGGAGATCCAGGTCATGTGCAATGGCAGAGACCACACACCAGCAGGAAACTCAAGCTGGGAAGCAGTGCTACATAGCAGATTGGGAGGGAACCTAAGGCGTGAAGATGACTCCCCGTCACCCGGTGCACATTAGACTTCTTACTACGCTGGAAGGAGTAAACCTCCCATGGAACAATAACCAACATTCATGAAATGTCCTGTCCTATCAATTTCAGGTGGGTTAATGAATTCATTACAACTCTATGCAATAGGTATGATTATGTCCACTTTACAGGTGAGAACACTGAGGCAGGAGACACCCCGCCCCGCCCAGAAGGTCACAGAATTAGATACAGTCTGATGTTTTTATCCACTACACCAGTGGTCGGCAAACTCATTAGTCAACAGAGCGGCAAACCGCGGCTCGCGAGCCGCAGTTTGCCGACCACTGCACTACACTATGTGGCCTCTGGCAGTAGACCACCATGCTGACATAAGAATAAAGTCAATTTAAAATGTACACCTCAGAAATCTGACCGAGAAGAAAAATCACTGCCCACTTTAGTATCAGGAAGGTCAAAATTTGGAAGGTTGTATAAGAATAAAATAAAATGGATGATTAAATATGTGACAGTCGCAACAGGAATTTGTACTACTATGCTCATCAAATAAGTATGATTTTTTAAAGGACTTTTAAAATATATTTTACTCTTAAATACAAACCTCAGCTCTGCCATATGGCCTAAGATATTTTAGAAAGTATTCAAAGGGAGTCCATGCTTACCACTTTAAAACAGAGGGGGTCACCTCACAGACTCAAAGATGGAGAGGTGTGGCAACGGAGATAAAAGAGCTAAGAGAATGAGACCTGTTATTCTTTTGGTTTTCTGCTAAGGTGGGGTGACAAAAGCTAATTATCTCACTGCCAAATAAACAGAATATGCTTATTCTCTCAGAACATGTACGGTTCTATTAACCAAGTAGCGAAGCATGTTGTAGAATAAGCTCTATGAGGCATTTGCAATATGAATTGAATAAAGGCAAGAAGGGGAAAAAAATCCCTAACCCTCCAGATACAAAAGAAGCCACTAGCTTTTTGCAATGCCACTTGATGCCAATAGCAACATAGCGTCTTCAGCCTGGGCTCTCAGAGGGCAATGAGAAGAATCTCAGGCCAGATGGTATTTTAAAATCTAATCTCACTCTACTTGTCTCTTCCCACCAGTCTACCTAGTGTTTAAAGCGATCACAGCCATTTTCACAAGCTGCAATATTTTAAAGTAGTCCCCATCCCTTGAGAACACAAAAAGCTCTAATTGTTATGAGTTCAAAAATATTGAAAATAAAATTATGCAATTTGTGAAACAACTATTTCTAATTAAATACACACACACACACACACCCCGAACGCCGAAAGTATAGCTTTTCAACCTAGCCTATTTCATTCTCACATTTGACTCCAGTTCGCCAACAAACCACTCTCCTTTCATTCATTCACTTGGCAGTCCCTTCCTGAGGACTCGCTCTCCACCACTGAAAAGTAACTTGGGACGCCCTAGGTCTGTAGGCACCCGCACCCCGTTAATTCACTGGGCCCGCCCGACTCCCAGCTCCAGGCAGAACTTGGAGGGTCCAGTGTCACCACCTGGCACTGCCCCCTGGAGTCCTCGCCCAGCCTCCACCAGCCCGCCCGCCTGGAGCGGCACCCTTCCCTGCCCCCGTCCCCTGGGAAACACTGTGAGTTGTATATTGTCTTCCCTGCTTTGTAATCTTCACAAATAAAAATGCTTGTGAGATGGATTCCCCACCCCACCCACCTGCTCGAGGCGCACAACCACACTCCTCCGGGTCCTCTCTAAGGCGCCCGAGCTGCGCCGACCCGACCGCGGGAGGCGTGAACAATGAACTTCTCTCTCTCCGACTTGCACGTACACACCCTCGCCCCCGAAAGGGAAGTTCTGAACTAGCCCGGGGGCCAATTCCGCGATTCCCGGGCCACTCCGGCCCGGGCGGTAAGGGGAGGGCCCCGCGCGTCCCCGGCCGCGCCCCCGCGTCGCCGGGCGGGCAGTTACCTCCTTCCTCCGGCTCGGCGCCCCGGGGCGGGTGATGAGAGCCGTCTCCTCGCACACCACGGCCACGTCCTCCACGAACACGCAGTCCGGGAGGCTCTCGTCGGCCGGCAGCGTCACCACCTGCAGCCCCAGCTTGCTGCCCAGCACGTCCACGTAGAGCTGGTGCTGCCGCTCGGCGCGGGCGAAATCCACCTCGTCGCCCTTGGCGCTCCTCAGCGCGTGCTGGCACAGGGACTCGGGCAGCGCCCGCACCACGGCGTGGGTGGCCCGGCCGAAGGCGGCGGGGTGGCCGAGCGCGGCCATGGCTCCGGGCGGAGGGAGGCTCCAACGGCGGCGGTGGCGGCGGTGGCGGCGGTGGCGGCGGTGGCGGCGGGGCGGGGAGGCGGGGGCGGCGGCGGCGGCAGTTCCTCCCCGGGCGGCGCGTGCCAAGCCTGCGAGCGCCCGGCGGCTCCCGTCGGCAGCCAGGGACTGTGGTGCGGAAGGCGCCCGCTCACGCCCCGAGCCCTGTCCGCGCCACTGAGCATGCCCAGAGCTCGGGGCGCCGGCCCGCGCGCAGCCCGCGCCCACCCCGCGCTCCCCGGTGTGCGGCAGCCCAGGGGGGAGTGGGAGTGGCGAGTCCCGCGCCAAGAGTGGGGTTGGGGGAGGCGGTAAGCACCGGAGGAGGGCGCAGGTCGGGGGCACTTCGGCCAACAGTCACCGAATCCGGATCTGACTTTACCTGCGTTCTGCCTCAGGTGCACACTCCGCACCGCCTCCTAGGAGAACTTGGGGAGCCGCAATGGAGAGCCAGAGCGACTGGAGGTCTTCTTGGTGGTCAGGCGGCAAACGATGGAATTATTTTTTTGGTTAAATACTTTGACCGCTTTCCCTACTCTCCTGTTCATGGGTTGCCCAGAATGTGTTCTCCCTTACCCCCCACCCCCGGTTCTTAGGGTGAGAATCTGGCTTCTCACGCAAGTCCACGATACCTTGACTTTCTTTGCAAATGACCCCTTCCCCGCACGTGAGACTCGATATGATTAAAAAATTGTATTTCTTCTAGTTGAGAAAAAGGAAGAGTTAAAGAAACCCATACAAAGAGACAAAAAGAGACATAGAAACTCAACAGTGTTTCAAGGACAATCCCCTCTCCCGGACAATGTGATTCTTGCATGTTTGTTTGGAGGGCCAACAGCGGTGGGGAGGGAGGCAAAGACCAAACGTGCTTTATCCAAAAAAGACATGAGCTCACCTTGTGCGGTGTTGTGTGGCATCATAATTCTTGTCATTGAGTGAGGGAGTTTCCAGCCTTCTCGGCCTGTACGCCTCTGTGGGATTCCCGTGGTCCCTGTGGAGGGCGTCTTTTACCATACCCCTCAGGAAGTGCCTTTCCCTTCCTTCTATTTTCCCCTCTCATATATCGAGGATTAAATAACCCATGGGTTCTGCTCCCCCCCCCCTTTTTTGAAGGAAATATCCACTTCAAAAACCAGGTTATAACTACAAAATCTCAGGTAATAATCTTCTTTCCTCATATTCTGTAGAACGTTTCTAATTTAAAGATTAATTAGACCATAGAACCTTAGATTTCAATGGGACCAGGGAAACCCTCTCATCCAACTTCCCATACACATGTTCTTGAATTACAGTTAAAACTTCTATGACAGTTATTGGACCTTACCTTGGACATTTTAAACCTCACTTACTTACAAAGAATATTTCACTCTTGAAGAGCAATATGGTTAAAAATGTTTTCATTTTGGGCTTATATCCCACTCGTTCGAGTTCTGCCTACTGGCATGACCTAACATGCCAGTATTCTTCATAGCATTCTCCTGTCTGAAGGTAGTTAGGATATCCTGCCTCATGCTCCTTCCCACCCGCCATCCTGACACCTTCCAGGTCTTGAGCCTGAACCACCAAAAAATAACTAGTGATTTGGTTTCTAAGTCCCTTCAACATTCTGGTCATCTTCCCTTTGATGAAGGATTACACCAGTAATCCTTTAAAATCATGGTATCAGGGAAAAACACACAATTCTTCCTGTGTGGTCTGATGCCACACAGACTACAGCAAATCCTTTGTTCCAGATGCTAGGCTTCTATGAACACTGACTAATATTATATTTGCTTTTTTTTTTTTTTTTTGGTGCTTTGGTGCCAAGGACCAGGTCATCATTGCCTTCTTGCCAGAACTCTGATCCCAGTTTTTAGGAAATAAGGGTTTCTAGGAGCAGATCTAGGATGGCGAGGATGGTGAAACAGTGGTCCCAACTGAGCCCAGAGAAGTTGTGATCTGCCTTCTTTCCCCTCTCCCAAGGGTAAAACTTAAATTTATCCAGGTGATGTGGCATTTCTTACCGTCATAAATTAAGGGTCTTAAGTGAAGGACAGCTCTACCCCTGATACTGGGGAATGGACCAAAAGGAAAATAACAAACCTTTCTACTAGGTTCTACTTCTGAAGTACCACTTAAGGGGACCCAGGCTGCCCTATTGGCACAAATCTACTGTCAGAAATCACTGAATGGTATCATCATCATCAGACAGTGCATTCCGACTAATGCTACAAGTAAAAATTGACCCATGTGCTGAGCTTGCCCAGGTAAAAATATGGACACTTGTTCACCCCTTTACTCAAAATTAAAATAAAGCTCCATCCATCTCCAGTTTGCCTCTACATAGCAACCTTAATTCATGCTGTGCCTTGTTAGTGCTTGAATGCTTTAGCTGACACCCAGTACCCTGAGCCTCACTATGAACAGAGTCCTGTATGCAACTTTGGGCTTATTTCAGCTTTGCAACCAATTAAAACCTGAAAGTTTTTTCCTAAATATTGATGTTAACCATATATAAATTGGGTTGCTGGGTTTTAAAGTCTGGCTTGTCTAGTTTTGATTCTGCCATCTCGTGCATTATTTATAACCTCTCATTTTGCGTCATCTGAAATTTGATAAGTATGCCTTCTGTCTCCTCTAAGCAGTTGTCAAAAAGTGTTAGAATGTGTATATTGGTGAAGAGAATAATAAAAACACCCACTGCAGTAAATTATAGTTTAAATGCTTTCCTGCCTGAGCAATGAAAGTCTGTTTTTAGGAAAATGGATTTTATTGAGCTTAATATATTTACAAATTCATTTTCCCAACAAATATTTATTGAAAATTCCCAAAACATTAACACCATGTTATGCACTTCAGAGTCATACAAGAATCATAAAAACATGATCCTTGACCTTGATGAGCTCACAATATCACTGGAAAAACAAGACATCCAAAATTGGAGCTATGATATGATAAGAGGCAGAGGCAACTAAATGCTACAGGAAGTTGAAGAAAAGAGATATCACTGTGGCTGATGGAAATGGAATAGAACTGCTTGAAGACAATTGGACTTAGGCATTGAATAATTTTTAGGATGTAAATAATTGAGAATTTTAATGAAAAGTATGTACTAAAGCCAGGAACAATAGATAGATCAGCTCAATTCACATTTGTATCAGTTAAGGTAACTCTAGCTGCTATAACAAAACAACTCCAACACATATAATGGCACAAAGTTGATAGAAGAGTATCTCTTGTTCACTTAAAGTCTAACACACATGTTCCTGATTGTTGTCTCACTCTTCTCCAAGCAACATTTAGGGTTCTAGCCTTCTTCCATTTTGTGGCTCCAGCTCTTCAAAATTTGGCACCACGCTCACCATGCTCACTTTCCTCAAGCCGAAAGAACATATAGTACCATGTGAGAGACTTAATTGGCCGGACCAGGAAGTGTTGCACATCACCTTGCTCACATTCCTCTGCTGGAACTTGGTGACATAGCTATAATAACCACAGGGAAGGTCTGGAAAATATTGCCTCTGTGGACTCAGAAAGAAAATGAAACAGGTTGGGGAAATAGCTGGTTTCTTCCCCACAATACAATGGGGAAATAAAGGTAGATAGGTGGGCTAAGCTTTCATCACTTGAGCAATGGAGAGACACCTGGTATGGAGAA